>NC_083718.1:165402908-166003908 GCF_028564815.1 Eubalaena glacialis | reverse complement strand
GTCTTTTGTGTTTCCATACAAATTGTGAAATTTTTTGTTCTAGTTCTGTGAAAAATGCCAGTGGTAGTTTCATAGGGATTGCATTGAATCTGTAGATTGCTTTGGGTAGCAGAGTCATTTTCACAATGTTTATTCTTCCAATCCAAGAACATGGTATATCTCTCCATCTATTTGTATCATCCTTAATTTCTTTCATCAGTGTCCTATAATTTTCTGCATACAGGTCTTTTGTCTCCTTAGGTAGGTTTATTCCTAGGTATTTTATTCTTTTTGTTGCAATGGTAAACGGGAGTGTTTTCTTAATTTCACTTTCAGATTTTTCATCATTAGTATACAGGAATGCAAGAGATTTCTGTGCATTAATTTTGTATCCTGCTACTTTACCAAATTCATTGATTAGCTCTAGTAGTTTTCTGGTAGCATCTTTTGGATTCTCTATGTATAGTATCATGTCATCTGCAAACAGTGACAGCTTTACTTCTTCTTTTCCGATTTGGATTCCTTTTATTTCTTTTTCGTCTCTGATTGCTGTGGCTAACGCTTCCAAAACTATGTTGAATAATAGTGGTGAGAGTGGGCAACCTTGTCTTGTTCCTGATCTTAGTGGAAATGGTTTCAGTTTTTCACCATTGAGGACAATGTTGGCTGTGGGTTTGTCATATACGGCCTTTATTATGTTGAGGAAAGTTCCCTCTATGCCTACTTTCTGCAGGACTTTTATCATAAATGGGTGTTGAATTTTGTCGAAAGCTTTCTCTGCATCTATTGAGATGATCATATGGTTTTTCTCCTTCAATTTGTTAATATGATGTATCACGTTGATTGATTTGCGTATATTGAAGAATCCTTGCATTCCTGGAATAAACCCCACTTGATCATGGTGTATGATCCTTTTAATGGGCTGTTGGATTCTGTTTGCTAGTATTTTGTTGAGGATTTTTGCATCTATGTTCATCAGTGATATTGGCCTGTAGTTTTCTTTCTTTGTGACATCTTTGCCTGGTTTTGGTATCAGGGTGATGATGGCCTCGTAGAATGAGTTGGGGAGTGTTCCTCCCTCTGCAATATTTTGGAAGAGTTTGAGAAGGATAGGTGTTAGCTCTTCTCTAAATGTTTGATAGAATTCGCCTGTGAAGCCATCTGGTCCTGGGCTTTTGTGTGTTGGAAGATTTTTAATCACAGTTTCAATTTCAGTGCTTGTGATTGGTCTGTTCATATTTTCTATTTCTTCCTGGTTCAGTCTCGGCAGGTTGTGCATTTCTAAGAATCTGTCCATTTCTTCCAGGTTGTCCATTTTATTAGCATAGAGTTGCTTGTAGTAATCTCTTATGATCGTTTGTATTTCTGCAGTGTCAGTGGTTACTTCTCCTTTTTCATTTCTAATTCTATTAATTTGAGTCTTCTCCTTTTTTCTCTTGATGAGTCTGGCTAATGGTTTATCAATTTTGTTTATCTTCTCAAAGAACCAGCTTTTAGTTTCATTGATTTTTGCTATTGTTTCCTTCATTTCTTTTTCATTTATTTCTGATCTGATCTTTATGATTTCTTTCCTTCTGCTAGCTTTGGGGTTTTTTTGTTCTTCTTTCTCTAATTGCTTTAGGTGCAAGGTTAGGTTGTTTATTCGAGATGTTTCCTGTTTCTTGATGTAGGCTTGTATTGCTATAAACTTCCCTCTTAGAACTGCTTTTGCTGCATCCCATAGGTTTTGGATCGTCGTGTCTCCATTGTCATTTGTTTCTAGGTATTTTTTGATTTCCCCTTTGATTTCTTCAGTGATCACTTCGTTATTAAGTAGTGTATTGTGTAGCCTCCATGTGTTTGTATTTTTTACAGATCTTTTCCTGTAATTGATATCTAGTCTCATAGCGTTGTGGTCGGAAAAGATACTTGATACGATTTCAATTTTTTTAAATTTACCAAGGCTTGATTTGTGACCCAAGATATGATCTATCCTGGAGAATGTTCCATGAGCACTTGAGAAAAATGTGTATTCTGTTGTTTTTGGGTGGAATGTCCTATAAATATCAATTAAGTCCATCTTGTTTAATGTATCATTTAAAGCTTGTGTTTCCTTATTTATTTTCATTTTGGATGATCTGTCCATTGGTGAAAGTGGGGTGTTAAAGTCCCCTACTATGATTGTGTTACTGTCGATTTCCCCTTTTATGGCTGTTAGTATTTGCCTTATGTATTGAGGTGCTCCTATGTTGGGTGCATAAATATTTACAATTGTTATACCTTCCTCTTGGATCGATCCCTTGATCATTATATAGTGTCCGTCTTTGTCTCTTGTAATTGTCTTTATTTTAAAGTCTATTTTGTCTGATATGAGAATTGCTACTCCAGCTTTCTTTTGATTTCCATTTGCATGGAATATCTTTTTCCATCCCCTCACTTTCAGTCTGTATGTGTCTCTAGGTCTGAAGTGGGTCTCTTGTAGACAGCATATATATGGGTCTTGTTTTTGTATCCATTCAGCCAGTCTGTGTCTTTTGGTGGGAGCATTTAATCCATTTACATTTAAGGTAATTATCGATATGTATGTTCCTATTCCCATTTTCTTAAATGTTTTGGGTTTGTTATTGTAGGTGTTTTCCTTCTCTTGTGTTTCTTGCCTAGAGAAGTTCCTTTAGCATTTGTTGTAAAGCTGGTTTGGTGGTGCTGAACTCTCTCAGCTTTTGCTTGTCTGGAAAGGTTTTAATTTCTCCATCAAATCTGAATGAGATCCTTGCTGGGTAGAGTAATCTTGGTTGTAGGTTTTTCTCCTTCATCACTTTAAGTATATCCTGCCACTCCCTTCTGGCTTGCAGCGTTTCTGCTGAAAGATCAGCTGTTAACCTTATGGGGATGCCCTTGTGTGTTATCTGTTGTTTTTCCCTTGCTGCTTTTAATATGTTTTCTTTATATTTAATTTTTGATAGTTTGATTAATATGTGTCTTGGTGTGTTTCTCCTTGGATTTATCCTGTATGGGACTCTCTGTGCTTCCAGGACTTGATTAACTATTTCCTTTCCCATATTAGGGAAGTTTTCAACTATAATCTCTTCAAATATTTTCTCAGTCCCTTTCTTTTTCTCTTCTTCTTCTGGGACCCCTATAATTCGAATGTTGGTGCGTTTAATGTTGTCCCAGAGGTCTCTGAGACTGTCCTCAGTTCTTTTCATTCTTTTTTCTTTATTCTGCTCTGCAGTAGTTATTTCCACCATTTTATCTTCCAGGTCACTTATCCGTTCTTCTGCCTCAGTTATTCTGCTATTGATCCCATCTAGAGTATTTTTAATTTCATTTATTGTGCTTGTCATCGTTTCTTGGTTCCTCTTTAGTTCTTCTACGTCCTTGTTAAATGTTTCTTGCATTTTGTCTATTCTATTTCCAAGACTTTGGATCATCCTTACTATCATTATTCTGAATTCTTTTTCAGGTAGACTACCTATTTCCTCTTCATTTGTTAGGTCTGGTGTGTTTTGACCCTGCTCCTTCATCTGCTGTGTGTTTTTCTGTCTTCTCATTTTGCTTATCTTACTGTGTTTGGGGTCTCCTTTTCACAGGCTGCAGGTTCGTAGTTCCCGTTGTTTTTGGTATCTGTCCCCAGTGGCTAAGGTTGGTTCAGTGGGTTGTGTAGGTTTCCTGGTGGAGGGAACTAGTGCCTGTGTTCTGGTGGATGAGGCTGGATGTTGTCTTTCTGGTGGGTTCATCCACGTCTGGTGGTGTGTTTTGGGGTGTCTGTGGCCTTATTATGATTTTAGGCAGCCTCTCTGTTAATGGATGGGGCTGTGTTCCTCTCTTGCTAGTTGTTTGGCATAGGGTGTCCAGCACTGTAGCTTGCTGGTCGTTGAGTGAAGCTGGGTCTTGATGTTGAGATGGAGATCTGTGAGAGATTTTCGCCGTTTGGTATTACGTGGAGCTGGGAGGTCTCTTGTGGACCAGTGTCCTGAAGTTGGCTCTCCCACCTCAGAGGCACAGCCCTGATGCCTGGCTGGAGCACCAAGAGCCTTTCATCCACACGGCTCAGAATAAAAGGGAGAAAAAATGGAAAGAAAGAAAAAAAGAGGATAAAATAAAATAAAATAAAGCAATTATAATAAAAAATAAGAAAAAAATTATTAAGAGTAAATTTATTAAGAAAAAAAATTTTTTTTAATTTTTAAAAATAGATTTATTAATTTTTTATACTAAAAATAAGAAAAAAATTATTTAGAAAAAATTTATTAAGAAAAAAAATTTTTTAATTTTTTAAAATAAAAAATATGAAAAAACTTATTAAAAATTTTTTAAAAATAGAAAATAAGGAAAAAAGTATTAAGAAAACATTTATTAGGGAAAAAAAAATTTTTAAGCCAAAAAAAAACAAAAAAAAAACGGACGGACCTAACCCTAGGACTAACGGTGAGAGCAAAGCTATACAGACAAAATCTCACCCAGAAGCATACACATCTACACTCACAAAAAAAAGGAAAAGGGGAAAAGTTAATATATCCTGCTCCCAAAGTCCATCTCCTAAATTTGGGATGATTCGTTGTCTATTCAGGTATTCAACAGATGCAGGCACATCAAGTTGTTTGTGGAGCTTTAATTCGCTGCTTCTGAGGCTGCTGGGAGAGATTTCCCTTTCTCTTCTTTGTTCGTACAGCTCCCGGGGTTCAGCTTTGGATTTGGACCCGCCTCTGCATGTAGGTCCCCTGAGGGCGTCTGTTCCCCGCCCAGACAGAACGGGGTTAAAGGAGCAGCTGATTCGGGGGCTCTGGCTCAGTCAGGCCGGGGGGAGGGAGCGGTACGGAGGAGGCGGGGCGAGCCTGCGGCGGCAGAAGCCGGCGTGACGTTGCAGCAGCCTGAGGCGCGCCGTGCGCTCCCCCGGGGAAGTTGTCCCCGGATTACGGGAGCCTGGCCGTGGCGGGCCGCACAGGCTCCCGGGAGGGGCGGTGTGGAGAATGACCTGTGCTCGCCCACAGGCTGTTTGGTGGCGGCAGCAGCAGCCTTAGCGTCTCATGCCCGTCTCTGGGGTCCGCGCTGATAGCCGCGGCTCGCGCCCGTCTCCAGAGTTCGTCTAAGTGGCGCTCTGAATCCCCTCTCCCTGCACGCCGCGAAACAAAGAGGCAAGAAAAAGTCTCCTGCCTCTTCGGCAGCTGCAGACTTTTCCTCGTGCACCCTCCCGGCTAGCTGTGGTGCGCTAGACCCTTCAGGCTGTGTTCACGCAGCCAACCCCAGTCCTCTCCCTGGGATCCGACCGAAGCCCGCGCCTCAGCTCCCAGCCCCCGCCCGCCCCGGCGGGTGAGCAGACAAGCCTCTCGGGCTGGTGAGTGCTGCTCGGCGCCGAGCCTCTGTGCGGGAATCTCTCCGTTTTTCCCTCTGCGTCCCTGTTGCTGTGGGATCCGCGCTGATAGCCGCGGCTCGCGCCCGTCTCTGGAGCTCGTTTAGGCGGCGCTCTGAATCCCCTCTCCTTGCGCGCCGCGAAACAAAGAGGCAAGAAAAATTCTCTTGCCTCTTTGGCAGCTGCAGTCTTTTTCCCGGACTCCCTCCCGGCTAGCACCGAAGCCCGAGCCCCAGCTCCCAGGCCCCGCCCGCCCCGGCGGCTGAGCAGACAAGCCTCTCGGGCTGGTGAGTGCTGGTCGGCACCGCTCCTCTGTGCGGGAGTCTCCGCTTTGCCCTCCGCACCACTGTGGCTGCGCTCTCCTCCGTGGCTCCGAAGCTTCCCCCCTCTGCTACCCGCAGTCTCTGCCCACGAAGGGGCTTCCTAGTGTGTGGAAACCTTTCCTCCTTCACAGCTCCCTCCCACTGGTGCAGGTCCCGTCTCTATTCTTTTGTCTCTGTTATTTCTTTTTTCTTTTGCCCTACCCAAGTACGTGGGGATTTTCTTGCCTTTTGGGAGGTCTGACGTCTTCTGCCAGCGTTCAGTGGGTGTTCTGTAGGAGCAGTTCCACGTGTAGATGTATTTCTCATGTATCTGTGGGGAGGAAGGTGATCTCCGCGTCTTACTCTTCCGCCATCTTGCCCCTCCCTCTGTAGCATTGATTTTAATGAGTGCTCTAATTATACATTTTTCCATATGGACAATCACTTGTTCTAGCACCATTTATTATTTCTGCATGTAGTTTTATTGTGTCATTTTAAAAATTAGATATCCTTTTTATTATTTATTACAGGACTATAAAAATGCACTGATTTTTGTATATTGATTTTACAGCCAGCCATGGTACTGATAATTTCAGTAATTTATCTGTAAATCCTTAATAGGTTTTCTATGAAGACAGTCATTTAATCTGTGAGTAATGACAGTTTGGCTCTCTCCTTTCCACATCTTATATCTTTTAATTTCATTTTCTTGTTTTACTCTAGTGGCTAGGATCGCAATACAATATTGAATAGAAATAGTGATGCTGAACATCATTACCATGTTCCTGATTTTAAATGGAATGCTTTAAACTTTTTCCCTTTAACAATGATGTTTGCTTAGATCTTTTGTAGGTATATTTTTGTCTGGTTAAGGAAGGTCTTTCTATTTCTTTTGCTTAGAATTTTTATCAAGAGTGGGTGTTGAATTTTCTAGTTGTTTATATGAATCTTTTGAAATGATTATATGGGTTTTCTTCTTTAATCTGTCAATGTAATAAAGATATTTGGAGAATTTTCTAATATTAAGCCACCCTTGTATTCCTGGGATAAATTCAAATTGGTCATGGTTTATTATTTTTTCATATACTGTTGGGATACCTTCCCAGTTTTTTTTCTTTTCCTTCAGATTTTTGCATTTGTTTTTACTGTCCTCGTCTGATTATCAGTATTATACTGGCCCCATGAATGAGTTAAGGAATATTTTTTTTGTTTTTAAAATATCTTTTAGATCTTACATAAGATGGGAATCATCTTTCCTTGAAAGCTGGTAAAACTTGCTTGTACATTCATCTGGTCCTGTTTTCTTCCATTATGGGAAGATTTTAAACTACTTCAATTTCTTTATAGTTATAAGCAAGTCTGGCTTCTGGCTAAAATTCTTTCTTTCTTCCTTCCTCCCTCCCACCCTCCCTCCCTCCCTCTCTCCCTCTCTCTCTCTCTTTCCCTCTCTCTCTCTCTTTCTCCCTTTTTAAGTGCATAGTGTTTTTAATATATATATATATATTAATTGGGGTATAGTTGTTTTACAATGTTGTGTTAGTTTCTACTGTACAACGAAGTGAACTAGAGTTCCCTGTGCTATACAGCAGGTTCTCATTAGTTCTCTATTTTATACATATTAGTGTGTATATGTTAATCCCAAACTCCCAATTCATCCCACCCCCTCCTTTCCCCCCTTGGTGTCCATACGTTTGTTCTCTACATCTTTGTCTCTTTCTCTGCCTTGCAAACTGGTTCATCTGTACCATTTTTCTAGATTCCAGAAATATGCGTTAATATACGATATTTGTTTTTCTCTTTCTGACTTACTTCACTCTGTATGACAGTCTCTAGGTCCATCCACATCTCTACAAATGACCCAATTTCATTCCTTTTTATGGCTGAGTAATATTCCATTGTATATATGTACCACGTCTTCTTTATCCATTCGTCTGTTGATGGACATTTAGGTTGCTTCCACGAGCTAGCTATTGTAAATAGTGCTGCAATGAGCATTGGGGTGCATGTGTCTTTTTGAATTATGGTTTTCTCTGGGTATATGCCCAGTAGTGGGATTGCTGGGTCATATGGTAATTCTATTTTTAGTTTTTTAAGGAACCTCCATACTGTTCTCCATAGTGGCTGTATCGATTTACATTCCCACCAACAGTGCAAGAGGGTTCCCTTTTCTCCACACCCTCTCCAGCATTTATTGTTTGTAGATTTTCTGATGATTCCCATTCTAACTGGTGTGAGGTGATACCTCATTGTAGTTTTGATTTGCATTTCTCTAATGATTAGTAATATTGAGCATCTTTTCATGTGCCTCTTGCCCATCTGTATGTCTTCTTTGGAGAAATGTCTATTTAGGTCTTCCACCCATTTGATTGGGTTGTTTTGATATTGAGCTGCATGAGCTGTTTGTATATTTTGGAGATTAATCCTTTGTTGATTCGTTTGCAAATATTTTCTCCCATTCTGAGGGTTGTCTTTTCATCTTGTTTATGGTTTTCTTTGCTGTGCAAAAGCTTTTAAGTTTCATTAGGTCTCATTTGTTTATTTTTGTTTTTATGTCCATTACTCTAGTAGATGGGTCAAAAAAGATCTTGCTATGATTTATGTCCAAGAGTGTTCTTCCTATGTTTTCCTCTAAGAGTTTTATAGTGTCTGGTCTTACATTTAGGTCTCTAATCCATTTTGAGTTTATTTTTGTGTATGGTGTTAGGGAGTGTTCTAATTTCATTCTTTTACTTGTAGCTGTCCAGTTTTCCCTGTACCACTTCCCTTTCTTTCTTTCTTTTTCTTTTTCTTTCTTTCTTTCTTTCTTTCTTTCTTTCTTTCTTTCTTTCTTTCTTTCTTTCTCTTTCTTCTTTCTTTTTCTTTGTTTCTTTTCTTCTTCCTTTCTTTCTTTCTTCCCTCCCTCCCTCTCTGTCTCTCTTTCTTTCCTTTCTTTCTTTCTTTCTTTCTTCCTTCCTTCCTTCCCTCCCTCCCTCTGTCTCTCTCTCTCTTTCTTTCCTTCTTTCTTTCTTTCTTTCTTTCTTTCTTTCTTTCTTTCTTTCTTTCTTTCTTTCTTTCTTCCTTTCTTTCTTTCTTCCTTTCTTTCTCTCTTTCCCTTCCTCCCTCCCTCCTTCTCTCTCTCTCTCTTTCTCTCTTTCTTTCTCTCTCTCTCCTTCCTTCCCCCCTCCTTCCCTTCTTCCCTCCCTCCCTCCCTTCCTTCCTTCCTTCCTTCTTTCCTTCCTTCCTTCCTTCCTTCCTTCCTTCCTTCCTTCCTTCCTTCCTTCCTTCCTTCCTTCCTTCCTTCCTTCCTTCCTTCCTGCCTTCTCCTGGCTTAAAACAACACAAATATCTCACATTTTTGGAACCTGGAAATCCAAAATCTGGATGTTGGCATGGCCATGTTCTTTGTGAAGGTTCTAAGGGAAGAATATTTCCTTGCTTCTTCTTAGCTTCTGGCAATCTTTGGCTTGCAGTTTCATCACTCCATTCTCTGCCTCTGTCTTTACAAGGTCTTCTGCCCTCTGTGTCTGTGTCCAAATTTCCCTCTTCTAATAAGGATACCTAACCCAGTCACTGGGTTAGGGTCCACCCTAATCCAGTATGAGCTCCTCTTAACTTGATTACATCTGCAAAGACCTCTTTACAACTGCTCTTTAAAGGGCTTCACCTTGGAATTCAGAGGGAGAGGAAACCTTACACCTCAGGAGACTGGCACAAACAGCATTCTATCTCCTGGTCCCTGGGTAACCATGGCTGGCCAAAAATCTCACTAAAATTCTTGAATCAGTTTTAGTGAGTTATATTTTTAAATTATCTAGTTAATCGATGTTTTCTATTTATATAAAGTTGTTCATAATATTCTCTTATAATGTTTTTTTTAAAATTTATTTTATTTATTTATTTTTGGCTGCATTGGGTCTTTGTTGCTGTGTGCAGGCTTTCTCTAGTTGCGGCGAGTGGGGGCTACTCTTAATTGCTCTGCACGGGCTTCTCATTGCAGTGACTTCTCTTGTTGCAGAGCATGGGCTCTAGGTACGTAGGCTCAGTAGTTGTGGCACGTGGGCTCAGTAGTTGTGGCCCGCAGGCTCTAGAGCACAAGCTCAGTAGTTGTGGTGCACGGGCTTAGTTGCTCCACAGCATTTGGGATCTTCCCGCACCAGGGCTCGAACGCTTGTCCCCTGCATTGGCAGGCGGATTCTTAACCACTGCGCCACCAGGGAAGTCCCCTCTTATAATCTTTTAAATTTCATCTGTATCTGCAGTTATAGTCCTTTTTCATTTCTAATATTTATTTTTTCCACTGTTTTTTCTTGTTCAATCTCTTGTTACTATATGCTTGTTCAAAGTCTTGATACTATATTCTTATTCAGTCTCTTGTCACTATATTCACATACTTTAAAAAAAATTTCTCTATTGTACCTTTTAAAAAAACTGTGGTAAGGGATTTCCCTGGTGGTCCAGTGGTTAGGACTCTGTGCTCTCAATGCCAAGGGCCCAGGTTCGATCCCTGGTTGGGGAACTAAGATCCCGTAAGCTGCGGCACGGAAAAATAAAAAAAATTGTGGTAAGAAATATATAAGACTTACCATCCTAACCATTTAAAAGTGTACAATAGTGTTAACTATATGCACGTTGTTTTGCAAAAGATCTCGAGAAAGTACCTTTGTTTTTTTTTAATTTTTGAATTTTATTTTATTTATTTTTTTATACAGCAGGTTCTTATTAGTCATCAACTTTATACACATCAGTGTATACATGTCAATCCCAATCGCCCAATTCATCACACCACCATCCCCACCCCCCCGCAGCTTTCCCCCCTTGGTGTCCATACGTTTGTTCTCTACATCTGTGTCTCAACTTCTGCCCTGCAAACCGGTTCATCTGTACCATTTTTCTAGGTTCCACATATATGCGTTAATATAGGATATTTGTTTTTCTCTTTCTGACTTACTTCACTCTGTATGACAGTCTCTAGATCCATCCATGTCTCAACAAATGACCCAATTTCGTACCTTTTTATGGCTGAGTAATATTCCATTGTATATATGTGCCACGTCTTTATCCATTCGTCTGTCGATGAGCATTTAGCTTGCTTCCATGATCTGGCTATTGTAAATAGTGCTGCAATGAGCATTGGGGTGCATGTGTCTTTTTGAATTATGGTTTTCTCTGGGTATATGCCCAGTAGTGGGATTGCTGGGTCATATGGTAATTCTATTTTTAGTTTTTTAAGGAACACCCATACTGTTCTCCATAGTGGCTGTATCAATTTACATTCCCACCAACAGTGCAAGAGGGTTCCCTTTTCTCCACACCCTCTCCAGCATTTGTTGTTTGTAGATTTTCTGATGATGCCCATTCTAACCGGTGTGAGGTGATACCTCATTGTAGTTTTGATTTCCATTTCTCTAATAATTAATGATGTTGAGCAGCTTTTCATGTGCTTCTTGGCCATCTGTATGTCTTCTTTGGAGACATGTCTATTTAGGTCTTCTGCCCATTTTTGGATTGGGTTGTTTGTTTCTTTAATATTGAGCTGTATGAGCTGTTTATATATTTTGGAGATTAATCCTTTGTCTGTTGATTCGTTTGCAAATATTTTCTCCCATTCTGAGGGTTGTCTTTTCGTCTTGTTTTTCATTTCCTTTGCTGTGCAAAAGCTTTTAAGTTTCATTAGGTCCCATTTGTTTATTTTTGTTTTTATTTCCATTACTCTAGGAAGTGGATCAAAAAAGATCTTGCTGTGATTTATGTCAAAGAATGTTCTTCCTATGTTTTCCTCTAAGAGTTTTATAGTGTCTGGTCTTACATTTAGGTCTCTAATCCATTTTGAGTTTATTTTTGTGTATGGTGTTAGGGAGTGTTCTAATTTCATTCTTTTACATGTAGCTGTCCAGTTTTCCCAGCACCACTTATTGAAGAGACTGTCTTTTCTCCATTGTATATCCTTGCCTCCTTTGTCATAGATTAGTTGACCATAGGTGCGTGGGTTTATCTCTGGGCTTTCTATCTTGTACCATTAATCTATGTTTCTGTTTTTGTGCCAGTACCATATTGTCTTGATTACTGTAGCTTTGTAGTATAGTCTGAAGTCAGGGCGTCTGATTTCTCCAGCTCCATTTTTTTCCCTCAAGACTGCTTTGGCTATTCGGGGTCTTTTGTGTTGCCATACAAATTTTAAGATTTTTTGTTCTAGTTCCATAAAAAATGCCATTGGTAATTTGATAGGGATTGCATTGAATCTGTAGATTGCTTTGGGTAGTATAGTCATTTTCACAATATTGATTCTTCCAATCCAAGAACATGGTATATCTCTCCATCTGTTGGTATCATCTTTAATTTCTTTCATCAGTGTCTTATAGTTTTCTGCATACAGGTCTTTTGTCTCCTTAGGTAGGTTTATTCCTAGGTATTTTATCCTTTTTGTTGAAATGGTAAATGGGAGTGTTTCCTTAATTTCTCTTTCAGATTTTTCATCATTAGTGTATAGGAATGCAAGAGATTTCTGTGCATTAATTTTGTATCCTGCAACTTTACCAAATTCAGTGATTAGCTCTAGTAGTTTTCTGGTGGCATTTTTAGGATTCTCTATGTATAGTATCATGTCATCTGCAAACAGTGACAGTTTTACTTCTTCTTTTCCAATTTGTATTCCTTTTATTTCTTTTTCTTCTCTGATTGCCGTGGCTAGGACTTCCAAAACTATGTTGAATAATAGTGGTGAGAGTGGACATCCTTGTCTTGTTTCTGGTCTTAGAGGAAATGCTTTCAGTTTTTCACCATTGAGAATGATGTTTGCTGTGGGTTTGTCATATATGGCCTTTATTATGTTGAGGTAGGTTCCCTCTATGCCCACTTTCTGGAGAGTTTTTATCATAAATGGGTGTTGAATTTTGTCAAAAGCTTTTTCTGCGTCTATTGAGATGGTCATATGGTTTTATTCTTCAATTTTGTTAATATGGTGTATCACATTGATTGATTTACATATATTGAAGAATCCTTGCATCCCTGGGATAAATCCCACTTGATCATGGTGTATGATCCTTTTAATGTGTTGTTGGATTCTGTTTGCTTGTATGTTGTTGAGGATTTTTGCATCTATGTTCATCAGTGATATTGGTCTGTAATTTTCTTTTTTTGTAGTATCTCTGTCTGGTTTTGGTATCTGGGTGATGGTGGCCTCATAGAATGAGTTTGGGAGTGTTCCTTCCTCTGCAATTTTTTGGAAGAGTTTGAGAAGGATGGGTGTTAGCTCTTCTCTAAATGTTTGATAGAATTCGCCTGTGAAGCCATCTAGTCCTGGACTTTTGTCTGTTGGAAGATTTTTAATCACAGTTTCAATTTCATTACTTGTGATTGGTCTGTTCATGTTTTCTGTTTCTTCCTGGTTCAGTCTTGGAAGGTTATACATTTCTAAGAATTTGTCCATTTCTTCCAGGTTGTCCATTTTATTTGCATAGAGTTGCTTGTAGTAGTCTCTTAGGATGCTTTGTATTTCTGTGGTGTCTGTTTTAACTTCTCCTTTTTAATTTCTAATTTTATTGATTTGAGTCCTCTCCCTCTTTTTCTTGATGAGTCTGGCTAATGCTTTATCAACTTTGTTTATCTTCTCGAAGAACCAGCTTTTAGTTTTATTGATCTTTGCTATTGTTTTCTTTGTTTCTATTTCATTTATTTCTGCTCTGATCTTTATGATTTCTTTCCTTCTTCTAACTTTGGGTTTTGTTTGTTCTTCTTTCTCTAGTTCCTTTAGGTGTAAGGTTAGATTGTTTATTTGAGATTTTTCTTGTTTCTTGAGGTAGGCTTGTAGAGCTATAAACTTCCCTCTTAGAACTGCTTTTGCTGCATCCCATAGGTTTTGGATCGTCATGTTTTCATTGTCATTTGTCTCTAGGTACTTTTTGATTTCCTCTTTGATTTCTTCAGTGATCTCTTGGTTATTTAGTAACGTATTGTTTAGCCTCCATGTGTTTGTGTTTTTTACGTTTTTTTCCCCTGTAATTCATTTCTAATCTCATGGCATTGTGGTCAGAAAAGATGCTTGATATGATTTCAATTTTCTTAAATTTACTGAGGTTTGATTTGTGGCCCAAGATGTGATCTCTCCTGGAGAATGTTTCATGCGCACTTGAGAAGAAAGTGTAATCTGCTGGTTTTGGATGGAATGTCCTATAAATATTAATTAAATCTATCTGGTCTATTTTGTCATTTAAAGCTTCTGTTTCCTTATTTATTTTCATTTTGGATGATCTGTCCATTGCTGTAAGTGAGGTGTTAAAGTCCCCCACTATTATTGTGTACTGTCGATTTCCTCTTTTATAGGTGTTAGCAGTTGCCTTATGTATTGAGGTGCTCCTATGTTGGGTGCATATATATTTATAATTGTTATATCTTCTTCTTGGATTGATCCCTTGATCATTATGTAGTGTCCTTCCTTGTCTCTTGTAACATTCTTTATTTTAAAGTCTATTTTATCTGATATGAGTATTGCTACTCCAGCTTTCTTTTGATTTCCATTTGCATGGAATATCTTTTTCCATCCCCTCACTTTCAGTCTGTATGTGTCCCTAGGTCTGAAGTGGGTCTCTTGTAGACAGCACATAGATGGGTCTTGTTTTTGTATCCATTCAGCAAGCCTGTGTCTTTTGGTTGGAGCATTTAATCCATTTACATTTAAGGTAATTATCAATATGTATGTTCCTATGACCATTTTCTTAATTGTTCTGGGTTTGTTTTTGTAGGTCCTTTTCTTCTCTTGTGTTTCCCACTTAGAGAAGTTCCTTTAGCATTTGTTGTAGAGCTGGTTTGGTGGTGCTGAATTCTCTTAGCTTTTGCTTGTCTGTAAATCTTTTGATTTCTCCATCGAATCTGAATGAGATCCTTGCTGGGTAGAGTAATCTTGGTTGTAGGTTCTTCCCTTTCATCACTTTAAGTATATCATGCCACTCCCTTCTGGCTTGTAGAGTTTCTGCTGAGAAATCAGCTGTTAACCTTATGGGAGTTCCCTTGTATGTTATTTGTCGTTTTTCCCTTGCTGCTTTCAATAATTTTTCTTTGTCTTTAATTTTTGCCAATTTGATTACTATGTGTCTTGGCATGTATCTCCTTGGGTTTCTCCTGTATGGGACTCACTGGGCTTCCTGGACTTGGGTGGCTATTTCCTTTCCCATGTTAGGGAAGTTTTTGACTATAATCTCTTCAAATATTTTCTCGGGTCCTTTCTCTCTCTCTTCTCCTTCTGGGACCCCTATAATGCTAATGTTGTTGTGTTTAATGTTGTTGCAGAGGTCTCTTAGGCTGTCTCCATTTCTTTTCATTCTTTTTTCTTTATTCTGTTCCTCAGCAGTGAATTCCACCATTCTGTCTTCCAGGTCACTTATCCGTTCTTCTGCCTCAGTTATTCTGCTATTGGTTCCTTCTAGTGTAGTTTTCATTTCAGTTATTGTATTGTTCATCTCTGTTTGTTTGTTCTTTAATTCTTCTAGGTCTTTGTTAAACATTTCTTGCATCTTCTCGATCTTTGCCTCCATTCTTTTTCCGAGGTCCTGGATCATCTTCACTATCATTATTCTGAATTCTTTTTCTGGAAGGTTGCCTATCTCCACTTCATTTAGTTGTTTTTCTGGGGTTTTATCTTGTTCCTTCATCTGGTACATAGCCCTCTGCCTTTTCATCTTGTCTATCTTTCTGTGAATGTGGTTTTTGTTCCACAGGCTGCAGGATTGTAGTTCTTGCTTTTGCTGTCTGCCCTCTCACCTTTGTTTTTTTACTCTAGTTTGTCAGTCTTTTTCTTTGGTGATAAATTGATGAGTTTAGACTATATTAATCATAATTATTTTACAACACTTTTAAATGTTTATGTTCTCCTTTTTTTCTTATTTCACTTTTTTCATTAATTTAGAATTAGTACACTTTATTGTTATTATTTTAGTGGTTGCTCTTGAAATTTACCATGTATATTTAACTTTACAAGTCTAAATTCAAAGTCTTAACCTTCCTCCTGAACAAAATCTCCAACTATTATTTTTGAATTATTTCTCCTTTCAATTCTGTCAGTGTTTGCTTTATATATTTTGAGGCTTTGTTGTTAGGCACATGTACATTTGTCATTGTTATCTCTTCCTGATGTACTTACCTGTTTATCATTATAACCTCTCCCTCTTTTTCTTTAGTAATTTTTCTCATCTTGAAGTTTGTTTTGTCTGATATTAATATATGGTTACTATTATAGTTACTATTTATGTGATATATCTTTCTCCAATCTTTTACTGTCAACCTATTTGTGTCTTTGAATCTGTTGTCCACAGTATATAGCTGGATCTTGCTTTTTTAATTCAGTCTGACAATCTCTGCCTTTTATTGGGGTGTTTAGGTTAAGAGTTAGCAAATTATGGTCTGTGGGCCAAATCTGGCCTGCCACCTTTTTTGCGGAATGGGGGTTAACAGCTTTATTGAGATATATTCACATACCATACAATTCACTCATTTAAATGTACAATTCGGTGGTGTTTAGTAGAGTCATAGTTGTGCAACACCACCACAATCAATTTTAGAATGTTTTCGTCACCCACTGTACTCTTTAGCCATTACCCCACCAGTCTCCCCATTCTCTCCTCCTCATCCCAAGACAACCACTAATCTACTTTGTCTTGATAGATCTGCCTACATTTCATATACATGATATCATACAATATATGGTCTTCTTAATGGGCTTCTTTCACGTCGAATAATGTTTTCAAGGTTTATCCATTTTGTAGTATGTGTTGTACTTCATTCCTTTTTATTGCCCAGTAATATTCTATTGTATCACTTTTTTCCATTCATTTGTTGATGGATATTTGGGTTGTTTCTACTTTTTGGCTATGAACTTTATTAGTGTACAAGATTTTATGTGAACGTGTTTCCATTTCTCTTGGGTATATACCTATGAAAGGAATTGCTAGGTGATATGATAACTCTGGTTTAACTTTGGGAAGAACTGGCAGACTGTTTTCCAAAGTGGTTGCACCATTTTATATTCCCGCCAACAGTGTATGAGGGCTCCAGTTTCTCCACATTCACACCAGTACTTGTTATTATCTGTCTTTTGATTGTAACCATCCTAGTGGGTATGAAGTGCTATCTCATTGTGGTTTTGCTTTGCATTTCTTTGACAGCTAATGATGTTGAAAAAATCTGAGTCCTTTGCCCATTTTTTAATTGGGTTGACTTTTTACTGTTGAGTTGTCGGAGTTCTTTATATTTTCTAGATAAAAGGCCCTTATCATACATATGATTTGCAAATATTTTCCCCTGTTCTTTGGGTTGTCTTTTCACTTTCTTGATGGTATCCTTTGTGCGCAAAAGTTTAAAATTTTGATTAAGTCCCACTGACCTATTTTTTCTTTGGTTGCTTGTGCTTTTGGTGTCATATCAATGAAACCAATGCCAAATCCAACATTGCACCCCATATTGATTGAGTTCTCTTCAACCGTGGCAGTAAAGCTGCTCATCCTCCACCTATCCCACCCTGCAGAACGTCCACATGGACCAAGGCAGTAGGGGGTGGGGGAGGGATGGGAGCAGGCAAGAACACCATCAAGCACAAGTGCTTCTCCAATTATTTTATGTCTTTGGTCAGTATCCAAGCACTGAAAAGGTGGTTTTGCCATTTTTATCCAGCTTTATAGTTGCTGTGTGGAGAGAGTATTTAACCACCACCTACCTCACTCAGCCATAGTCAAACCCTGCTTCTATTACCTCTTCCTTTGAACATTGCTTTCAAATTTTCACTCGTCTCATTCTACTTCTAGTTTACTAATTCCCTCTCTAGATTTTATCTAGGTTTTTTTTTTTTTTTTTTTAATCTATCTATTTATTTATTTATTTATTTTTGGCTGAGTTGGGTCTTCGTTGCTGCGCACGGGCTTTTCTCTAGTTGCGGCGAGCGGGGGCTACTCTGGCGAGCGGGGGCTACTCTTCGTTGTGGTGTGTGGGCTTCTCATTGTGGTGGCTTCTCTTGTTGCGGAGCACGGGCTCTAGGCGCGTGGGCTTCAGTAGTTGTGGCACGCGGGCTCAGTAGTTGTGGCTCACAGGCTCTAGAGCGCAGGCTCAGTAGTTGTGGCGCACGGGCTTAGTTGCTCTGCGGCATGTGGGATCTTCCCGGACCGGGGCTTGAACCCGTGTCCCCTGCACTGGCAGGCAGATTCTTAACCACTGCGCCACCAGGGAAGTCCCTTTATCTAGGTTTAATCTGCTGTTTAACCTACACATTGCATTTTATTTCATATATGCTATTTATCATCTCTAGTAGTACAGAATTCTTTTTTTTTTTTTTCTTCCCTGCAAAATCTTCCTGTTTATTCCTAATGGTCCTTTTGTTGCATGCTCATCCTTTATTTCTTCAAATATACTATATGTAGCTATGCTGTGTTCTTTTCCTGACACTTCCAGTATCTGCTGTGTGTTGCGTCTGCTGACTCCTGCTCTCAGTGGCCTGCCCTCTCGTGTGTTTTAGGATCTTTGTGTATGATCTCAGTGTGTGGGAGTTCTGTACACCTCTGTAGGGGAAAACTTCTTCCAGCGAGGACTTGCTTTTACTTCTGCCAGTAGCCAGAGGGCACCAACCACCGGAGACCACTTCAGCCCTCCGGAAGAAAGTGGTGCAAGACTCTCACTGCTGTCTGGCTGCCGAGCTCTGGGCCTGTGATGAGCCAAAGGAGCAGAACATGGGGCACCTGCTCCTCATCACTGGCCCCAGGCTCTGTAGCCACAAAGTCGTGCTGCCCTCTCACTTCCTTTCTGGCCCCAGTTCATCCCTTTTTTGCGGACTTCTCCTACCTCTTTTATGTCCAACAGTGCCTTAAAGTTGTATTCTAAGCAGAATATAATTGCTCTCTAGTGGGAGGGCTCCACAGAGCACCTAATCAGCCACACTACAAGAAGCAGGCGTCAAAGTTAACATTTACTGAGCTTTGACTATATGGCAGACACTAAGCACCTCACATGGATTAAGTCACTCAAACCTCACAACAACCCTACAGGATGTGTATTCTTGTTATCCATGTTTTATGGATGAGGACATGGGGGCACAGAAAGGTTAAATTACCAACCAAGTTCTCACACAACTGGCAAGTAATAGAGCAGGAATTCCAAGTCTGCTGTCTGGCTCTAGGATCCATGCTCTCGCCCACTGCGACCCACAGTCAGGGGATTTTGTTTGTATCTATGTGTGATATTGTGTGTGTAAGTCAATTTCAGCATGTGTGCATGTGCCAGAGTAGCTATTCCTGTGTCCGTGGATATGAATGTCACTTGTGTGACTGCCTTCAGATGCTCACTCTGATGTCACCTTCTCAGTGTGGCCTTCTCAGGACCATCTCATTTAAAATCATACACTCCCCTGCTTATTCTTCCTCTGTACTACTAATAAATCTCTAACACACTACACAGTTTACTCCTTTTGTTTATGTCTGCTTCCCCAGTAGAACATGAGCTCATTCTGGCTGCTGTGGGGAGAGCACACCCTAGGCAGGGTGGGTGCAGCCCAAGCCCAGGTTAGTGAAGACGGTGACTCAATCTAGAGTGCTTAGTGGTGGAGGTGAGGATGAGTGGCTGGATTCAGGATGTGCTTAGAGCAGACAGGACTTACTCATGGTTTGCATGTGCAGCATATGGGAATAAAGGTGTCAAGGAGGACTCCTCACTTTGTTGTCTGAGTGAGTGGGCAAGATGGGGAGCAGTGGGAAAGGGGCAGATTCTGAGGGCAAGGAGGTTGGGAAGCAAGAGTTTAGTTCTGGCTATGGTAAGTGTGTGATGCTAAGTTAAGTGGAAATATTGAGAGAGCTGTCGGGTATGAGTCTGGAGTTCAGGGAAGAGGAAGGGGCTAGAGATGAAAATTTAGGAGTTGTTGGCTTATTGATGATAATAAAACCCATAAGACTGGGTGAGATCTCTTAGGGAGTAGATGTGATAGAGAAGACAGAGAAGGGAGTGCGGACTGGAAGGGGGAAGGATGTTGCCTTGGTCCAGGAAGGAGAAGAGTCTGAACCAGCCATGGGCACTAAGCCGAGTACAAGTCTTTGAAAAGCATGGATTAAAAACTGGCAGGATTTGGAGCCATCTCCCCACGAAGCCTTCCCTGACAACTCTTTGGGGGTGCTCCCATGGTCAGTGTCCCCAGAGCTCCCAGGAGGCAGAGTCAAATATGATTCATCTCCTGTCACTAGTCCCCTGTGCACAGCACAGTGACTCTTAGATGAATGGATGAGTGAACAAATGCCCCACTCCCCTCTCCCCTCCCAGCTCCTATTAAGGAACCCAAAAAGATGATGCCCAGACCAGCCCTCCCTACGGTCAAGAAGCTGGTGACAGCCCCGACTGGGCCAAGCAAAGCCAAGTAAGGAGCAGGGTGGCGGAGGGGGAAAGAGGAGGGTACAGAAGAAATGCTGCTCCCTGCCCCCATCCCCGGTTCTGATGGGGACGTGTTTCAGGCCATCTTGGACACCCAGCGGAGACAGTCAGAAGCACCCTTCCCGAAACTCCAGTAAGTGTCGATGCCTCCCTGCAGTGGGGTGAGGCCTGGGGTGGTTGTGCTGAGGGACAGAGATGGGGAGAGGCTTGGGGTCCAAGTAGGCCTGGGCCCCTGAGGGTCTGCTCTCACAGGCTCCAGCAGCAGTTTCCTCGGTGGGTGTCCAGGCCAGAGTGGCAGAAAGCGAGCCAAAACCCAGGCTTCACAGCAACGCTCTGCAGCCAGGCAGGTGAGAGGCCCAAGACTGGGGAGAGTGGGGATCCTGGGCAGAGTCTGGTTCTCAGGGGTGTGGTGTGAAGGATCCCAGGCCAAGGGGAACCAGACTCAAACTGTCAAGGTACCCAGCCCTCGGCTGAGACCTCACCCCCATCACCACAGGGCGAAGAGCAGAGCAGCCTTACAAAGGCCCCTCGTGTGAATAAAACCCCAACTCTGGACAAGACCCCCAGCCTAGAGAAGACCCCATCTCCGGATAAGGCCGGCAGCCCAGAGAAGACCTCATCTCTGGACAATGCCCGCAGCCCAGAGAAGACCTTGTCTCCAGATAAGGCCCCCACTCCAGAGGAATCCCTAACTCCAGATAAGGTCCCTATCCTAGAGGAGACCCCGACTCTGGAGGACAAAGCCCCCAGACCAGACAGGGTCTTTTCTGTGCATGAGGCACCGGTCCCAGAAGTCCCACCTGGTCCAAAGATGGCCCCTCCTGGGGACGAGGCCCACACCCTAGGAAAGGTCTTGACCACCAAACAGGTGCTCTCTGAAGAGGCCTCCACCCAAGACAACACTCTCTTCTCTCCGGAGGAAGCCCTGCTAAACGCCAGGTCTCTTGAGGCCAGTGAGGCTCAATCCCAAGAGGAGGTTCACATGCCAGGGGAGCACCCCCTCTGCATGGCGAAACGTCCCCTGGATAAGAGGGACAGCTCCCCTCTCCAGTCCGAGCCCAAGTCCAAGTCAGGGTCCACGCCTGCCCTTGAGAAGGCCGACCCCCAGGAAGAGGCTACCACTCTCCTGGAGGAGGCACCAGTGAAGGATGAGGCTACCCCCAAAGAGGAGGTGCCCCCCAAAGAGGTATCCCCTGCTCAGAAGAATCCACATCCTATCATGCTGACTCCAGAGCCCCAAATGACTCCCACCCTCCACTCCTTGGTCCCGCAAAATCTCACAGATAGCAAAAGTGACAGAGACGACATGGTGAGGATAAAGGACGAGGTGGAGGCTTTAAGGAGGTCGCTGGAGCTGATGGGGGTGCAGCTGGAGTAAGTGGGGAGGGGTGCGGGGAGGGGAGGAGAGGGGTGCGGGCTCTAGGCCTGCCCGGCCCACCCCTTCCCCTCGGTCTCGCGTCCGCAGACAGAAGCTAACTGACATCTGGGAGGAGCTGAAGAGCGAGAGGGAGAAGCGCGTGTTGCTGGAGGTGGGTGGGGTGCGGGTCCCAGGCGGGGCGGGGGCGGGGGTGTGGGGGTGGGCGGCTGGCACTCCCCTGACGCCCTCTCTCCACTAGGTTCAGATGACGCGGAGGACCCAGAAGTCCCGGAACCTGGGCTCCATCCACGCGCAGACGCAGACGCAGACGCACTGAGGGTGGGCCCGGGAGGGACTACGGCGGGACCTGGAGCGAATTCGGGCTCCGGCCACCCACGTCCTTGCACACGATTTTGGGAAACGCAAGAAAGTAAACTCTGCCGTGTACGCGCGCCACGCCTCCCTGGTCCGTGCAGGGCGGGGTCTGCGCGGCGGGGCGGGGCTGGCGTTCCGCGCTCCCGGCCCTCCGCTTTCCTGGCAGTCGCTCCCGGGCACATCTGGCCAACATGTGGCTTCCATTACCGTTCCCAAGGCCTGCGCACGGCTATTTTTATCCACCGGATGGCGAGGGGGGAGGGTGTCTCCTTCGGACGCTAGTCCCCGCGCTGGAGAAATGGCCGGCAGGAGGGGCCCAGGAGGGGTCGGACCTCTGCCCGGGGGCCGGATTCCAGAATCCAGCTGTGCGCCTGGGGAGGGGCCGGGCGGGCCGGCTCTCCAGCCCGGACCCCTCCCAGTTGCCTCCACTGTCCGCTCTGAGGGACTCACACTCACAGGAACGCAGTGACACAGGAACTCCACAGCCCAGCTCAGGCACCCCTGGTTACATTGGGGCTAATAGCGCCTTAGCATCAAGGTTAGGGTTCCGAGGCCTTGTGTGTGTGCGCGCGCGCGTGTGTGTGATTGCAATGATGCATAAACCTAGGGCATTTGTAGGGACAGGGGCAACGTGTACCCCGGCGTTTACCGGTAAGGAATGCATTTGAAAGGAATGCGGTTGATTTTTGTGTGTGCGTCTGTGGTGAGGCGGTGGAGTGTGGGTTACAGGAGTGTGTGTTTTTGCCATGTGTGAATTGAACGCAAGCATGTGTGCTGAGGCGTCGGGTGGGTGGAAGGAGGTGGTCAGCCTGGTAAAGGGGTCTCAGCCCTGGGGCCCCCTGCATGGCAAGAGCTTGGGAGTCATTAGGGGGAAGGATAACAGAGGGAGACTGAGTCACTGAGAATGCAGCTTTCATTGGTCACGTCACCTCTTAACCGTCCCCCAGAGAGGGGATGGGGACCCTGTGTGCTGCCCTACCCCCAGGGCCTTCTGGCTGGACGGGGGAAGGGTGTCTCCCAGGGTACGGGAATCCAGGCCCAACAGCACCAGGGGAGCCGTGGGGGCGGGGCCTCCATAGCACCGTGGGCAGGGGCAGTCCAAAGGTCCTGGGGCAGCTCGAAGCCCCTGTGCATATCCAGTACGCTCTGGGGCCGGTCAGTAATAGTGCATGCGGCCCAGGGTGCCCGTGCCCGTGGGGCTGGGCCCCAGCGTGCCGGTGCCCAGCAGGTCTGGCTGTCCAGTGCGCCAGATCTCCCGCAGGATCCGCTCCCGCTCCTCTAGCCGCTGCGCCCGCTCCAGCTCCTCCGCCGAAGTGAAGACGTTGACGCTCAGGGGCCCGTCGGGCTCCGCGGACACCTCGGGGCCCGGCAGCGTGTCGTCGGGGCCCAGCCGAGTCACAGTGTCCTCATCGTCGTCGTCGTCGTCGTCGTCCTCGGCCTCCAGGGTGCTGCTGCGGGGGTCCCGGCGCGGAGTGGGGCCTCGGGGCCGCGGGCGGGGTGCGCAGGAGATGCTGATGACTAGTAGGCACAGGGTGAGCAGCAGGCCAAAGCAGACACCCAGCACGAAGTAGAGGCCGAAGCTCTCGGGGTTAGCTGGGGGTCAGAGGGCAGAAGTCACGGAGGGGACCTGGCACGTGGGAGTCATCCCATCTCTAAAAGACTCCAGGTTCTAAGTTTGGGGGGCAAGGACAGTACCCTCTATTTGAGGGACCTTAGGTAGCCGCCATCGGGCAGTCGGGGGAGTGGGGGGCGGTTTGGGAGTAAGTGACTGGCTAAGGGGGGTTACAGTGGCAGGGGCCGGGAGGAGGGGAGGGAAGGGGTGGAGTGGGGCCTGAGGAGGCAGGGAGGGGTCCAGGTCCGGGGGTCTGCCCTCACCGCGGATGTGTGCGTAGGCCGCCAGGCTGTTGCTGAGCAACTCCATGTCCCTTCGGGGGGCATCCATGCTTCTCTGGGGGCGCAGCTCCCCTGTCAGCCTGCGAGGTCAGCAAGGTCAGACCCTTCTCCCCCTCTGGAGCCGACCCTGACCCCGCTTTCTCCTCGGGGCAGCTCTGCTCCCTGGAAGGGCAGCCCAAGCCAGGCTCCACCCTGGAGAGAGCGGCTTCCTAACTTCGTTGCCGACCTGGGCCCTGGCTGGGGGACCCTTCCCCTGGGCGCGGACGCCCCAACACCTGAGGGTCGGGGGAGTGAGCCGCAGGAGACTCCGTCCCCTGGTGGGTTCCCCAAACGAGGCCCGCTTTCGCCGTCCGGGAATCGGGATGAAGGAGAGAGACGCGGGCGCCTTCCTTACTCCCTGGGCGGGCTCCAGGAAGGGAAGCCGCCTCCCTCTCCCATCCCGCCCGCCCCGCGGGGACCCCCGGGCCCGGAGGCCCGGTCTCACTCACCGTCAGCGCCGCGCTTCCCCGCTGCCCGGCCCCGGCGCGTCCGGCGGCCGCAGACACCCGGGGCCCGGCCGCTCCCGCCCCGTCCGGTCCCGGTCACCTGCCCGCCCGGCTCGGATCCCAGGCCGCGGCAGCGCGGGCCGAACAAGGGCCGATGGACCAGCCGGCGGAAAGTTTCCTCCGAGGAAAGAGGAGGGACGGGACGGGGCGGGGCGGGGGAGGCGGGGCGGGGCGGGGGAGGCGGGGAGGAAAAGGGCCGGGAGAGGAAGGGGAGAGGAGGGCTGCAGGGAGGAGGGGTGGGGTGGGGCCGAGGCCTGAGGGGCCGTCTGCTCCCCGACAGGAAACCGCTGGGGAGGCCGGTTGCAGGAACCCGCCCCCAGGCTGCTAATAACAACAATAATAATGAGGATGGAGTTCTCCGTAGGTGCCAGGCAGTGTTAAATCCTATTTTTTCATTTAATCCTAACAACCCTATAACGTGGAGACCATTATCCCCACTTGACAGATGAGTCAACTGAGTCACAGAGGGATTGAATAACTTAACCCAGACGGTCAGGATTTGAATCCACCGTTCTCTGACCCTGAGCTCTTAACCCCTTCCCTAAACCTTGCTCTTCCTCCCAGGAGGCCCCCTCACCCAGGGAAGACTGCCCCTTTCCCTAGCTCAGATACCAACCCTCCCCCAGACTCTCAGCCACAATCCAGGGCCGGGGCTCTCATCCCCTCCTCCCAGGGCCCAGGCAGTGAGTGTGGCCAGCTGGCCCAGCTCTGGTCACGCAGGGTTAATGAATGTTGGACTCTGGCTTCAAGCCAGGCCCAGGCCAGCCTTGCAGAACCGAGCCCGGGGCCTGCTGGCCCCTGTGCTCTTCTGCACCGGGGCAGAGGTGTGTTTGGCTCTGGGCTAAACCTGCTGGTGCACGTGCACGCATTTCCACGCAGGCTCAGGGCTTGTGCCTGCAGTGTGTGTGTGATCAGCATGCAGCCGGGTCTTCTTCCTGCCCAGACTCCCAGGCCCCCGCTTTTGGGCCCCCCTTCCTGTGCTGGGATGGGGTGAGGGGGAGGCCTTCTTGGCAGGAGCCTGAGAGAGGAGGAGGGAAGGAAGGGGGAGAGGAAATTGCAGACATAGCTGAAGGCACAGCCTGAGGCCTGTGGGCCAGTGACCCCCTTCTCTGTCCAGGCTGGAGACCCCCACTCCCAGTCCTGAGACTGGGTTCAAGCAGAGGGCAGATCTGGTTAGGGAAACGACTAGGATGACTCCCACGGGGAGGGGAAGGGACTCTTGATGTCTCTGTGACTGTTTAGTGTGTATTGTGAGCATGTGTGGAGGTATTTCTGCCCATATTCGTATATTTGTGTGTCCTTTTTCGTGTTTTATCTGCTTGAGCATTTTTGTGGGGTGGGTATGTCTGTGTATAAATCCATTCAGCCACTAGTCAACAAATGCTAACTGGTCTGCTTAGCACTTCCTGGTAATGGGGTTCAGCAGTAAACAGAACAGACACAAATCTTTGCCCTCTTGGAACTGACGCTAAGGCGGAGAGACAGTATGTGAAGAAGATGGTCTTGGGTGCTCCTAAGTGCTCAGAGGGCGATGGAGTGGGGAAGGGTGATGAAGAACACCTGGGGCAGCTCTCACAGGTGACACGGGGCAGAGACTTGAATCCAGAAGAGCGGGCAGCTGTGCCAGGATCTGGAGGAGAGTGTCAGGGCAGGAAAGAGGCCGAGGGCCCTGAGGTAGGAGCGTCTGGGGGCACCTCTTTCCCAGGGGCAGCGAGGCACGGGGACGGGTGATGGGGTGATTGTGAAGGGGCCGGTGGGCCTGCGGAGGAGCTTGGATGTTATCGCAAGTGTGGTGGGAGCCCCTGGAGAGTTTCCATCAGGAGAGTGTCATGCTCCCCTGTCAGCCTGCGAGGTCAGCAAGGTCAGACCCTTCTCCCCCTCTGGAGCCGACCCTGACCCTGCTTTCTCCTCGGGGCAGCTCTGCTCCCTGGAAGGGCAGCCCAAGCCAGGCTCCACCCTGGAGAGAGCGGCTTCCTAACTTCGTTGCCGACCTGGGCCCTGGCTGGGGGACCCTTCCCCTGGGCGCGGACGCCCCAACACCTGAGGGTCGGGGGAGTGAGCCGCAGGAGGCTCCGTCCCCTGGTGGGTTCCCCAAACGAGGCCCATTCCGTGATGCACTTCGGAGAGGTCCCCCTGGGGGCTCAGGGTAGGATGGGGCCGCAGGGGAAGAATGGAAGCCGGAAGAACAGTGAGCAGGCTGGCAGCCATCTAGGCCAGCAGTGGCCGAGGGCTTGGACCAGGATGGCCAGTGGAGGAGGTGAGCCAGGCTGAGATTCTGAAGGGAGTGGCAGCAGGACTCCCTGGATTGCATGAGGATGTGAGGGAAGCAGGAATGTAGGACAGCTGCTTGGTATTGGCCTGAGCACCTGAGGCAAGCTCAGCTGGGGAGCAGGATTTAGGGATCCAAGTTTCATTTCAGGTGGTTAGATTTGAGAGGTCCATAAGTATTTGGGTGGAGCTGTCAGACACGCAGGCGCAGTCCGGAGGAGTCTGGCCTTGGGAGTGTGTTTGCGAGTCCTCAACACAAGGTGGATTGAACACCCGGGGAGTGGCTGAGGTCACCCAGGGGACAGGAGAGAAGAGAGTTCTGGATGCTGCACTGCAGGTCTCCTGCAGGAGGCGTCAGCCGGGAGAGACCGGGGAGGTGGGAGGTAGACCTGGCCAGGACTGCAAGGGGAAGCTGAGGCTGGAATCTGACCACTGGCTGTGGGTTCCCATGGGTTGCACTGACATGTTGGATGCCTGCCCGTCCGCGTGGATATCAGTGTGTGCTGCGGCCGTGCGTGTATGACTGACCCTGAGTGTGAGGATGCTGTGCGTCGGTTTGTATGGCACATACCTTTGTCTCCGTGTGGGTCCACGTGCACGCCTCTCTGAGTAGGGGCTCTAAGATATTGAATGTGTTTGTGTTAAGCTGTTTCCGCGCATCTGTGCTATGCAGATCTCTGGGTATCGCTACCTATGGACAAGGGTGTGTCTGTGTTTGGGTTGGCATGTGACTCGTGTGTTTGGAGTGGGTCAGGTGTGACTCAACCCTGGTGAAGCAGATGGCTATGTTGGAGCAGGGTGGGACTTCAGATGGTTGCTGGTCCCTCAGAGAGAGCTACCCAGAGGGCTGCCTTCTCCAGGGGGATGCACGTGGCCAAGCCAGGCCAGGTGGGAGAAGTGGCAGCCTTGCCCTGTAGGGTTCAAAGAAGCTGGGGGCTGCTCCTCGAGGCCCTGGGAGAGGGCCCAAAGCCTTTGGTCCATGTGGGCCATCCCCCCTCACCCCCCCATCTCCATGCCCTCCTGGCCACCTGCCTATCTGCTTTTCTGGCTGCCTCTGCCCGCCCACCAGCCTGTCTGTAGGTCTGCCCAGCCACCTGCTTTCTGGTCATGCTGGCTGGGATCTCTCTGCATATATGTCACCTGCCTGCCTGGCTTGCATCCCACCTGTCCACCTGCTGATTTCCTCCTTGTCTGCCGGCCTGTGGCTGACCTGCTCCCTGCCCACCTGCCCATTTGTTGGCTGCCTTTCTGTCTTCCTGTCTGCCTGTGAGACTAAAGATTTGTCACCTTGGGAGGTGCAGAGTGTTCCTAAGATGACATACAGGAAAGACAGGTCTTAATGGGTGGTCAGAAGGCTGAGAGATCCAGAGCCTCTGGGAGGGCCCTCGGGAGGCCTGGCACATTCAGGGCTCAAGGCAAAGCCTCACTCTGCCCCCTTCCCCAGTGGCCTAGGTCGGGGCTGGCCCTGGCTGCTCTGCTCCTGACACTGGGGCCTCACCCCACCTGGAGGTCAGGGGCTGCCTAGGTCTTGGGTGGAGGAGGAAGGGGACTCACTCAAGGCCTCCTAAGACCTGCGCAGTCCTCTGAATGCCCCCTCAGCACCTGGGACAGCTGCTGGGAAGAGGCACTGTGGAAGTCTGCAAAACGAGTAAATAACGGTTATGGATACTGAGTATCCTCTAGGTACCTGGCACTTTGCTAAACACCGTGCTCGTCTCAACGCTTCAAATCCTCCCACTAACCCTGTGTAGTTTGTAGCATGACTCCCATTTTACAGAGGAGGAGAGTGAGGCTCAGAGAGGTCAAGTAGCCTGTGTGCAGTCACACGGATGTAAGTGGGAGGGCCTGGATTTGAACTTCAGAGCCATGTTCCCTAACAGTCTTCCACTGGGCAGCTCTAGGCCATCATTCACCAACCTGTCAGACCCAAAGCTGCCTTTTCACGATATTTTCTTTCTTTCCTTTTTTTTTTTTGGCTGCGCCGTGAGGCATGCAGGATCTTAGTTCCCTGACCAGGGATTGAACCTGTGCCCCCTGCAGTGGAAGCGTGGAGTCCTAACCACTGGACCGCCAGGGGATTCCCTTCATGATATTTTCTAATTGCTTCTTGTATGCTCCTGAAATGAAATTTATGGCTAATAGACTCACCTCTAATTAAAATTAATATATAATTAAATCGAATAATTATATAATTAAATTAATATAGATAATATAATTTTAAAATGTACATATCTTTTTGTCCTGTAATATAAAAGAAATAAAGGGCAATGCTGTGTATTTGTGAAGTAATTAATTGCCAGGAAGGTGACAGCTACGAGTGCAGACCGATGCTGGGATATTGTGTCAGTGTCTGAAACTGTGAACTCTTGGTAAAGTTCTGAACAAAACAAAGTACAAATTTCCTTCACTTTACACAGTAGTTGCCTTCCCAGAAAATTCAGTGTATATTATGTACACACAAGTCCTCTGTGTTTATGTATAAAACGGAGTTGGAGTCTTGGCTCTGGTAATTATAAACACGTTTTTCACTCACGTCGAGCAGGATGTAGAATCTGTCCCCCTTCTGGGGTTGTCTGGAGCCTTGGTCCCCCGCCCCCCAAATGCCAGCAGCACCCCCCGACCTCTGTCATTGTGACGACCAGCCCCCAATTCCCCACCCCCCCAACATGGACACACAGAAAATCCTCCCGCCCTCGTGGAGCTCAACATCCGAGTAGGGGAGACGGATATAATCGATAATCACACATACCTTGTAGTGTCCGGTTGTGATAAGCACAATGAAGGGAAATAAAGCAGGGGAAGGGGCTAGGGAAGACCCAGTGGACATGGCCAGGGACAACCTCTCCGAGAAGGTGAGATTTTTGAGCCGAGGGAAGTGAGCCATGCACATATCTGGGGGAAGAGCCTCCTAGAAAGAAAAGCTAATGCAAAGGCTTTGAGGTAGAAGCTGCTTGGCTCCTTTGGGGTCAGCAAGGAGGCTGCGTGGCTGGGGACAGTGAGGGAGGGGAGGGCTGGGAAGTCAGACAGGGCCTGGTGGAGAGTGCTTTCTAAGCCACACACAGGCCTCTGGATGTTACCCTGTGTGTACAGAAGCCATGGTGGGGGGGTGTTAAGCAGGAGAGGGACAACATCGGACTTTTAAAAGGCTCGCTCTGGCTGCCCTGTGGCCACTGGGCTGCTGCAGGGGAAGAATGGGAGCAGGGGGAAAAGGGGGCTCGGACGGGGTGGTCGCAGGAGCTGTGAGGAGTGGTCAGGTTTTGCCTGGCTGGCAGGCTCAACAGAGGGTTGGACATGGGGTACGAGAGGGAAAGAGGCAAGAAGTCAAGGCTAACCTGGCTTTGGAGGTTGCACAGCTCAGCCTCCGAGCCTCCGTCTCCTCACTTCCTTTTCCACGTGAGACAGCGCCACAGCTCCAGGCTGGCTTCTCTCTGAGGCTGCTCTGCCTGAGGACACTGGGGACCAGGCGGTGGCTAACACTGGTGGAAACATCTCAGTTCTTGTTTGACTCCTCAGGAACATAGGAGGCTGTTGATCACGCCCGCCTTTCTGGTACTTTCCCCTTGCTTTGCTTCCAGGGCTCACAAGAAAAACCGGTAAAGGGCAATCTAAGAAGTTTAGATCAATGAAGCAACAGTTCTGGCGTGACAGCTGCGCACCCAGCCAGTTCTAGGTGCTGAGGACACAGTGAGCAAAACAAAGTCCCTGGCCGCATGCGACTTGCTGTCTTGGGTGTTGCTGAAGTTAAGCCCGACACATAGGTGCCCAGGTGATAACCTGTGTGCAGAACAGAGGCTGATCGGGTCGAGGGCACAAGAGGGAGGCCGAGATGGAGATGAGGCCCAGGGGGCGTGGCTGGTGGAGCGGAGTGTGGCCCGGGTGGGCTGGCAGTGGGGCAGCTTCTGGCGCTGCATCCGGGACAGTGCCACAGATAAGGTAACAGGCAACATTTGTACAGACTCGGGAGTGGCCGGGAAGATAGGGGCCACCTGGCTGCTGGGGTAGCTGTGGGAACAGGGAGGGATGGGGCCCCGGGGCCCGCCCTGAAGAATTTGCAAAGAATCAGGGCCTTCCCACACCTTGGGGAGGCGCCACCCCCTCTTGCTGTGTGGACACCTGCCAGAGGGGCTCCTCTGGCATGGATCTCTGCTCCTTTCGTGACCTGGGCCTGTGTGGGTTCCAGCACAAAAGTGGGTCTGCCTGTGCGCTGTGGTGCGCTGGGGACAGGGCCAGCCCACCTCCAGCGTCACTGCTCCAGTGCTCAATCTGCAAAGTCTAAACTTAGGCCAAGGAAGGAAGGAAAGAAGAAAGGAAGGAAGGAACCCCCCTTGGTTTCCTATGGAGAGGAGGGTGGTGCAGGAAAAGGCCTGGCCTGGCGCTTCTTACCGCAGCTGCCCTGGATGGGCATGTGGGCACACGTGCAGTCTGTCTGGCTAGGGTTCCCCCATCCCAGATGGAGGTTTGGAGGGGAGAGAGGATCGATACCCTGATGGTGGTAGCTGCTCTGGGACGCCTCCTTCCTGCGCAGGTCTGGGCTGAGCCAAGCCAAGCCGGGAGCTCCCCCTTGGGCACTTGGCGGGAGGCTGGACCAACGGGGCTGGGAGACTGCTGGGAGGTTCTGGCCCCCTCCCCCATTCAAGACAGTGACGGCTGCTAGGGTGAGGGAGCGCCCGTCCAGGGCACCTGGTGGCAGAGCCAAGAGCTACGGGAATCCTGCGCTGCGTGGCTGGGTGGGAGAGACGGAGACGCGGCGAGGAGGGTAAGAGACGACACAGGCCACGCTGGCTCCAGATCAGGAAGTTTTATTGCTGACATGCAGGAAGAGTCCCCATGTAGTACAAAAATATGACTTTATACAAACTTTTTTGTGACTTTTCCCGTTTTGTTTTTTTACAATAGGACTTCTCTCAGCGTGTGACACCCAGTGAGGGCAGACCCAAACTCCTCTCATTTGCTTTGCCAGAAATTACTCAGACACATGGGCTGACCTTGGAAGGGACCAGTCTGTCTGACAGGCTTTGCAGACCTGGAGGATATTGCTTTGAAAAGGAGGAGAAAGACCACCAGGCAAGCAGGCCCGGAGGGTCTGGGCAGGCTGCCGGACGAGGGGCTCAGGTGAGGCCCTCACGGGAGGACAGTCACAGGGGCTGCAAGCCCTGGGCCGGACTGCACTTCTACTCCTTTAGGAGACTTCTTTTTGAAATAAATATAGAAAAGAGGGCATCCCGCCCCCCGCCCCCGCCCCTCCCCACCCCAGCACGAGACCCTGGCTCTCAGCAGCTGGACGGCTGAGGCAGGCTGAGCCGGTGCTCAGGGGAGTAAGTGCTGGGCTCAGGCGGGCTCCCACGGACCCACTGAGGCAGAGGCACGAGGCGCCCACGTGCTGGGATGGGGGCATGGGGAGGAAGGGGCGTGGGCGGCCCTGCTACTGCTGGCAAGAGGTGGCCCCATTTTTTCCAGATGGGGAAACTGAGGCACAAGGAGGTTTGGGACCTTGCCCAAGTCACTCACAGTGAGTCAGCTTTTGGGGAGGGGGCAGCTCACACCCTGGGAAACAAGGTCACGCAGGCCTCTGTCACCTCCCCACTGGGGAGAAGGCAGGCAGGAAGGGCCCGAGGGCCCAGGGCTGCCTGGAGGGGAACGCTCGGCTGCTCAGAGGGGCCTGGGGAGGGTAGGCCAGGGGAAGGTCTTTGCTTGGCACTGGGCAGGGCCAAGTCCAGTGTGGGAGAGTGGGAAGGAGGGCATTCTGGTGAGAACAGCGTTTCTGGCAAGACGGGCATCCACTTCAAAATCTCGGCTCAAAAAGGGCAGCAGGGCTGTTCTCAAGCCAGGCTGGGCCCCCCAGTCCCTACGATTCTCCCCACGAGCCCTGCAGCCCCCAGGAAGGACCCTGGCGCCCCTGGTGGTCTGCTGGGAGAGACACCACCTCTATTACGAGGCAGGGGCGGGAGAGGAGATGCCCCCACGGTTCTCTGAACACAGAGGAGTGAGGGGAGTGAGACGGCGTGCAAGCAGGGCCGCCTGTTCACAGCTGGCCCAGAGCACCCCTCACCAGCCCCCCACCAGGCACCCTTCCCATCCATGTCGGCGTCACCTCGGTACCACGGTGAGGGGTGGAAGAGGAAACCAGGGCCGATGCGGGTGTAGAGCACCTCAGAGAAGCTGAGATGGGAGAGAGAGAACCAAGTGTAGAAAGGCCTCCGCATCACCAGAAACAAGGAGGGACTGGTGGGCTGGAGGTGAAAGGGGACCGGCCAGAAGGGGCTTCTGAGCCTGGGGGCGAGGAGGGGGCCCATCGGGGGCTGTGGACTCCCTGCTGTCCAGCCAGGCTGGGGGCAGGGAGTGGCCATGGGACGAGCCACCTAGAGATGGGAGAGAAGTTGGTTTCAGTACAAAAATAAATACATTTGAATTCCGCTTAAGATGAGGTGACAGTTTTCCAAAGCTTGGACTGAGGGGCCTGGGGTCAGAAGGGGAGGGAGGAAAACAGACTGCGAGGGGCCTGGGAGGGCAGTGGGGAGCGGGCATTCATGTTGGGAGCCAGCAGCGAGCTGCACTTTCAGCTTATGTGGACTGTGGGGGGCAGCTGCCCCCGGGGGTCAGTGGGTCGGTGGCGGTCGGCCCCCGGGCGGGCGGGCTCCCTCCTCCTCCCTCTCACTCAGTCCAGAGACAGCATGGTTAAAGAGACAGAGGTAGATTAAAACGTCATGATTAAAAGCAGATTAGTTATCTAGGCTTCTCAGATTAAAAAACCAAACAATCAAGCAATCATTCCAAAAGGTAGCTTCGTGGTACCTCTGCTGACCCCATGTGTGACCTGGGCTGTCCCTGCCCCGTCCCCGGTGCGGCCCGGGAGAGAGTTCAGCACTACGGGGCCCAGCCGGGCAGCCGGGCTGTCGGCTGGGGGCCGGGAAGAGGTGGTGGGTGGTGCCGGTGCCCCTGCCCGAGGCTGCTATTTCCGCAGGTAGCGCTGCGCCAGGATGGCTGCGTCCAAGGGGTTCACGGGCTGCGCGTCGTGGCCCAGCCGTCGCACGGGCGGCACGCTGCCCAGCTGCCGCCTGGGCCCCCAGCTGCGGGCCTCGTGCACGGAGCTCTTCTCCTCGGCCAGCAGCAGCTGCTGCCGCATGTAGTTCTCAAACTCGTACTGGGAGCACTCCTCCGTCACCTTCGCCTGCGCGGCAGAGAGAGACCCACAGAGCCCGGCAGAGAGAGGGAGCCCGGCAGAGAGAGGGAGCGAGAGAGGCGGAAACGCAAGAGGGAAGAGCAGGGCAGTGTCAGCTGGCCCGCCTCAGGGGCCTCCCTCCCCAGGCACCACACCCTCGGGCCCGATCTAGTGGCCCAGAGTGTGGGTCCCGGAAGCCCTCCAGCCAACCTGGACCTCGCCTTGCTGGCCACCCTGGGTGTCACTCAGACCTGTGATCTCCACTAAACTCACTGACCTTGGAAGAGGTCACATTCCCTCAGAAGGCTTAGCGTCCCACCCGCCCCCGTGAAATGGGGCAGTAGTCTCCCATCACAGAGGCTCTCGATGGACCGGGGCAGGTCAAGTGGTAAGAGAGCGGCCTGGGGCTGGGGTGCCAGCACCTGGGCAACCCTGTTTCTCCGTCTTGCCCCAGGCTGAGCTCCCTGGGACAGCCCAGGCACAGTCACAGGGACTGAAGTGGGCGGTCCCTGTGCTAATCATCAGAGGGGGAGAGCAGGGCTGTGGAATCAGACTTGGGTTCAAGGCTCAGCCACTACTTCCAAGCTGTGCGACTTTGGGAAAATTACTTTACCTCTCTGAACTCGTTTCCTCTTTAGTGAAATGAGATGAGAACACAGGACACATAGGCCTGTAGTGTGGATTGAATGAGGCGTACTGGGGGGGCACTCACTACATGCTAGTGATGATTATTTTTAGCTGCTGAACAGCCCTGGGAGGGGGTGGGAGCTGGGGGGCAGGGCCTGGAACTCTCTCTTCGAGGGCCAGGAGGCTCTGCTGTAGTCCCAGGCTGGCTCTGTCCGGTCCTCCCTGCCCAGTGCTTGCTGTGGGACTCCAGGGTGGCCCAGAGAGGGAGGGTCCTTACAGCTTCCCTCCCCGGGCTCGGCCAAGCCCTGCCCTCCAGGACGCACCCTAAGATCACCCGCTAGCTGCCTTGCACCCTGGTCTCCGCCCTGACCCCGGGCCCAGCACTTTCTCCAGTGCAGGCAACAGGGGAGGAGAGAAAACTGGGAGAAAATGAATCATCTGAAAAACTAAAAGCAGGAAGGGCAAGAGAGAACCCTGTGAGTCAGAGGGGCAGACCAGTGTGACCGTTTAAAGGGCCGGCATATGGCAGAGCCAGGGCCTGGGCAGGAAGAGGAAGCTGAGGGAGGGCCAGGCTGAGCTGCCGTGAGGCCTCCCCACCGTGGGGCCTCCTCCCCGACTGCCTCACAGCCCCTCTGTCAGGCCATGGAACTGCCAGCTGAGCCAGACCCAAGGCAGGCCCCAGGCAGCTCAGGCTGAGGACTTAGGTCTCTCTTTCCCAGCTCCAAGGGCTGGGGAGAGGCCAAGGAGGCCCTGGCTGGGAAAGGGGCCGAGGGGGCCCTGCAGCCCTGCCCAGCCTGCCCTCCCCAACTCACCTCCTGGGAGCTGTCTGCGTTGCTCATTTGGTCGTCGATGTCAGGAACCACCTGCAAAGGCCCGCTCAGAGAGGACAGGGACTGCCTGCAGGGGAGGCCGGGAAGTCAGGCTGGTCCAGGCAGCCCGGGCCCTGCTCCCCCGACAGCCAGGTCCCCGCTGCTCGGAGACTTGGCTGGAATCAACAGACCTGGGATAGGTCCCAGCTCAGCCCCTTCCTGACACGATTGCCTCTGCTTCTCTGGGCCTCAGTTTTCTCTCTCTCTCTCTCTCTCTCTCCATATATTTTGGCCGTGAGGCTTGTGGGATCTTAGTTCCCTGACGAGGGATTGAACCCAGGCCCTCGGCAGTGAAAGCACAGAGTCCTAACCACTGGACTGCCCAGGAATTCCCTCACCCAATACATGGGGGACAATTTCCACCTCGCAGGCTGTGGTGAGAACTCAGTGAGCTAACACCCATCCCATAGTTGGCATGGACTGGCACGCAGGAGATGCTCAACCCTGAGTTCTGCCTGCACCCTCCCAACCCTGCCCATCAGGAGAATCTGGAGATCTGACTCTGCCTGGAGGAGAAACGGGCCCAACCTCAGGCTACTTTTCTGGGGAGGCAGGACAGTGCCTACAGGTGGGCAGAACCCAGCCTTGCCCCTGCCCACTCACCACGACGCAATGATGGCACTGAGGGCCTCCAGGACGTCGGCAGCAGCCAGGCGCTGCTGGGGGTCGAGGACCAGCAGTTTCCGGATGAGACACACGGTGTTCTCAGAAACCCGCCCGTCCCTGATGCAGGAGAGAGAGAGGGAGAGGCTCAGGCGGGGTGGGCTGGTGCTGGGTCTCGGACCCAGGACTCTAAGCCTCACTGTGTTGTTTCCAGCCCTCAAGCCTGAAGGGCTGGACTCCAGGGAGGGAGGACTCACTCGGGGATGGTGTACTCGGCGGCCTTGATCTTGCGGAAGAGCTCCTGCGGGATGCTGTCGTAGAAGGGGAACTGGCCGTAGAGCATGGTGAAGAGCACCACGCCCAGGGCCCACATGTCGCTCGGCTTGCCCCGGTACGGCCGGCCTGCAGGGCACATGGACACACGCACACTCAGCCCAGGGCTGGTGAAGAACGGCCCTGGCGCTCCCTCGGCTTACTGGCTTCGTGCCTTAGGTCCTACCCACAGGACCCCTCCGCCTTGGCACCCTCACTTCCAGTCACCCCCGCCCCGCCATGCTTCCTCCCAGAGCAAGCCGCACGGGCCCAGTCCTTGAGCTTCTGCCATGCTCGTTCCTCCTCCGCTCCACAGGCTGGTTCCCGCTCGTGCTCTGGAGACCCGGCTCCCCAGGGGGGTGCCCCGCCTTGGCGTGACCCCTGAGGGGAAGGGGTCACACCTGGCCTTGGGCAGCCCATCCTCCTGGGCATGTTTCATGCCTCCTCCTCACAGCACCAGCCATGCTCTACTGACTGCGAGATCTCGGGCGCTGGTCCGGCCCCTGCAGCAGACAAGCTCTCCCAGGAGCTCTAACCGTCAGGCGACTTTTCCCTGAGCTTTGACTTTTGAGGGAACAGTGAACTTCAAGCTTTCCTTTTGGTAATGACAATGCCAGCTATGGTTTATTGCGCCAGACACTGGGTTATGGCCTTATTTAATCCCACAGGGACCTAATGAAGTAGGGGCTATTATCATCCCGATTTTATAGATGAGAAGATAGAGGCCCAGAGAGGTCAGTCCCTTTCCCAAGGTCACACAGGTGTTAACCAGACTATGAACTGTGAGGGCAAGGCCATGACTGCCATTTCACAGCTTCATGCCCGGTGCTGAGGTCTGTACTTGGCACACAGAGTCAATGAAAGGCAGACCTGGGATCAAAACCCACTTGAGTCACCCCACTTCATCCTCTTAACAATGTAGGGAGGCAGGACTATTTTCAGCTTTTAACCCACAAGGAGACTGAGGCTCAGAGAGGGGGGTTGAGGGCCAAAGCCACACAGCTGGGTATTAACAAGGCCAGTCCCAGAGCCCGGGTCTCTGGTCTCCCAGTCCAGATCTCTTTCTGATGCAGGGGGTTCCTCTGTTTCATCCTTCAAGAGTGGCATGAGTCTGGAAGAGCCAGAGACAGAGGCCGAGGGCAGCAGGTGGGAGTGACTGCACGTGGAGGCCACCCCAGCCTGGCACTGCTGAGGAGGCCTGACCAGAGGCAGCCCATCCACCCCCAGGCCTGCATATGGTCACAGACCCCACCTCTGACACAGCTCTGGCTCTGTCAACTACAGGGATGCTTTCAGGACTCTCAGGGAGGGTATCCAGGCTGGGCTGGGCTGGTGGGGGAGGGGTGCTCAGGGAGTTGGGATGCACCCCTGGCACCCAGATCTTCTAGCAGAGGCCACAGGGACTCCACCCAAAATCCCCAGGCCTGGAGAGTGGCACCACTGCCCTCTGCAGAGGTAGCCCTGGGAGAGGCCTGATGCTCCAGCAGCACCCTCAGCTGGGAGAAGGCCTCCAAGGAGATCGCAAATGCTCGTGGCAAGTTAGAGCAGCCTGATCCACAGGAAGACACGTGGCAACTCGGGAAGAGGCTGCTTCTGCCACTGTGGGGAGGGAGGCACATGTGTGAGTGCTGGGGATAATGGGCCCTGTAGACAACCCTGAAACCTTCGCATCGCAGGGATGGGAGCGGATGTGAGCCCTTGGTCCCCGGAGGGATCAGGACAGAGAGAGGGACCCCAATCTGGCAAAGGACAAGCAAGAAAGGAAAGAAAGCCTACGGTGAAACAGAAGCGTGGGCTTGGGCAGAAGGCAGCCCTGGGATCGAGCCTCAGTTTTCTGGTTTACTATTAGCTGTGACTTTGAACAAGAGGTCTGATCTCTCTGAGCCTCAATTTTCTCATCTGTAAAAATTTTACCTCACAGGGTAGCTGTGTGGTTTTATACAGATGATGCCTGTCATATGCTCAGTACAGCACCCAGCACTAACAGTTTATCAGAAGGTGATAGCTACATAATTGACTTATTTTGTGTATTACCTGTCTCAGCCCCACTAGAAAGTCAGCTCACCATCCATGGAGCCAGGACGTTTGTCTGACTGTTCACTGCTGTAACCAAAGTGTCTAGAACAGAGCCTCGTATGTGGCAGGCCCTCGGTAAATACCAGCAGAATGAATGAATGAATGAATGAATGAATGAATAAACAAACAAAGGGAGTATTATCTGTGAAATGCACGTCTCATCACGGTAGCCTCAGTGAAGACCTCTTCAGCGGCGTCCTCTCGCACTTGAATTAAAGGATGGCGTTTCTCAACAGGGCCTCCATTAGGCCTTGCGCGGCTGGACCCCCATCCACCTCTCTGGCCTCCCCCTGAACTTTCTGAGCGGCAGCCTCAGGGGCCTTCTGCGGTTCCTCAACTATGTGGTGCCACCTCCGCCCAGTCACACCCCTCGTGGGTTCCTATTTATCCTCACAACCTCAGCTCGAACGCCACTTCCCCGGGGAGGGCCTTCAAGCACCCGTTCTTCATACTCACAGAAATCACGTTTCTTTCCTTCCAAGCACTAATCTCAGAGAGTAACTAGTGTAATGATTACCATCTTCTTCCTCCATGGGACCCCAAATTTTGTACCTGGAGGGACAGTACTGGTTTGGGCCACCAATGAAGCCCCAACACCTAGCCCGGGGCACACCCATAGATAGTTTGTTGACTGAATGAACGGCTGCAGAGCCTGGCTGTGTGAGGTCCCAGGGCCTGCTGCCTGGCACCCTGCACATACCGCTGAGCACATCTGGACTGATGTAGGCGGGGCTCCCCCTCTGGTCCTTCAGCAGGTCCCCCTCGCTCACGAGATGCTTCCCGAGGCAGAAGTTGGTGATGGTTATCCGATGAGTCCTGGGGGCGGGAGGCAGAGAGTGAACAAACCTCGGTGTCTGTACCCACGGGTGCCCCAGCTGTCCCCACCTCTCGTCCAAGGAGCAGAGGAATCACACCCACGTCCTTTTCTGCTCCATTGGCCCTCCCGGCCTCCCCAGAGCTGCGTGGGGAGTGCCACTGGGGGTGCTGACACAGGCCAGTCACCCTTGGTTGCCACCTGCCGAGCTGTCCCCGCAGGGAGCTGAGTCACTCTGACCAGGGGAGCTTCAGGGTGCTCCCCTGAACCTGCGCCCTGGCTGAGTCTTGGGGCTACAGCTTAGGGCTTGGAAGAACTGCAGAGATTTCTGCAATCTCCACATACATAGTATCTATCAGTAGACTGGGAGGAACTGGAGACCTAGTCCGGTTCCCTCATTTACACAGGAGGAAGAGGAAGTCCAGCAGAGTCTTGGAGGCCTTCCTTCAGTCCCCCAGTGCTGATCCCTTGGGTCCTCACTTTTATTATTATCACAGCATCACCAACAGTACTAAAAACTAATGCTGGGTCTTCCCTGGTGGCGCAGTGGTTAAGAATCTGCCTGCCAATGCAGGGGACACGGGTTCGAGCCCTGGTCCGGGAAGATCCCACATGCCGCGGAGCAACTAAGCCCGTGCGCCACAACTACTGAGCCTGCGCTCTAGAGCCCGCGAGCCACCACTACTGAAGCCCGCGTGCTTGGAGCCCGTGCTCCGCAACAAAAAAAGCCACCGCAGTGAGAAGCCCGCACACCACAGCGAAGAGTAGTCCCCACTCGCCACAACTAGAGAAAGCCCGCGTGCAGCAACGAAGACCCAACGCAGCCAAAAAAATAAATAAAATCAAAATAAATTAAAAAAAAAAAAAAGGAAAAGGGAAGAAAGTTTAAACAAAAAAACTAATGCTTAGTAAGTGCAGACCCTGGCTTAAGTGCCCGATGGGGACTGTTTTCACTCACCCCTCACAACAGCCTACAAGGGAGACTTTCTCGCCGCCCACTTCACAGATGATGCAATCAGGACACAGAGAAGTGGAGAGACTTGCCCAGGGTCACACAGCTAGTGAGGAGTGGAGCAGGATCCAACCCAGGTCTGTCTGACCTCGGACTCCACACTCTGAGTGACACCAGTGGGGTGCCCACTGGGTCCCGGGACGATGCCCAGCACCTGACTTTCCCTTCCGTTCCATCCAAGCTGACTCACCCCTTGTCTTGTACAGCAGACTCTGCATTGGCTAGAAAACCACAGATCCCCCATCTGAGAGAGCCGTGGTGAGAGCAGCTTTGGGCTCCGGTCCTTTCTAGGAGGCTCACAACGAGAACAAAAACCGGCCCAGAGAGGACGCCGTACGCCACCCTTGGGGACGTGGGGTGAGGGTGCAGAGCTTCCTCAGCCTGTGTCGGGGGGCACAGGGAGGAAGGGCCCCTCTGCTGTGACAGCCGGCTGGCTGGGCGGAGAAGCCTGGGAGGACGGCAGGAAGGGAAGCCCCACCAGGGGCCTCGGGCGGCCTCTCCGTAGAAGAGCCTCCAGGGGGAGAAGAGGTTGGCTCAGAGGCACAGGTGTGTGCGGCTGCGCTCACGAGGCTCCGAGAGCCCTTCAGCTTTCTTGGGGAATTCTGCGGGCAAGGGCTTGGTGCACAACAAAGGCCAGTCTGTCCCCGGCGTTCCAAATGGAAATGCTGGCCCTCGCCCTCCGTACAGGCCTGCCCTGGCAGATGCCACGGAAACCTGCCTGGTGGCCCCCAGGGCAGCTAGAGTCTGAGAGGGCAGGCGAAGGGTCTCGGGCAAGGATCACGTCAAGAAGTGGGCTGCTCCCGCTCAGAACCGCCCATGTCACTGAATACGGCCTGCTCGGGCCTCTTGTCCACGAGGGCCCCACACAGCAGACGCGCTGCGTTTTCTCCCCTGGTCAGAGCTGGCCACGGCAGCTGGAGGCCTGACACGCTGGGAGGAGGACCGCTCAGGGGAGAGTCTGGTGGGCTTGGGAGTCAGATTCCCGGGTTCTAGGCCTGGCTCTGCCACTTCCTGGCTGTGTGATCTTGGTCATGCTATTTAATCTCTGTTAAACCTCAATTTCCTCATCTGTAAAACAGGGAAAACACTAGCACCTAACTCCCAGGGCTGTGTTAGGACTTAACAAGATAAGAAGATAATCCCAGGGAAAGCACTGAATCCAGGGCCTGGCAAATAGTGACTGATTACTAAGGGCCAGCTCGGATTATCTGATCCTCAGACAGTGGGCACAGCTGGTGGAGGTTACCGGTGGAGACCCCAGGGAACACAGCGTGCTGAGGTCGCGGGTGAGAGGAGCCACACTGTGACGACAGGCCCTGGAGCACACGTGCCCGCGTGCTTGCCTTCCACTCCACTCTGCCGGCAGGATCTGCCAGCCCTCTGCCCCTGGGGCTCGAGAAAAGCTCGGCCGAGACTCTGCAGGGTGGGCGGCACGGCCGGGTTGGAGCCTCTCCCACAGGAAACCACACGGTCAGTTCCCAGCCCTCCAGAAGCCTGGCGATGCTCCCTGCCTGCCACCATTGCCCCAGTCGGCGTGGCGCACAGATCCCTGGGAGTCCAGACCCCCCAGGCTGGTCCTGGCAGGAGAGGCAAGGGCAGCAGGGGTGCAAGGAGGGAGCTCCGCGTTAGGAGGGCCCGCTCAGTGAGTCACTCTTCAGCTATGGCCCTCTGGGCTACCACAGTGTGTCTCCTTTTCTAGGAACTGGGCGTGCAACGTGCCCATGCGGAAAAGAAAGGACGGAGAAAGAACCCACAGCCAACCTCAAAAGGGAATTTCAGATGGCAACCCTTGCCCTTTATTCACGGCAGGGGAACTTGCTGTAGCAGCTGCCTTGCAAACCCTTCTCCCTGTTTCCCTCCCTGGGAGCGCTCCGTCCTGCTGGGAGTCTCCAGCTCGTCTGCTGCCTCTCCAGCTGGACTTAGGGCCTGGCCTGATGGGCAGGAAGGGGCTGGAGCTCCTCCAGGTCCACCCTTGACTTCGCAAGGATGAAAGCGAGGCCCCAAGAGGGGAGGGGTGCGCGCGTGGACACATGGGAGCAGGCACTGGGCGGCCAGTGTGGGTCCCTGCAGCACACCCGGCGCCTTCCTGGCACCCGTGACTCAAGTGAGAGGTGGCCAGAACCTCTGTCTGCCCAAGACAGACAGGGGATTATAGGGTTAAAGGATGTGCAGCCAAGACCCAGGGTCTGAATGAGGTGTGGGTGCTCTGCAATCCCAGGGAAACACACCCATGCGTGCACATGCACGCACACAGACACAGACACACACACGCATGGACACTCCCGGAAGAGCTGCCATAGCTACACTGGCATTACTCAAGAGAAGTGTCACCTTCCGACTACATTCCCAGAACCTAGGGGGGCCTGGAGAAGTGGGAGCCAGAAGCTAAGCCACCACAGAGACAAAGAGGCCTGGGGTGCTGGCCTGGTTAGCAGCGCAGGAGCCCCTGATGGTGCATGCCCATAAGCACCCTTGGGACGCTCACTTAGAGCCAATGAATGGCTGCACGGAAGCCTGGGAGACCATGGGCTCTGCAGCCAGACAGACTTTGTGAACAGTGAGCCTGCAGCCCAGAGTGGGATGGTGATTGGCCCAACATCCCACGGAAGGCCAGGGCCCGAGCCTCCCGACATGAAGACAATATGCTCTCAGGGCCAGGATGGTCTGCACCTTCCGACACCTCCTCTCCTTGTGCAGTTCAGAGCTGGGGCCGGGGTGCCTCGGGACCTGGCCACTGGCATCCTCGTCGGCCACTCACCACACAGCAGGCCTCATCTCCAGAGGGAGCGAGCATACAGGCCCTGCAGGCCCGGCTGGCTAGCACAGGGTGCGTTTATGAGGGCCAGTCTCTGCAGGAAGGCATAATCTTCTCTGCTTTCACAGATGAGGACACGGAAGCTCAGAGGAGTGTTTGGTACCACAGCAGCTTCTCAATACATGAATGACTTAATCAACAGGTGAATAATCAAAGGAACGAGTGCTCATGGTCTCAAGGGTAATTAAGAGGCAGTGCTGTGCTGTGAGCCAGGTCTGACCCCCAGGGCCCACTCCTCCCTGGCTTTCCTAACTCTCTCTCGGCCGGTCAAGGGTTCAAGCAGCCCTGGAACTCCTGTTTCCTTCCCTCCTCCCCGTGCAGCACAACAGGACCAGGTTTTAACCACTTCACTTTTCTCAGGCAGGCAAATCTTTACTCATCCTTCACAAACTGACTGAGATGGCCAGAGTCTCTGCCCGCTCCGTCCTCTGCACATTGGCCCTCATACAGTGATAGCTGCCCTCCGGTCGCCCCCAGGTGGCAAGCTCCGGGAGACTGTCTGCAGCTCCAGTGACGGGTGGGGCTGGGGACGTGCCGAGTGCTGAGGGGCAGCAGCATCCTCCCAATGGCATCTCGGGCTGGCACTGCAGGGTCTGGTGCCCCATGCCCCTCCCCAGAGCTCCTTTTCCTGTGACCAGTGTGGCTTTGGCCACTTCACAGGGATAGTGGGCCCAGGCCCCTCCAGCGCGGGCAACCACGTTATGGAACAAATCCCCCACCACACCACTTCTGCCATGAGGCGTGTGCTGCCTGCCATTTGCAAGCCCTCCGACCCACTTTAACACCGGGAGGTGAGAGAGAGGTGAGGGTGAGAGGCTCAGGGAGAGCGGGTGAGGGAGGTGTGCCCTTCCCGGCCCTGCATTTCTAGGATCTTGGTGACAAACAGGGTGGGCTCTCCTCCCATCGGTCCTGGGACCCTGCATGTTGGCGTCCCTCTACCATTGCCCCAGATCACTCAGAAGGGGCCCAGACCCTCTGCCTGAGTGGGGTGACAGTCTGAGGCAGGAGCCTCACGTGATCTCCCTCTGCCACTGGCTCACCGAGGATGCTGTGGTGAGCCGCCCAGATCCCCTCCAATATCGAGGTGCTCTCTCCCTGCTGCTGGGAATGTCGGCTTCTGACCACTCACAGCTGTGTCCTTTTCCAGGAAGTCCTCTCAGCCAAAGGAAGCTGCCTTGCCCAAAGCTATGCCCCCGGGAGCAGCCTGCATTCAGTGGCTGGTCACAGTCGGGATACAGGGCTGTGTGCCGCCGGACTTGATTTGGGGCATCTGAAGGGCCACCTGGCTTTCCAGGCTGAGGCCCCGTTGTGACCGCCCAGAGTTTAGCTTCTCCTTCAGCCCAATCCTGCCCCCTTCTCCCTGAGAGCACGCCTCAGTAAACTTCCTGCACATACATCTCAGAGTCTGTTTCCTGGGAACCTGACCCACGACAAAGCCTTGTTTTGCTCATCTGTCATTCTGTCACCTATTGATCTATTTTTTATAGTCATTTACTGTGCACCCACTGGGCATGACAAATGAATGGACCAGGGGGACTGCTGAAATCCTTCCCAGAGCTCCCTTTCTGTGGCCTTTAAGGCTCCCCTTCTTAGCAAGCACCATATTCCCATGTGGCAAAAGACAGAAGCAAGCATCTCATCCCCTGCCCCATGAGTCAGAATCCCCATGGGGACGCTGCGGGGCTCTGGGTAGTTGCAGCACGTAGCCTGTCCCAACCCCGAGGTTACATCACGGAAGAAGAAAAGCGAAGCTTACCTCTTATTGAGCACCATGTTCCCAAGCTTCAGGTCTCTGTGCACAATGTTTTTCTGGAAAACAACAGGCACATGGTCTGCACTGTGAAGAGGAGAGCCAGGGTCGGGCCCAGCCTGTAAGAGGTGGGCTCTCCAGGTGTTGGGGAAGACATGTCTCTTTAGGCTTGGGCCTTGACTTGCAAGCCAGACAGATCCGGACCACTTAGGGCCTCGTTAACCACGCAGACGAACTGGGTAACGTGCGAGCCCAGGCAGTCTCTGCCCCACACAGGGTGTTTACCCCAGTTCTTTCTCCCCTTAGGGCAGCAGCCAATGGAGAAAACCACTCCTCTCTCTGCCTCTACCAAACATCCCACCAAAAAACCAAGAACCAAAAAAGCAACCAAAAAATCCCAAGCACCTGCCTAGATCTGGGGTCAGAGATGAATTCTCATGGTTCTGATGACCAAGTACTGCAGGCTCGGCCCGCAGAAGCTGTGTGTCTGGAGGAGGCCCAGGTTCTCCTAACCTGTGCCTCGGGGTTCCCAACACCCCCAGCCCTAGGAAAAGCTCAGAGACAGGCTGTGGCTGCACCCAGTGGGTATCTCCCACTTAGCCTCTCGACTGCTGGGGCATTTCTGCACGGGGCTCTGCTGGGCTGCCCGCACCTCCCCAGGGCCGTGGGCTGAGGCCTGCAGCACTGTGTCCTCAGGTGTGCGTGTCATCCGGCCACTTTCCTTCTGGATGTTCCCAGCTGCAAAGCACACCTGGGTGAGGGTGGGACAGAGCTGCTTCCGCTGAGCAGCAGCAAGAAGGGCGGCTTTCCACGGAGAGAAGGTGGGAGCCGCAGGGGCGGAGCCTCACCTGGTGCAGGGCCTCCACCACGCGCACCACGTCGTAGAAGATGACCACGGTCTCCCGCTCGCTGAGCCTCTTCTCCTTGATGACGTAGTGCTGCAGGTTGATCAGGTCGGCGGTCTTGTCACTGAAGTCGTGTGCGCAGAGGCAGTCGAGGACGAGGCAGATGCGCTTCTTCATTTTCTTAACCATTCGGCTGGATTCTGCGTCCTCAACAATTTCACAGGTGCGGTCCTGGGAGGAAGGGGGCAGACCAGGGCTTGGCTGTGGGCCCACCAGGGCCAGGGCCAGGGGCTTGGGGCTCTCCTCTGGAGCCTGGAACAAGCCTGCATGTGTGAGAGCGGCGGAGGCCTGAGATCTGGGCAGCGTGGCCCATGGGCCGCTCAGCACTGCCCTGCTTCCCCCGTGCCAGGCCCAGCCAGTGGCTCAGGTTGAAGTAGCTCAGGTTCAGACTTCATGCTTTGATCCCACTGCAAAGCGTTTGGATCAGGGCTGGGCACTGAAAGCCAAAGGGCCCTCTGAGCTCAGTGTGTAGGCAGCACACTCAGGGCTCCGGGGCATCCTCCCCTCCTGGCACTCCCAGGGATTCTAGCAATGACCGATGTAAACTTCCTTCCTGTGTCCAAGACGGGGGAAGCTAAGCGTTGTGCGTGTCCAAGACAACTGCTGTCACGTGGACGCAGGACTTCTGGGCAGCCGTGTAATGGTGGTTAAGAGTACGGCTCTGGCCCCTGACGGCTGAGTTCAGGCCCTGGCTCCACCTTGTCCTAGCTGCGGGACCTGGGGCGGCTCACCTAAGTTCTCCAACCCTGGTACCTCGTGTGTGAAAGGGAGCCAGCAACCCCTACCTCACAGGTTGCTGAGAGAAAAGACAACCATGCCAAGTGCTTAGTAAGCACCTGGACTCAGTATCGGTAAGCCAGGGCTCGGTAAGTGGGCACCACTACCAACCCCAAGGTTGGTAGTTCTGGACCCATTTTCCTTGCTGAAAAGGTATTTCAAGTAAGAGAAAACACAGGTGCAACATGAGGACTTTGACCCTCCCAGCTTGAGGAGGCCCTTGGTGCCAGCCCCAGCAGACTGGGGGACTCCTGGGGACTGAACGCCACGTTTCTCCTCACGAGCAGGATCACACCTCTCATCCCCTCTTCCCCAGAGGCCCAGCACAGTGTCTGGCACACAGAGGACTCTAGACCTACCTCTAATCGCTCCGGTTCTCTTATCCAAAATGACATACACCAGGGCCAAGCTCTGGAAGCTACCAGCGATGAAATACTAAGAAATCATAATCACCCCCGATTTGATTTCATGTTTAAGGGACACTCTACATGTCAGAGATGCCTCTCATTGCACATCTAAGAATAAAGACCTCGGTGGGATCTATGTGTGGGGCTGGGAGGCATTTTCCCCTTATTTTCCCTCAAGAAATCAAGCCGACAAGGAGTTCTTACTGCCTGATGTAACAAGGGTGATGAGCACGTATGTCCCGGGACAGCTCGGTGCTTTATACCCTCTCATTCATCTTCCCACCACCACACATGGTAGGCACGGTTATCATTATTCTCATTTTGCAGATGAGGAATCTGAGGCTTAGGAAGTGACTCGTTTGAGGTCACACCACCTGAATCCAGGACTGCCCGCTCCAAAACCTGTGTGCCCTCCCTGACACCAGGCTGCCTCTAGCGTACCAGGTCCATCCAAGCATGAGTGGGCCTGGCCAGCGCACCTGGCTGAGGGCGGTGCAGAAGCTCCATGGGGGCCTCAGCAGGAACCCTCCCCCACCCTCCAGCATTCTGAACCTGGTTCTTCATTTCTGGAGACGCAATTTCAGTCCTGCCCCGGGGAGGGCTCTTTTCAGGGTGCCAGTCTCCAATTAGCACCTTTCCTAACGGACCTGGAACATCTGAGTATGGGGTTCAGACACCCTTGCCGCAGAAGCTGAAATGCCTGGGCAGGCAGCAGGACTGGTACCAAAAGCAACTGTGGAGATCCACAGTGCCCTGGCGCCCGTCCTTCCTCACTGCCCTCCCTTCCACCCTGGCCTGGCTGATTCCTGACAACACAGCTAGACTGATTCCTGACAACACAGCTGGAAAGAGCCCGTGTCTTTAAATAACTTCATACTTTCCTCTTTTCTCGGAAAAGCGGCTCTTCAAAGAAAGCCTGCAAGCTGCAAACCGGGTGCATTCCCGCTAGGCTGCCACCATCAGAGCAGGAGCTCGCTGGCCCAGCCAGACCTCCAGGCCACCCGCCAGGAAGTCCTGCTGTTCTGCATGCGGGAAGACTGGGGGGTTCTGTGATGTGATGTGGCCCAGCAGTGCCAGCCGGGGTGGGGACGGGAGAGGTGCCACTCACCTGGAAGAGCCCGTGGTGGTGAACCACCCCATCCTGCGTGTGGAGGAGGGAGAGCAGGGAGTACTCGGTGTGTAACAGCATCTTGCCTTGCCTCTCCTCTTGGCTTTCTATTCCTTGGTCGCCCCTCTCCTCAAGTGTAAGGATCTTTAGGAAGGCACACACACAAAAACAAAACCCCACAACCCTTACTTTTCCAAGCAGAGTGACCAGAACAGGAGGAGCAGGGTTTCACATCCTCCCATGCAACCCTGGCACATGCACCCACACGTGCGTGGACGAAGTGAAACGGTCTTTCCCAATGTGACAGCAAAGTGATATAAGCACAGACAGAGCTCCCTGGGAAGAAGTGCACTGCTCTTGTTCACAAGTGGTGCAGAAGAAGGTGGGAGGAGGGAGGAGCCGGGCTGGTAGGATGTCCCGGGGGTCCCCAGCCCCCCACGCCTGGTGCCTCACTTACCTTCAGCTGATAGAAGTCATCCGTGCCATCTTTCCTCGCCAAACACTGCACGATGCTTGGCACTGGTGAGTTGCCCAGACGGGGACCTATGGCACAGACAGCCGCTGGCTTACTTCTCAGGAGCCTTGTCTACCATGGCACCGTGGGGCACTGTGCCACCACGTGGGCTTTTGGCTAGATCTTCTCTCCTGGAGGGCACCACGTTCACATCCACTGAACTCATGGTCTCCCCTCCAAAACTGGAGCAGTATGTGTGCATCTGCCTGAGTACACCTGGCTTTTACAGGCACATTTCTCAAGAGGGGCTCTCAACATGGGGTGCATGCTGGAATCTCCGAGGAGTATGTGTTAAAACAGAGATCCCAGCTGCAGCCTGGGCCCTCTGAATCAGCAACTCCAGGGTGAGGAGCCAGGAAACTGTCCCTTTAACAGGTTCCCCTCGCGGTCTGATACGGCCACGTATCAGCTTTTGGGAACTTCTGTACTTTTAGAGATGTACACGGCTTGATGTCCTGTGACAGCACCCTGAGCTTTCAGAGCATAAATCAGGTAATGTCACAGTGTCGATGCACTGCTAAAAAACCTTAACAGCACTCCACTGCTTTTAATATGCAATCAACATTCCTTTTTTTGGCCTCCAAGGTCTTGCATGATTTGATTCCTGTCCAGCTCTCAACTGATCACGTTTCCCCACCCCTCCTCACCACACTCCAGCTACGCTGGACTCCTCATTCCTGAGATGTGAAGCCCTTCCCTGCTTCTGGGCCTTTGTGCACCTGCTGTTCCTTCTGTCTGGAATGCTTTTCCCCTGCTTTTCACATGGCTGCTCCTCCTTATCCTTGGCTGTCAGAGCAACTGTCACTTCCTCATACGGAACCTTCCTCGTCTACACTCTCTCTAGACCCTTCTTACTCTCACACCATCTTGTTTACTTCCTTCAAGGCCCTTACCCCTCCTCCCCACCCCCATGATGATCTCGTGTGTTGTTTACTCTCGGTTTCTTTTTCTAACTAGAATGTTAAGTTCCGTGAGGGCAGGAACTTGTCTTTTTTTTTTTTTTTTTAAACTTAATGGTCTTTATTTTTAGCTTTAGAGTGTGTCTCTCTGTGTCTCCAACCAACTGTCCTGCCCAATGCCCAATTCTTTTTTTTCTTTTTTTTGGCCGTACCCCGCAGCATGCAGGATCTTAGTTCCCCAACCAGGGATCAAACCCGCGCCCCCTGAAGTGGAAGCGCTGAGTCCCAACCACTGGACCACCAGGAAACTCCCCAGGAACTTGTCTGTCTTAATCACGGCTGCATCCCTGACAAACAGCACAGGCCCAGCAGGTAGCAGGCTCCATGAACTGTTTGCTGAGTGGCTGGAACTGGAACTATTCTGTACTCCTAAGTCCAAGATGCTGTCCCAAAGCAAAATTCACACCCAGTCTCTGGCTGCTAGGAGAGTTGGGGTCCTCAGAGCGCAAACCACCTGCAACCCTACACATGCAGTCTAGACTTGCTGGGCTTCGAACATCATGCAGAAAGGCCCCGCTGCTCCTCCAGACCACTGGGAACACCCAGTTCTACAGGATTTCGGTGTCAATTTTGTAAGAAGTTTGCAGCTGTACCAAACACTTTGTGAACTTAGTTGTGCCCTCCAAGAATGGTCAAAGAAGTGCCGTGGATGATGTACCTTGGGTTCTAAGGCAGCTTGTCTGCTTCCTGTGGGTGATGTCCTGGGGGCAGACATAGGATTCTCTGGGGGAAGAGACGGTCTATCTCTCAGCTTACACTAATCTAAGGCTGGTGCGGCTACAACAGAAACAACAACTCCTGGTGCAGAGCGACCTTCCACTCTCATCAATAGACTCCATTTAAAGTGGCCGAGGGTTGGTCAGGCTCCCATGCTGGGGTAGGCGCGGCGCTGCACCCTGCGTGTCTGCAGGTCAGACTGTGCTGACCCGGCCCCCCACTCACCCGGCCGTCAGAGGCTTACCCAGGATGAACGGTCCAGCTCTCTTTGCATTATTTCCAGAAATCCCACTTCCTAGAGCCTTCGCCCTGGCCGACGTTTCCCCAGCTCCTCTGTCTGATGCTCTCCGCTTCATTCTCAGCTCTAGACGAGACAGAAAAGAGCCTTCTCACTGAGCAAGTCAGCGAGTTTCCTTACGCTAACCCAGCCTGCGAGTCTGACTTGAGGACGCATCACACAGCTGCCGCTGCCACCTCCTCCCCCTCCCAGAGGAGCGTGGAAGGTTCTCGATAACAAAGAACCACGGCTCCTTTACTGGGGATTAATTAGGGGCTCAAGCTGGATGCACTGGCTACAGAGGTGGGCAGCTGGCCCACCTCAAAGGGACCAGTTAAATGCAGAGAGAAGGACACAGAGTTTTGTGCAGATGCCAACTGGGGTCCCCTGAGACAGACAGCTGGCCCTGGAGCGACTGTTCCCAAAGTGAGGCCTTCTCCCCAAATACCCCTTTCCCCTAAAAGGAAAGGGGACACAGGAGCCAGATTCTAGAAGACGTTAACCTCTAGACCTGGATTTAAACAAAACAAAAAGGAGTTGCTCCTTTCAGCTCTCTACAGTTCACGCCTTGGGAAGGCAGTGTGCTGGAGGTGGGGCGAGGAAAGACACGTACACACAGGAGCTCCACACACGGAGGGCAGAGGGTCATAGGGATGCCCTGGGAAGGCCAGCTGCGCAATCCCGAGGCCTCTGGCCCAGAGTGGGTGCAGGGGCTCAGGGAAAACTTCCCTGAGGAGGTGATACTGGAGTGGGCCGGGCAACAGGCAAGGTCATTCTAGGCAGAGGGGCCTGGGTGAGCAAACGTACATAGTAAGAAACGGCACGTAAGCAACAAACTCCAAGTAGTCTGTGTCGCTGGAGTGTACAGGGAGTGGTGATAGGTGACCCACAGAGGGGAGCAAAGGCCAGATCTAGGGGACCTGACGGCCACGTTAGGAGTGTAGACTTTACCCTTGCACAGGGGGCTTGGGAACACTGAACCCTAAGCTTCTATAATTTTTTCTTTCTATAAAAGTAATTGGCATTTCCTGCAGAAACATTAGAAAATACAGACATGCAAAAATAAGCAAATAAGGTACCCATAATCTTAATATTCAAGCAGACTTTCCTGTGTGTCTGTTTGTGTGTGTGTGTGTATGCTTACAGTTCTCGTTATTACAAAAATTCAGACCATGCTATGATACCATTTCTTTTTTTTTTTTTTTTTTAAATTTTTATTTATTTATTTATTTATTTATTTATTTTTTGGCTGTGCTGGGTCTTCGTTTCTGTGCGAGGGCTTTTCTCTAGTTGTGGCAAGTGGGGGCCACTCTTCATCGCGGTGCGCGGCCTCTCTTGTTGCGGAGCACAGGCTCCAGACGCGCAGGCTCAGTAATTGTGGCTCGCGGGCCTAGTTGCTCCGCGGCATGTGGGATCTTCCCAGACCAGGGCTCGAACCCGTGTCCCCTGCATTGGCAGGCAGAGTCTCAACCACTGCGCCACCAGGGAAGCCCTATGATACCATTTCTAAGCCTCCTTTTCTCCCACCTAAAATATATTATGAAATATAAAATATTTATGAGGGTGAATTTTATGGTATGCGAAACATATCTCAATTAAGCCGTAAAAAAACAAAACAAAAAAATATTATTAACATCCTTGCATGACAATATTCTTTTGTAGCGTCACTTGAAATAGCTACAGTCTCCTTGGTAAGAATATAGCATGATTTATCAGACCACACCCTTATTCATGGACATCTAGATTCTTCCCACGTTTTATATTTTTTATTAGCAGTTATGCACACACATCTTGGCATACTTGCCTCTCTCCCTCAGGATAAACTCCAAGAAATGCAACTACAGGGTCAAATGGGGCACACATTTTTAAAGGTGTGTGACATACACTGCCAGGTTGCTCTCAGGAAGGCTGTGCCAATTTATATATTGATACCATCAGCAGTGTGGGAGAGTAAGTCCCAGAACCTGCACCAGGAATGAGTATTTTAAAAATCTGCCGATTTGATGAGTAATAAAAAGTATATCATTGTTTAATTTCACAATTCTTTAATTATTCATGAAGTTGGACTTGTTTTACATGCTTACTGGCTATATGTATTATTTCCTTTATGAATTTCCAGTTCACATTCTTTTTCTATTTTTTTACTGCTTTGTGTGTATTAGTCTTAGTGATTTTTTAGGAGCTCTTTATATATTAAGGCTATAACTGACATAGGATGCAGTTTTTCTTAATCTTTTAACTTTTTTTTAATTAAAAAAAGACTAAATGTCTATGTAGTCAAATAGTCTTCTTTTCCTTTAGTTTGTTTTGCTCTTATGCCTAGAAGGTGCCCCTACTCTGATAAAAGGTACGTATTCACTAGTTAGCTTATAACTTCATATGCTGCCATTCTGGCCCTTATTCTAAACCCCAGGAGACTGACTCCACGCAGTGAACTGGAAAGTAGGAGAGATGGCCTGATGCCCTTCTAGTCCAGTCTACCAGGTTTGACTCCCATCAAGCCCTAATTTGTCTTCAGAGCTGTGCCACCAAGGAGCAGACCCATGATTTCATCCTGAGAGTAACTAGGATCAGGTAACTCAGTAGGCCCTGACAGTCCCCAGACAGAGCAGAAGCCATGGTTAGGCTCAGCTGTGACTTCTGCCAAAGAGGCTCATGCTGGAAGTAGATTCAGTCATTCACACAAAAGCAGGGAAGAACACAACTGTTTCTAGAAAAATCCTAAAAAGCTCAGCAGTGATGTGTCTAGAACAGTGTTCCCACTCTTTGCCTGGCTAACTTCTATGCATCCTTCTCAATGTGAATGTCACTTCCTCAGAGAAGCCTCCTTGACATCCCCAACACCAACGGGTCATAGCCTCACTCGGTATCCTGTAATTTTCATTCATAGCGCTTTCCATATTTTGTGATTATGTATTTACTTGTGTGCTTATATGCTTAATGTCTTTTCCCCACCACTAAACTAAAAATCCCTCAGAACTAGAAAAAAAGAAAAAAATTACATAAAACCGTTACCCCCAGTGCCTGGCCCAGCAGATACTCTATGAATGGCTGGACGCCTTCCCTCCAGTTGCTGATGGTTCCTATTGGGTCAGCAGCCCTGTGCTGGAGCTGCCCTGCCCTGGTAGATGAGTTGATTTCATTACCATTCTGGCGCTGTTCTCTGCCTTCCCTGGAGCGCTAAGACTCCTCTCTCTTCCCGGTTCCTAGGAGAGCACCACGTGGTGTCACCGTACCTGTGTAGACGCTGCCCAGGTGCCCATGCACAGGCATGGTCTAGACAGCAGTTTGCCGGGAGCAGCTGCAGCACAGACAGTGAGTGGGCTCAGCCTGACCCCACCCACCCCACTAAGGATTCAACACAAGCAAATGGCATGGGAGTTGCTCCAAAATGTAGGCAGACAGAAGGATGAGAGCAGATGGGCAGGGAGAGGGAAAAGATGCTGGCAGGCGAAGTGGCAGCAAGGCTGTTTCCCTTCCCGAACATCCCTTCACGCCGCCAGAGCTGGTGAAGGCAATGAAAGCAGTGTGAGGAGGCAGGTCTGGGCAACTGGAAGCTGCTGCGGGCTCGCGGGTGGGATGAGCAAAGACAAGCCCCTCCTGCCCCCCCAAATCATCCTGATGTGTCCCCCTCCAGAGACACACCTTCAAATGGCCCACAGATGCTCCCAAGGGGAGGCCGCTTTGAGGGATCCTGGCTTCCCAGTGAGATCTGTGATGTGGGAGCTCTGGCTACCCTGGTTTCAGAAGGGCTTGGGGCCAGGCCGCTCCAGAGACACTGGTCCTCAGGCTGGGGTGAAGGGCCCTGGCCCAGCCTGGCTAAGGGGGAGCCATCTGCCTGGTGTCTCCTGGGCCCACAGCTCAGCTTGCCAGGAACTCAGCAGGCCTGGTTTAGAAGTCTCTGGAACTTTAAATCTGTCTACTATTCCACGTGCTGTCCTCCCAAGTCAACGGCAGTTTCTTTAGAACCTGGACTCAACAGGAAGCTCAGTGAGGCAACAATGGGTGTGAGGGGTGAGGCCAGGAGGGAGGCATCCCCGCCCGCAGGCTGCGCTCCTCCACCCTGAAAGCAGGGGATTCCCTTTGCTTGGCCCAACCTGGGGAGCAAGCTGTGGGCCTCAGCTCTGTGTCTGCCATCACAGCATGCCCAGAGGAGGGGATGATGGCCCTACCCTGTCAGTTTGCTGTTAAGGTCATCCTGCCCCAAAGTGGCTGGGCGATGTGAGCCCAGCTCTCCCAGAAGGAAACGAAGGCTGGGCCATCAGCACCACATAAGGTCCTAAGGCCCATCATGCCCAGTCCAGTGCTGTAGTGCGACAGGGTACAGGACAGTTGGGCAGGGCAGAGCCAGGCAGGGCACCCTATAGCAGGGCATGGTTCAATACGGTAGACACACCACCAACCCCCAGAGGTGGGCTGCAAAGAGAGAGGGTACTGAGGCGTTCCCGGCTCAGTCTGAAAGCCTGGTTGCAGCCTGACCGAAGGCTCAGTCTGAAGCCTGGTCAAGGCAAGGAGGGGCCCATTACTCGCACCCAGAAGCATGCCCACAGGCCTCCACACAGGAGGAGACGTGCGGGCCCAGGCGCCGGACACTCACAAGCGCAGAGCCAGCGTGAGCCCCCAGGGGGCAGCACGGGGCCCGCACACACGCGCAGAGAGTTCTGCACTCATTCTCGCTGTAGGCTTCTTGCTGCAACCTCGGGGTTCCTGGAGAGATGGGTGACCTTGCAAACCGAACCAGTGCAGGCAGAGCGCAAGGGCGGTCCCCGCAAGGAGCAAGCAGCAGACCCTGGCCCGGTGCGCTACTTCTGTGCATGTGTGTGATGACACCACAGCTGGTAGCCACGATTTGTCAGCAGCTTCTAATGCCTGCTAGGAGCCTAAGGACTTGTCTACACTGCAGGGTCAGGCTGAGCCGATGGTGTCAGGATTCAAGCTGTCCCTGTCAGCAGTCCCTATCCCCACCCCCATGTTTCCTGGCTCTGTGAAAACAAAACAAATAAAAAGGTCCTGAGCTGTGTAGGCCTCTGTCTTCTGGACTTTATCTCTGGTAGCGTCTACCGAAGGCAGGGACCTTGCCCCTCTGCCCAGCCCACCCGGCACGTGGAAATGAGCACAGATGCTCCCACCCATCCCTGGCCTCAGTCCTATTTGCCACGCATGAGTTAAGGGTCTGTGTGGCCAGATCCGCACCAGGCCCCAGGAGGGAGGTAGAAAGGGGTCTCTGTCCACGGGACACTCAGGCAGCAGAACAATGTGGTCAGAGCAATGCGTCTCGGTCTTCCTCATGCCACAGTACAGACAGAAACATCTGTACAGCACTTGGGGGTGAAAGGCCTGGGGACACCAGCTGTCCTCTGCTTAGCCCAGTCACTCTTGGGCTAAAGGGATCACCATCTTGACCTACATAATCCATACTGGCTGGGAAGCTCGGAGTCAGAGCAAGGGCTCTGGAGTAAGCCAAACCTGGTTGCAAGCCCAGCACCATCACTTAACAATGATGAGATCTCAGGTGAGATACTTATTCTGTACCCACACAACCCAGAGTACAGCATCCACCTTACAAGGTTGGTCTAAGGATTAAGTGAGATAACCCATGCAAAAGGGTTAGCAAGAGTACCTACTGGCATATCATAAGCATTTGATAAATTGTGCTTTTATTAGCCTAAACACAGTAGCTTTGAATTTTTCTTCCTGCCCAAGGAGAAAGGGATAGTTAGGCACTGACTTGGGGTGGGGGGCAGAAGACGGACGGTAACCAGACTAAAGGCTTAAGAGACCTTGAACCTGCCATCTGTCTGCTGGCCTGAGACTACAGGCGGGGTGGGGGTGGGGGTGGGTGGCCTGATGGCCAGCCCGAGTGACATGTTCAACTGGGTGTGGGGAGGACAGGAGGCCTGGGGGTTGGCTGAGCTGCTGAGGAGGAAGAGGGGTGCTGGGCAGTACCAGGTGTAGTTCTGTAGTAGAGGGCAGAGTACAGTTGTTTTGCAGGTCAAGGGGAGGGCCTGTTCTTTCAGGCAGAGGCACACAGCATCTCATCCTCTTGTTCTGTTCACTGGTTTATGGGGGAGCAGAGGCTGGAGCACCAGCTGGCAATTATCAACGCAAGGCGCAGTACGGGACGGTCCAGGATGATGGGGCCATACCACATGGGTCCTTCATCATGATCAAGTTGGGGGGCAGCGAGGAGTCTGCAACTAAGACCTAGTGCCTCTAGTCCAGGATCTCCTGCAGAGGATTGTGGGAGGGGGACAGAGCACACATACTGGGCTGTAAAACTTCTACTGTCAAAGGATATAACTCTGGGTATGTGCATTTGTCAAAATGACTGAACTGTTAAAGGACCTGTGAAATTCACCATGTGTAAATATACCTCAATTAAAAAAAAAAACACACAAGCTGCAACCTTAACCAAATAATCAAAGTTATATCACTAATAACAGAACAAACTGACATCATGTTACTCCTGATATGATGCAACCTCATTTAAGTTATTTATTTGTTTTTTGCCAAAAATGCATAACCCCAATCTGATCATGAGACAAACTAAAATTGAGGGACATTCAACAGAACAGGCCTGTATGCTTCAAAAACATCAATGTCAGATAGTTAAAGAAAGGCTGAAGAACTAGTCTCACTTAAAGGAGATTGAAGACGGGACGAGTAAATGAAATGGGTGATCCTGGGAGGAAGAAGTTATACAGAACATGACTGGACAATTGGCAGAATCTGAATATGGACTGTATATTAGATAATACGACGTTAAGTTTCCTGAATTTGAAAACTACATTGTGGTTATACAGGAGAATGTCCTTGTTCTTAGGTGACAGATGCTAAAGTGCTTAGAGGTGAAGGGTCATGATGTTTGCAATTTACTCTCAGGTGCCCGGAGACAGAAGAGAAGGTGCAACCTGCTGGAACAGCTCCCAAGACCCTGGAGGAATCTGATGTCCAGATTTACAGGTTCAAAGGGATTTCTTGTGGGTACACAGCTCACAGTGGCAGAATTTGGAATCTCATACTTGTTGGGCGGAGCCAGCCTGGCGCGAACAGGAGTTCAGTTTTGAATGCCCCCCTTTCTCCAGGCCGAACACTGTGCTAAAGGAATGGGGGAATGAGGTCTCTGTGCAATCTCCAGGTCTGCCACCTGGTGGCGTCTTTCTATAGCGCATCTTCTTCACAGGGTTTCTCTCTGCACCCGCTGCAAGATGGTGGGGCACTGCTCTTCACCAGGCTGGTCAGGAAGAATGCAGGAGCAACTCCATCAGCAGACCCCCGCCTCAGCTGCCTGTGGAACTGGGGCTGGACAAACAGATGCCAGCAGGCTACTCTTTCTCCTCTGCTCGGGGACCTGGGCCTGCAGTATCTCCATCTGTCTCTGCTGTGGGGGTCCTCCAATGCTTCCTGTGGTCTTTAAGATGAAACCCAAACTCCTCAGCGAGCCTGGCCAGACCCAGGCTACCTATCCAGCTTCACTGCCCTTATATGCCCCATAAATCCAGCCACACCAAATGACTCACAGGTCCCTGAGTGTGCCATAAACACGCTTGCCCTGACCTCCTCTCCCTGGTTGGCTGGTCCTTCTCCCTCAGTCCTCACTGGTGTCACCTTCTGCAGCAGGTCCTTTTCTCCTCCGGCTCCCAGAGCACACTCTGTCCACTCCTACCGTGCCGTAGCCATTGTCTGACTCCCCTGTCCCCACCACTCTCCAGGCTGAGCAACCCCAGTTCATCTCCGCTTCCCTGCACCCACCCAGTGCCTGGCAAACTGCTGAATGAGAAAGCAGAGAGTATAGAACTGTCTGTTATGCACCCAGAAGGCACTAAAGTCCACATTGGGGCAGGGGACAGAGAGGACCCAACGAGAAGCCAGGCGCTGGATTGGGACCCAGAAGAAAGTATGGATGGTCCACCAGCTTGTGACAGGAGCCAGACTCCAAGACCAGAGAGACAAGGGGTCACAGCTGTAGGTAACTGGACTGCAGTGGTGCTGGGAATAGTCTGTCCAGGAAAAGTCCCAGGTCAGAAATGCCTGGATGCCCGGGGCAGGGCGGTTCTGGGCTGATAGCCAGGGTTTGTGCTTAGACAGTGTTGGCTGCTGGAGGGCAACCTCCCCGAGGAATGAAACCCATTCACAGCATGCCTGCAGCCTCGGACCAACCCCTCACTGGCAAAGGGACAGACCAGCCCCCTTTCTGCTGAGTCCAGCAAAAAAATCTGCTTTCCTGCAGCAAAGTGTGGGAATGTGTGAGTGACAGCCTGGCCTGCCCCTCACACCAGGGACAGGTCCTCTGGGCCACTCTAGGTTTGTAGTGTGAAGGTCCTTCTGCTGGTCAGAAAAATTCCTACCACTCCTTTCCCTCAGACCTTCTGGCCCAGCTATGCATTTAGCTGACTACACCTGGAAAGAAACAACGGGACTGGAGGTGTGAAATCTCAACACACGATGCAGCCAAGACGATCTGTGGAGCCGCAGAGGCTGGGTTACTGAGACCCCCTCCCACCAGACCACAAGGCAGTGTCCTCCACCCCTCCCTGACCCAAGCACTTGGGGAGCCACTCTCACTGCACTTCAATACTCACATGTATGTGCTGCTACTAGTGGCCCAGCTTCCCTACAGACTTGCTCTTCATCCACAAAGTCAACCCAGGGAACCAAGAGAAATTCGCAGCCCATGGAACCAGGTGTTTCAAACCATGGACCAGTTACCCAAATGCCAGTTGGGAGCGCAAGATGGATTCTGGGGTCAGGTAGGCCTGGGTTCAAACTTCAGCTTCCATCACTCACTAGCTGTACGACCCTGAACTAGTCACCTACCCTCTGTGAGAGTCATTTACTCTCCGGGGGCCTCAGTTTCATCATCTGTAAAAGAGGGGTGTCTCGAGGTCTCTGCTGGATGAAAGGTGAGCGTTCCCCACTCCTTGCTGAGGTAACCTCCCTGGTGACAAGTCTCTCCTGGTGCATACCTTTTAAACTAGCATTTGATGGACACCTACTGCTTGCCAGCAACCGTTCATTCTTAGTGTTTCCTAGATTTTCTTTAATTCTCACAACTTTATGAAGTAAAGATTTCCCCCCTTTTTTGGTTTGCTGACAAACCAAAGCCTAGAGGCCCTAGCCCAGCTGACTGGGCCAGAGGAGGCTGCCTGTGGCCTGTTCTCTTCTACTCCTGCTGGCTGGCTAGAAGGGGGCTCTGTTTAAGGGCTTTTCCTTTGAGTTTGAATGACAGCCATCTCTGAAGCAGGCATGGACCCTCTCCCTGGGAGCCTGAAGGCCACAAGCAATCTCCCTAGGAACCCACTGGAAGCCATATGCTTCCGTGCTCAGGATGGATGCTGGGGGGATGGGGAGGTGGATTAGTAATCCCTCAGCTTTAGCTAGGACTCCCTGATGACAAAGATTCATGCACGTGCTGTCATCTCCACTGTTCCAAAACAGAGTGATGACTTTGTTCATTTTAAAATGCAGGATATGTATAGGTCCAATTTGTCAGGAATACATACCATCACATCCTTCTCTAAACGCTTGCCTTGGGGGTGACAGGTGAACTGGCTGCTACTAACCGGAGCTCCTCTCTTGCACGGGATGAACCTCACCCCCGGAAGGCTGCTGTGCTGGGTGTGTGGGAGAGTACCTGCAGCGCCAGAGAGGAAGTGACTCAGCCCAGTGGGAAGTGGGAGGGGCGGCCAGAATGAGGGCCCAGTGGCCAGCCTGCTCCCCCTCAGCACATCCGCACCAGACCCATCTAGAGCTCGGAGGTCCAACTCTAGTCTCCTCCAGAAGGCAAGATTCACACACAAGGAGATTATATAATCAGTGATGTCCCTCTTCACCCCCTGCCCTGAGCAAGCCCCACTGGCCTCCTCCGTGGCCTCCATGAAGGCTGAGGGGAGAGACGGGGAGGGGAGTGGGCCTGAAGGCCCCGGGCTGGGAGGATGTATCCCGGAGTGATCCTGGGAGAAGAGACTCCAGGGCTCTGCACACAGAGGTGGACCTGGAGGCCCCTCTGGGGAAAAGATAAACAGAGTAAGAAAGCAATCCCTGGGACGGGGTAAAGGGCTTCAGCAGCAGCTTTTCTGAGAGCCAGCAGAGAGAATCCAGGGCAGCATCGCCAGCCCTGCCACCAGCTCACCCCTCCCAAGGGCCTCCGGAAGCAGCTGATGTGACAACAAATAATCCGTCACTGTGTGTGGGTGTTGGAAGAGGAAGGGACAGACTTAATAGCTCTTTCTCAGGCTGTGCTGCCCTGGTGTCTCCTATCTAGAGAAGTATCCAGGGGAAGCGGCCAATACCCTGGCTAGGAGACCTTCCCGGTGGTCCCTCGGCTATGTTGGGGGGGGCCTTCTGCCATGCGCAGTGACGGGAGACTGAGTCACTGACAGCCCTCCCCTGTCACTCCAGCCTGCCCTGCAACAAAGGGGACCCCTCCTCAGCTCAAACCATCAGTTATTGCTCTGTTATTGCTTTGCTCAGTGGGAACAAGGCCCGCCACAGGTCCCTTGTGGAATTCAGGTTCTTTTTGTTTTTAATATTTACTTATTTATTTGGCTGCACCGGGTCTTAGTTGCGGCACTCGGGATCTTTTTTTTTTTTTTAAGTTGTGGTATGCGGGAACTTTAGTTGCAGCTTGTGGGATCTAGTTCCCTGACGAGGGATCGAAGCTGGGCCCCCTGCATTGGGAGCATGGAGCGTTAGCCACTGGACCACCAGGGAAGTCCCAAATTCAGGTTCTTGACACCCAAGATGGCCCAAGTCAGGCAAGGAGAAAGCAGCAAATGACTAAAGAAGGGCTGGCTGAGTCTGAGAGCACCTTTGTGTCCTAGACATGCGTTTCTCTGCTCCACGAGGTCCTCACCCAGAGGAGAGGGACAGTGTTGTACCTGCCCAGGGTTCCTGAGGACTGCGGGGAGCCAGCGTGTGGGAGGCACTAGGTAAATGTTACGTTTCCTTCCTTCCATCTCAGATTTCCAGAGCGACAGAGGGGAAAGCCTGGGCCAGGGCCAGGGCCAGGTTCATGTGATTCTCTTTCTTCATATGGTTTTTAACAGCAAAAGTCACTACAATCATCCCGTGAGAAAGGTAATTTGGATTGGGGCCAGCAAACTGCCTTTCTTTAACTGCCTCTATCAAAAATGAAATTCAATTAAATTTCACAGCCTTGCGAATGAACAATACAGTTCACTTTCTGCAGTTTTACTGAATGCTGCTGGCTGTGGCTGCTTGGTGGGCAAGATTACAGAGGCAGACAGCAGGCTTTGCCATCAGAGTGGCCCTCGGTGGGCCGTTCAGACAAGTGGACCCACACGAGGGCCTCACCTGCTCCGAGTTGCTGAGGCCAGCCACGAGCCACCCCTGACACATACTCTCCTCATGAGTGGGTGAGAGCATGCTTGCCTGTGTCTCTCGAGAGGGTGAGCTCCTGGGGGCAGGGCCTGGGGCCTTGACCGCTTCAGAATCCCCTGCACAGGCCCCACAGGTGTGCAGAAAACAAGGTGAAACCACAGCCAGCAAAGCAGAAGAAAATGCATTTGCCCCGGGCCCAGCACATCCAGTTCTAGGGATTTACCCTCCAGGTTCACTCACACAAGTTCACCAAGACGAATGTGCTCAACAAGGGTCCCTGGAGAGCCCTGGGTAGCAGGAAAAAACACAAAGACAAAACCACAAATATCAAAACGCACACACATCTCCCCCAGACAGGAAACAATCTAAATGTCCGCCAAGAGAGGACTGGTTCACTCCATCATGGTACGTCCACACAGCGGAATACTACGCAGCCTTTAAGACTAGGCCCACACCTGCTGGTAGATGAAGATGCTTAGGATACGTTACACTAAAAAGAGCAAACTGCAGGGGACTTCCCTGGTGGCGCAGTGGTTAAGAAACCGCCTGCCAATGCAGGGGACACGGGTTCGAGCCCTGGTCCGGGAAGATCCTACATGCCTCGGAGCAACTAAGCCCGTGCGCCACAACTACTGAGCCTGTGCTCTAGAGCCCGCAAGCCACAACCACCACTGAGCCCGCGTGCTACAACTACTGAAGCCCGCGCGCCTAGAACCCGTGCTCCACAAGAGAAGCCACCGCAATGAGAAGCCCGCGCATTGCAATGAAGAGTAGCCCCCGCTCGCTGCAACTAGAGAAAGCCTGCGTGCAGCAATGAAGACCCAACACAGCCATAAATAAATAAATAAATTTATGAAAAAGAAAAAGCAAACTGCAGTACTATTTGTATAAGATGATCCCATTTGGGTAAAAAAAAAAAAAGAAAAAAGATGATTATACACACCCTTGAATATGCATAGGAAATTTCTAGAAGAAACTTAACAGTGGATACCTCCAGGTACTAGAACTAGGGGCCTGAAGGAGATGGAGAGTTTTATTTTATATTCTTCTATATTGTTTACCTGTTTCATTGTAGGCTACTATAATAATTTTGAAAAATCTAAAAAAATTTCTGAGCCCATTAGAATTATTAAGAGCGGTAATGGACCCAGGAGAGGCTGGGTCTTAGGGAAGGCACACTTGAGGGAGTATGGCATGCGAATGCCCCGAACGTGTGGGCCTGCATGTTGATGCAAGGCTGCATCAGGAGAGTGGGGGACAGAAGGGACAAACCACCACTCCGGGTACACTGAAACTCTCTCAGGTAACTTGTAAACTTGCCTATAAGGAACTTCCTGTTCACCACCCGGTTTCTATAAAGGCTGGGAAGACCACCAAACCGTTCAAACTGGAGACCTGGAAGCTCGTTCATAACGCCTCTTTCGGGACACTCAGGCCCACCAGCAAAGAGCTCACCTAGGTCTCACTGGAGCCAGCCCCTGGGTCCTGACTGCGGGCCAGGCACCAGGCGGAACCTGTCACAGACAATAACACCTTGTGTTTAATCCTCATTACTACTTTGGAGGAAACTGGGTTTGGAGATAGGAAGTGATTTCTTCAAGGTCACTCAGCTAGCAAGTGGCAGAACTGGCTTCTGAAGCCAGGTCTGATCTAAGCCTTAAATGCTGGGTGACATGGTTGAAGGTCTCCTTACCCACTACTCACAGGGCAGGAGGGGAAGGACTTGTCTCCAGGCAGTGGCAGTTTCCATTCTTCTAGGAAAGAAGAAGGGACTGCTTCAGCTTTGTCAAGATCCCTTCCAGCTCTACGGCTTTATTCCATGTGGCCTGGGCTCCCTGGGGCCAGAGCCTGGCCAGGACTGGGGAATGGGATGGCATGGGCTCTAGGGTCACGTGAGTGTGGGCTGGAAATCCGGCTCTGCCCTTGCTGGCTGAGGGTTCCTTAACCCCTCAGTGTCTGAGAGTTCTCTGTAAAACAGAGTCAAGCCCTCCTTCCTTAGATTGTGAGAAGGCCTCAATAAATATTGCAGAGTACTTAGCAAAGGACCTGGAAGGTGGTGGGGATCCTTCTTTTGTGGCTGGTTTCCTTCCTGTTCCTTCAGGAGGGACCACCTTGGGAGCGGAGTTGGAGGAGAACACAGCCATGGAAGTCACACAAACATGGTAATGCCAGGGGCTCCACGTCTACTACAAAAAGGGGCAGGATTCCTGCTCTCCAAAGGTGGCAATGCCAGCAGTGGGGCTCCAAAAGACCCACAGAATTTTGGGCTATGACAGTCCCAAGGTCTCCCAAGAGGCTGAACCAAGCCTCTCCCTAGAGGCACCTGCTATCCCCTGATCACACCTCAAAGCAGCTCTGCCCTAAACCCAAAGACAGGTGACAGGCACACCAGTCCTGCTCTTGCCAGTTCCCTCTACCACGTCCAGGCTACTTTCTCTTCCTTCTGGACCCTTGGGTCACAGACTCCCTAAAGCCAAAAGATCCTTGGTCTCTTTTGCCAAGTAGGTGATGGTCTGTAAACAGATGTAGAGGGGACAGCTTCATCCTAAATGACAAGAGCCCTTCTCAGTTTCTCTGGTGCTTTCCAACAACTCGAGTTTCTTTGAAACCATCAGACCTGTAGACTGCTGGACTGTGTAAGCTCTAGGGAACCCCAACTCACACCAAGACAGACCGCCAAGAGCCAGAAAAGGGTGACCGCCACTGGGGTTCTCAGTGCCCCTTGGGAAGAGGGATGTCAACCCAAAAGAGTATCTTTGCTTACTGAGGGAAAATCAGGCTGCTCCAGTTCATTAAAAGGGGGCCAAGAAATTACTTTAAAAATAATGAACATGAAGGATACTCTTTGAAGCAGCAACTCCTCTTGGAATTTATCCTGCAGATACCTAAGGTGGGAAAAACCACACATATGCAGATAGTCACTTCAGCTTTGTGTGGAGAGCAAAAGGCCGAAAATAACCTAAGTTCATCAGCAGAGAGTCTGTTGAATAAATTACACAAACAATGATGACACAATATTGCCAAAAATGACCCAGACGTGCATGAGACAAAGTGGAAACATCTCTAAGATAGTAAGTAAATCAAAGCAAGCAACACCATCCTCTCCTGTCTCGGATCTTGATTACAGATCCTGAGAGGAGATGCAGGGCTGCTATGGGCCCGGGGCCACCTTCAAGGCCACAGTCTCACCTGAGCAGGTGGAGGAGGAAGAAATGCCCTTGTCTCAGGCCACTTTCTCTTCTACCTTCTTTACACCACAAATGCAAGGACAAATCCTGCAAAAATCTCCCCAATTCCAAAGGGCCTGTTTGAAGCCCCATCTACCAGCACATCCCTCTCTGCAGCCCAGTCTGATTCAGGCCTAGCTCTGTACTCCCGTAGAGCTCAGGGGGATAAGGGCACAAAGGCAGCTCCCTCTCACTTCCCTGATGGTTCTGAATGAGTTCCAGGTGGCCTGGGGCAGACATCTCTCCTTCCGGAGAAGAGGGACTGAATTGGCTGACCCAGCCTCTGGAGTAAATCCAACCTCAAGGTCTCTTTCTAGATAAGATCTCCCCAGGAGCACTGGGAACGGCCATCTCTCCCCTGAGGGCGTGCTGCTGTCCAGGACCCATCACTTGCTGAATCAGTGTGGATGGCACCTGACTGAAGGGCTGCCCTTTAGGGCCATCTGAAGGCTAAGGAAGTCACAGAAGTTTTGCAGACTCAGCCACTTGAGTTTCTGCAATGCTGAAGAAGTTCACCTCCCTGGGCAAATCTGGGCAGGGGGAAGATGAAGGAAGGGAAGCTGCCCTTTTCCCAGGCGCTGACGCAGGCAAAACCAGAGAGAAGCCTGGCCCGAAGCTGGACAGAGTGCCACAGACTTTGCAACTGACCCTCTCCCATGAGAGGGTTTACCGAATGGAGCTGGCGGATTTCACTGGCCATTATCTTCTGCCATCTCTATATCTGCACTATCATTCACTCTGTCAGCCAAATCGGGAAGCTCGAGGTCACCTGCCATCATTGCTCCTCCCTCAATCATCACTGCCAAACACTCCCAGAGTCCAGTTGATTTCCCCCAAAACAGCTCTGATCTATGCCCTTCCTCCGCATCCCAACTGCCTCTACCCTGATCCAGGCCCCCACCAGCCCTTACTTTGATTACTGCAAAAGCCTCCTACAGAGACTCCAGACTTGTTCTATCCCCAGTCCATCCCCCACCGGCAGCCAGAGGGCTCCTGGCAAGATGCAGGTCTAACGGTGTTTCCTCCCTTAAACCAAAGCATCCCATCACCAACGGAATAAGAAGTTCAAGCATCTTAGCACTGATGCTTACCTCTCCAGCATGTCCTAAAGCCAGGTCCCTTCAAGCCCTGTGCCAGAACCTCTTGTGGTTCCTACAGTGTGCACACACACCAGCCTGCATCCATGCCTGTGCCTTGCTGCTCCCCTGCCTGGAGTGCTTCATGAACCCTCAGAAAGCTCTACTCACCCTTCAAGATTCAATTTTCATCAAGATCCAGCTCAAGTTCTAAGGGCTCTCCAAAGTTCTCCCCAGTCACCTCCCCATCCCCCAGGAGAATCACTCCTTCATCTCGCTCCCACTACATGCTGCACAGACTCCTATGAGACACTCACCAAACTCTATGCAAATGTCAGTTGGTTAGGAGCCTGCCTGGCCCCTGTTAGACCACAAGCTCCGCCAGGGCAGGGCGTGCCTCGCCATTCTCATTCTGTGCCTGGCACCCAGCACATCCTCGGCCACGCTTGGGAGCTCATGTGTGTGGAACAGGGGTTCCGGATTTTAAGTCACCACACGCGTCAATGTGTGCTTCCTGATGGTACTAATTCAGATACCAGACTAGGGTCACTAACAGGGACACACATGGAACAAACTCTAAATACTTTTTCTCCTAGTATACTTTAAAACATGATTTTTTTTTTTTTTCCTCAGCAGTCCTACTTCTATTTTAAAAAATGGTTCTTTTAAAGAGCTGAGCTGAATCATCTGCATGGCTCCCATACAGACTCGGTGAATTCCCCACAGATTTCTTTTTTGGAGAGAATACAATAAAATTCTGTGGTCTTGTGATCCCTCAGGACATTTCTGACAGCTCAATGGGACACAGTTTTAGTTGCCACTAACTGCTTCAACTAATTCTTGGAAGTCCTTTCCTGCAGCCTGTAACAGCGGCTAACATTTACCAAGCATTTCCTACTCAGTGTGTGCTAGATGCCCAACCTGCCACATCTTACTGAATCCTCACAACTGCCCTACAAGGGAAGGGCTCTTACTGCCCACATTTTCCCCAGATGAGAAAGCTGGGCACGGGAAGAATAAGTCACCTCTACTGACTGGCAGGGCTGGGATGTGAACTGAGATTCTGTCTGACAGCAGAACCACATAGGCTCTTAACCACTACAGTCTGCTGCCTTCCCAAAAGGCCAAATTAAAGGCCCCAGGGAGCAACTGACCTTACAACTGACCTTCTGAGAGGACAGCCTCACCAGCCCAGCTGCTCGAGTGACCTGCAATCTCAGGAAGAGAGGGGCACATGTGCCAGGCACTTCTGGGGCAGGCAGAGCCGCCCAGGGCAATGCAGGGAGCTTGTCACCTGCCACCAGTTGCATACAGTGCTGTCTCGGCAAAGATCCCCCACCCCACGCCATCTCTCTTCTCTCGGAGGCCTGCGGTAGTCTCTGAAGAGGTCTCCAGTGCTTTAGTCTCTCCTCTCTTCTCCCTTCCCTCCTGCTGAGGCTCCAGAGAGAGCATTCGAAAACACGAGTCTAATCACGACACTCCTCTGCTTAAAACCTCTTCACTTGCTCCCCACCGCCCTTGGTACAAAGTCCCAAATTGTTAATGTGGCATTCCCTTGTCAACCTGTACTGCTTTACCTGGCACCACGTTGCCTTTCATACCACCATACTGAACAATCTGAGGTTTCTGGAAAGACTCTGAGTTGACATGTCTAAGTGGAGTACCTTGCCCCTTTGTTCTCACCTGGCTGAGCCTTCCCATCCTTCTAGACGCAGCTCCAGCATCGTCACTTCTTCCAGGCCTCCCCAAAACCTCCCCCCACCCCGCCCAACTCAGGCTGAGCTAGAAGCTTCCTTCCCTGGGCTCCCACAGCCCTCTGTTCTTGCTGTTACTAGTTTTTCAAGACTATGTTTCAACTATTTATTTACAGGTCAGTCTCCCTTAACCGGACTGTGAGCTTCTTGAAATAAGAATAAGAATAGCTAACATTTATTGAACTCTTATGACGTGGCAGACATGGTTCTACGTGTTTTACATGTGTTAACTTTTAAAATCTTCACAACAACTCTATGTTATCACCCCTGTTTTATAGCTGAGAACACTGAGGCACAGAGAGGTTAAACAATGTGCCCAAGGTCACACAGCTACAAAGCTGCAGAGCTAGAATTTGAACTCAGGAATTCTGGCTCCAAAGCCCACTCTTAACCTCTATAATACAGGGTACTTGCCTCTCCAGGCAAGGACATTGCTGTTGTCACGTGGGGAATGAATGAATGAATGAATGAATGAACGAACAAGGGCTATCTCCACACTGTCTAGATCTAAGGGACAAACAACTGGCACAGCAGGGCCACCAAGAAGCACTGGCCCAGTTCACAAGCACTGTTTACAAACAGGGGCCTGACAATTACATATCCTGCTCTTCCTTATCTCATGCAAAGCTAAGCCAAGAGGGAAGGCGCCCAACCCAGAGTGACTACCCTCTTCTTCACTGCTCTCAAAACCAAGCAAAGCCAACCGGTTTCCTCCAGTGACTTAATACAGAGCAAAGTCTATCCCGACAGCGAAGGCGGCTGTCATCTCTTCCTTCCGCCAACAAACGGGGATCAAACCTAGGAAGTGGGGGTGGCAGAGTACTCGGCGTCGGGAATCCCGATGCCCCCATCTACTGGCTGGAAGGTGGTGCCAAGCGGCGTGGGAATGGGCGGGCCTGAGAGGGCACAGCAGGTGAAACAGTGACCATAGCAGCAGGCTCTCTCCTTGGAAAAGGGCGGCCAGACGTAGCACCGGCAAGCAGATAGCTCTGACCCGCACCTGAACACCTCCCGGGATTCGAAACTTCCCCAGCAGCGACGGTGCCCGTGCCAACGGGTGAGGGCTCCTGGAGGAAGCCCGGGCTGGTCCTATCTGGGGACTCGTTTCAACTTTCATGTCACTCTCGGGATCAGGAGGGCAGCGTGGAGAGGCAGAGGATGTCTCTTGGGAAAAACCTGGCTTGTTCAAATCCGGCGCCTTCACTGACTGACCGAGTGACTCCTGGCAAGGCTGGCAGTGCCACCTCCCAGGGCTGCGGCGGGACCGAGACTCCCCGCAGCCACCGCGTACCTGGAGCGCAGGAGCCCCCGCCCCCGCCGCCCGGGAAGGGCAGACCACAGCGGAGGACGGCACAATCGCTGTTGCCATTTCTGTCGCAGCCGGATGGCCTCAGGCTGTCACCCCGGTCCCCGCGCTACGGCCGCTGAGGCCCGCCCCACCAACCCGCACCCCCGGCCCGGCTCCCCGCTCCCGGACCCCTGCCCTCACCTTCCTCCGGTGCTCAGCGCTGCTCGCCCATAGTCCGTAGCCCGGACCCGGGGCTGCTCGGCGCTCCGTCCCGGGGGGCCGGGGCCGGTCCAGGGGCGTGGGAGCCGCTCACCGTCGCCTCCCGGCGCAGCCGCCCGAGCCGCCGCCGCCGCTGCCGCCGCCTCCCTCCATGGCTGCGGCGCCGCCACCTGACAACGGAAGTGACGCACCGCCCCCTCCTCCCGGACGAGCCGCATCCCCGCCCCTTGCCCGTATCTACAACCCACGGCGCAGGGATTGGGCGCCATCTTGACAATGGGCGGAAGCCTTCAGGCAACAGGCCAGAATCCGATTGAGGATTGGTTCGGGGGGGGGGGGGGGGGCCCGAGCCGAAACCTGGGAAACGATTGGACACCGAGACCCTAAGGGGCGGTACTTACCGCTTAGCTATGTCTGCGGTGAGGTGGGGCCGGAGGCACCGCCCCCGCCCCTACTCCACTGAGCCTCGCGTGCCCTACACTCGCCCTCCCGGGTCTGGAGACGTCTGCAGCAGTTGAGAGGTCGGCTAGTTGTAGTGTATTTGTCGGAAAAGTGGCTCTTCCTTGACCCCCATTTCTCTGTTTCTGGAGCTTTTTGCGGCGAGCGCTGCCGTGAGGCTCAATCAATGATAGGAATTCCTGTCATAGCCCTCACAATTCATTTCCCTCTGGGCCCCTCGCTTTTGTAGAAACCACGCTTCATTCTGAAGATCCCTAGAGTCTCGACCAGGGAGGTTAACAGTGAAGAGTTCCTGTTAGCGATTCCAGCCACCTAACCTCAGCCCCTCCTGCTGCAGTTTCGGTCCCTTTCTCCTCCTCCTCCAGCAACCACGCCCTCCATGAATCAGCTTCTTGCACCAGCAGATGAGCCCTTTAAAGGGATTGCATCAGGCTGGTGACTCACTGGGGCCCTCTGAGAGCCTGGCTTCCCTCCGCTGGCATGCAGAAGCAGCTAGAAGGGCTCCGTGGTGGCAGCACCAGCCACCATGGACCCACTCCTTTGTCTCCCAGGTGTGAGCCAGTGTGCTTGCTGCATATGACTGTCTAACTCCCGGGTGTCTTTCCAGCTGTGTCATTCTGTATCCATGTGGGCACACGTGTCCAAGCCTGTGTGCACACTGCTGGATTTTCCTAGGGTGTGTGGCCAGGCACTTACGTGTATGCACGCATTTGTCATCTCCACACAGGCAGTGCCAGGACGTGAGAGTTGGTGTGAGTGAGTCGGGCTGCTTCCTCCTGTGTCCATCTCTTTGTCTCTGAATGCCTAGTGCACACTGAGCTGATGGGACTGAATAACAGTAGTAATCGAAACAGCTCCAGTATTATGTCACACACTGTGTTAAGCACTTTAGAGACATCAACGTTAAGGAGTCTGTTCACGGATGAAGCAGCTAGAGCTCTGAGAGGGGAAGTAAACTGTCCAAAGACACATACAGCTAATAATGGCAGGGCTGTGATTTGAACCAAGTCTGGCAGATTCCAAAAAGCCTGGATTTGAGTACTTGCTGTGTCCTTTACAAGCTGAGTGACTATGTGCAAGTTATCCCCATCTGTCAACATAGGGATAACACTTCGTGGGATCACTGCGAGGATCCAGTGAGTGTGGAAAGGGCTTTTCACGGGACCTGGCGAATAAGAGTGCTCATACTCCTCTCAGTTACCGAGCTTCAATGCAGTGGGGGACCGAAAGTCAGGCACAAAGAAGCGGGGCCCAGCCCCCCAAGCTCCTCTCTCTGACAAAGTGAAAAGCCTAGGGATTCCGGAAGCCTTGACTCTGACAGGAATGAGTGTTGGGTTTTCCAGAGCTCTAATTATCAGCTAGATGAATCACTTAGAGCTGACACCACCATCCCCACCCCCAGGAGGCTCTCAGCCAATTCAAAATATAGAATTTTAACAAAGAGGAGGAGGAGGAAGAGAAAGAGGAGTAGGAGAGGTAATGAATAGAAAGGAAAGGTGCCAGCCAGAGGAAATGAAAAACTGTCACCAGGACACCAACAGGAGGAGACCGCTGCATCACACATGTGTGTGTGTGCACGCGCGCGCACACACACACACACACACGGTGACATACTCTCCTGCTGGCTCTCCAACTCTGGGCATGCTGGCAGACGGCGCTGCCATAACAAAGTGACGCCTGTCACAACAGCATGAGATGGTGGCTTGAGGATGTACCAGCAGATCTGCCTATTACAGAAGGAGAGGAGGAGACCTTCAACCCTGGGGAGCTTCCTCAGGCTTCTGGAACCTAGCAAACCCTTCCTACTGGCTGACTGCTGACTTCTGTTTGTGGCGAAGCCCCTAGACCCAAGGTATGGCAAGTTCCGAGTGCCAGGCCCACACCTGGTGGCTGGGTACCACCACTGTGAGCAGAGGCACCGCTTATCTTACCTGGTTAGCAGCATCAGGAGGGCTGGGCGGCAGAATAGTGTAGTGCGGTAGTAAAGATCATGGAGTTTCAGGCATACAGACCTGAGTTCAAATCCCCACCCTCCTCTTCACTGCCTCTTTGACCTTGAGCAAGTCACCTCACCTCTCTGGGCCTGTTTGTTCATCTGTAAAATGGGGCTACTAATATAAACCTCCAGGGTTGTTGTAATGATGAAATGAGATGATTCATTCATTCCACAAAGATTTATGGAGTGCCTGCTACATGCAGGGCACTGAGCTGGATGCTAGAGATCCAGTGGGACCAAACAGACCACAGTTCTGCCCTCCTGGAGCACGTAGAGCCCCTGGCACAGGGCCTGGCACACAGTGAGATTCAACAAGCAGTAGCTATCTGTGATGACCATCTTGGCATTCTGCCATTACCTTAATCACAGGACCTGGCAGATGCCTCCACCTTCCCCCTGAGGAAAGTGGACCTCAGTTTCCTCAACTGTAAAATGACAGAGTTGGATTGGATCAGTGATTCCCAACCTTCTCACCTTGAAAGCTTCTTTTAGTATTTTCCATCCACATGAGCCTCATATCTGGTAAGATTTTGTCTCCCGTACAACCTGTATCAAGTCATTTCTTCCTTTTTATTCATTACAGCCTCGTATTACAGCCATAAGAGCTTGTGATCAGGAGGAGCAAGCCAGTGTGGCCACCACGCTGTTGGTACAACTCCAGCCCGAAGCAGAGACCAAGCTAGCTTGGGTAACCTTCACATACTATGTGCTGTTTCTCTGGGTCCCTCTGGAACACTGGTAAGAACTCAAGGGACTCCTGCTGCCCTCAGGGACCCTTCAGTTGGGGATGCCAGACTGGAACTCACTGAACTGGCTGCTCTCCTGCAAGTCCCATCCAGCTGAGAGCTGGAGATGTCACATCACTCGTGTGGCCCCCAAGGAGATCTGAACTTCAAGCCATAGGCCACCCAGCTCTCTTCAGAGCCCTGGGAGTCTCCTCCCCCAAATGAGAGAGCATCCTGTACTCTTCTCTCCAAGGCCTGGAGGGGAGGGAGAGGAGGGGGCATGCCATCCCACCTGAGCACTCAGAATTCCGGGAGGCTCAGTCAGCAACTGGGATCCCCACATCGGGGTATGTGCGGGCTTGAACAAAGGCTGCAGCAATGAGCACAAAACCCCAACTCCGATGGGACGATGACATTTTGAAATATGTTTTTCATCTTTCCCTTGGTGTCCCTCCACCCTTCCCTTGTGCAGGTAGTTAGGTTACTCTGCATACATTACGCCAGGAAACAAATGATACGACAGAATGCAGAGTTCATTTTTTGCTTCTGAATTCCTAGAGGCTTGCCTTCAGGGAGGAATGGAAAGAATATCTGTGCGGATCCAAATTTAGAAAACTGTAACAAGGGGGATCTGGGAGACTGAGACTTTAGGGGGTGGTCCCTGAGAATAGAGAAGCTTCTCCTCAGCCTCTGAGCTAGAGGGCATCAGGGCCCGGGAAGCAGGAAGAGTTGTTTTCCTTTTCTTGGTGGAGCACCAAGAAGTAATGAAACCCTCCGAAGAAACAGCTGTGCGCTGCACTGGGGCAAACAGCGGGGCCTAACTAACCCAAGACCCTAGGAATTTCCTGGGCCTGAGTGGCCTGGGAAAAGTAGAGTAAGAATCTGAACACTGAGAGGGGGATGGGTCAGGAAGGAGCAACTCAGCAGCATCCTGAACAGGCTGAAGACAGAAAACCAGTACAAAACTAGGACATCTCAGGGCATGTGTGACTGGACCAGACACCATCAGATCAGACTACCCTGCCCAAGCTTTCGCATCTTCAAAGGAAGTGCCCTAGAATTCAACCAATTCTGAGGAAAGTGATGGGGAACTCTGAATTGACTGCAATTAAGTTTCTGCCACTCTGGCTGAGTGAAGTCAAATATGAATTCATTTGAGTTAGAGAAAATTCAAGTTATATTTCTTATACACCTGAAATTGGAACCAGCTGTACTCTTTATCCACAAGGCCCTGTATCATTTGCCTCACCCCCTTCCCATTTCTCCTGCCTCCCTCCCCTCTGTCAACAGTCACAAGGGTATTCTGTTATTGCCCCCAACCCCCAAGCTTTCTCACCTCAGGGCCTTTGCACTGGCGATTTCCTCTGCCTTCCCTTGGCTCTTTAAATGGTAGGCTCCTTCTCAGTATTTTGTTTTTCTTCTTTTTTTCTCTTTTTATTAATTTTTATTGGAGTATAGTTGCTTTACAATGTTGTGTTAGTTTCTGCTGTATACCAAAGTCAATCAGCTATATGTATACGTATATCCCCTCTTTTTTGGATTTCCTTCCTATTTAGGTCACCACAGAGCACTGAGTAGAGTTCCCTGTGCTATACAGTAGGTTCTCATTAGTTATCTATTTTATACATATATATATTTTGACATATATATATGTCAATCCCAATCTCCCAATTCATCCCACCCCCCCTTCTCAGTTTAACTTCTTCAGTCCATACTTTCTGAAATAAAACCACCTATTTTCTCTCAAATGGCCCTGTTTATTTCCTTCATGATGCCTGTATGTTTACTTTTGTTAGTCTTCCCCTCCAGAACATCAGCTCCCTGAGAGCAGGACCCCTGTCTCTCTCGATGTTCCCTCAGTAGCTAGCACTGTGACTCAAATTACTTGTGGAATGAATGACCCGTGGCTTGCCATAGCTTGGCGGGCGCTGAGCTCCCTCCACCCCTACACCTGGGCCCCCGCCAGCCTTTCCCAGCAATCCAGGACCAGATGCCAAGACCCATAACCTTGGGGCTTGAACACTTAGCTGTGCTCTACCCCAGGGACTTGGCATGAGTGTGTCTCAGTGGACCCTGGCTCCCTCCCTCCCACCTGTCCTCCCAGCGCCTTGCCTCAGAACCATTCAGACCCGCTGGCATCTGTGCACAACGCTTATGGAACATGTCCAGAGCCCCTCTTCCCAGCAACCCGTGCTAGCCCTACCGCTTCGCTCCCTGGCCTGGGGGCTCTTCCTTGCTCTGCTCCCGATGTAAAAGCACGCCATTTAAAAGCCTCAGACCTAGACCTCTCCTCCATCCTTAGGCCAGACTCCCAGCATGAGACCTCTTCAAGTTTGGGGGCATCTGCAGACACGTGGGAAATGTCTGCAAGGGAGGCTGTGTGCGGACTTCCCTCCGGTTCATCATACCGGAAGGGGTGGCTCTCTCCCCACTGCCTTTGAGAACATGGACACTTCCACAGTGAGGAACCCCTTTCTGTGCCTTTCTGTGCCTGCCCTCTGGTTTCTCTACCAGCAGTCTTCTTGTGCTGCTCCCCTTAACTCTAGCTGTCAAAGGGGCCTGGAAACTCAGAGAAGTGGTTTTCTCCCTGCTCCGGAAGGCAAAGAGTAGAGTCTAAGTGCCTTCTGGGGCCTCTGGGCAATGAAGTAAATACAACAGGCAGAAGATTCATGGTGGGTGGGTGGGTGTTGATAATGCAGATTCTCGGGTTCCAGGTTCTGTTTCAAATCTGGGGAGCCAGGAAGATGGCTCTTCTAGACACATGTCAGTTGGTTCTGATGAGGTGGTCCAGGGACAACACTTGGACAGACTGGGCTAGAACGTGAATGCAGTGACCGTGGGCTGCCAGCACCCAAATGAACACTCCTCTCCAGTCTCCCTCAGGAAATGATTACCTTCTCTGCTAGATTCTAAGCCCCTCTCCAGAGGGACCAAAGCTTACTGGACAATGTGTGCTCAGCAGAAGGCCTGGCACATGGCAGCTGCTCTGTGGACGTTTGTTTGATGAAGACAAACTCTCTGGTTCCATAGGACAGAGCCGCTTTTACTGAGATGGTGGCAGGGCTGGTACGGCTGCAAGGCAGCTACAACAAAGGCTGGGGTTCTAACCCGGAGAACGCCTTCTTCCCTGAGGACCCAATGACTCTCAGAATCGGAGCCTGATTTCTTGCTGTGGGATGAGCTCCCACACTTGAGGGGAGGGCCCAGGATTACTCCAGCCTCTCCACCTCAGGAAAGAGCAATGAGACTAACAATCTCTTCAACAGGGAATTGGAACAGAAGAGCCACTTTCCCCCTGACCAGACTGAAGGCCTCTCCTACATTCTCAAACTTTACTGCATATTCGTATCACCTGGGAAACTTAAAAAAATCCCACTGCCCAGGCCACACCTCATACCAAGTAAATCCAAATAGGTGAGGGTGAGATAGGTGATTCCAATGTGCAGCCACGCTTGCGACCCAGCACCCTACGACACAGGACCAACAGGGAGCCCAGCGCAGAGGGGAAAGCATGAGGCACAGACTTGTTTGCATCCCATTTAGTTTTGTGAGAAAAAAACCACAATTACAAGAGAAATGGGATGCTCAGGCCAAGCACATTTAATAATCCTCACTGGGAGAGGGTTGAAAACTATTTGACACATTCCCTAAACCAGTAAATCAGAGATTCAGATAAATAATGATCCAAAGGGGGGACTGTCATCTACCCCAAGGCCACAGAAAGATAACTAGAATTCTGGGTCCCAGGGTGAGTCTGGGAGGTGGGACCCTGTGAAAGGCAGCTGTGACAGGTGATGTCTGTCAGACACCAGCTTCTGGGCTGGCCCTGCTCCCTTCCCAGGTTCTGGGCGGGGAGGGAGAGCAGGCTTTGGCTCAGTAGAACTCTGGAGGAACCTGAGTGGGGACCAGGGCTGGCTGAGGGGACAGGCTCACTTATAGTTTTTGGAGGGAAATTCCCGCCGGCCTTTCCCCTTGCCGCCAAAGTTGCGCACCCGATGGATGACCTGCAGCTGCTGCTCGATGGTCGCGGTGATGTTCACATCATCGGGGATGTGGACGTAACGGACATTCCGGCCTGTCACAAAGAGGTCATCCAGCTCGACCTGATGCCCCCAACGGTCCGTGTAGGTGACCTGGGCCAGGCGGATGTTCATGAAAGCATCAACGTTGTCTATGCGTCCGCGGGCCATGCTCTCATCCCGCAGGTCCACGGTGGTGACCTGGCCCTGGAGGCCCTGCAGCAGGATGATCAGGCTGTTCTCGGAGATGGTCCGCTCCTTCACTGAGTGGCTCACTGCCATTCTTCCACACTGCGGCTGCTCGCTCTGGGAGGGGCACACAGAGGGGAGCTGTGGCAGGCTAGCGGGTGCGGTTGCTAACTCACCTCCACCAGGTTTTAGCACAAAATCCCCAGCCCAGACATCCCCAAGTCTGCCCACCTCCCCAACTTCTTTGTCTATGGAGCACCCTTAGGTGCTTCGTGTACACACCTCAGAATCCTCACAACACCTTGCAAGCCAAGGATCACTTATATTCACTTTATAAATGAGGAAATATGGCCGGGAGAGGTTAAGTCACTTGCCCAAGGTCACACAGGTGATAAGCGGAGGTGCTGGGATTCAAATCCATCGCTGCCTGACTCCAAACCCCACACCAGTGGTTCTGAACCCTCACTGTATGTTAGAATCATCCGCCGAGTTTTTACCTGGCTGCCACACCCCAGAGGTTCTGATTCATTTGGTCAGGGGTGGGGCCCAGGTATCCTATTTTTTAAAAGCTCCCCAGGTAATTCTAATGTGCATCCGAGTTTGAGAACCACTGCTCTAAAGTGTAGTTTACACCCTTGCTACTCAAAGTACAGTCTGTGGACCAGCAGTTTCAGTATCACCCAGGCACCTGTTAGAAATGCAGAATCTCCAGGCTTTCCCCGGACCTACTTAGAGAATCTGCATTTTAACGTGACCCCTAGGTGAACCACCAGTTCTCAAACAATCGCCTGCATCAGAATCACCTGGAGAACGTGTTAAAACACAGATTGCTGGGCCCCCCTTTCAGTTTCTAACTCAGTCGGTCTGAGGTGGGGCCCAAGAATGGGCACTTCTAAAATATTCTCAGTTGATGCTGATGTTACTGGCCTGGGGCGCACTGAGAACGATTGGTCTACAGGATGCTGCCACCATGTAACCAGAAATTTAGATAACTGATTGAAAAAAAAATGGTAGCATATACAGCACATACGTTTTGAAGGTAGAGAAATGGAGGTTCCGACTCCCCACTCCACCCACACTCTGTAAACGTAGGACAGTTACTTAATGTCTCTGAACCTGTTTCCACGTCTATTAAACCATAGGCTAAATGAGGCTAACAAGCTCTCACCACACTGAATGTATTTTCCTTTGCGTTCGATTATGCCCTGATGCTCTATTAATGTAACTTTGTCTTATCTATCCCCCATTTTCAGACCTTGAGTGCAAGTTGGTGGAACTTTCTTTTCTTTCCTTAAGACCTCACTGATACCGACAGGGCTGTGCAGGGTGGCATTAAGTGTGGCAAGCTACCCATACCACTGACGAGAGGCTAGGAGCTGGGCCGGCCGACTCTAACGACCCCACCCAGGCTTCACCAGGAGTACGTGCCCAAGCAAGGGTTTGGGGCAGCACACTGACTGCAAAGAGGCAGGTCTGGTCTCGAGGACGGGCTCGGCCACTTCCTAGGAGGGCGACCTCGAGCAAGCCACTTGGCACCTTCAAGCCTGTTAGCCAGTCCCTAAAAGGGGGATGGTGATCACCCTTTACTCACGGAGCGTGGGAGTGGGCTTGGGTGAGGAGCTACGCTCAGCAATCGGGAGGAAAACGCTGGCCCCGCTCCCGCCGCCTCCGCGGCTCCTGGCTCCCCAGCGTTCCGCCCCTGGCTCCCGGACCCACCGCGCGCGTTCCTTCCGCTGTCCCGCTGCGCGTCGCCGCCGAAACTAGCGAGCGCCTAGCCGGGCTGCTCCTCTCCCGCGGCCGAACTGAGAAGCCATGACAACCGAGGGGCCGCTCTGCCCTCCCGGAGCATCGAGAGCGCGGCAGCGCGCAGGGCCCACGACCCCGCGGCGGGCCCGGAACTACAATCCCCAGAAGGCCTCGCGGGCGCGTGACTCGCGCTCCTGCAGCCGCGGCCTACGTCATTGGCTTCGCTCCTATTTTGGAGTCATTCTTCCGTTCAGCGAATCCGGTCGTCCCTCCTCCGTGGGGCAGTTAGTTCCAGAACCCCCGCGAATACCGAAACCAGGGATGCTCAAGTCCCTTCTATGAAGTGGCGTCGTATAGGAGGGTTCCGCATTCGCGGATACGGAGGGCTGGCTGTATTCATTGAACCTTCACCGTGTGTCGGACACTTTCCCAGGCTCTGGTCGTAGGGGTGACCAAGGAGACAAGCTCCATGATCTGATGACCCGACCCTTAAATCTACTGGTGGGGGGGAGGCGGGGGAGTCGCCTATGAGAAAAAGAAAATTATGATAAAATTTCTTCAGAGAATTAAAACGGGTCGATGTTATAGTGACTGGGTGACCTGTTATTGGACTGTCAGGGATGTCCTGAGAAGGTGACATTTGACATCTGAGTTGAGATGAATTACATGAAGCCAAGCTCGTGAACGCTAGGAGAAGAGCACTGCAATTAGAGGGAACAGTTTGTGCAAAGGACCTGGTGCAAATGAGCTTGACACTTTGGAAAAACGGAAAGGCCAGTAAGACTGGGACGAGTAGTGTGACAAGAAGTCGGATAGGAAGGCAACAGCCAGGGTATTTAGGATTTTGCAAGCCAAGGTAAGGCGTTTGGATTTCTGGATTAGGAGTGCAGGCTCTGGAGGCTGTGCCTGGGTTTAAATCTGCCCCTTGTTAACTGTGTGACTTTAGACAAGTTAATTATCCTCTTTGTGCCTCAAGTTTCCTTATCTGTTACTGGAAGTGCAACAATAGGCCATCAAAGGAGAGTGACAGGATCTAATTTACATTTTAAAAGGTCATTCTGTATAGCCTTGGAAAAGCTGCTTATCTTCCTTCAGCCTCAATTTCATTAGAAAAAAGCAAAACATAATGACTAACTCAGAGAATTGTTTTAAGGTTTTAGTGACCTTCATTAATGTGTGAAAGCACCTGGCACACAGGAGAAGCTCAATAAGAGTTAGGCTTGTGTCATTCCTTTATCCTCTCATTCACTGGTTTCCACCTTCCCCAGGAGCCTTCTCTTTTTACCAGTCATCACAGCTGGTCTCTTCTTATCCTAAAAATTGAAATTGTCTTTCTCCTCCATGCATGCTACTCTTGTTTTCCTACCTTCCACAGTAGAACTTCTCAGGAGAGGCCCCTATATCAGTGGTTCTCCAGTTGCAGTCCCTTTTCCAACCTCATTTCTGTGTGAGACTGGATTTTCTTCATGTACTTCAGCCAAGACAACATAGCACAATGGGCTGAATGCAGAAGCAGATATGAGAATCCAACTGTCTTCTGTTGTGATAGACATTCAAGAGATTTGCAAAACTGTAAAGCAGTGTCACTCTTCTCACCATATTTTTTCTTTTGGAAAATATATTTATTCTAAAATATAAATATGTTAATGGGTCTGTTGTTATTTAAAAGGGAATTAATATTAAAATTTTAATTTCACATATATGTGATTACCATATATATATATATATATATATATATATACACACATATATATACACACATACACATATATATATCTCCCACATAAACAAACACTTTTGGGGGTTTTCAATAATTTTTAAGAGTACAAAAGTGTCCTGAGACTGAAAGTTTGAGAACTGCTGCTCTATCCTGAAGGCTTTCACTAACTCACTCAACTCACTGTAATCTGGCTTCTTCTCGAGTATTTTGAGTTCTACTCCCATTAACTTCTCTGAAGAAGGTTACTAATGATTTCTTTGTTCTTAAGAGAACCTCTGTCTCTTTCTTAGTCCTTACTTCCATGATCCTTCTCAGTGATTGACCATATTGACCATCATCCTCCTTGGTAATTTTTTTCCCCCTGGGGCTTTGTATCACTTGGTTTCACCCATTTCTCTGATTGTTTCTTCTCCATCTCTCTTTTTTAAACCCCACTTCATTCTGCTCCCTAAACATGTGTGCTTTTTCTGGGGCTGTATTCCGGGCCCAGCTCTCTTCTTAGTCGAGTATCTCTTTGCCACCTACTACTATATGCTGAATTTCTTGCCTACATCTCTAGCCCAGACTGCTCCACAGAAGAGCTCCATTTCCCAACTGTCTGTTGCTTATTCTCACATGTGTCACTGGTACTTGGAACTCAGCGTGTCTATAGGACAAGTTCATCAAGTCCTTCCCAAATGAATTGCTACTCTGAATTTTTCTATTTCTGTGGTTGCTACCACCATTTTTCAGCTACCCAGGTTGGGCACCTTGAATAAGCTTGACAACTTCTGTCATTTCCGGATTCACCCACACCTGTCACAGTCACTGAACTCTGAAGATTCTTTGGAATTTGTCGCCCAGCCTTCACTTGCCTTTTTATTCTGACTGCCACCATTCTAGTTGAGACCCTCTTTTTCTCATGTAATTCATTATAAAAGCCATCTTATGGGTCTTTGTGTCCCATGATCCTTTGCGAACAGATTCAAAGTACAGTTATGATCTTATTTACCTGCTAAGAAAATAATCAGTTCACTAGCAGAAGAAAGTTTCCAGTGCTGACATTGATTTGATTCCAACTTACCTTCCAGCTGAATCTCCTTCAGGTTCTCTACCCAAACTCTCCAAACAGTGTTTCTTAAAGTGTGGTCTGGGAACCAGTTGCCTTAAAGTTATCTGGAATGCTTGTTAAACCCAACCCCACACCTACAGACTCAGGAGTGGAGCCCGGGGATCTGCACATCTAACAGTGTACACTACAATTGGAGACCTGCTGCCCTCCTTTCTAGTCAGACTCAGCAACCCCCAGACAAGCCCTGCACTCTTGTCTCTGCCTTTGCTATCCTGCTCCATCTGCCTGGGATCTTCTCTTTTTATCTATAGATGTTAAGTCCAATCCCTCCTTCAAAGGCTGGCTCCATTGCTGTACCTTTCTGAAGTCTTCCCTGACTACCCCAATTGGGAGTGACGCTGATAGCGTATTGCTTAGTATATGTTTGCTTGTTGCATGCAGATTCACCATAGTTATTACGTAAATCTTGCTTCTCCTGCTCGTCTCTTGGGTGTTGAGACAGGGAGAAGGTCCTAGGAAGCCCAAATGCTTCACCCTACAAATAGCAGTTGCAGGAGGGACTGGTTTTATGAATGTGGTGAGAAGGTGATGGGGATTTGAATGAATTGGTGGCAGTGGGGTGGAAAGAAGGGATGAGTGTTAAAGACTCTGAAGAGAGCTAATCCGAATCCTTGGGGGCTGATTAAATCTGGAGTGTGGTTTGCAGAGGGGGAATCAATGATTTAAATTTTAACACTGGGTATCCAGAGAGGTGGTGGTCCATTGATAGGAATAAGAGGGTTGGGGGGTCATGCCTGTGGAGGGTATCTCATTTTTTGGCTACTCAGACACCGAACTCCTTTCCCATTTGGGGAAATCTGACATTCTATGAATTTCAGTGGGAGGTGAGGTTCTGCTTCCCACTCCAGATGATTTAAAGGCCTTGTCAGGTATGGCATGGGCTTGTGACATAAACTCAGGCATTATCAGATTCTAAATCTGGAGCAAGTGACACGAACCAGCAGGAACTGTTTAGGCTCCGTCCTGGTGTCTGCGTCATCCAGTGCCTCATTCCTGGGGGTGCTGCTGGTGCTGGAGTGCTTTCCTATGCTGCCTGCCCTTCCTCGGTTCCTGGCCATTTCCCATGGTCCTTCAGTCTTCCTGACAACTGTGAGTTGCCTGAAGCCCTTTCAGTAGATTCCTTCTCTACCTAAGTAGCCAGAATTAGTTCCAGTTTTTTTTGCAACCTGAAACCCAGACAAGGGTCCACTTGAATTGAGTTCAAGAGCCTTGAATTTCCCTGTTCCCTTTAGATGAGCTCTGTTGTGGTTCTGAATCCAGTTGTCAGAGGATCACAGAATCCTGAGAGTTAGGGCGATTCCCAGGTCACCTGCTCCAACTTACCACCCAGGGTCCAAATCCCCACTCCAACCCCCGCAGATCCCCCCGTAACCACTGCCTGAGACTCCAGTGACCAGCAACTCACTCCTGTGCCAGCTGTTTTACTCCATTGTTGAGAAGTTTTGGGTAACTAACTTCTACCCATCACTTCTGGTTCTTTTCTATGGAGAACTGTCTTATTTTGTATTATATTTAAGAAGGTTCTTCATGCCTTTCAAAAGTGAAGTAAATGTCCTGAATAAATAAAAATGTCGTCAATGTTAGACACTAAGCTTAGGGTGATGGAGCATCTCAGGGAAAGCGAGTCTGCAGTCCAGGTGAGGGGGGGGATACAGAGATTTGTGAGTTAATAGTACTGGTTGAAAATAATGGCCTCTCTGAAAAAAGGGATGCAAAACAATTTGCAGAAGAATGCAAACTAAGCACTGCAGGGCACTTAAAACATTTGGTCAGCACTGGGGCAAGAGTGCTGGGGTGAGGGTAACGGATAGGGTGAGGGTGAGAAATGGAGTGTGAGAGAGAGATGAGGTGAGATTGAGGATGGGGGTGGGGGGAAAACGCCAGGGATGAAATAAGGATCCTCCAGCAGTTGCCCTGGCCATTCTGACAGACTTAGAAACGGCTACATTAATGCCCGCATCAAAGACGGGCCATCCTCAATCAGAAGCCACCGAGGGAGAGAGGGGAAGCGTGGTCAGAAATCAGTAGGATTTGGGACTTTCCTGGTGGTCCAGTGATTAAGACTCTGCACTTCCACTGCAGGGGGCACGGGTTCGATCCCTGGTCAGGGAACTAAGATCCTGCAAGTGGGCCTGGCGTGGCTGGCGGGGTGGGGGAAAGAAAAGAAATTAGTAGGATTGGAGCCCCCAAGGACAAGGGTGAGAGAGTTTTAGGAAAGAAAAGGGTCTTGAGCAGGGCCACGGAGAATGGGGAGCAGAGAAGGTGGTGGGGTCCAGCAAAGTTGAGGCCTGGAGACTTGAGAAGGGACCTACCTGTGTAGTGACAGGAGCTATATGGGGAGCAGGAGGAAGGAAGGCGAGGCGGCTCGGAAGCCTGTAGAGCTGGTGAGTGAGCTGAGGAAGCCCTGGAGGAGCAGAGGCCGTGCTGCGTGGGAGTGGGTTGGACCGAGGAGCTCCCCAGCTGCCATTTGGTGAACTTCTTAAAACATTAATTAATTAATTAATTAATTAATTAATTTTTGTCTGCGTTGGGTCTTCATTGCTGCACGCGGGCTTTCTCTAGTTGTGGCGAGCGGGAGTTACTCTTCGTTGTGGTGCGCGGGCTTCTCATCGCAGTGGCTTCTCTTGTTGCGGAGCATGGGCTCTAGGCGCGTGGGCTTCAGTAGTTGTGGCTCACGGGCTCAGTAGTTGTGGCTCGCGGGCTCTAGAGCGCAGGCTCAGTAATTGTGGCACACAGGCTTAGTTGGTCTGAGGCATGTGGGATCTTCCCGGACCAGGGATGGAACCTGTATCCCCTGCAGTGGCAGGTGGATTCTTAACCACTGCACCACCAGGGAAATCCCCGGTGAACTTCTGAGGTGCAGAAAGGGGTCTGGGTAGGGTAAAAGAGATAAAAGATGTGGTGAGGTATAGAGGAGAGGCGAGGGAGGGCATCTGACACAGGTATTATCTTCTCAGTTGTAACTGAAGCTGAGAGGCCTTCTGGATATCCAGAAAACCCAAGTCAAGCATCCTTGACCTTCCCCTCGAATACCTGAAAAAAAAGTCAGCCCCTGGGGAATTTTATAAAGAGCAGGAGGGTGGAGTGATCTGAAGCCAATGTGCACATCTAGGATTTAGGAGTCTTGGGTCTGCCCCCAGCTCTATAAAGCTTTCTTTATAATACTTATTTTATCCTTTGTGTGTTTTAAAGTTGTATGTATCAAGTAACCCTAAAATAAAGAGAAACAATATATGAAGTTTATAGACAGTGGTTTTGGATGAATTATGTAAGAGATGGGAATTTAAACAACTTCCTTTGTTGTAATTTCAGCTGTCTCTGTGACTTTCTTTTTTTTTTTTAATTTATTTATTTTATTTATTTATTTTTGGCTGCGTGTGGGCTTTCTCTAGTTGCGGTGAGCGGGGGCTACTCTTTGTTGTGGTGCGCGGGCTTCTCATTGTTGTGGCTTCTCTTGTTGTGGAGCACGGGCTCCAGGCACGCGGGCTTCAGTAGTTGTGGCTCGCGGGCTCTAGAGCACAGGCTCAGTAGTTACGGCGCACGGGCCTAGTTGCTTCCAGGCATGTGGGATCTTCCCGGACCAGGGCTCGAGCCCGTGTCCCCTGCATTGGCAGGTGGATTCTTAACCACTGTGCCACCAGGGAAGCCCTCTGTGACTTTCAAGAAGTCACTTTTATTTTTTTCCTCTTATTTTTCTCCCAGGATACGGGACTAGTGTTAATGACCCACCCTGGCAGGTCCTTCACCTTCATAATGAAATTGAAAAAAAAAAAAAAAAAAAAAAGGGCCACACCTAGTGGTGTGGCCTTGCTAGGCCTAATGCAGCTGGGGTTTCCTGTGGTTCTGGGAACTAACAGAGAAGGTAATGTTATTTTTGACATCAGAGGAGCAACTGGCCAGAAACAAAAAGAACACAACGTGTGTATGTGGGGTAGTGGGGGGTGTTAAAGGGGATCAAGTAATCCAGAATAATCTCCATCGGCCTTTGGAACGCATCTTGACATTCTCATCTGAAAAGATGTGGCTATGATCTGAGAATTTACTTCACGTTGAATCATGAAACTGGGCAGGGAAGATTCAACTGTGAAGAGGGTTCTCCAGCCCAGTCCCTTGAAAACGCTTCTTTTCACTCCCTCTGCAGCCAGCTGTCCAGGAATTTGGCAGCTGAAGAGGAGTTTTCCAGGGCATAATTCAAAGGGAGGAAGGGGGAGGTAAACAGTGTATCAGTTTTTGGATTTTAATTTGGGTCTTTACAATTCGGTATTATGCAAATATATATATATTTTTATATATATATATATATATATTTTTTTTTCCCCCTAAAATTTGCATTTGTCTTTCTGTGGTTTCCTGTGGCTTGAGTTGGTCTCCATGGATGTAAACCAGAGTGACAAACCAGGTGGAAGAGGATGAGGGAATCTGATCCTGTTCAGACTTGGGGATCTCCAGGATCTGGTTATGATGCTTGGATTTGTTTCTCACCTACCAGGATCTGGATCTAAGGAAAAAAGTGAGTTTATCTTTTAAAATTGTTACATACTTATGTGGACTGCATGGGATGACTTTCATCTTAGAACTAAGGGCTAAATACGTTTCCTCCTTTTTTTCTTCCCCTTCACTCTCAATTTTTATTACATCTTTCTTCTGGGAGCCATTAAAGTACTTTTGCTCGGAAGGCTTTTCTAGAGCTTTGCCTTGCATGTTCTACAGGGCCTTCCAACACTATGATAAGGACAAGAGCAGGACAGTTTAAAACTTAGTTGAGAAGAGGTAAGTCACAGAGTTGCTGAAAGAGAGCAGATATACTCCCAAAGCATGGAGTGGGGCGGGGGAGTGCGGCGTGGGTAAAATTCCAGTTCTCAGACCCCACCTGGGGCAGGGCCTAAGAATCTGTAAACCCAGCAACTTAGCTGGGGCAAGCTGGCTTTGAGTCAGTGAACTAGTTCTTTTCCTTTCTTACAGATGAGAGAACTGAGGCTCGGTGAGGGTAACTGCCTAAGACGCTGTGGTGAATTTGGGGAAGGGATGGGGACCGCGGTGTGCCTTCCCTCGGAGCGCACTGGGCACTGTTGTGTGACACCCTCAGACCCCGTGGCCTGGTGTTAAACGAACAATGATGCCTTGTCAGTACTCAGTCCACATTCTTGCCAGAGTAATCCTTGCCTTCTTTTTCCTTTGCTCCCTCCCGACTCCCCTGCTTTCTCTGGGTACCCTGAACCACCATGCAAATAAACTTGTTTTTCTCAACATTTGTGCAAGTCTAGAGACATGAAACGCAAAGACTGCCTCATCACCAGGCTTCCTTACCAGAGATCTGTATCTTGTTTATTCACTGAGAGAACAGATAGGTTTGAAATTATCAGCACGGCTCTGGGATAGGTGGAGGGAGGAGGTGGCTTCTCAGCAGCCCGTGGCGCACCTCCAAGGCCCCAGGACAAGCTCGGAGCAGACAGTGGAGTTCAGGTTTGTGGCAGTGCGGTGGCAGCCAGACCTAGGACAGAGCCTTCCCCTTCACTTGTCATCCGGTCAGGCCACCCCAACTGGTGGCCAGATTGCTTAAAAGAGACTAAAACAGAAGGCACTTTGTGAGCCTGTAAGACGCAGTTTACACAGCACGGTGTGCTGCTCCTCCTCAGCGGACCTTTTGGGGGCTTTGGTGGGTAGGAAAGAGTCACTTTCATGGGTAGGAAGCAACTTTATTGGGTGATTTACCCTTCTGTATCCAAACCCTATGCCTTGGGTAAGCTAAAGGACAGGCACCCTTGCATTCCAGAAATATGTTCGCCTCAACTCTGGCTAGGGTGCAAGGGTCCTGAGTGGTCCTGGTGGCTGGCTCAATCTCAGGCAATGATCAGCTCAGCTCAGTTTCTCTCCTACCCTCTGCCGTTCTGGATATTGCTTCCATGGGATTGAATGTACCTTGACCTCTGGATATTGGCTGATCCTGAGCCCGCCAGTTACTCAATTCGGGATGACTAAGAGGTGGAGGGCTGACCCTCCTTCCTGAAGCAATTGGGCAGCCCTGGCCTGAGATAGTTCTCATGGATCCCAATTAGACTTGGCATCCTGCCAAGGGGAGTCACTCATGTGGTGCACGGAAGGGAAAGTGGAACACCATGTGCACCTCCCGTACATCCAGCTTAAGGCTCTGCTTGGCCACTAATGGCGAAGCAGAGGAGACAGATGTCATGGCACATCATGCTGGGTGTCTTTAGAAGGCAAGAACATTAAGTGGCAGAGGAAGACTCTGGGGGTAAGGAGGACGTATCATTCTTAAAAAGCAAACTGTTTCCTTGGTACACATTTCCATATGGGATAAGCCCACACTACATATGGATAGAGAGATGTGCGGAGAACCACAGACACCCACACGCTCTGCGCGGGGCCTGCCTGAGGATTCCCTGTCACGGCCTTGCTTCCTCTGCCTCTGAGGTGACAGTTCCCAGTGTGCCAGGGAGAGGAGGGCTGTATAAACTGGGCTCCGACTGTTGGAGGCAACTGCCTTTTCCACTTACGTCAAACTCACAAGGCAGAATACATCCCAGAAAGCGCTGAAGTTTTGTGATGATTCACAGGCATCTGTGAGCAGTAGGTCCCCTGAGCAAAGCTGTAATGAAAACGGCAACAGGAGCGCCCTCTTACTGACTCTCAGGCTTGAACCTGTGGCTCCGGATGCTTTGATTGCCATAAAACTAGCAAGAACATGGGAAAGGTCCAATTTAAAAGCCAGAATATATTTTGCTGAAAATATGAATATGTGCGTGCCTTCCAGAGACTGTGCTCCCTGAGGGAGACCTGCACAGTTCGTTAGGACATAAACGGGAACAAGAGGTAAGGAAGGGCTTCACTTAGTAGAAAACTAGCAGCATCGTTTGGCTCCCTGGGGCATCCCCCGGGGTCCTCATCAAGCAGCCTCTCCGTAGCGGGAGGGGCGTGCCTGGTCAGCACAGCTATAACTCATCCATCATGGCAAGCAAATCATCGCCCTTGCTGGCACTCCGCCTTGGCTGGTCCAAGATCTCAAACTCCCCCATGATCCGAGCCAGCTCTTTGTTCGTCTGCTGGTCCTGTGAGAGAAATGAGAGGTGGAAGGGAATGAGGAGGATGTGTGGGCACCATGGCCTCTTTGTGCAGTTGGTAGTTAATTTTCCCACCACTGTGATGCATTTCAGTTCCTCACCTGTTTGGCAGAATAGGGACTACATTACGTGCCGATTAGAGAGGAGAAGGGAGGGCCTTTGAAGTTCAATGTTATTATAAGATGAGGAGGGGAATAAGATTTGACTTGTGTAATCCCCTGCACACACCTGAGTAGCTTGGATGTTGATAACTTCATAGGATAACTCTTCTGGCCTGGTTAGCGCTGCCTGTCTGTACAAGATGGTAGAGAAATGGGTCAAAGGTTAGGGTTTTCTCCCTGCTAGTGTGGCAAACTGGCCCTTGATAATTTGGCAACCTATTTTTTCTGCCTCACCTTCTGCCCTTTCCATTCAACTTTCTACCCTGTCCCCAACCAGTGCACCCTACACTCCAAGAAGTCCTTTTATGTCTCTGTGCCTTTGCACATACTACTGCCAAGAATGTTTTCCCCCTTCCTCTGCTTGGCAAACTCCAAGACCCAGCTCAGTTGCCAATTCCTTCAATCCGCGGGTACAAAGTCAGTCGCCGTGTCCTCCACTGGAGTGTTTATGACATGGCGCTTGAGTGACTTGTGCACGTGTTCATGCTCCTACGACACTGGGAGTGCCTGAGGACAGGTCCCAGGTTTTCCGCTCCACCTGTGGGTCCCCACACGTACCACAGTACCTGCCACTTCAGTGGAGAGGGGAATAGAAGGCAACCCCCATCCCAAATATTTAGTTGCGAGGAGCATCACATGAGATAATGAAGGCAGAGGTGCTCTGTAAACTGTGAAGGGCTGTGTCAGTCTCAGTGAATTGCCACCACTATTGGTTCTGGGGGAGACTGATCCCAAAGATATCATGCTCTGACCTCCTTCTGGTTTCTTAACAGTCTTTTGTTAACATGATTATCTTGACTTCCAATTCTCTCATTGAGTTGTGCTTTGCCAAATGAAACATTAGAACTATTTTTTGAATGAATCCACAAAGTTCAGGCTATTTAATACTGGTGGATTCTTCTTTAACTAGGTTATTGAGTTTGCTGGTATTTCATTTGTGATCTTTACATCTGTGTTTATAAGTGTCATTGGTTTATAACAGTCCTTTTTCGGTTCTTATCACACTTAGGGTTTTTATATAGGTCTCTAAAGAAACAGGCTGAAAACGTACTCTTCCTCTTCATCAGTGGTGAAGAGATTCAACCGGAATCCTGGCTCAGGGCCACTGGGTTTCTTAATCTCCATGCCTCCTATCAGCCTGGCCAAGAGATTCAGCTCTTCTTTAGCAAGAGGGTTTGGAGCAATGCTTTCCTGCAGGAACAGTTTCATGACTTTTAGCCACATGAAGGTGATCACATTTTCTGCTGAGACCCCAGAGCCACGGGTTGGTATTATAAAACGAGGCAAAATGATAACAGTTTAAATTACTTCTGGGAAGGACCGGGTCCAACTGAAACATAGAAAACAGGCTTAACCAAGAGAGAAATAACCTGTGTCAGAAGCAGAGGGCCTCTAACAAGGCACAAACCAGAGATTCTCAAGATGAGGGGAGGGCCCCAGGGATCCCCATTCTCCTCAAACTACCTTCCTCCTTGAAGGAGAAGAACATTGCTTCTCCTTCAGGCAATCTAGTTCCCCCAGCCTTTACAAGTAGCCTGGCTGGAGGCTCCAGGTCCAAGGGCACTCATTCCACGGGAGTGACCACTCTGCGCTCAGGTGGTGACCGTGAACAACCCCTCCCCCCGTCCCCCCACCGAATCCCTTCCGTCCTGTGGCTCCCACTCTCACTGCCTGGTCCCACTGCAGCCTTCCCCCCTCCTCCTAACCGGCTCTCTCTAACCCAGCCTTCCCCTGCTGTGCCTCTTGAATCAGGCCCCATGTCCCTGCCCAGGCGAATCTCTGGCCACTGCTGCTATCGTGTTATGATCTAGCCATGTGGGAGAGACTCTGCCTCCCTGCTTCCCCCAACACTATGCCTCTGGGTGCCTTTGCTCGTACTGTCACCTGGGTTTGTATGCCTATTTCTCCCTCTGGGCTATTTAGTATCTTCTTCACTCTACAGCCTCGCTTGAATGTCGCCTCCGCTGAAAAGCCTTCTTGTTTCCTGTCCCCCGCTCCCACCCCCCTGGACAGGACGTGTTCTGACACAGCTCTTTACTCAGAATGCCCAGCGAGCGTCTTCCGTCTTCCGCCATGTTGTAGTTATTTGTTCCATCACTGTCTTTATAAGCCCCTTCAGGATGGGACCACATCTAAGCCAGCTCTGTCCTGGGAACCCAGCCCACAGACGTAGTTCAGTAAATGTTTACAGAATAACTGAATATTCCATGATTTGTCCTATAGCTAGCTGGTAGCTAGTTCAGTGAAAATTTGTACAACAGAATTCAGAGGACCAAAAACCCCATTTTGAACTTAGCTTCCACATCATTACACAGGGAAGCATTGAAAAGGGATGTTTGAAGGATCAGAATACACACAAGGGCTAAACTCAGCAACCACGGACCTCGCAGCACTGGTACGATGCTATTTCACATGTCTTGGTGTGTGGTTCCTGCTTAATTATGGTGGTGGAGCCAAGCTTAAAATTACCTAATTAGTCAGATCACTGGAAGTCTCCATGAGAAACTGTAATTAAAAACCTGTGTGATGGGGACTTCCCTGGTGGCACAGTGGTTAAGAATCCGCCTGCCAATGCAGGGGACACGGGTTCGAGCCCTGGTCTGGGAAGATCCCACATGCCACGGAGCAACTAAGCCCGTGCGCCACAACTACTGAGCCTGCGCTCTAGAGCCCGCGAGCCACAACTACTGAGCCCACATGCCGCAACTACTGAAGCCCGCGTGCCTAGAGCCCGTGCTCCACAACAAGAGAAGCCACCGCAATGAGAAGCCCGTGCGCCTCAATGAAGAATAGCCCCCGCTCGCTGCAACTAGAGAAAGCCCGCGCACAGCAACGAAGACCCAACGCAGCCAAAAATAAATAAATAAATTAAAAAAATTAAAAACCAAAAAACCTGTGTACTGGTAAGGCGGAATGGAGAAGATTGCAAACAATGAGGGAAATGTTGGCCAGCTCTGAAATCTAGAGATCCCTCCCTCTCCCCGTCCAGACTCTTGTATCTAGAAATAAGCTATGAAGATAAACAAGGGAGGCAGAAGCTCACCTGTGTCTGTGCAGCTAAGTTCTCTGATGCTCCAGACATATGGGTTTCCACGGGCCGGTTCACACTGTACCTGGTGGCAACAGAAAACCACGAAAACATTGTCCAGGCCTTTTACCCTGACTTCCTTCTAACTCAATTAGTGCATAGTTTTTATTTTGAGGCATTGAAAAGTGTCCAGAAAGGTGCTGGGAATACAGAATACAATTAAGTGGGTGTCAACCACTCAAATTTTGCTTCTTCCCCAAACAAAATATCTGGAAAGCTGTGTGGAAATTTTTTCTCTGGCAAAGTAATGTGTATCGCTGAAAAAACGTGATCGGTACATGAAGGCCAGGCACTGTTGGATCGCCACTGCAACAAAGGTTTTGGCTAGTTCTCTTGCATGGCTATTTAAAATTATTTATCTTTTCAACTTGCTAAGTTACCTTATGTTGGGAAATCTGAGGTGCCCTTTGGAAACGTCGGGGCTCTGCACGCTGTGTATCTAAGGGGAAATTCCTCCAATTGTCAGCAGGGATTTTTCATAGCAGAAGTCAAGCTGGTTTTTTAAGTGAAGGGACCTCCGTTGGACTTGAATTCATTTGGGGAAGGAAGAATTTGCTTACATATTAGTTCCCAGTTTCAGGACTCGGTCTCCATAGAGTTCAAAAGACCCTTCTTTGGGGGCAGCGACATAGCTCCCGCCGTGCTTGAATTCTGCCTTCCTCACTTCTTCGCCTTTGTTGTTGAATGTTCTACAATACAAAGTAGGACGTGATGACGTGTTCTCCAAGCTTGGAGAGTCCCGGAGGCTTCTTTATTCTTGGTACTATGGGACCAAAGGGAATTCATGCACTGCTTCAAGATAAAGATGCTGGTTGATGTAATGAGAGTAATATAATAATAATAATAATAATATTTATTGAGTACATGTTACGTGCCGGATGCTGTGTAGCACTTTGGAGCATTACAGTATTATCTTATTCATCCTCACAGTAAACATTCAATAGATGAGGAGATAAATCCTGGAGAACTGGGTGGTTTGCTTCAAGTGTCTGCGAGGTGACAAGCTGGGATTAAACCTCCCCTCCTCACTGCTGTGCTTAACTGAAGAAAAGGAGGGGCCCCAGCAGGGCTGCACTCTACGTGGTAGCCCACATACTGGTTTCCCAGCACCCCAAACATTGGTCTGACAATTACTGTTGAGAATTCACCTGATGAGTCCGGGAACTTTGGTTCCCCAGGGAAGAGGCCCAGACACTGGCAACACAAAGCGACCGTTGGAATTCTGAACTTTGTCCTTTAGAAATATGGACACCTGGAAAAAAAAATACTTATTGTCATTTTTCTTGGTCTATTTCCATAGACATATGCATTCTGAGGATGGAAAGTGTGTAATGGCTTAAGAATGCTACCTAAGAGAGAAAAACTCACCGTAACTAACACCTGCAGAGGTGTAGTGTTTTTACACGGAACTTCTTTGGCGCCACACATCAAATCTTCCAGGTGAGTAGTGCTACCCCTGCCTTAAAGGAGGAGGCTGAGTTTCACAGAGGGAAATGACTTGCCCAAAGAGAACAGGAAGAGACAGGACCAGGATTCAAAGCCAAGGTTGACTCCAAATTCCACACCCATTCCTTGGTTCCTTGCAAGCTTTCCATACAGCTGTGAGGCTTGAGCTATAAGAACCTCATTATCTCCGTTTTACAGATGAGGAATTGGTGGCTCAGAGGTTAAGACACTTCCTCTAGGCCAGCCAGCTCATAAGGGGCAGGGCTGAGGATTCAAACCCTTGTGTGCCTGACTCCAAGCTCTCAGCTATGTGCTGGACTGGTGGATCCAAGCTGGCATTAGAGTCTGAAGGTCTTCTCTGTGCCTGAAAACCCTACATGATGCTTACTTCTAAAACTTGCTTCGTGCGCTCTGTATTCAGGTCTTGGGCAGGTTAAATCCCATCAAGATTGTAGCAGTTAATCAATTTTATTGGGGAGTTCCCTGGCTGTCCAGTGGTTAGGACTCAGTGCTTTCACTGCTGTGGCCTGGGTTCAATCCCTGGTCGGGGAACTAAGATCCCGCAAGCTGCGCAGCACCACCAAAAAAAAAAAAAAAAATCAGTTTTATTGGAGCTTAGCTTCCTCATCTGTAAAGTGAGGTACATTTTTTTTTCATACTGTGGCCCTTTTTTAAAAAAAAATTTTTTATGTATTATTTATTTATTTATTTATTTATGGCTGTGTTGGGTCTTCGCTTCCGTGCGAGGGCTTTCTCTAGTTGCGGCAAGCGGGGGCCACTCTTCATCGCGGTGCGCGGGCCTCTCACTATCGCCGCCTCTCTTGTTGCGGAGCACAGGCTCCAGACGCGCAGGCTCAGTAACTGTGGCTCACGGGGCCTAGTCGCTCCGCGGCATGTGGGATCTTCCCAGACCAGGGCTCGAACCCGTGTCTCCTGCATTGGCAGGCAGATTCTCAACCACTGCGCCACCAGGGAAGCCCAAGTGAGATACATTTGAAGGTCCCTTGAAACTAAAATTCTACAAGATTACGTTAGTAATATCATCAAGAGTAAGCATCTGTTGCATGCAAGGCAGTGAAAGTGCCAAGTGGTAAGGATTTGTATGCTGGCAGTTTGGCCTGCCGATGTTAGACTGCCCAGGCTCACACCTCAGCTGGGCCTCTCCTTGGCTCTGGGTTTTTTGGTAAGTTACACCACCTTTCTCTTTGGTAAACTGGGGATAAAAACAGAACCTATTCAGTGGGTTAGTTGACCACTATGTCAGATAATGAACAAAAAGCACTTATCACAGAGCCTGACACATAGTAAGTGCTCAATAAGAGATAACTAATATTCTCAGTATCACAGTCTAATTGGGCACAGGACACAGCATAGAATGGAAAAATGACGACACTATAAAACATGATATGCTGAATGGAATACGCAGATGAGTCCACTGAGGAGAATGACCACAGGCAGAGGGGGTGGGTAGGTGCGACTGCGGGTTTGGAGCTGGGCCTGGAGGAGGAAGGTGGGTGTGAAGACACTTCAGAAGCCGAGATGGGCAGGCACAAGGCATGTTTCGGGGAAAATGTGCACACTGGGTTGGTTGGAGGGTTTGGCTTTAAGAAATTTTTAACCTTGAGATTCTGTGACCAAGGGATATGAATATAAGCATGGAGAAAGAAAATTTTGAGAGAGAAGTGAGACCATATGTAGGTACTGGACTCTCTGTTAGCTAATTCTAACAGGGTTGACTATGTCACAGATCTGAAATGTACAAATTTAAGTCAAGTGTGTGTTTGACCTGAGAGTCTGTCCTTGGCTGGATGGGACTTTTGGGTCTGCCTGCTTGCCCAGCCCCTCTGCTGGCCCTCAGCTGTAGGTGTGACTCTCCCGTGCCCTGTTCCTCTCACTCCACCCTTTTTATTCCGAGGTGATCTCATCTACACCCACACGCCAGTATTCACCTCTGCGCTTGTGGCTCCCAGACCTGGAGCTTCCACTCAGTCTTCCTCCCTGGGCATTGGACCCATCTACCCCATTGCCTATTAAACGTGTCCACCTATGGGTTCCATGGGATGCACCTCCAATTCACCCTGCTCAGAACAGGGCTCAAGCTGTCTTCCCTAACCTGATCCCAGTGAATGACACCATCAGGTCACCAGGTCAGCAGTCTGAGTCCCCTGCCCACCACCTTCCCATGGCCCTTCAGTCGCCAAGCCCTGCCCACCTGGTGATCACTTCTGTGTCTGGCCCCTCCTCTCTACGCTGCTCCCTAGTGCAGACCTTCATCACCTCTAGCCTGGCCACTGCAGAGCCTCCACACTGGTCTCCCTGCCTCTGCTCTCATCTGTGTTTCATCCATCCTCTACTTTGCTGTTAGAGAGACTCTTCTAAACTCCTATCTGACCATGTCCCTCTCCTGCTTCACTGGCTCTCTGCTGCCTGGCAGATAATGTCCAGTTGGCCCTTGTTCCTCTCCGCAGCCACGTTCCTCCCTGAACCCTGTGTTCTCGCCATACTCGACTGCTTGCAGCCTTCTGGGCCCCTGCACCAATTACACCAGGTGGTTACATGCCTGTGCCTTTACTGAGGTGGTGTCCTCTTAACCCCTCCTCCTGTTTTCCCATGGTCCTGGTGAAAACCTATTTCTTTTCTTTCTTTCTTTCTCTTTTTGGCCGCACCACATGGCTTGTGGGATCTTAGTTCCCCGACCAGGGTTCAAACCCGGGCCCCCTGCAGTGGAAGCATGGAGTCCTAACCATTGGACCGCCAGGGCCCCAAAACCTATTTCTTTTAAAGCTATTGGATCCTCTATGAAGACTCCCTGATGCTCTTGGGTAGAGGTGGCCATGGCCTACATTGTGTCCTGTCTCTTCACACTCTTCTGGGTCAGAACCAAACACACATAAGGTACGTAGTGCACTTTCCCTTCTCTGATGAGGTCCTGAAGGCAGGAGCCTCGTTTCCCATGGAAAGAGGGAATGAAGGTCACGGAGCTGTGGGGCTGGAGTGCTGGATGAGACATCTCCATGAGCACCCACATTCCACAGGATGATGGTAGGAGCCAGGTGGCCAGGAGGAAGTGAGCCAGGGATGTAAATGCTTGGTGAATGTGGGTGAGTGGCTTGGCAGTCGGTTTCAGCAGTGAGGGATGAGTGCAGGGCTTTGGATGGTGTAATGGTTGCTGGACTGGCCTTACAAGAGGAGGGCTAAGTTTGTGAGGGCAGGAAAATAATGATCGGAAGGTGAGGGGGAAGCTGGCAGAATGCTGCCTCTGCTTCTCACATCCTGCCTGTGGATGAGGGAGAATGACCGGCCTCCTTCAGGTGGCCAGAAGACTTCACATACCATCTCTCTGCTGTATGCTGAGGATTCCCACATTTACGTCTCCAGCTTGGCGCTCTCCTCTGAGCTCCAGGATTAGGTATTCAACTACCTACTTGACTCTGCTACTTGGAGAGCAAATCCAATTTAAATAGAATTGATTATTTTTTCTACTCAAATACACTTCCCTTCAGTCCTTCCCCCACTCAGAAAATGGCACCAGACACTTAGGAGTTTTTCTTTCTTCTTCTTTCCCTCATTCCCCACATCCAATCTCTTAGTAAATCTTAACTAGCCCTGCCCTGAAGGTATATTCCATATGTGTCTCCACTGCTAGCACCTAATCCAAGTGCTTTCATTTTTACCTAGATTTTGTAACTGCTATCCTACCTCTACCCTTGTCCCATTTAATTCATCTTCCAGACACAAATCATGTTACCACTCACCTTAAGATGCTCCAGATCTTTGCTTTACTCTTAGAATAAACTCCTTTACTAGGGTCTAAAGCTAAGTCAACTGGTAGGTAGGTACCAGTTTATTCATGACTGGCATCTCTTCTGATTAGTTAGTGCCCATGCTGCACAGGTGGTTAACTTTATTTTAAATATCACCCCTGCCTAGATATGCTCCATCCTCACTGGCTTTCGCTCTGTCCAAGGAGCACATCATGCTTTTTCCTACCTAATGGCGTTTGAACTAGCTGTCCCTTCAGGTTAGATGCTCTCCCCTGAGATCTTTGTTATTACACTCTCAACTGAAATATCTGTCCTCAGAAAGGCTGTCCTTGCCTCTATCGTCTAAGGATGTACTGTCCAGTATGGTAGCTACTAGTTAAGCATGACTATTTAAATTTAAATTAAATCAATAATTCAGTTTCTCTGTCGAACTAGCCATATTTCAAGTACTCAACAACCACATGTGGCTAGTGGCTCTCATATTGGACAGCACAGATACAGAACATTTCCATCAACGACAGGAAGCTCTGCTGGACGGTGCTGGTCTAAGGCAACATCCTGTCCCAGTTGCCTTCTATAACTTTACTGTATATGGCCACCTTCCTAAGAGTTATCAGAGCCATAACACGACTTACGTGTCCTCCTTGTCTCTCCCTACTAGCACGGAACCTCCTCAGGGCAGGGCCTCTGCCTTGTTCACTTCTGTATCTCAGGACTGAAAACTGCCTGGTGTAGAGTAGGCACTCAATACATATTTGTTAGACTGACTAGTTTCCCAGGGATGAACTATTTCATCCAGTGGAGTGGATAATGGAGTGGAGGTGTAAGGACCATGCTGTGAAGAGGCGAAGATGGAGGTTATGTTTTCCAACAGCTGGAACAGCGGGAGCACAGGAAGAAAGTCCCTGATGATAGAAGACGCACGTGTGGGAAGGAGCATTTGGAAGAGGGCCCACCTTTTAGGAGGCAACTCTGGAGGGGCTCTGGAGAGCTGAAGGGGGTTGGGACTTGAGATGGTTGTACATAACTGCTCAGGACTCCAGATGGAATCAGTCTTCGTGCAGCCTCTGGAGCCTGGGGCACAGGTCAGGCCTTGACCATACTAAGGCCACTTCACGTTGTTTTGTGATATCACAGAAAGCTTTGGACATGAGGACGAGGAGTCTTGCATTTGCTTTGGTTAAACAATGAGCAAGGGAGTTTTCAGAGCTGTGTTTTCTTGATTTAGTTAGTTTTGCTAACAAATCTAAAAACTATGAAGATTGTTTTGAACACAGAGAGAATCTGTATAGGCAATCATAAATTGCAGCTGAGCAGAAATACCATTAAAGACCAGATTTGGAAAAGCAGCCAGATGTTACAGATCGGTGGCTGAGTAATGTCAGGATATGTGATTCCTATTTCTCTTGATGAACACGCTGATGTTTCACTGCCTGCCCATTTAGCAATTAAAGCTTAATATATTTTGTGGTTTAATATATTTTAATGATTTTGTTACAGACTTCTTATTAGGAAAGTCTCTTTATCATAATGAATTTTATCTTGCCAGAATTGAGAAATCAATATGGCTGCTTATATTACTACAATCCATAAAATAATGTCCAAATATGCAGTCTTGACAACCACATGATGCAGAGTTTTCAATATTTTAAAGCAATGCAAAACTTAATCTTATTTGTACTTTCATATTTTTAATTTTAATTGATGACTATTAGAGATCTTAATTTATATTGATGTTATTATTGCTCCATCCATAGCAAATGAAATTATTCATGGGGGTTAAAAATAAAATTGGCCTCAGCGTTGAAATCTATTTGTCTTTCCCTGTCCATAGGAGGGAAATAACAATCCGGTCCTAAGCATATTCTATTTCTTTTTTTGTTTGAATTTTATTTTGTGAATATGTTACACATGCACATGTACAAAATTTAAAAGGTTCAAAGGGTGGGAATTCCCTGGCGGTCCAGTGGTTAGAACTCTGTGCTTCCAATGCAGGGGGCACAGGTTCGATCCCTGGTCGGGGAACTAAGATCCCACAAGCCGTGTGTGGCATGGCCAAAAAAAAAAAAAAAGAAAAAAGGTTCAAAGGGTACACAAGGGAAAGTCAGTCTCTCTTGTATCCCTATCCTCCATGCAGTTCCCCACTCCCAGGAGCCAACCACTGTGACCAGTTTCCTGTACATCCTTCCAGAAGCATTCTATAGTGTATACATATAGATACAAGCAAATACATATACGTTACATGTGATGGTTCACTTAGTCCTCCTGAAAAACCCTAAATTAGGTACTGTCATTTCCATTTTTCAGATGACGAAACTAAGGCGCCAGGGAAGTAATTTGCCCAAGGTCACGGAGCTGTGCTGTAGGCGGGATTCAAGCACAGGAGTGCCTGACTCCAGAGCCTGGGCTCATTTTGCTCTATCACCCACCCTCCCATACCAGTGTGTTAAATTCTGGGAAGGAACAAAGTCCTGTGCAAGAGAGACAGGCCCCAAATTCAGAAGCTCAGAAATGTGTTTTTCAAAGTTAGGGTGTAGAGCTGTCTGGAGGAGGCAGGGTCAACTGGGAGGCAAGAGCCAACAAGAAGTATGAAGGCCTGAGCTGGGCTGGTGGCGACAGGAACGGAAAGGAGGGTGTGGAGAGTGAAAAGGCAGACTCGATGGGCCTTAGAAGCAATTAGAAGATCAGAGAAGGGAAATCAAAGTTGTGATGCTCTGGTTCTGAGCCAAGTGGCCGAGGGAATGGTGGCGCCCTGAAAAGAAACCAAGAAGTTGGGCAGGACTTGAATTGTGGAGACTAGTTTAGCTGCAGACATTAGGTTGTGGGCGTGGGGGAGTGTCTCAGCAAAGAGGTGGAGATGTGGGCCTGGACAGCAGGGCTGCGGCAAGGGTTGGGTAGAGGTTAGATGCAGGAGTCATAGGTGGAAGGGTCAGTCGGCAGCCGAAGTGGGGAGGAGAGTGATTCCTCATGAGCAGGGGGTGGGTAGAGGCAGAAGGCGGAAGGTTTGGAGACAGGAGGAGGGGGAGGAAAGAGTGAAAGGCAGAGAGATGGGAGAGGTAAGGGAAGGCCAGGACGGTATGGTGCCAGGAAACTCCATGGAAGGCGACAGTTTCATGGAGAGGAGGGCAGCCTCCTGACAGCTTAGACACTGGAGAAGTCAAGATGATAAAGGCTCGAGAAAAGGTTTTGGAATTGAGATCAGGCTGGTGGCCTGGAAAAGCAAGGGAAGAAGCCATATTTTAAAGAAACACATAAGGTAACTGGGAGGGAATGGTGGCATCACTGTCTTCCTTGGTCCATTGAAAAACTGCTGAGATTTGTTATGAGAAAATTGATCATCATGGAGCCAAACACCGAGGATGTTGCTAACTGGGCAGAATCCCAGCCTTGTCTGCCCTGAAGACTTGCACCCTGTCTCCCCAGGACAGCAGCGGCAGGGTGCCCCTGGGCCGCCCACTCACTCACCCTGATGTGCAGGTCCTGGAAGAAGATGAGGAGCGTCTGCCGGATCAGCTGGAACTCCCCCGCAGAGAGACCCCCGTATGTCTGCGGAGGCAAAGCAGATAGAGGCGTTCCACTTTCAGAAGTGAGATGGAAGGTGCAGACAGGCAGCGGCGGGTGGGTGCCCAGGGATGGGAGCCAGAGAGCAAGGAGAGGACTCAGCTGCTGGGCAGGAGGGGCAGGAGGGCCAGCACTGCACCCTCGCCTGAGGGACAAGCCCCACGGTGGCACACCGAGCGGGGTGCACTTTACCTCCCCTGTTCCCCACGATTCTATAGGACATCCACCACCAACTACCTTTCAGAAAAGTTAGGAGAGAACAGCTATGCTCTGTATCATTGCTTCCCCAATTATGAAGGCAACAGTGAGAGGGTATAAGATGATAATGTCTCTTGTGTTTCCAAAACGGATACCTGGAGATTTTGAGAGTTTTCTGGGAGAGGCAGGTTTTGTCATTCCTCACCCTGTTCTCTTTGTCATAGAATCTGCCTGTTCTTAACAGAGGAATGAGAACGAGTATTGGGGCTGAGAGGTGATAAACTGACGATACGCTTACTTCAGTCAGCTGCTGGAAAGTCTCATCCACTTGATGCAGGATGGTTGGGGAGTCTTGGATGAATCCCTTGATGGCATCTAAATGATTGAAAGTGACCAGCAACACATCCTTGGGACGAGGACACAGCAATACTTGATATTTGAAAGCCATTGTCATCAGGTCATAGAGCTGCCAACCCATACATGAATAAAAGAAATAGGACCATAAAGGCAGACATCAGAACCTCAAACAATGATTCAGTCAGCACTTACCGGAAACCAATTCTGGGCTTATCATGCAGCTCAGTGACCATATCTAGTCATCACTCAAACCAAGACACTGTTGAGAGTAAAAGGGGGTGATAGTAATAATTAAGCTGGGACAATAGGAGTAAACCAGGATATTCCTGGGCAAACCAGGATTTCTGGCCAGCTTACATGTATTGTTGATGGAATACACATGAAACAGTACGGGCAGCTGGGGGGCCCTGGACAGGGTGCTGGACGTGGAGAATGAAAACCCAAATTCAAGCCCTCCTTGCTGCTGACTTGTTGGATGGCCCTGGCCAAGTCTCTTCGCCTCTCTGAGCCTGAGTTTTCTCATGTGTAAAAAATATTCCTGGGACTCCCCTGGTGGTCCAGTGATTAAGAATCCTCCTTCCAATGCAGGGGACATGGGTTTGATCCCTGGTTGGGGAACTAAGATCCCACATGCCACGGGGCAACTAAGCCTGCACGCCAAATCTACTGAGTCTGTGCACTCTAGTGCCCATGTGCCACAACTAGAGAGCCTGTGTGCCACAACTATTGAGCCTGCGTGCTCTGGAGCCCACACGTCATAACTAGAGAGCCCGTGCACCGCAACTACTGAGCCTGTGTGCCGCAACTACTGAGCCCGTGCGTCACAACTAGAGAGCCCATGTGCTGCAACTACTGAGCCTGTGTGCTCTGGAGCCTGCACGCCACAACCAGAGAGCCCGGGCACTGCAACTGCTGAGCCCGCACACTCTGGAGCCCACGCACTGCAACTGCTGAGCTCGTGCGCTCTTGAGCCCGAGTGCCACAACTAGAGAGAAGCCCGCGTGCTGCAACGAAGATCCTACATGCCGCAACTAAGACCCGACACAGCCAAATAAATAAATAAATAAATATTAAAAAAAAAATACTCCCTAATTTCCCAACATTGCAGAATGGCTGAGAGGAGTAAATGAGAAAACACATGTGAAAGTGGCAAGAATGAAGTTCCATGACTGTATGAGATGAAAAATGAAACTTAGTAAGAGATCAACAAGCCCCAAGTATGGTATGACCACCCATGAAGATCAGAGGTGAGACACTGGTGAGGACCAAAGTGGTCACGATAGGCTTTGTGGAAGAACTGGGCCTGCTACAGACTCAAGGCAAGGTTCCAGCTGGCTGAGGGAGGGGAAAGGCATTCTAGTGGAGGGGAACAGCATGCGTGAGGGTCTGGAGGCAGCCATAGCCATGCTCTTTTCCCGCGAGAAAGAGTAGAGCAGCCTGACTGGAGGGGATGGTTTGTGTTCGGGGTGGTGGGAAATGAAGGTGGGTATGGCAAGGTTTGAATATTAGAGGTTGTAGAAAGATGGACAAGATAATTTAGACTAGATGTGGTAGGAATTAGGGGGCTCCTGAAATGCTCTGTGCTGATGTGATAAAAGTAGTAATTAAGTGAGATTGGTGACTCTGGCCATGAGGAGATGCGAGAGAAGGGAGAGACTGGAGTGGGGAGGATTAGCTGGTGCCTGGCTCCTAAGAGGGTGGCAGTAACATCGACTGATTGTATGAATGAAAGAAATTTTATTGGAGTGACCCAGACGGAAGGCCTGGAATAAAGATGGTGGGGATGGATAAGGAAGGGAAAAGAAGAGCACGTGACAATCAGGAGGAAAGCTGTCAGTACATGGTGCCTGCCTGACTGGATTCGGGAGACGATCTGAGGGCTGTCCAAAAGGACCACAGCATTTCCAACTTAGTGCCTGGGAGATACATGATGCTGCGACGGAGGCAGGGCAGTTTGGGAGAGAAGGCATGGACACACCTGAGGTGGGCTTGGGAGTTAAACTACAGCCACCTGAGTGCTGTGCAAGCACGTGGATATGCATGGCCTCAACTGATCCCCTTTAATTTCACAAGAACTCTATGAGGTACGTATTATCCCAAGTTGAAGAAGCTTGCCTAATTTCACATAGCTGGTACTCAGTAGTAGGGTGAGATTTGAAACTAAAGACGGTCAGATCCTGAAGCACGTGCTAGAACCCTCTACACGATCCCCTTTCTCCAACATGCAGACAAACATCTCGCTTAGAAAGTGGCATACAGCAGGAGCAGCCTGGTGTGTGTGTGTGTGTGTTTGCGTGCACACACACAGGTGTGTCTGATACTAGAGATGTAGATTTAAGACTCTCCGCCATCGTCATCAAACATTAAGTACCTGGGACATCCCTGGTGGTGCACTGGTTAAGAATCCACCTGCCAATGCAGGGGACATGGGTTCGATCCCTGGTCCAGGAAGATCCCACATGCCGCGGACCAGCTAAGCCCGTGGGCCACAACTACTGAAGCCTGTGTGCCTAGAGCCCATGCTCTGCAACAAGAGAAGCCACTGCAGTGAGAAGCCTGCACACGGCGACGAAGAGGAGCCCCCGCTCGCCGCATCTAGAGAAAGCCCGCACGCAGCAACGAAGACCCAATGCAGCCATAAACAAACAAATAAATAAATAAATAAATTTATAAAAACCAAAAAACATTAAGTACCTGTTGTGTACAGGGCACTGTGCTAGGAATAAAGGATAAAAACAGGTATAGGATGAAGAAATGAAAGTTCAGGTGAAAGAGTTATTCAGTCAATTGCATCTCAGAGCTATTGGTAGAAAGAAGACTTGAACCCAGGTTTTTTTATTCCAAGTTCTGTGTCCTTTCTCGGTGGAAACCTAAACTTTCTTAAAGGCAGAGGGAGAGGAACAAGCAGAGAAGAGAAGATATCGAACACTTATCGAACATCTATGTGCCAGGCCTTCTTGTGTCATTATATCGATGTTTCTCACTTAATCTTCCCACTAACAGATGAAGTAGCTGTTATTATCCCCATTTTATAGATGAGAAAACGGAGGCTCAGGGAAAGAAAGTAACTTTCTAAAGGTAAGTGGCAGAAGGTAAGAGGGCATAGTTAAAGGCAGTCTGTCTCTCTGAGGTTTCCAGGTACCAGCAATGAGACAGTGTTGATTTTTGCACACCTGGCACCCACTGTCAGTCCTCGTGATTTATAAAAATTCACATAATGAAGGGACTTGAAAAGGAATTATTATTATCATTATTTTAAAAACTAACTGAAGTCCATGTATTATTCAGATTTTATTAGTTTACCCTAATGTCTTATTTCTGTTCCAGGATCGCACATTATATTTAGTCATCTTGTCTCCTTAGGCTCCTTTTGGCTGTGACAGTTTCTCTGGCTTTCCTTGTTTTTGGTGGCCTTGACAGCTTTGACGACTGGTCAGGTATTTTGTAACATGACCCCCGAATGGTATTTGTCTGATGTTTTTTTCATGATCAGCCTGGGGTTGTGGGTTTTTGGGAGAAAGATCACAGAGGCAAAGTGTTATCCTCATCACATCATATCAGGGTACCACCACATGGCTTATCACTGTTGATGTTATCACCTGGTTGAGGTAATATTTGTCATGTTTTTCCACTGAGAAGTTAGCTGTTTTCCCCCTCCTCTCCATACTGTCTTCTTTGGAAGGAAGTCACCAAGGGCAGCCACATTCAAGCAGTGGGGAGTTATGCTCTCTATGCCTGAGGGCAGAGTATCTGTATAAGTGTTTGGAATTCTTATGAACAGGAGATTTATCTATTCTCTGCCATTATTTATTTGGAATTATTCCTTTTAAAATCAGAGTACCCTAAAAATTGGTTTCGCAAAGAAACAGATACGTATATATTATAAATATTGGGTTGGCCAAAAAGTTCGTTTGGGTTTTTCCGTAACATCTTACGGAAAAACCCAAACGAACTTTTTGGCCAACCCAATAAAGACTGAGCAGTTTTGAATTTGCTTTTTAAAAAAAATGCCTGGTTTGCAGAGCTGAGCTTTGTTAAGGAAGAAGCAGAATTAAAGCTTTTAGGGTTGGGTGCTTGTATTGGGTTAAGGTGTTCCTAAACATGGACATGCAAATCAGCACGCTCTTTGGGTGACATAATGGAATAAACAACACAGGGGTTGGTGCAGATGACTTCTGAGGTCCTTCCCAACTTGAAACTCAAGAACAACCCGTGTTTACATGTGCCTGTCTTTTGCCAGGCACCACTGCATACGTCATCTCATTTGACTCCAGTCTGTGATCATCCACAAGAAATGCAGCCCAGGGGACAGAGGCAGCTGTCTGCTCACCTTATCCATGCTGGCCTGGTTTAGTCTCATGATGGAGGCGTGAGCCAGGCGGTCGTAGACTGTCCTCAGGGCCTTTTTGGAGTAGAGCTCTTGGGGTTTGAACAATTCCTCCATAAACTTTCGATTGAACATGGTTGAGATGATGTCATTCAGAACTGTACAGACAAGAGAAGATGCAGCTGAGCAAGGTACTGGCGGAAGCTTTATTCAGGAAATGCTCCCTGTGTACGAATGGAATGGAGGAGCTGGGCCTATGCAGAGTGGGGATGTGGATGTGTTTGGTGAGATCTGCTCCCTGGGGAGAAACCACACAGGTGTCCCAGTAGAAAGCAGGGTCAGGAGTGCTTTATGAGACCATCTCAGGGCAAACATACATGTGACAATGTACAAATATGCTGTGCTTCAAAGGTTACAAACCACCTTTACATACATTATCTCACTTGGTGATAGGGGATAAGTTTCTTGTTTCTTTAAAATAGATTCCTATTAGAATCTTTAAAAAAGATTATTTTCAATTAGAGCTCTACCTTAAAATGAGAAGCAGCATCATGCTGTTTTGTTTGTTTGTTTAGCAAGTCTATAACATTTTTACTTAAAATTAAATTTTATAAAAATGGGACCTATAATGGTAATTGACTCTTTTTTTTTTTTTCTTTTTTGCAAAACAGTTTACAAAAATAGACAAGTCTACCCACTGGTTAGAGACTGAAACTTTTCTAATGTATCTATAAGATGTGTACTTCAGATAAACACCATTTTAGGATGCCTTAATTTCTATATATGATCTATAATATTGATATTATACTGTAGTGATATGTCTCATACTGTTGTTCAGATGGAAAATGTCCATGCAGTGAGAATAAAAGGTCCTAAGGTGTGTGCAAAACAAAGTTTCTATAATTCTAGTTTTTCATTCACTCATTCATTTAGATATTTTGTGCTGCTCAAATAACATTAGTTGAGGGCCAAGAAAACCCTTTGGTACAAGAAATAAGAATAGGTATGGTTGAACACAGATTATTCTTAATTAAGTGAGTGTATATGGATGCTGAGACTATACATTCATAGTAACTAAAATTTGAAAGAAAACTGGTTACTTAACATAATTATACACAATCAATGATCAAACGTGGGTGATTATTGCTGAAAGATACAGATGTCTCTTTCTCTTGCCGCACAGAGGACACACCAGGTGACTGGCTGTGGCCTTGTATCTTAGAGAGTGAAGGCAAGGTCATGATTTCGGGCACCCTCTCAACCTGTAAGTAACTGACAGACGTACACTGAGGGCTCAGGCCAGCATTTTAAAGTATCTCAAAGAGCAGTTTTGGGGAGAAGCGGGGAGCTGAGGGCTAGTCGTACTTAAATCTTAAATGGAAGGGCTACAGAGAGAGGGGAGAGGGGGAAGGGAAACACCTCCCTCCCCACTCCCCCCCACCCAGACACAAAAGAACGAACTGACTGTGACTCCTTCCAGAAGTGTTGAACTCACACTTGACCTTTGGATTTTACTCTATACTCCATCCCATTAGTGAGGAAGAATCAGATCCATTACCAACACAGGGCATCCCTCACACTGGACAGTTCCAACCCAGGGCAGCTTACCCTCGATGTGCACTAACATTTCCCCATTGTCTCCCTAGAGACAGATGAACTCTTCTGGGTTTGCCTCAAGCACAGCCTTTTGCCTTTGACCTAACCAAGCAAGGACCTGCAATAAACTGGGCTTTCTGACATTTTTCTTACCACAGCCTATATAACAGGTAGAATTTGCAAGGAAATAGCTACAAATGGAAAGACACATATAAAGCCTCAGAAGAGAGAATTTTAAGTATTTTCCATAGGTGTATGTAGGCCAGGGAGGAGTGCCAAAGAGGAAGAATTCAAGTTAAAGAATCACATCAGCTCTGATTATGTTCACGCTTACAAAGAGCTCCCATTCACCTAGGGGCTGAAATATGTCCCTAGGGTCTTATGAGCCTTTAGCAGAATCTAGGAAAATAGCTTAGACTCAAATAAATCAGCTCTAAAAGAAAGAAAATCCCAAGGTGATTGTTAGCCACTCTGGCAAAGTAAAAAGCAAAATGAAGCCTTTCCCCCGGAAAGTGAATAAGCTATGTATCACCATGGCTCCTTGCACGAGAACTTCCAGAAAGTTCTCCTGCTGGAAAGAGAGTACGACAGGCCCTGTCCCTGTGGGCAGAGCAGTGAACACAAATGCCCCCAAGAGGAAATGGCAGTTTTACGGTTGGGCCCTGGCACCCAGAGCGCCCACCTTTCACTTAATTCTTTGGAAAGAGCTTGGGGGCACAAACTGACATACTTATACCTCACCGTGTGCTTCACCTGGCACTTGGTTGAGGTAGGCCTGCTGTGTACCAGACACTGAGATAAACATCAGGGCACAAAGAGGAAGTAAACTTTGTCCTTGCCCAAGAGTAGCAGCCCACACCGTATTCAAGTTAAACCTGAGAAATAGTTTTAACCTGATCTGTCAGTTGGTGTTGGTGTTAGTTTCTGGCACTCTCATGAGCTCTGCATACTTTCATGAGGCAGGAATGTGCTAGCAGCCAGATTTCATCAGGAGACTAAAGGCAGGGAGTGGGGTGCTTTTTCACAGGTGCACTGGAAGGGTCAATAACTGAGTTCTTAACATATCAGGCTTCTAATCCCGGGTTCAGATTATGAAGTCAGTTTCTGCTTATTATTTTTGGACGCTTAAGTTAAGATAAATTCCAGTGATTCAATTACTTACACGAAGCGTCTTCAAAATCCATACTTCTCACCTGAAGTTCTGCCGTGCGTCAAGAGGTGGGCCAAAAATTGCTCAAGAGAAGTGGTGAAAGATGGTTGTGAAATATTATAAAAGAGTATCAACCACTTCGATGGGGCTTTTCTTCGAGCCTGGCCTGATGAAATAATTCTCTGGGTGAAAGCAACTGAGTTTATCAACTACCTCTGCTGTAAATTTTATTGTTTATGGGAACATACAACTTGGAACCAAGGGGAAAACAGAGAAGCTACTACTTCTGGATGATTACCATGTTTTGAAGCCTTATTATGTTCCAAGTACTGGGCTTAGACCTTTCCATGCATTATCTCATTTAAACCCCAGGACAACTCTGAATTATTATCCAATTCTGTCAAGGGGGAAAACTGAGCCTTAGAAAGGTTAAAGTCCAAGATCACACAGCAGACGGTGGACTTGAAATTAGAATGGGGTTGTTTGATTTTAATGCTTGTGCTCTTAAATATTGTATACATTATCTCCTCAGCATACTTGGTGTGGGGAGAGCACTTAAAATATCGAGGACGTTGGCTATGACGTGCATAAAGTATACCCAGATGTCAAATGATGGAAGATATTCGTGACAGTTAAAGGTGAGAAAGGCTAAGGTTTTATTCTGAGGAATCGACAACTTTTTCAGGTTTGCTGCTAGTTGTAGGTGAAGAGGAAACTGAAGATTTGGCATGATAAGGCCATAGTGCATGCGTGTCATGCCTTCCGCACGCAATCCTGGCGGCCATGCAGCCATAGGCTTCCATTTTTCTCGGTTGTTCAACAGATATCTCCGTGTGCTAAGCAGAACAGCTCTTAAGCTACACGATGCTATCACAGAGTTGTTTTAAGGATGACTAAATAGGACAGTCTACCCAGAAATATAGCTACTGCTCCAGCTATCCTTGCAAAGCTTGGAACTGATGAAAAGGGACAAATACCTCAGGTGCAATATGGTCCTTTGGCCAATGTTTCCTTGGTTTTCATCTTCCACTCTGTATTTATTTAAGTAAAAGATTCAAATGTATAACCGATGTCTCAGCTAAAGAGAAACTCACACCTATTCTTTTATTTGGAAATATTTAGAGTGGTCCCACTTTAAGCCCCGCTGATGAAGGACTGGGTGAACCTGTGGATGCAGACTGAATACATGCAGCCCCGAAATAGCATACCTCGTTTTCTGTCCACCTCTGTCCATTCATCTACATGAAGCATATAAAAAGAAAACACCAGTTCATGAAGCAAGAACGTTATTTTCAATGAGGCTTTAAAAATACCAATTCCAATTACCTGGCTTATGAAACTTTACTTTTCATGTTTGCATTAATGTTTAATGCAAATGCTCTGCCTTCCATTTGAAACTCTTAAAAGGACGATGGTTAAACAACAATTTCCAAAAAAGCCCTAGGGAGGCTGTATCTTACAGAGGGTGGCTTAGGAGGAGAGGAAGAAGCTCAGGAGGACTAGCTACCCTGGGGTTTATCTTGAAAGGCTCAAGAAGTCATCCCCTCTAACACTCTGAAAGTACACATCATTCAATACAAGGCTTTTAAAAACACTAACTTCCACCAGGAAGAATAATCCCCAGAACAGGGAGAGAAAGGATTTTCTTTCTTCACAACCAGATTTTCTTATTACTGTAAGATTTCGCTTTCTAGAGTACAGACAGAACCGCTCAAATTAAAAAACTTGAAACGTGAATTAATAGGGAAAAAAGTCTATTTGTTTCTCGTTTACTTTTTATAGAGAGAGGCATGACTTCCATGTAAAAAGAGGGAAATAACGATGGGACCACTGTACAGAAAGCTCCTGAGGACAAAGGTAGTCAGGGAGATGCCAAGAAGAGACCAAATAAGGAAAAATGTACTTGGCTAGAGAAATCTGTGAGAATCAAGACCCTTTATGGGTTGAGACCTGGCTCTACCACTTACTAGCTAGATAACTTCAGGCAGCTTGTTTAACCTCAGTTTCTTCATCTGTGAAAGGGGGGTGATAACTGCACCTACCTTGTAGGGTTGTTGTGGGGATGAAACAGACACATCAGGCACTTAGCTGGCTTCTCTCCTAATTCTGCTTTCTCTACTGCAGAACTTTGGACACCACCCATAAAGGATGGTGATTTTTTTTCCTTAATTTTTTGGGAGAGATTTCAATCTAGAAAAACCACCTACGCACATCCACATTTCAAAAACATTTTGTATTTTGGTGTAGTTTAGAAACATTTGCACTAGATTGTTTGAGAGGTGATTTCTGAGGTTATAAGCAAAGCATATATGTGCCTTCAGTACACAATACCAACAGCTTCGAAGAGATTGGCCTGAAAGCACAGCCCGTGCCATGTCCTAACTAACTGCAAAGGGTCCCCACTGCAATGTCAGACTCCTCTGGGAAAATTCATCATCTTTCTCCCACAAGAGTCACAGGGTTTAGGAGAGAAAACACTGGGGAAGCAGCACCAAGAGTCTGGCCTTCTTAAAGCAGATGCTGGCTTCTTTGGCATAATGTCCGCATCTTCTATCATTTTGTGGCATTTATTTTACAGGCGGTCTTGCCTGATAGGCTCGTGGGAATTCAGAGAGAGAGAGCTGCAACCCCCTTGAAGGTGTGTTTGGGAACAGAGGGGCTGCCAGGGGCTCACCTACCCTAAGGGACAGTGATTACCTGCTGCTGACAAAACTGAGCTGGCGAACACATGCCCAGGGCTACCAGGCACCCCTGCAGGCAGTGACAATCAGCTCCAGCAGAGGTCTCTGTCGTGCTGTGTGCTCCTGACCCCCTTCCTCCTGAGGATCCGGGGAAGGTAAAGGATGCCCTGTTTTTCTATTATTTCTCCAGATGACTTGTTTGTGACAATTCCACTTTACTTATATTTGGAGTGGGAGGTAGGCCCAAGGATATCCAGAGCTGCCTGTTAAATTGGAACTAGAAAAATAAAAACAGAACCTCACAGCATTTGGTTGCTCAGTACTACGCTGTGATCTGCGCATCTGGGGAAAATCACTTCATGGCCCCATGCCTCAGTTTCCCCTTGTCAACTGAGGAGTGTAGACAAAATGTAAGAGGGTCTTACTTATGAGTATCTTTAAGAGGGTGGGAGTGAGGCAAAGGCAGCTTTTATTATTCTCGCAATTACTTAAACATGGGACCGCATTCAATATGCAACACTCAAAAGTTGCCCCACAGAGAGAGCACTTCCTTTCTGTTGAATGCTAAACTAGAGGCTGCACTGTGGGGAAAAACTGCAACATCTGCACTGGCCTCGTGGGAGCAGGATGGCCTCCAGGAGACCAATTAGTTGTATAAGGCAGTGAAAACATCTAGAAGAAATACGATTTCCATTCAAAGCTTCAGTGAGGACTAGTTTACCGTGTCCGGTGTTTTACAGGCCTCTGTGCAGGGGCATTTGTCACAGAGGCCCCTGCTCCTGCAGCTACACCAACTCTAAGTGGTGGAAGAGATGAGTGTTTTTCGATGTTTTGAATCCCACGCTCTCTGTCCTGCTTTCTCGCTCTGTCTTCTGCAGGTCCTCATCAACCAGCTACTTTCTGTCATTTCTTTTATGAAATCAGTGGTTATACTGGGTTTTTTTTCAAACCTCTCCGTCTCCTCCCAATCTTCCAGTCCCCTCCCCACCCCACTCCCCCCACAAAGGTTCTGACACAGTCCCCTCGGGTATGGAAGTACAGGGCAGCAGTTAAGGATACGGGTGAAGAGTATGAGCTCTGGAGTCTGATGACCTGGGTTCAAATCCTTTACTCTTCCTCTTACCAGCTATGTAACCCTGGGCAAATTAGCCTACTTTCTCCATCTGTAAAAAGGGGACAGGAGTATTACCTATATGATAAGATAGTTGTGGGGATTAAGGTGTTCAGAGACGTCTATGGTATATGGTAAGTGCTTAATAAATGTTTGTTGGGGCTTCCCTGGTGGCGCAGTGGTTAAGAATCTGCCTGCCAATGCAGGGGACACCGGTTCGAGCCCTGGTCCGGGAAGATCCCACATGCCGTGGAGCAACTAAGCCTGTGTGCCACAACTACTGAGCCTGCGCTCTAGAGCCCACGAGCCACAACTACTGAACCCGTGTGTCACAACTACTGAGCCCACGCACCTAGAGCCCGTGCTCCGCAACGAGAAGCCACCGCAATGAGAAGCCCACGCACCGCAACGAAGAGTAGCCCCCGCTCGCAGCAACTAGAGAAAGCCCGCGTGCAGCAACAAAGCCCCAATGCAGTCAAAAAAATAAAATAAATAAATTAAAAAAAATGTTTGTTGTTGTTGTATTAGGAAGACATATCCCCCAGGTTTAGAATCAGTTACTGGACAGACTGTTCAAAAGCCCTACCTCCAGTGAATGTGCAGAAGGGCTGCATCAGGCTCCACCCAGCATCTCACATGGCATCTGACACTCAACCCAACTGTGGAAGGAATGAGTGTGTGAAGGTGAATTACAAAAGGTGGCTGAAACTCCCTGAAGCTGTATCTAGCAAACCCAGAAGGACTGCAGCTCCTGAACACAAAGGAAGCCAGTCCCCTAGTATTCACAGGGTCTTGCCCAGACCGCCTCCTGAAAGACCACACCTGCTACTCATTGGGTTAAACGTGTTAAATACATGACCTCATTCGATCGTTACAACTTCATTGTAAGGTACATATTATTATTCCCCTTTTATGGAGAAAGAAACAGGCTTATAGAGGTTACACTCCAAGGTCACACAACTAGTTAAATGGCAAAACTGGAATTGGGACCCATATCTGTATGACTCCAGAGAGGATGCTCTTAATTGCTAATTTACACTGCCTTCCAAGATGCAGACTACCAGTCCAAGAACTACCTGTCAGCTCACTAGTGCCAATAGCCCAGATGAAATCACATAACATAGCGCCAAGGAAAACAGAACCCTCTTGAGGAAGAAATGGCAATGTCATACAAAACAGCAGTTCAACAAACATTTACTGAGCACTGATTTATTCTGTTGTAGGCATTATGCTAGGTGCTGGAATACAAAGATGAATAAGACAATCACATGGGGGAGACAGACGCATATACAGACCATTTCAGTATAATGTGGCCAGCGATAAGGTGGAGAGGGACACACTGGGGTGCTATGGGAGTATGCGCAGTCCCTTTCCCATGCGGAGATGAGAAGGAGATGGTTCTTAAGCTGAATAATGCAGGATGCAAGGGGATAACTAGCATGGAAATGGGAGGTGTGGGGTAGAATGGGAATTACTAGCATGGAAACACGAATGAACATGCTTTAAATGGAGACCTACAAGCAGTTTGGTATTAAGATACACAGTAGGAGGCAGGCAGTGGTGAAAGGTGGGACTGCAGAGGTGGACAGAGGTCAGATCAGGAAGGGCCCTGAAATGTCCTGCCAAGGACTTGGCCTCCATCCAGACAGCAGTGGAAAGCTGACAAAGGGTTTCAAGTAGCAGGAGGTATGGACGGATTTGCAGTTCAGAAAGCTCACTGGCAGCAGTGTACAGAATGAATGGAGGAGGTATGCTATAGGGAGTTCTTTTATCTCTTTATGCATGGACTTGCACTCAATTGCACAGATACGGTAGTGAATATCTGAATATGTATGCTTAACATCTGAATTTGTATGTTTAACATCAATGGAGCATACAGAGACTGTTGGAGAGAATAAATGTTTTAACCAGCGGCTATGTCAGTTACCTTTATACCAACTTTCCTTCCTCTACCTTGAAATATAATATCTCCTTCATAATTAATCCAGGAAACTTGGTGAAAACAGTTGTTGGTTGAGAAGAGGGGGAAAAAGGGAGAGAAAAAGGGTGGCAGAGAGTTCTGGGTGGCCATTCCTCTGGGGTTAGATGTGCTGTGCATGGGAGGCATATTTTGCACTTTAGAAGCTCTCATATCATTACTTCCACAACTGCATTCTCTCCAAACAATTGTGAAGGGAAAAGATTTACAACTTGTCTTCTATTTTCTTATTTATCTATGTTACTTCAGAACCTCACCTTTCGAGAAATAGCTTCTGAACTTAGCAAGACTGGCCTCCAGTTTATGAAGGAGGATACCACACAGAGGAATGGAGGCTCAGAAGCTTCCCTGGGGGGAAAGAGGATGCTCAGACTAGCAGAGTGTGTCGCCAGGTGGTGGGCCACTGGGACTCCCACATTTGGGAGGGACCGGTTGTCAAGAGAGATTGGGAAATCATCTCCAATTTAAGGGGATGAGTAAATGGCGGAGGTGTCGGTTCCCTAATAATATCCAACGGGGGTATTAAATCCCTCTGTGGTGAAACGATCTTTTGGGGACTTTGCTCATGAGGGGCTCTGCCTGGATGGGGCTGTGGGTTGTAAAAGAGGTCCCTGGCTACGAGAGAGCAGGGTGCAGGGGTGTTGGTCAGTCTGTAAAGGGGTCTGGCTGGGGAGCTCTGGCTGCGAGAGCTGGGGCGGGGGCTGGCTGTGCGGGCCTGGTCCCTCTCACCTTTTCGGGCCTTGTCTCCCGGGATGTTCTGGGCCCGCAGCCGCTGATCCAGGATGTAAAGCATCTCCCCACCCAGGTTCAAGAAGAGCAGCGGTAGCGTCCGCACCGACATGGTGCCGGAAGCGAGCGCAGCTGGTACAGAGCCCGGAAGTTTGGTAGCCAGAGGCCTGGAGGCCTGTCAGACGCATCCCCGAAACACGGTTGCTAGGCAACACGGCGGACGGCAAAGAAGAGCCAATCAACAGGCCGCTTGTTGGGAGGCGCCCGGGGGCGGACGCGTATTGGGCGGGGCAGCAAAGACCTACAGGGTAGATTGGTCCGAGCGGGAGGTGGGAGCGGCGTGGGCCTTCGGCCCGGAGCGCCGGTTTTGAGTTTCTAGAGCCCCGGCGGATGGGTGAGGACCCGGCAGGGCTGGCGGCCCGGTTTCGTTCACGCGGTCACCCTCACCCCGCCGGGCCGCGTGCTCACGTGCCCACGTGCCCACGTGCCCACGTGCCCCTGAACGAGGAAAACCCAAGCAAAACTCCTTAAGAGCAGACTCCGGGCAGACAGACCTGGGTTTGAATCCCACCTCTGCAGTTTCCTCGCTGTGTGACTTGGGGCAGGTGTTTTGAGCCTGGGCTTCCTCATAGGAAAATGGAGGGGACACCCACCTCCCAGGGTTGCAGAGAGGAGTCATTGCGATCACAAAATGCCACGAAAGCACTCAATAAAATGGTAACTGATTTTTAGGTGGGGGAAGGACCAGAAGTCCTTGAATTATCTGCATTTCCTCTCTAAAAGCTACTTGGAGTGTAGCCCCTCCTGTTTCATACACCGGGAAGCAAACCAGGCCTTTTCACGTCTGTCCCGCTTTCGGAAGACGCGTGCTGGGGCCTCTCCGAAGCTACCCCCTACGCTGTTCAGCAGGCCTGGCATCCAATTCCCTGCTTTGAGGGCAGTGACCACATACTTCACCCCCATCTTGAGCTCCAGGATCACCTTCTCATCACCTGTTGCACATTTTTACTTTGATGAGCAACCATTTCTGTAAATTTCAATACTTCTATGACCTACTCATCATCTTCCCCTCCAGCCAATCAGACTTGAAACCTTAGCCTTGGTTTCCAACTCCCTCCCCCTGGTCCTCTTATGTCACCAATTCTGCTTTTTCCACCAAAATCTTTCTCAAATTTACCTCTTCATTTCTTTCTATCTGCATTACTGTTTCTCCATATTAATTGCTCTCTTCTCTTCTCCACGGGCCTGGCTGCTAGGCTAAATTTCAGAAGACACCACTTTCAGTATGACATCCCTTCAGTGGCTCTCTACTGTTTGGCAGATCACAGGTGAAATGCCTTCGCATGGCATTCAAGGCTGTCCACTCTGGCTCTAACTGCCTTTCCAGAGACTTCTTCTGCACTCCCTTAATAACCCCCCAATCCAGTTGAAGTCAGCTCATTAGCGTTGTCCCCTCTTTGGAGCATCACCTCCTCTTCCTCATAACCACATCCACCACTGGAAGGTCTTCCCTTAACATATACCAAGCTCAAGTCCTTCCCACACCTTCTCGAGTCTACGTTCCTTCCTTTTAAAGTCGAGTTTTTAAAAAAAAATTAATTATTTTTGGCTGCATTGGGTCTTCGTTGCTGCGCGCGGGCTTTTCTCTAGTTGCGGTGCACGGGCTTCTCATTGCGGTGGCTTCTCTTGTTGCGGAGCACGGGCTCTAGGCACACGGGCTTCAGTAGTTGCGGCACGTGGGCTCAGTAGTTGCGGCGCGCAGGCTCTAAAGCGCAGGCTCAGTAGTTGTGGCGCACGGGCTTAGTTGCTCCGTGGCATGTGGGATCTTCCTGGACCAGGGCTCGAACCCGTGTCTCCTGCATTGACAGGCGGATTCTTAACCACTGTGCCACCAGGGAAGCCCAAAGCCGAGTTTTAAAAAGAGTAGTCTAGGGACTTCCCTGGTGGCGCAGTGGTTAAGAATCCGCCTGTCAATGCAGGAGACACGGGTTCGAGCCCTGGTCCAGGAAGATCCCACATGCCACGGAGCAACTAAGCCCGTGCGCCACAACTACTGAGCCTGCGCTCTAGAGCCTGCGTGCCGCAACTACTGAGCCCGCGTGCCGCAACTACTGAAGCCCGTGTGCCTAGAGCCTGTGCTCCGCAACGAGAAGCCACTGCAATGAGAAGCCCGTGCACCGCAATGAAGAGTAGCCCCCACTCTCCGCAACTAGAGAAAGCCTGCATGCACGCAGCAATGAAGGCCCAACGCAGCCAAAAAATAAAATTAAAAAAAAAAAAGAGTAGTCTACACTCACAACCTGAATTTCCGTAACATCCTCATTCCCCACCTCACTACCACTGGATTCAGTTCCCTCCACTCTACTGAAACTGCTTCACCATGAAGACTTTTTGGTCCTTAACTGACATCTCAGCATTGGATACTACACAGTAGTTGAAAGCTGGCAGCCCAAGGCTTTGATTTAATCTTGCATGGTCTGTGCACAAAAGGGAATATAACTAGGATGGGAAGGTAACAAGCAGCTTAGCATCATTATCCTACACCTGGCCTTCATGCATTATGCTATCTGCCTGGTTGCTAAAGGCTTTTGAGTTTGCTACAGTGTAATTACCAGAGCTTCTCAGACCACTTTTTGCCCTAGGCTGTGTGATAATAATGAACAGAACATGGGCTTTGGAGTCAAGACAGATGTGGGTTTGAATCCTTGCCTGCCCCTAACCAGCTGTGTGAATTTGGACAAATTACCTAACCTCTCTGAGCCTTAATTCTCTCATGGTAAAATGAGGGTAATTATGCCAATATGGTGAGGGGGGCCAATAGGTAAAGGTGGCTTTAAAGATTAAATGAGTTAACGTCCCCAACGCAGCACTTAAAACAATGCCTTTCCCGAAGGGCCTGTTCCACAAATGTGTGAATGTGTTCCTTTTCTTGCCTTCTTTCCACTAGCCCCCTTACATGTCAGAACCTGGCCCTCCACACAATATCTCTCTTTTATTTTTATAAATTTATTTATTTATTTATTTATTTTTGGCTGCATTGGGTCTTCGTTGCTGCGCACGGGCTTTTCTCTAGTTGTGGCGAGCGGGGGCTACTCTTCATTGTGTTGCACGGGCCTCTCATTGCGGTGGCCTCTCCTGTTGCGGAGCACAGGCTCTAGGAGCACGGGCTTCAGTAGTCGTGGCATGCACGCTCAGTAGTTGCGGCGCACGGGCTTAGCCGCTCCGCGGCATGTGGGATCTTCCCAGACCAGGGATCGAACCCTTGTCCCCTGCATTGGCAGGCGGATTCTTAACCACTGCGCCGCCAGGGAAGTCCCCAGTATCTCTTAAGTAGCTGTGTATACTCGAGTCCTGCCCCATAAAAGGCCTTCCCTCTTGCTCCTGGAGGTGGTATCTGAGCAGCTCATCTTCAGTTCTGACCCTCTCATCTCATTTCTGATTCCACAGGATCCCAGGCCCTCTGTTCCACCCTCACTTCCCCTTCCCCTTAACCTCCGCTGCTCCTCCTGACTCAGGCTATGCCCTCAGAGATCATTCTTCCCATCCGGACATGGTCCTTTCTTCTTTGTTTACATTCCCTCCCTGGGCAATTTCACTCACACCCATGGCTTGGGTCACTTTAAACATAACTCCCAAACCTGTCTCCAGCTGCTCTTTGGACATCACTTTAACACACCTTCCTTCCTTTCCGGCTTTCCTCAATGGCAGGGGTATTGGTGTTCAGATTGAGAATCCGGTAAAAGCTCCAAGTCCTGTCCCTAAAACTGCACACGTACAAAACATTGCTTATAAATTCTGGCTTCCCTTCTCACTCAGAATGAAGTCTAAGGTCTTCCCCACAGTGATATGGACTGAATATTTGTCCTTCCCAAATTCAAATGTTGAAGCCCTAACCCTCATGTGATGGTATCTGAGGGTCTTTAGGAGATCATGAGAATTAGGTCGCGAAGGTAGAGCCCTCATCATGGGATTAATGCCCTTATAAGAGGAAGAGATTCACTCTTTCTCCGTCCCTCCCTCCTTCCACATGTGAGGACATAGTCAGCAGGCAGCCATCTGCAAGCCAGGAAGATTCCTCATCAGAAACCAAATAGACCAGCACCTTGATCTTGGAATTCCTAGCCTCCAGAACTGTGAGAAAATAAATTGGTTGTTTAAGCCGCTCGGTTTATGGTATTTTTTTTATTAATTTATTTGACTGCACCGTATCTTAGTTGTGGCACACTGGATCTTTTAGTTGTGGCATGTGGGCTCCTAGTTGCAGCATGCAGGATCTAGTTCCCTGACCAGGGATTGAACCCAGGCCCCCTGCATGGGGAGTGCAGAGTCTTAACCACTGGACCACCAGGGAAGTCCCAGTTTATGGTATTTTAAAATGGCAGCCTGAACAGACTAATACACCCCACAAGCTCCATATTACCTGGTTTCTGCTTGCTTCTCGGACCTCCTACTCTTCTCTTTGCTCACTCAGCTTTAGACACACTGTCTACTTTGGGTTCTTCAAACATGCTAAGCATACTCAGGCTTCAAGACCTTGGCACTTAACTTGGTGTTAAGTGGGTGCGCTTTGTGGGGAAGGGCTTATCCATGACACCCCAGAATTTATAAGCAATGTTATATACATGTGCAGTTTTAGGGACAGGACCTGTAGCTTTTACCAGATTCTCAATCTGAACACCAAAACCCCTGCCCCCCAATCAATCGATTGCTCTGATCTCTCCCCCTCCCATCCACCTCCATACTTAACGCTGCTTAACTATCAAACAGCCTTGTTGCCATCATCATGCCTTTGGTTTTCAAACCATAACTGTCTCCCCTCTCCGTAGAGGACCGTGCAGTCTCCGGAGCCAGCATGTGAAACCCCTCATATCCCAGTTGCAGCTTGCCCGTCAAGCCGTACGTCCAGTTCTGCCGCTCTCTGAATGCAGCGTGCACCTGTACACTTTTTTGCCGCTGCACCTGCAATTCCTCCTGCCCGGGATGCCCTCGCTCCCCGTTTCTGCCTGGTGAACTTCCACTCATCCTATACGGCCCCATCTAGAAGGCAGTTCCTATGCTAGCCTCCTCACGCAGCAGCCAGCCAGCCACACTTCCCTGTGCTGCTGTGTCCTCAGTCTTGCCTCCACTGAACGGCCCCTGGAGGACAGGGGGTTGTTTCTGTGAGTGTGTGTGAGGTGTGTTATGAGAATGCGTCCCGTGGCGTGTGAGGGCAGGGACTCTGCCTCAGATACTCCCGGGACCCCAGAGTTGCATGATGGAATGAATGCTTCCTCGTCCTCAGGCCACTAAGAGCCCCACCTTCTCTACTGTTATTCTTTAAGGCAGCAAGACATAATTTTAACATTTATTGGTTTTCTCTGATTGCCTCTGGTCCAGTTTTGGAAGGGCTCTCTGGGTTCTTCTGGCCTTGTTTCCGGGCTGCTGCAGCTGCAGCTTTTAAGGCCCTTTTTTGCTTCTTCAGCTTTTGAGCCTCTTGGAAAACCTGGGGATGAGAGAGGGCAGGAAAAAACTTTGTAATGCTATGCAAAACCTCCGACTTCGAGCACCTGGGGTGGGAAATGACTCCCCCAGATGGTCACCCTAGCCTTTCTCTATGGGCTTCGTGCCCTGGGAGCCACCTCAAAGCCTCGGGGCCAGCTCCACGCATTGCTCAGAAACAGACGACCCCTCCCTTCTGCTCTCCCCACCCCGGTCCTGGAGTGGGGCCAACCAAAGCAGCAGTTCCGACTCGTACCCGAATGCACAGAGCCTTCTTGGTCACCCAGCGGCGGTGGAGTTTTCGGGAGTACAGAGGGGGAAAGGTGTACTCAATCCCCAGCTCCCTGCATGTCTTCTCAAAGACAGCATAGTTGGTCTTGCGGAGGTTTTTGAGCATCTTTTTCCTCTGGTCAATGCTCATCAGCAGATAGCGCTTGTGGGCTTTGTCCTGTACGAGAGTTGGTATTACTTTGAGTATTATGTAAATAAGTGGTGTGCCACTTCACAGTAACAAAGGATGTTCATTTTACCCTGGCAATGAAACTTCCCCACAATCTTAGGCAAATATTAGTGCAGCTCTGAGGTAGGTAGTGTTACTGTTATTCCCATTTTACAGATGGGAAAATAAAGGCTCAAAGATGTGAACTGATTCATTAAAGGTTCTAGAACTGCTGGGTCGGGACCTTGTGTTAGGTCAGGCCTTGAATCCAGGTCTAGTGGTCTGACTCCACATCTCATGCTCTTTCCCCTGTACCACCCACTCAGCCTCTGCACAGCTCAGCAAACTGTCAGCTGGGGTGGAGAGGAGGGAAGGCTTAGGAAAACCCCTGCCCTCAACCAGGCACTACTCCCTCAGTGGGGCTGGCATTCCATACTCCAACTCTGATCTCCAAGGAACAGCTCAACTAGCTTCAGGGAACACTGAGGTGCTAGGTGTGGAGCTGGGCCAGTCTGTGTTCACAACTGTGTGTTTATTAAAAATACCAGCAATTGCCTAATTATAGCAGCTCTGTGTCCGACACTGTGCTGAGATCCAGCAGAATGGTTAGGAATGTGGGCCCTGGAGCAAGATCACCAAGTTTCAAGTCCTAGCACATCATTTCCTAGTGGTGTGCCTGCGCCTGGAGGGGTAACCTAATTATGCCAGCCTAGCTCATTCTTCTGTACAATGGGATACAAAGACAAGTATAAGGGTTAAATGAACTGATGCATGTAAAGTATTTAGCATGAGGCCTGAATACTTTATACACGTCATGTTGGCTGCCATTACTTCATACAGTCCTTGCAATCCTGTCGGCGGGTACTATTATGATCCCCATTTGACAGACAGGAGAATTGAGGCTTGGACATGTAACTTCCCCAGGGCCACACAGCCAGTTAAGTGGCAGTGGCAGAGCTGGGATTTGAACTTGGGGCAATCTGACTCCATGCACGCATTCAACAACTATTTATTGAGCGCCCACTGTGTGCCACACGCTGTGCCCTTGCTCTGAAGTTTGTGTTCTTGACCATTGGTGACACTCAGCACTGCCCTGTAAGGCTCCCATTTCACCCCTGGAGGTGGGAGGGAAGTGTGTTTCCCACCGCAGCTGAGGGGCGGGTGCTCTGCTGCTCTAGCCACCTGGCTTCTCAAGCTGTTTCTCTGGACCCAGAGCCCATCAGTGCTCAAGCTCCTCTCCCCCAGCTAGCTGTGAGTGAGGCCCAAGGGTTACCTTCCGATGTTTCTGCATGTGTTCTTCATAACTGTGGATCTTGACAGTCAAGGCAACAACTGAAACCACAAACCACAGAGGATGAGAGCCGGGCACAGAGGAAGGAAGAGCCAGACCTTGGTTATGTTTTAAGACCTCAAGGAAGGGCTTCCCTGGTGGCACAGTGGTTGAGAATCTGCCTGCCAACGCAGGGGACACGGGTTCGAGCCCTGGTCCGGGAAGATCCCACATGCCGCGGACCAACTAAGCCCAAGCGCCACAACTACTGAGCCTGTCTGCCACAACTACTGAAGCCCACGTGCCTAGAGCCCGTGCTCTGCAACAGAGGGAAGCCACCACAATGAGAAGCCCGCGCACCGCAATGAAGAGTAGCCCCCGCTCACCACAACCAGAGAAAAGCCCGCGCGCAGCAACGAAGACCCAACACAGCCAAGAATAAAATAAATAAAATAAAATAAATAAATTAAAAAAAAAGAAGACCTCAAGGAATAACAATCGCCAAAGCTCTTGTACACCTCTCTATCACTCCCAGAGCACTCTGAACTTCAAGATCTCAAAAGACTTTGGATTATCTTTCCTTTAGAAAGCAAAGCATAAGGAAGGGAAGTTCCTTAATCTTATAAAGGTATCATCCCCAAACCCCAAATCCCAAATTAGCATTCTTAATGGTAAAACTTAAGAGCATTCCTGTTAAATTCAGGAATTAGTCTGGGATGGCTGCTATCATGGTTTATGATTCAATACTGCCCTGGAGGTCCTCACCAATGCAATAATTTAAGATCCCAAAACTGTCAAGGGTCTCCTCCTTGCCTCTTCCCTTCCAGCTGCCATCCTTATCTCTGTGTTTTCATTAACGAGTTTTCCGAATTATCAGCTCCCACTCATCTCCTAAAGCCCCAGAATATCCTTCCCTCAGCTATCCTCCTGTTTAACTCAAACCTATATTGCAAAGGCAAAAGCAGAAGGTGGCCCCAAGGGAGAGGCTGTCACTACAGCAGGCCCTTACCGTACACACACTGAGCTCTGGGAGCACTGTAGAGAGTGCAGTGGGAACGCTGGCCCTGACCCCATGCCCTTTCACACCACCTTAACTGCAGAGTGGAGAGAGAGACAAGCTCTGGTTCCTGAGGAGCTTGGCCTGAGCTCATACAGAGGCACGAGGCAGGACCTGGGCGCTGACTACAGCATCACGGATAGAGTCCAGTTTTCACTGTCCTTGGTCCTTCCCGTCTCTCCCTTTACCAAGCCACATCTAATACCAGCGTATCTGCAGGTGAGGGGCCTGGATCAAGTACCAGCTAGCAGACTCCCCTGCACCCCCACTCCCCAAGGGCCCCCCGACCAACTTCGAGCCTCCAGGGAGCCGGTGTCCTTAGGGTTTTCCACGACCTTGTTCATCAACTGCTCTTTCTTGATTTTTAGCTTCTCTTTCTGTTGAAGAGAGAGACCGAGAATCTGTGAGGTCTGCCACCCTGTAAGAACTAGCCCTCATACCTCCAGGGCCAGGGCCACAGTCGTAGCAACTAGGCCACAAGGCTCACACAAGCGTGTGACTTCACTCTGCTCATCAGGGTATGGTCTCTGGCCAACCACATGGCTGTTCACATCTAGGTGAGCCCAAGGCCAATGCCACTGACAGGAGAATGTTGGATGAATGTCCCCAAACCGTGCTCACTCATTCAGGCACTAGATCTTTATCGAGTACCTACTGTCTGTCAGGCACTAAGGGTACAGTGGGAAACAAGAATTCCTGGCCTTGGAGGTGCTCGGTCTGGGGGTATTGACAAGTGGATACAGGATGAGAGCGGGATAAGTGCTGTGACTTGACGCATGGGCTGGGAGGTGTTACCAGGGTAGGAGGGAGTCTCAGAGGAGAGGACTGAGAGAGGCCAAGGCTTGGCAAAGGCCACTCACCTGGTTGGCCATTTCCAAAGATAAGATTTTTTTCACGACATCATCAACCCTGTGGAAAAACCACAGCAATGAGAGACAGGTGTCGGCGGGGGTGGTGGGTGGGAAGAAGGAAGGGGAGCAATGCTGTTTTCATTTTAATTTGAAAAGCAAGGATGAGTGAAAATTCCTTTTACAACATGAGTCTCTCTGGAAGTGGGGTGCCATTTCTCAGGGATTCACAGTCAGCACGGATCTGATTTGCTGGGCTGAGAACACGGAATGATGTGATAACCACAGAAAATTGGGGCTGTCAGCTCAAAGTGTTTCAGGCTTGTCACAGGGAGAGCAAAAAGAGGATTTCCATTTTAGCTGGAATATGGTTCTGTCTTGAGACACTTCAATTCTACAATCATTGTTTCTTTCTCATGTCACACTGCACAGCGGGAGGGACGGGAGGGACTGCCCAGCTCCCACTGCACAGGACAGGGGCTGAGCAGAGGATCCTGGTTTTGGTGTCTTTCAGCCCTGGATTCAAACTCCAGCTCTGCCCCTTAGGAGCTGTATGACACTGGGCAGTCTGATAATCTACAAAATGGGGACACTATTTCTTCCCTCACAGGGTCAAGAGATGAAAGATTTCTACAAACACCCGTGAGGCATGGTGCCTCCTTGGTACCTCATGGTAGAGGGTCTTTACCCAGAGCACAAAAACGGCAAGCAGGTGTGCCCCATCTGCCCCTGCTGCCCACTCATCCTCACCATGCCTGGGCTTCTATAGTTCTCTGCCCTGTTCCATAGTCAAGCTGCAGATACATCAGGCATCTACCTCGAAGGCCCCTCCTTGCCAATCCTCCCAGGGCCCCCTGTCTCATCAAAGAGATTTCTTCCTACTTACTTCTCAATTCCAGGGATGTCCTGGTAGTCCTTGAGCAGCATAGAAGGGAGAGGGTCATCTTCATGGCTGGGCTGGACTGTCAAGTGGAGGGATGGAAAACACCCAGAGTCAACTCTCACTGCCCATCCTCCCGGACTTGGCTCTTCTCACCAACTTTGTCAGAGACATCCAGGGTCTCAAGCAAGGCACTGGGTAACCCTGGGCTCAGTTTCTCCTCTGCAAATCCTGTGGGCATCTGCCTTGATATTTCATGCTGGGAGTAGGTGGCCTTTCCCAAGACCCTGTACTGTGCCTGCACTTCTCACACACCTGTCTGGCTCTACATGTAGTTATCAGACGTCCCGCTTGGATGGGTGCTCCTGTGGACGGACTGAGGTCGACTCCCTGTGAATCCCCCACGTCTGGTCTGTGGCCCAGCACAGAATAGACACCCAACTAATGCTCGCTGGCTGACTGCATGAATGAAATGAGGGGCTTGAGGAGGGACTCTGAACTTTAAGATGCCTGAATTGTAGACACCAAACAGAGATCACAGGAAACCCTCAGCCTTGGTGTGTGCTTGCAGGTGAGGGAGAGGCATGGGAGAGATCAATTTGTCTTCTCCAGTCAGCCCCTGCTCTGCCGCTATGCAAATAGTACTAACTAAATAATACTAAGATTTAGTAAGAGATCTGAACAGCTATGCAGACTGCCTGGGAATGGGAAACCAGGCCCTCCCCCTCGGAAGGGCGGACACGAAGCGCTATATCCCACCCTCCACCTCCCCTCCTCTTGCCCTTCATGCAGCCTCCAGGCCCACGGCTTTGTCATAAGGTGGACGTGGGCTTCTTCGCAGGACCTCCGGCCCACCCCTGTCCCCCGCACCCCCTCCCCCCCGGTGGCTCCACGTAGACACCTCTGTCCCCTTGGCCACCCCAAGCCTTCCAGGCAATCTAATCTCTCTTCCGCCCCAAATCCCACCCAAGAGCTCCTACCTGGTTTCTGGGTGGCATATCCGCGGGCGGCCCGGAGGATGAGACCTACACAAAAAAGAGGGGGCTGAGGACATTCTCCTTCAACAGCCCAGCCTCGATTCTCGTCTACGGCCCTCGCGTCACCCTTCTTCCAAGGTCTTGGCCCCTCTGCGAGAACCACAGTCCCATTTCTTCCGCACCCCGAATACCCCATGCCTCTCCCACCGCGCCTTACTTCTTCCCCACTCACCACTCTTTCTCCTGCCGCTACACGCCGCCCCCTCCCCCCTAACCTCTTCCCGCGTATCCTCTATCTCCGCCGAACCCCATTTCCCTACTTCCGCTGTCCGGCTTCTCAGCTCCTCACCTCCAGGACGTGAGGGAAGGTCCCGCTGGACGGAGAGAAGCTTGGCGCACCCTCCGCCCGGCAGCCCGAGGACTGGGGCCTGGGTCACTGCCTGGGTCCGAATCGAACTCAGCGCCCTCCACGCCGCCCTCAGCATGCTGGCTTCTGACCCCCGAGGGACCCGCCCCACGGCCGCCGTCGCCTTCACGGTACGGACTTGGTTATACGGGCGCCGCCATGTTGGCTCAGGCTCGACCAATCGAGTGCAGTTGCGAGACCGGAGCAGATGAGGACCGAGATGATGGATTGGCAGGCGGGACTCAGTGATGACGCGAAGTTGGGTCGAGGGGAGAGGTCTGGTTAGCTGGAGCGCGAGATTGAGGGAGCTTGGTCGTTGCCTGACATCGTTAGTGGCGTGCGGTGCTGTATAAACTCTAAGATGCCACGTTTTCTTGAGCATGCCTCCCGCCCTTAATCCTACTCCATGTTCCTGACCTTGGGCCCCGATTATCTTGGGGGCTTCCCTGGGGCCTGTCGTGTCTTCTTCCCCCAACCTAGTATTTCCACCCCCTCTCCCTCCAGAGTGCAGGATGGACCCCTGTAAGAACTACTAGGTTTCAGCCTCTTCTCTGGCAGTGTTGCAGCGTGGTGATTAAGGTCGGTGATTTTGGACAGCCCTGGGCTGGAATCCTAGCTCAGCCGTTTACTGGCTGTGTGATTCTGTGTGCAAGTCACTCAACCTTTCTGGGCCACAGTGTGCTTACTCAACCATGAAATGGGAGTGGCAATAACAGTATCTATCTTTTAGGTTGTTAGAGGATTAACTGAGGCAGTTGTGTGCAAAGCACCCGGAATATAGTAAGTATTCAAGAAATACTAGCTTTGATACTTGTGAAATGAGGCGTGTAAGGACAAATGCCAATTAAAAGTAGGAAAAATAAATCTTAATTTTCCCCGGTGCAAAAAAGGGAAAGACTCTTCTCCCCCTTGCTTTTCTTAGAGCATTTACTTTAGAATACCTGTAACTGTTCTTTCTTTCTCTGCCCTTTTGAGATGTATGTAAATCTTTTTAAAAGCTAAATAAGCCTCTTGCCAGTTTTACAACCCAGGAATGTGTTTCTCAAGGACCTGGGAGCCATCTCTTTGAAATATAATCATTAAGAAAGATAGAGCCCCTGTCTCCCAGTTTCTGCTGGAGGGTAGGAGCCTAACTTCAGCTGGTGCCCAGCTCCAAGTTGCAAACTTCCCTCCTCTCATAAAGATATGAGAAAATTATTTTTCCTTTGGTTAATGGCAATTTGCAAACCCAGGTGGCTATCCCATTTCCCAGCTGAATTTAGGATGACCCCTGTGTGACAAATAGTGCTGTCAAGTCCTCTTGCTTGAGGACTAGTGATTATCTTGAGAAAATGTATGCAATGAGTTGTATCCGCTTGGCTGTGTAAACAGATACAATTTCTCTTCATCTTTGCAAACTCTGGAGCTGATTGCCTGTGACATTCTGGTTTAATTCTCATCCAATTAAAAAAAAGTTTTCTTCCTCTTCTACCCTTGTGGAGAGGTTTTCTATGTTGGCAGGAGATTTTGTTTTTAATTACATATCTGCAACAGGGGTTACTCTTTTCTGAGGTCTGTTCCCCATGTCCCACAGTTCTCTGTGACTCCCTCGGTAACCCTGGCCACCGTACCCTAATGGTCATTTCTCAAGTCTACATCACTAGAATGGGAACTCTTTTTTTTTTTTCTGGCCTCGCCATGCAGCATGCGGGATCTTAGTTCCCCCACCAGGGATCGAACCTGTGCCCCCTGCAGTGGAAGCGCGGTGTCCCAACCACTGGACCGCCAGGGAAGTCCCTAGAATGAGAACTCTTTGAGGATGGACTGAGCCTAGCCATTTTGGAACCCCCGCTGCCAGCACAGGGCCTAGATGCTAGGTGAGGGCTGGCTGAATGAAGGAATTAAGGAAAGAATAAATAAATGAATGATTCTAAGGAGTAACCCCGCTCCCCCCGATTTCTAGGGCTCTGAAAAGAAAAAGAACAGAGATTCAGGGACACTCAAGAGTTTCTCAAAACCAGGCCAAACCAAATCAGACCATAAACCAGTTTAAGAGACTGAAATTATAGGAAACAAGTACAAAAGCCTAGTGGGCAGGGCTTGAAAAAGCATTCTCTGGCCTTTGAAGTGGGAGGCCCAGCCCATGGAAATTGGGGGGATGGGGGAGGGATGTTAGGGGCCAGAGATAGGGGGAGACTGGGAGCCTTTCTGCCTTTCCTGGGGCTGGGGGTTTTTTAGTGAAGGGCTTACTGACCTCCTCTTCTCTGGATAGCCCAGGCTTATCAAGAAGCAGGCCCAGGTGGGGAGTTCTAGGAAGCCCTAGAAGCCCCCGAGACCTTCCACCCCACTGACCCGGAGCCCCTGCAGGAGAGGGAAGTCAAGCAGTGGCTCAAAGATACAGTCATCCTCCGGGTTTGGGACTAGGGGCTCTGAGGTCCCCAGGGGACTGGTCTGGAACCAGAGGTTCTCATAGGACTTGGGGCTGGGGGTGAGGCCCCCCAAGAGAGGTTGAGTGGAGTCGCAGCGGAGGTAGTGCCCAGGCCCTGGGCCTGTGGGGCTGCCCAGCACCTGCACGTAAAGGACCTGGTCACTGGTGCCAGACTGGGGCTGGGGCTGGGTACAAGGTACTCTTGGGTCCCCCTGGAGCACATAGGCCTGGACCAGGCTGGGGAGGCCACAGGTCCCTGAGCTGTCATTGGACTCCCAGGGTCCTGGCTTCTTCTCTTCCTCCTCCAGCACCGTGATCTTGGTGATGGGTGGCATGCTGGAGTCCCGAAGGCTGGGCAGCTGGAAGGTATCCTGGACATAAAGATGTGGGGTGAGAGCCTGGTTCATTTCAGATATCTGCCCCAGCCACTTCCTGCTGCTCTTTGCTGAAACTCAAAGGGTTACTCAAAGGATGCAAAGCATCTCATATGTTCCTGACACGTGTTATGTGCTGTTCAGACTTAGCCTGGTGAATCTCCCCAACGCTTCTGCATGGCATTAGTCCCATTTCACAGTGAGGTGACTGAGGCTTTGAATGGGTAGAGCAGGGATTCGCACTCAGGTCTGCTTTGCTCCAAAGAGGTGAAGTGATGGGAAGGCCTGAGTACTCATCCTCAGAGGGGTATCCCTTCACTTTGAGCCTGGGTTGGGAGCCTAACCCCCAGCCCCATTTCCCTTTCCCTCCAGTGTTCTCACCTCCGTTGTGATGGTAGGCACCCAGGAACCCAGGCTGCTGTGGGCTGGGTCTGGAACACTTGGCCAGAGGGGATTCTTCCTGCTGGAGAAGGGGGCGGGTGAAGGCTAGGTCAGGCATGCCCTCCCATCTTTCCATCCTTTCTCCCACCTACTCCCAGCAGCTGAAGGGACGACCCCTTCATGTAGAGAGGAGAAGGTGGAGGGCCTGACTCCCAGACCTGGGTCCTGAGGCCTGGCAAGGCTGAGAGGAGCCTACACTGGCTCACTCAGGCCTGCACTTCCCTGTAGGCAGGGTTAGTTGGGTGTCAGGTCTCTCAAAAGGACTCACCTGGGTCTGCAGCAGAGCTGGGCAGCCCCACAGAGGCAGATGAGCAAGACCAGGAGGCCGAAGAGGCCCAGGAGGATGTGCAGCTCAGACTCCTCTAGAGTGAGGGGAAAGCCAGAAGAGGCAAGAGTGCACGTAGGTAAGGCTGGGTCTCCTCCTTCAGACTGGGATCCAAGGGCTGGGCTGGGTCTCCTGCCTCAGACTGGGATCCAAGGGCAGGGCTGGGTCTCCTCCCTCAAATCAGGGGATCCATGCAAGGCTTATCTACTTTCAAAATGGAGATCCTTTGGGTGAGGCACCCTCCCAACAGCCTTGTCCTGCCAGCCCCCTTCTCCCCTTACCTAGGGCCAAGGTCATCAGAGTGAGGCTTGTACTGTTGGTGGCCCACGCCTGGCTGGTAGCCATGAGGTGGACATGGTACAAGCTGGAAGGCTCCAGGCCACGGAGGACAAAGCTATGGGAGGAGGCGTTCAGGACAGTGTCTGGGAGGAGAGGAGAATGGTGAATCTGGGCTGGCTGCTGAGCCTCCCCAGGGCTTCTGAACCCGCCCTCCCTGGCCTTCTGGGGCTGTGGGGCACTGAGGATAGACTCACAGAAGGACTGGTCCTGAGCATTGGTCCAGAAGATAGTGTAGTGGGTAAGGGGGCTCTTCCCCAGCTCAGGGGCCTCGGGTACCCACTCCAACTGGGCCCAAGTCTTGCCAATGTGCCTTAGATGCAGCTCTGGGCCATGGGAGGGGGCTGCCGGAAGAGAGAGGTACAGGGGCTGACAGGGAAGCTGGGCGGCGGGGAGAGCCCAGTTGGACTTGTTGTGGCTCCCCAGACCCCAGAACTGGGACACTTTGTGGGGGTGGGTGATAGAAGAGAGTCCAGGGGGACTCATGTCCAAGCCTCATTTTCCCAGGAACTTTCCCTGAATCCCACCGACTGCTAATAAGTGGTTGAGCTGGGATTTCAACCTGCTCTTCTTTGACTCCAAAGCCTCGCTACCTGATTTCTGCCAGGCCTGATTTTGTCTGGTTCATTATTTGATTTCTGCCACTGACTCTCTAAGTTTATGCCAGGTCCTCAGTTTAATTTCTATCACACGTGACACCTGATCAGTTTTTGCCAAACTTGCTCCCTGAATTCTGCCGTGCTCACTGCCCAATTTCTATTACCCCACCACCTGACTTCTTTCCAGCTACAGGGGTCCAGTGTAAGCCAGAGGTAACCTTAGGATTGGGAGAGACCCTCTTCTGGGCCAGAGGTAGGGGAGGAAGAAAATGTTCCCTCGTATTCCTGATTTTGGGGGCCTAGACAGGCCTTGAGAGAGAGGAGGGGATTCTGAGAAAAGGCTTGGTGGCTGACGAACCCATCTCTTGGGAGTAGGCATAGATGTGCTGGGAGGGTCCTTTGGTGTCCTGGTACAGGGGGGTCACAGTGATCTCGTAGAGCTGAAAGGGCCTGATGTTCTCTGTAGAGAGAAAATAGGGTCGGCACCCTGGTTAGGGGCTAGCCTCTGATGATGGTCGGGGGCTAACCTCAGACTTCAGGGATAACCTGGGCCTCATTCTGCAGGGCTGGCCTCTGCAGTCTCTTCTTCAGACCATTTGGTGCGGGTAAGGGGCAAAGAGTGGAAGAGAGAGCTAGGAAGGTGGCAGAGTCGGGGCTGGAAACAGAGGATCCAGTTAGACTGCAGGAGGGACTTCCTGATTCCGAGGATGTGAGATGAGAACAGTGAAAGAACAGGAAAGACTGGGGAATCTGCTTCTTTAGGGTGGTTCAGCTCGCCCCTTGCCTACTGTCAGGCAGGTAAAATGTCCCCCCCTCTCCCAGGCCCTGCCCACCTGCCCAGCCCCCCAGGCCTGCCTCACCCTGCAGCAGGGTCCCTGCAATGCTTCCATTATGCTCCATCCTCCAGGTCTTAGGGCTGCCGCTGGGGCTGGGGGGACCGAGGCCCCACTCAATGACATAGCCCTGAGGCTGAGGGCTGGGGGGCTCCCAGCCCACCCAGAGGCTGTGAGGGTCTTGAGCCATGGTGTGGAGTCTGCCCAGGGGTGGGCCTGGAGACAGAGTAGGAGACGATGACATGAAGATGAAAAGAATGCAGGCCCTGGAGCCAGATGCCTGGGTTCAGTCTGGCCTTTGCTACTTACAAGCTGGGTGACCTTGGGTAAGTCAACATCTGAGCCTCAGTTTCCTCATCTGTAAGGTGGAAACGATGATAAAAGTTTCTACCTCGTAGGGTCATGGTGCAGATTAAATGAGGTGGTACATGAAACAGGCCTGGCATGGAGTAGTGCTTGGTGATGATGAAAGCTAACGCTGTGTGGTTCTCGGTATGTATTAATTCACGGAGTCTGCGACCAGTCCCATTGTGGGGCACAACTACGGTCCCCATCTTAGCAATGAGAAGACTGAGACAGGGAGGTTAAGTAACTTGCCTAGGGTCACATGGCTGGGAAATGGGAATATTAGCTATTGTTATTGTGAGTCTCACTTCATGAGGACCCATGTTCAGGGGCACCTGGGGTTGGTAGTGGCTGATCCCCTGAGAATGAGCAGTTAACTCAGGGACTGTGTTCTAGCTGGAAAAACTTAGGGCTTTCTTTCCCATTTCCTTGGCAGAATAGACTGTGTGTGTGTAGGCACCACCACCGGCTTAACCTGGTTCTGGCTAATGATAATAATAATAGCTAACACATATGGAACAGTTACTGTGTGCCAGGCACATGTCTTAACTCGTAATCTTCACAGTGATGCTTTGAGTTAGACACTGTATCATCCCCATTTGCTAGATGAGTAAACTGAGGCCAGGGAGGGTAAGTAACTTGCCCAGATCACATTGCTAGCAAGTGACAGGGCTAGATTTGAACCCAGGCAGTCTAGCCTCCGAATTTACATGCTTAACCATCATGCTCTACTAGCTGCTGGCCCCCTTTACCTCCGCTCTCCAAGAAGACCACTGGGGTGGGATGAGAGGTCCCAGCTGTGTTATAGGCCTCAAGGATCACCTCCCGAGCTTCTGAAGGCAGTTGGAAGGTACAGTTTAGCTCCGTGGTGTTGCAGAGCATTGGGTCTGCCCCAGCCTGGTCTGAGGGTCTCCAGGAGACCAGGTACCCTTGGATCTGCCCGCTGTCTTCCTCCAGGGGCACTGGCTGCAGTGGGCATAGGGGGAAAAAGATAAGGGGATGCCCAGCTCATCTGGAGTGGGGGAGAGCTTCTAGATGGGGTGGCCATGTCCCAAGAACTGAGCGCCCCAGGCTGGGAGCCAGCCCTCCTCCCTCTCTCCCTTCTTCCCTCTGTGCCAGGTCCTGGGAGGGAGGGAAGGAAAAAGCAAGTCGGTGTATGCAGCAGGCACCAAACTAGATGAGTCCTCCACTGTAGTCTCTCCAGAAGGGCACTACCCAGCTTCCTAGGCACATGCAAAGTGCATGCAAATCACCTACAAATGCATCCAAGCCTCCCAGACCTGTTGGAGTCCTGAGCCCCAGCTTGCAGGGGTCTGTTTGGGTTGAAAGAGGTGGAGGGATGGCCTTCAGAGGGGGTTACCTGCCAGAACAGCTGCACGTCCACCGTCCTGGGGTCCAGCTGCCTCTGCCGCCACCATGCGTCCAGTCTGACAATGGGGGCTGTGGATAGAGCAGAAAGAGAGGGTCAGGGAGGGCCCTGGAGGCCAGACTGGGTCCTGATGGCTGCTCCCAGCCTGTCACCACCCACTTACCCCGTTGTGTGGTGGTCAGCTCCAGGCTGGGGCTCCAGTTGCTCCAGTGGCCAGGCAGGCGCCAGCGGGTGCAGCGCATCTGCAGGGCGTAGGCTGTGGATGGGAGGAGCCCGCATAGCTCATACTGGAGGGTCCTGGAGGGCAGGGCGCCCACCTGGTGGGGGGGGCGTGGCTCTGAGCCTAGATCTCTGTGCCCTTCGGTGCCAGCTCAACTTACCCTGCCTTCAGCCAGCCCCACCCCAGACTCCTGAGGTTGCCCTCCGCCTCACCAGGTCCCAGCTGGCTTCTCCAAGCCGAGGCTGGTGGCGCAGCTCACACTTCTGATCTATGTGTAGGCTTGGCTTCCAGGTCTCCCAGCGCAACCTCAGGCAGCCTGGCTGGGGCGGGGCCACCTCAGGGCTGGGCCCCAGGGCCCACAGTGTGGGGGGCTCCAGTTTCACTGCCAAGAGAGGGGTCGTCAGACCCTTTCTCTGATCAGTCCTACTGGGCTCTATCCTAGCTTCCACTTGTCTCCCTGTCTGTGGTTCCATTTCTCCTCTGGGTCTCCATTTATGGGATCTGTGTGTCTTTCTGTCTCTCTCTGTGTCTCTTCATCTCTGTGTCATCCTGTTTCTGCAGGTCTGTCTCTGTATATGTGTCTGTTTCTCTCTCTGTTTCATACTCTTGCCCCAGGGCCTTTGCACTGGTTGTTCTCTCTGCCTGGAGCACTTACCTTCCGGATATCCAGTGGATTGCTCCCTCATTTCCTCCAAGGATCTTCTCAAGTGTCACCTTCTCAGTGAGGCCTTCCCTGACCACCTTCCTGAAATAGCAATAGCCCCCTCTCCCCATCGCGTCCCCCTGCTCAATTTCTTCATCATGCTTGCCATTACCCGACATTCTATTTTGTTTATTTTGCCCACTAGAATGTAACATTTCAGGGGCAAGATTTTTGCCGTTTTGTTTACTGCCGTATCCCCAGCACCTAGAACAGTGCCTAGCGCAGAGTGGGCACGTCAAGAAATTTGCTGAAAGAATTAATGAGTGTATCTCTTTGCCTCTGTGTTTCTTCCACGTCCTTGTCTGGGTCTCCATAGCTCTGTCTACGACTGCATCCACTTTGTTTTTCTCTCTCCTCTTCCTCTACCTCTAGGTCTTCTAGCGTCTCATTGTCTGCCGCTGGGTCTGTGTTTCCCTCCCCGTGCCTCTCTGTGTCTGCCCATGGTGGGGTCGCTCCCCTCCCCCACACTCAGTGTCACCCACCGACGTCCATGGGGACAAGGCACAGCTTCGGGGACACGCTGGTTCCCAGCGCGTTCTTGGCCTGCACCCAGATGCCCGTATTCTGGTACAGCTGTAGGTGTTTGCGGGGGATGGAGCAGTGGCTCTGCCCGTCCTCAGGCACGCAGTCGGGGATGGGGTCCTCCTGGCTCTGGCAGTTGCCCCGGCTCCTGCCAACAGGCCAGGCTTGGGTGTCAAGCGGCGGAAGAAAGCGAGGCTCCCTTCTCCTCCCATCTTTGCCTCTGGCTCCCCACCCCTACAGTCCTACCCATGCTCTGTCCCAGGACCCGAAGGAATGGGGGCTGGCGTAGAGACCCCTACTCACTTGAAGCTCTTCAGGGTGAAGTTGGTGGGCAGGTGGGTGTTGGGGCCTGGCTCCCACTGGCAGGTGAGGCTGTTGGTTGTGAGGTTCATGAGGCAGGACAGGTTGTGGGGTGTGGCGGGAGGGTCTGTGTATGGGGTGGGGAGAGTGAGGGCTTCAGGTAAGACCACTCAGAAAGCTCCTACTGGGACCACTTGGCCTCGTTTCCTTGCCCTGGGTCGTTCCCTTGTCTCCATGCAGGGTGACCCCAGAGGGGCAGCCCTGGGGGAAGCGAAGTTACAGGCACGTACAGGGATAAGTACCACAGAGTCTCCAACCCTCTCAACTCTGCCCCCTTTGACAGTAACAGTGTAGCATCTGGTTTTCATCCTGGTTCTGCCATTCATTAGCTGTGTGATCTTGAAGTCACCTAACGGCTCTGTGCCTCAGTTTCCTCATCTGAAAAATGGGGGTAATGGTAATATACCTACCCCCTAGGGTTCTTGTGAGGGCTGAGTGACTTACTATGTATACAGTGCTCAGAGCAGTGCCTGGCATATAGTGAGCGCTCTGTAGTGTTAGCTTTCACTGTTGTTGATTCTTAAATGAGAACCTTGGTCTTTCTTTGTTTTTAGTTATGCATTGGCTTGGCACAAATCCATCCTTCTCAGTTTGAATAGAAGGCTGAGACTGGGGTAGGGGAGAAGCTGGGAGCAAGCCCAGCTCATAGAGAATGTCCTCCCTGGAGACACCCTCCTATGGCTGGGGGCTTGGTCTTACTCGGCAGCCATATGGAGTAGTGGTTACTATACTGGCTTTCGAGCCACACTGCCTGTTATAAATCTTGGCTCCATCCTTATTAGTTTGTGACCTTTAGCACGTCACTTACCCTCCCCAAGCCTCAGTTTCCTCATCTGCAAAATGGGGCTAAATAACACTACCCACTGGTAGGGAAGATGGCATGATATTGTGCCTTTAAAGTGCTTATTGAGCAAGAGCTCAAGAAAGAACAGTTCTTATTAGTATTGGCAGGAGGGCATTGGAGGCAGAGTGGGTGGATGGCTGCAGGGACTCACAGCCTGCCTGTAGCTCAGCCTGGTCCAGGATCTGCAGGCTGTTGCCCCAGTGCAGGCAGCAGGAGAGAAGGGCCCGAGAGCGGTTGAGGTGGGGCAAGGTGATGGTGGACTGCAGGGTCCCATTCGGAAGGCACTGCTGCCTCTCCCCGGGCTGAAGCTCTGCTTCCAACTTCCATACAATGTGCGATCCCGAGCCCAGGTGGCTGCAGTTCTGGCTGATGATGCAGGAGGCTGTGATGGGATCCCCCAGGCGGACGATGGGGGCTGAGAGGCTGATGTGCCCGCACTGCTCCAGGCCTGGGGTGGAAGAGAAGGGGCCATAAGTGACTCCTCTGCCTGGCAGAGCTGGGCTCCTAGATTCAGTACCCCTAGACTCTGTGCCTTTACCTTCATGCTTTACCTCCCAAGACGTGTCGCTGGAATGGGGAGGGTGTGTACGGGGACTGTGAGAGGCTCTGGGGGTGAGATCAAGATAGCGGTGTGTGGGTAAATGTTTATCAGCTGGCTATACAGAGAGAAACAGATCCTGGTTTGTAGCCTGGGCTGCTTTCCCTGGTGTAAATATTCCCACCGTGGCTGATTTCAAGCTACCAGTGTGACATCACTGAATGTGAACCTGGGAAGAGATGTACACAATCAGCGCTTGCAAGCCAACCCCGGCACACCACCAGATGGGAGACTAGTCCCCTCCCCAGCAGTGGTGAAACAATGGTTAGAATGATAGGAACCCCACAGCCACAGCAATCTTTTCAGATTTCAAATCTGATTGTTACCCCATCTTGATCATAGCACTTCAATGGCACGTTATTCCTCTGAAAGGCAGTATGGTATGATGGATAAGAGCATGGATGTTGGAACTAGACTGCCTAGGTTTAGAGCCTGGTTCTATTGCTTATTAATTATGTGACCTTGATGTGTCACTGAGACTTTCTGTGCCTCAGTTTTCTCATCTGTAAAATGAGGATAAAAAAGTCCCTACCTTAGTTTTGCTGGAAGGATTAGATGTGAGAACATGTGTAAGGCACTTAGAACAGTGCCTGGCATATAAATATTTGCTGCCATGATTAGGATAAAGACTCAGATCCTTCTCACAGCCCTTGTGGCCTGGCCCCTGCCTAACCCTCCTGGTTCCAGCTCAGACCATCCTTTTCCAGCTCCCATCACCCTGGCCTTCTTGCTATTTCTTGAAAACACCATGCTCCCTCCAATCTCCGGATCTTTGTAACCGCTGATCCTTTTGGAGGTGCTCCTTTTCTTCTCTCCCACCCCTCCTTCACCTGGTTAACATTTAGGCGTCTTGCGGGGAACCAGACCAGGTTCTGACCAACCAGACCAGGCCAAGCCCCTTGAACATTCCCAAAGCTCTTATTATCCTTCATAATTATGTAGTCATGTGATTATTTGCTTGTTTGTCCCCCAGACTAGACCATGGGTTTTGTGAGGCCAGAGACCTTGGCTGTTTCACTCATTGCTGCATTCCCAGCACCTAGCACAGAGCAGGCCCTTGGTGGATACGTATGGAATAAACGAGTAAGCACTGCACTTTGCCCACGATGTCCTCTCTCCTCTCCCAGGTGTTCTTCAGCCCATTTTGCTGTTGGGGATGCTGAGCCCTTAAGAGGAGGAGCAATTTGTTTAGGGTCACAGAGCAAGTTCTTGGAGGCTTCTTCTACTCCACAGACTCAGAATTTCAGACTAGAAGGAAACTTGCCAACTGTTTACTTCAAAACTGCACCTGATACTGAGTCCTCCACAGCAGGGCTAGGATGGCCTGTTTTTGTACGGCCTGCCAGCTAAGAACATTTTTTATACGTCTAAAGGGTTAAAAACCAAACCAAATAAAAAACAGACAAGAACATGCAACAGAGACTGTATGTGGCCTGCAAAGCTGAACATTACATCAGACAATGATGTAATGCCTGCTGTGCCTTGGCTTGCATACCCCCAGAGATGGGAGGCTCTCCACCTATCAAGATAGAGTTTCCATAGTCTGGAGAGCTCTGCCTGGGATTCTTTTTATTTTATTTTATTTATTTATTTTTTGGCCGTGCCATGTGGCATGCGGGATCTTAGTGTCATGACGAGGGATCAAACCCGTGCCCCCGGCAGTGGAAGCGTAGAGTCCTAACCACTGGACCGCCAGGGAATTCCCTGGGATTCTATATTTCAGGATTAAAGCTGCCTCTTTACGGCTTCCACCCTGATTCCTCTGCTGCCCATGAAGGCTGCACAGGACTCAGGGGTTCCTTCTGACAACACGGCAGAGATTTGCAGACAAGACCTGGGTCTTCCCCACCTTCTCCGGGCTGGCCAGCCCAGGTCCTCTCACTTTTCCTCAGAGGTGGTGGTTTGCCTACAGAGGTCTATGCATGGGAACCTGGCTACCCCACATCTGTGGCCCAGTTGATTCTTTCGGGATTCTCTGGGAATCCCAGGAGCACTGTGGCTGTGCTGGGAAAGGCCTCCCTCCTCCACCCCCAGCATCTCTCCCTGTGCTCCCCTCTCCCCTCGGCGCCCTCGCTCCTGGCCACACTCACTTCTGGGGAGCAGCAGGATGATCAGGGCAGCTCCCGCTAGGCTCCAGGCTCCCAGCCCCGCCATAGTGCCGGCTTGGTGCTCACCTGGAGGCAGAGGGCGATGGTTAAGGTCATGGGCTTTGCAGTCAGAGCTGAGCTTAGTCCTTGCTCTGCCACAGTGTGGCTTCGGCCAGGTTACTTGATCTCTATGAGCCTAGTTTCATTGCAAAATGGAGGTAACAACAGCCTATACTGCACAGGGTTTTGGGAGGAAGACCCAAAATGATACAAGTCAAGGGCTTCACGCAGTGCCTGGCACATAGGAGACGACTCTGTAAGTGACAGCCGCTGTTATTATTCTATTTGCCTTCCAGGAGAGAGCAGGGAAAGGAGCCACAGGGAACAGTATTCTTCTCCACTTCCGTTCTGTCTTAGCTGGGTTGCCCCCCACAAAGCAGAGCCTGAGATGAAGGCTTGCATGCAGGGAGTTTATTTTGGGAAGATTCCAGGAACAGAGTGAGGGAGTGGGGAGAATGAAATGGGTAAGCCAGCACAAGGGTTCGTCATCAAGCCAGTCACATTTATGGACAACTGGGGCTCGATCCCGCCGGAACCTTCCAAGGAGCCGTGTAGAACACGCCTCAGAACTGTCCACCCAAGGGACAATTCATCCCTTGGCTGGCTGAGAGAATGGGAACATTTATTCACCAATTCCTGCCCCCTGTTGGTCAAGGGCTGTCCCTTGGGGTATTAATTCTCTGGCATGTCCATGTTGCACATGCATGAGTACCAGGCAGGTTCTCCTGGGTGAGCCATGCTCAAAGTCCTTTCCTCTGACGCTGGTGAGCGTCAGAGACGCTCCCTGGCAGGAAGGGACAACTCCACAGAGTAGCTGAGGACAGGTTACACCTTGGGAAGCTGGCTGCCGCAGAGATGGCTAAAGGGAAGGTGGGCTGGAGGATACCCCCAATTCTGGGCACAGACCTCTGGAGGCCTTCTGGGGCCAGGCATCCTGTGGTCATGGTGACAGTGCCCAGATGGAGGGAGCATTAGTTCCCTCTAATTAGTTCATTAGTCTCAGGAAGTATGCCTAGGTTTCTACCGCTGGGGTGGGCTTCCAGCCTTTCCACTCTGCTCCCATTGGGGTGTTGGGGCCAGACACCTGATCCTCCAGCACTAATTGACGCTCTTGGTGGCAGGTCAGTGGGAATCACCAGCCTGTACATACATGAACACATACATGTAGGTGGTGTCTCAGCTGATCCCCTGTGCTCAGAAAGAATTAAACTCCTCTCCCTTTTCTGTCCCTCCAAGACAGAGGTGTGAATAAGAAATGCCCAGATACCCAAAGCTATTCCTGCCTGCCTGGGTCTTACTTAAACCCCTGGTCTATCCTTACGTGTTGCAGTATCAGGATACCAGGTGAATGCTAGCCCATAAGTCACCTTTTTGCAAATCACGAAAAAAGCGCCCCTTCCTCTGGACAAATGCAGCCCCACACTAGGACCTGGCAACTAGGGAACAGGCTGCATTTCAACCTGCGCTTGCTGGGCAGCTTTGTGCAGTGAGAAACCTGCACAACTGTTCAGAGCACCCCAGTCTACCAATCAGTGGTTGGCAACTTTCTTCTTACAGCATGCCAGTATGATTATCCACCATGCCCACTTGTTGGGGAAGATTTAGCCTCCTTGGCCCAGATTTTGGGACACTGGTGCCCATCTCCATGTATTTTTGATCATATCCCAGCCCTCCTGCCCAGCGAAGTACCACTTCATCCCTCTCCATTGGCTCCTGTCCAGAGTGGGCAATGCAACCCCAAACCCCCAGGGGCCCAGGCATCCTTTCCCAGGGTTGCCAAGGGTTGGCACGTTTGGCATCAGTCCCTGGTCCCCCACGGCAGCCCTGGGTGCTCCCTACCCCAGCTGAGTGGGATCTGGGGCCAGGTAGAGCATGGTCTCACTCTCTGGGGGCCCAGCCCTGAGTCAGACCACCTGGTCTGAACCCCGGCTCCGCCACTTACCAGCTTGGTGACCTTGGACAAGTTACTTCCCTTTTCTGAGCCTCAGTTACCCCATCTGTGAAAGAGGGATAACAATAGCACCCACTTCTCAGGGTTGTGGTGAGGATGAAATGAGATGGTCCGTGATAAAAGCACTTAATACGGAGCCTGCATAGAGGAAGCACTCAATAACCATGTTATTTTCACGCGCCATAAAGCGGGACACCGCCTCGTGGAATCAGCATGGTTTAGTGCCTCCCTCCCCTGCTTACAGGCTGCGTGGTCACAACCGCCTAGGACTGCCACCTTGCTTTTGTCTGTGTCACACCGCACATTTCAAAGCCCCATTTCTGAGTCCCCTGCTCCTTGGCCCCCCAGTCTCCCCTCTTGCTCCAGCCATCTCGGCTCACTCTCTGGCCTCTCTCTGAGTCCCAGCACACCACGCTGTCCCCTGGGGTCACTGCATCACCCCCCCCCCATTCTGTTTTCCTCTCCTTTCCCTTCCATCACACTCAACCTTCTCCAGTTCACACCCCTCTCTCACCTGTTCTTTCTACTCCCCTTCACGTGGAGATTCTTTCCATGGGAAGAGGGTTGGGGGGAGGAGGAGGCTGGGAATGAACAAAGGGAGAGGACTTCCCAGATGTGGTTCAGACAGAGAGAGACAGGCGGAAAAAGTAGGAAAGTGAGATCCACAGACCGAAACGATGGAGAGAGACTCACAGAGATAAAGACTGAGGCAGGAGAGAGAAAAGAGCCGGAGACAAGAATGCTGATACACAGAGACCGAGGCACTCAGAGGCTGAGAAACAAGAGATACTCGAGATTTTAAGATTCAAGAGACAAAGGGAACCGTGAGAGACAAAAAGAGAGGCACAGAGAGACTCTGAGACGGACAGAGAGAAGCTCAGAGGCATGGCAAGCCAGAGAGGGGCTGAGGAGGAAAGAGAGATGGAGAGTGAAATAGACAGGGATGGAGCCTGGGAGCAGCTAAGACATAGGTTCAGAGAGAGAGACAATGAGTACGCCCTTCCCTGAGTCCAGCCCTTTCTTGAGCCCAGATCTGTCCTCAAAGAGATATTTGTCTGTTTGTGACTTCCCCAATGCAAAGAAAAGTAGGGGCACCCTGGGAAAAGTAACTCAGCGTCCGGGGCTCTTGGTTCCAAGGGACAAATCCTAAAGGCAGGAGCTCTGCTCCCAGGCCCCCTGCATATGCACGCCCTTGACAGAGTTGGGGGAGCGTAACTGGGACTCCAGGGTCCCCTCGAGCCCAAGGCCCAGCCCTCCCTGGGGCTCCCCTACTCACGCTGGAGCCTGCGGCCGGGCACCCGCCTGGCCTCCCTGGTCTCTGCTCTCCTCTTCAAGGCAAGTTCCTGAAAACAGCCGCAGCCTGGCTGCTCTCCCCAGCCCTGTCGTTAATGGCTCGGCCTCTGACAGGCGCAGGGGCTGCGGATTGCAACACCTGCCCAGCCTCCTTCCCGCCCTTGCATTGTCGAAGCTGGCACGGGCAGCCCTTCCTCCCAGGAAGGAGCCTAGGAGGGAAGCTGGTGGGGCCCGGGCAGCCTTCCTGCCTCGGGGGTCTTAAAGGGGCAGAGGGATGTGGCAACGTTGTACCCCTCCTCTGCCTCCGGATTTCCTGACCTCAAAGCTAGGAGGCCGGCAGGGCCCAGGCTCCAACCCGCCTGGGTGCCATTCCCATGCCCCCGCACGCCCCTGCCCTGGGGGAGCATCACTTGGAGACAGACCCTGGCTTGAAGGCTCGCTTGGCCCTAAGCCTCTTTTTAGCACTAACCTTGGGGCCCTGATCCTCCTACTATTCAGAGGGGCGTCCTCCAGGTCACAGGGAACTCTGGAACACAGTACCTTCCTCCCCACTCCCTCTGCATGGCATGTTCCTTACTGTGGCCCAGAGGCCACACAGACAGAGGAATGCAGACTCTGGGGACAAGGCAGGGGATTGCCTGTGAGGCTCCGGTCTTCACAGGCTCACTAGAGATTAGTAACGTTAACTCACGGTGATTCTGCCAAACTGAATATTTTTTCATTGAGTGAAACAGACTACACTTTATGTCTTTCACAATTCCTCTGCAATTGTTTACAAAAAATTTTCTGTGCATTTTTCTAAAGAGGGTGCAGACTGTTCACAGTTTATTGGGTTTATGATGCAATAAAGATTAGGTACCAACAGACTAGCAGAGTGTCTATAACATACGATCCTTTTTAGAAAAAGTGGGTTTCTGAGTCTGTTGTGATGAGGCAGACCTGGGCTCCAGTTCTCGTTCCAGTATGAAACATCCAACTGTCTGCAGCAACCTCCCCGAGGTGTCCCAGAAGCCTCACATGCTCAATAAATCCCATTGACTCTTCTTTCAGAATATAACCAGAATCCTGGGTAGATAGGTATTCACTGTAAAGTTCAACTTGGCCATATGTTTGGATATTTTCCTGATGAAAAATTGGAAAATATAAATATCACTTAAACCAATACCAGCCAGCTCTAAGCCATCCTTTCTCTTACCTGGATCATTGCAGTGGGCCCCTCCCTGGTCTCCCACTTCCATTCATCCTCATCCCCCCGACCTGTCTATTGTTCCTTCAGCAGCCAGTGTGGTACTGATCAAACAGAAGTCAATTCATGTCATCCTCTGCCCCAAACTCCCAAGGGCTCTCATCTCACTCAAAGTCAAAGCCCTTTCAATGACCTACAAAGCCCTACTCAACCCGGGGCCCGTTCCCTCCCTGGCCCCTCTCCTGTGATTATTCTCCCCCTTGCTGCTCTGCTCTAGCCACTCTGTTGCCTTGTTATTTCTTGGACATGTTAGGCTCCCTCCTGCCTCTGGGCCTTTGCACTTGCTGTTTCCTCTGCCTGGACTCTTTTCCCCCAAATCACTCTATGGGTCACTCCCTCCCCTTCTTTGGGTTTTTTGCTCAAATGTCACTTTCTCATTGAGGCCTTCTCTGACCACCCTTTAAAAAAATTGCAACCACCCCTCACTCTCTAGCTCTCTTTCCCCCCTAATATTACCCTTTTCACCATCTGACACTGGCTGCCCCCAGCCCCACCTCCCACTAGAATGGAAGCTCCATGAGGGCAAGGGTTTTAGTCTGTTTTGTTTAGAACTTTATCTCCAGGGACTTCCTTGGTGGTGCAGTGGTTAAGAATCCGCCTGCCAATGCAGGGGACATGGATGGGTTCGAGCCCTGGTCCGGGAAGATCCCACATGCCACGGAGCAACTAAGCCCGTGCACCACAACTACTGAGCCTGCGCTCTAGAGCCCGCAAGCCACAACTACTGAGCCTGCGTGCCTAGAGCCTGTGCTCCACAACAAGAGAAGCCACTGCAATGAGAAACCCGCACACCACGACGAAGAGTAGCTCCCGCTCACCGCAACTAGAGAAAGCCCGCGTGCAGCAACGAAGACCCAACGCAGCCAAAAAATAAATAAATAAATAAATTAAAAAAATTAAAAAACAAAAACAAAACCAACTTTATCTCCAGGGTCTTCAACACTGTCTGTCACATAGGGAGCCCTCAATACATAACATTCGTTGTTGAGTGAACGATTGAATGGATGCATCTTCCCTCCACTTCACCAAACCTGTCCCCAGTCCCTGCAAACCTCATCTTGGTAAATTATATCACCCCCAGGTCCCCCAACCCAGGGACCCAGGAGTCATTCTTCACGCCCCTCCCCCACACTGTCACATCCAGTCAGTTCCTAATGAAGGAGAATGGGCCGTTTGTTCATCATTCAGAAAACTTGTTCCTCAAGTAGGTTGCAGGGGCATGATGGTGAGCAAAAGCAGCCTTAGTTTCTGCCTTGATGGAGTTCTCAGGCTTATCAAGAACTCAGAAATTCATCTTTTCTCTCTGCCTTTGTCAGGTCTCCCCACCCCTCACCTGGACACATTGCTGCCTCCCTCCGGGGCTGAGCCCCTGTCACCTCCGGCTGGCCAAGTCCTGGCCCTGCCCCCGCTTGGGCACCTTGCCTGCCCTGAGCATCTCTCCGGGCTGGGTCGGGTGCCCTCCCTCCTTGGTGATGCTGTAATGCTGCAGCGGCTGTTGGCTGTCTGCTTCCTTCATTAGACTGTGCGCTCCTTGAGGGCAGAAACCACGTTCTTTTCTCTGCCTGCAGCCTCAGCACAGGGCACCCAGAATTCTCAGTGCAGATCTACTGGACTGAGGACTTTGGAGAAGCTGTTTACCCTCTCCAAGCCTCAGTTTCCTTACCTGCCACAGGGGTAATAACTCCTCCCAGGGGTTTTGTGAGGATTAAATGAGCTACGGGAGGTACGGAGCCTAGCATGGTAACAAGCACGTGGTAGGTGTTCAAGAAAATTCCTTACTTTCTTTCCGCTCTGCAGAGTTCAGTATGTCAGAGCAAGACTCCACTGATCTCATCTGTGCTCCATTCTCCACTGAGGACCTGCACCAGGCAATGGAGCTGCCGCAGCTGAAATGAAAATTAGACTTAAGGAAAAACTTTCCTTAGGTAAGAAGCATTAGCAGATAGAGAGGCTAAGAGCAGAGGTTGAGGAGTAGACTGCTTCGACTTCCCACTTAATGCCGTGTGGCCCTGGGCAAGTTGTTTGACCTCTCTGAGCCTCCGTTTCATCATCTTTAAAATGGGGATAATGTTAGTATTTACTTCAGGGGATCCTTGAGAGAAATCAGTGAACTAATGCGTGTGAGGCTCATGGGATGGAGCCAGGCTCACAGTAAATGTTCAATAAATGTTTACTCTGGTGAGCTGGAAAGCACGAGACAGCTGTGAAGTCAACCCCTCCCTCACACCTAGTGTCTGCTTTGTGGATACTTCCTCCTCCAGCTCTCCTGCCCCGCCCCCTCCTCCCTCAGACTGGGTGGCCTCTGGGGGCTGGAAATCCCAGTCTGGGGGTTCTGCAGTGGATGGGGAACCCCATGCTCGGCAGCCCTACTGCGGGTGGGGTGGTTTTTGTTTCTGCGGGCAGAGGCCAGGTGGGCCAGCCAGGGTGAGTGTCCAGAGGCGGAGGCTCTGCTCATCCGCCGGGGGCTGGTTTGGCTGGAATAAAGCAGTCGGCTGAGATTGTGCAAACAGGTCATTGTGCAAACACGCCCCCGTGTGTGACCTCGATTGTGCAAACAGGTGTTTACTGGAGGCTGCCCAGCTTGGGCTGCCCGCTTACAAAAAGCGCCTGAGCTGTTGACTCAGAAGGAACCAGAATCTGGACACTCATTCTTCCTTGAACACACCCTGAACTTTCTGCCTCCCAGCCTTGGCTCAGGCTGTCCTCCCTCCCTGGAGTGCCCTCCTCCACCTCCATCTCTACTTGTTGAAATTTTACCCATTCTTCAAGGCTGAGAGAAAATGCCACTAAGTCTTTCTCCATAAACTTTTCCCTCATTTGCGTATTCTGGGCATTTGATAGACCTCGAAATTCACAGTTCATGTTTTACCTTATGACCCTTTCTAGACTCTGAGCTCCCCGAGGACAAGGACTTTTCCTTATTCTCCTCTGAAAGGTTAGGAAACTGAGGCCCAGAGAGGGAAAGTGACCAGCCCCATGTCACACAGCCAGCTCTCTGCAGAGCTGGGCTCTAAATCAGGTCTCTGCATTTTCTGCCACACTCACTACCTCTCTTTCGACCCCCACCCCTCCTCTGACCCTGGATCTTTGCTCCAGCCCCTGGGTTGTGGTAGAACTCCAGCTGGAACTTAAGGGATGAGTGGGATTTGTACAGAGGAGGGAAGGGTATTCAGGGCAGCGGAACAGCAAGAACAAAGGCATGGAGGCTGGAACGGGAAGAGTGTGTATGAGGCTGTTAAAGAGGTAGGAAGAGGCAGCACGCGCCTGGGAATGGTGGGAGATGGTGGTGGGGTCAGGGCTGCATCCTAGACCCGGAGATGACATTGACTCTGCACCACCTTGGGCAGCATCTCACGGTCCTGCCTCTCGGACCCCCATCTCCCCCTGATACTCCGCAGATGCCCCAGCTAAACATGCCCCCACCTGAGCTCCTCCACTTTTTCTCCTGAAAACCTGCTTTTCTGTCCAGGCATCCGGAAACCTGGACTCGGCCTGGACTCCTCCCTGCTCCTTACGCCCCACATCTGGCCTGTCACCCTTTCCTGTGGGTTCTGCCCCTTCTCTCCCACCTCACTGCCATGGCAGGAGTCAGGCCACCATCATTACTCTTCAGAATGATGGCAATGACTTCCTCCCGGTCTCCCTGCCTTCGTTCCTGGGATACCACCCTTCTTATACTCAGCTGGAGGGCTTCTTCCAAAACACAAGTCCCAGCATGTCACTGACCAACTGAAAACCCTCCATTGGTTCCTCGCTGCCCATGGGATAAAGTTCCAAGTCATCCTCATGGCCTTTGAGTCCCTTCGTCGCCAGCCCCTAATCCTCCCCGATGCTGGAGCCTCATCTCTTCATATTCCTTTTCCCAACCTCCTCCTCCCCTTAGGGGCCTGAAACCCCAGCCATTCCATTTACCATCACTGTCCAATCATGTGCTGCTGTTTTGAGGCTCCAGGGCTTTCCAACACTCTTCCCTCTGCTCAGAATGTCCATCCCCCTTATTTTTGTGTCTGAAGAAATCCCTTTTATCCTTTAAAATCCAGCTGAAATGTCACCTCCTCTGTGAAGCCTCCCTGGATTTCCCAGGCTGGGTTAGGTGCTGCTCATCCGGATTCCCAGGTGCTCTGTGAAGCCCGGGACTGGATCAGTGACCCCAGTATCCAGCATGGGCCTGGCATGGAGGAGGTGTCTGTGACAGTGTGCTGAGCAGTTTGGATGTTGGACCTGGGTCTTCAGGCCGGAGGGATCACCAGTGGCCATCAGTTTACCTGCCAAGGGATCTGGAAGAGTCTTTTCCACCCAGTGGCAGACCATACTGCACTCTCCTGCTTCCCTGGTGCTCAGATTGGCAGGATTTTCTGCCTTTGATTGGCGGCCCAAATGACAGATAAATCAATTAGGACGTAATCGATGCTGGATGCTGGAGGGCCGTATGCAGGGCCCCAACCTGCAAAGAGGCTGCGATGGCTGCCCAGATGCTCTCCTGGAGGGTCTGCTTCTAGGGAAGGAAGCAGAATTCTAGCTTCGGGTGGGCAAAAGGGAAGACCCCCCACTCCCTCCCCGGCCCCATCTGCCGCTTGTGGTCTGCTGGCCAGGAGGGCCTTATCTCTGCTCTCCCGGCCTTGGCCTGCCATGGTGTGTCTGGGTGGGGGGTATGGTCCTGGTGGTGGTGGTGGAATCAGAGGCTGAGGTGAGATAAAGCTCAGATGCTTATCTTGGCTTGGAGGAAACCTATCTGTTCTGCAACCCTGTGGCTGGCAGAGAGTCCCCAGGCAGGGCCAGCTTCTGCCCTGATCGTGGGCTTCCTTAAATGAGGTAGCTGGATCCAGGCAGCTGGTTCATGTCCCCATGCATTGGGGTGGGCAGGTGGAAGGGAGAAGACAGGGACAGTTTTCCTCAAAATCTTGCCAGGAGGAGTAGCCAGGAGAAGTCAAATAACATGGTTAAGGCAAGAGAGAAGTGAAGGCAGGTCCATAACTTCTGTGATGAGAACCTAGGGTCTGCATTCTTCTGCTGCTTCCTGGGGTACCTGGCCTGGATCCTGAGAGGCAAGAGGGGTCATCAGATGTAGCCAGTCTGTTCCCTTACTCCTGTGTCCTCTGTCCCTCCAGTGTAGACTCAGGGGCCACAGATGGGGGCTTTTGCCCCCGGGTGAGCCTTTGGGCTGGGGGCCCCCAGGGAGTAGAGGGATGGTGACTTTTGCAACCTCCTGTGGTTATAGCTGTTCTAATGAGTGGTGTAGACTCCTGGGGCAAGGCCTGGCCTATTAGCTCTGTCACCTCTCTGACCTCCCAGGCTGTTCTGCTATGTTTCCTGGAATGTCCAGGTCATTCAATTCATTCACTTATTTATTCACATCCCCCCGCCACCACCACGCACGTCCCACCATCTCACTCTTCTTTCCATTCATCCTCTCACTCACTGGTCCATCCATCCATCCATCTATCCATCTGCTCACTCATTTATCCACCCCCTCACTCATCTATCCACCCCCTCATCCATCCATCCATCCACCGTCTATCCATCACACCCACCCATTCATTCACCCATCTGCCCACCCGCTCATCAATCCAGCAAATATTTTTTATAGAAGCAAAACTTCCACACCCTTAGACTCTTCACAGAACCTCTGCCCGCCTCCCATCCCTCCCACACTACCTCCCTGTGGCCCTTATGAAAGGAGGCAGCTCCTTCTCCCAAGCTCCAGGTACGACAAGGGCCAGGAATATGGTGGGATTTCCTCTTGATCCCAGGGTTGCATCCAGACGTGGCTCCTGGGCCCTCATTTGAAGCCCTTGCCCGTGGAGCTGTTTCACCCTCTACCTTTCCCCGTTCCTCTCTTCTACTGACCTCCACTCACTCTTGATTTGGGTGCCTGCCTCATGGTCTTCTTCTCCACGGCCACCCTGCCACCACCTGGGGGCGCCTTATCAGCCACATGGATGATGCACCCACACCTGGGTTCTTCAGTTCCTTGACCAGTCACCTCGTGGCTTTTCCCTTTTAGCCACCAATGCTGTGGTCACACCACGGACCTCAGTGTCACCTGGAACTGCTCAACCTCTAAAACCTCACACTCCGTCACCTGTCTCTTTGCCCGCAGCTCTCCCTCCATCTAGCTCTCACCACTCCCCCACAGCTCCTGCACTCTGAGCGCAGAGAAGCCTCCAGGCCTTGGTTCCTCCGTGTCCTCATCTGTCAGCCTCCTCCTCACCTTTCTTCCTTTCCTTCTCCCTTAGCAGCCCAGCAATAACTCACTGATGACTTTCTGACCTGTACCCTCAGTGCATTTGCAGCCCCGTCCTCCCTCCTCCCTGGTCAGAAGAACCTCGTGGATCGTGCTGCCATTGGCTGCCTCCCCCTCCCCAGCCTGCCCTGTCCTGGTGGTGGGCCTGGGAAGACGCTCATGGAAGATCAGGCAGGAGGAGCCTGGTCCTGGCTCCAGTTTCTCCTGGGCCCTCAACCATCCCTCAAGCTCTGTTCTTGTCCTCTGTCCCCAAACTCTCCCTTCGATGCTTTTGGTCCCTTTGCAAGAGTTCCCCCCACCAATTCTCAACTGGCCAGTAAGAGAGTCTAACTTTGATTTTCTGACCACCAAACATGCCTATCCTGGCCTTTTCCAAAATGAGGACTCTCTCCCATGGTCCAAAACCAACTTCTCCTTCCACCCTTCTTCCAAGTTCCTTTCACTTCCGCAGCAATCACCACCATTTCTCCCCCTGCTTTTGTACTAATAATAACTACCATAACTTCCTCTACTGAGTGCTTCCTGGGTGCTGTGCTCTGCTTTAAACACTTTGCATTCATTAACATATCTAATCTTTATGGCTGTTCTATGGGGTAGAGTTTGTTATCATTATCACCCATACCAAAGATGGGAAAACTGAGAGACAGCTGGCAAATGGCAGAGCTAAGATCTGGTTCTGAGCCCTGGAAGCTTGACTCCAGATCCTGTACGCATGCCCACTATGTCTATGCTATGCTGCTTCTGGGCTTTTCTTGCTGCATGGCTCTGCCAGCAGCACTGCACCATGATCCAGTTTCTTCCATTCCTTCAACATACTTTCCTTTTTGGTACTACCCTATCTTTCTCCTCCCATTCACAGCCAAATGATTGTAAAGAGTTGTCAGCATTTGCTATTTCCACTTCCTTACTGCCCAGCTGAACCCGCCTTCCACCCCGTCACCCCATAGGAACGTCTGTCTCCGGATCACCCACAACCTTCTGATCACCAGATTCTTCCCAGTCCTCTCCAGACTCAGCTGTGCTGCTGGATTTGCCAACATCAGCCTCCTATTCCTTTTGACTTAACGGATTTTTAATTTTTAATTAATTAATTAATTAAAGTTTTAATAAATTTATTTAATTTATTTATTATTTTTGGCTGTGTTGGGTCTTTGTTGCTGCGCGCGGGCTTTCTCTAGTTGCGGCGAGCGGGGGCTACTCTTCGTTGCAGTGTGCGGGCTTCTCATTGCGGTGGCTTCTCTTGTTGTGGAGCATGGGCCCTAGGCACACAGGCTTCAGTAGTTGCGGCATGTGGGCTCAGTAGTTGCGGCTCGCGGGCTCTAGAGCGCAGGCTCAGTAGTTGTGGCGCACGGGCTTAGTTGCTCCGTGGCATGTGGGATCTTCCCGGACCAGGGCTCGAACCCATGTCTCCTGCATTGGCAGGCGGACTCTTAACCACTGCGCCACCAGGAAAGCCCCAATGGATTTTTTAAAGTAAAATTTTAATTGAAGAATAACATATATACCATTGCAAAATTGTAATTGTAACTTTTAGCCTTATTGGAAGTGTATATAATTATATATGTATGTGTTTTTAAGTTCTTAATTTTGAGATCATTTCAGGTTTGTAGAAAAGTTGCAAGAATAGTACAGAAAACTTCTGTCTCCCCTTCATCCAAATCCTTAACATTTTACTGAATTTATCATCTATCTAGCTATCTATTATGGGCTGAACTGTGTCCCCCAAAATTCATATCGTGAAGTTTCAACCCCTAGCAGAGAGTGACTATATTTGGAGATAGGGGCTTTAAAGAGGTGATTGAGTTAATATGAGGCCATTATTAGGAGGCCCTAATCCAATATGACTGGTGTCCTTATAAGAAGAGGAAGAGACACCAGGGATGCTCACATACAGTGAAAAGACCATGTGAGGACACGGGGAGAAGGCGGCCATCTGCAAGACAAGGGGAGAGGCCTCAGAAGGAACCAGCTCTGCCAAAACCTTGATCTTAGACTTCCAGCCTCTACAACTATGAGAAAGTAAATTTCTATTGTTTTAGCTACCTGATCTGTGGTATTTTGATATATACATGCATATACACATGCGATTTTTTTTCTGAACCATTTGAGAGTGAATGGCACATGATCCTGCATTACCCATAAGTATGTCCCACTGTGTATTTCCTAAAAACAAGGACATTCTCTTGCCTGGTCACAGTATGATGATGAAAATCAGGAAATTAACATTGTTACAATAATATTATCCAGTCTACAGCTGTTATTCAGATTTCACCAATTGTCCCTAGATATGTACTTTAAAATGTACTATGTAATATTTGATATGTAAGAATGCTTGAAAATTATTTAATAATAAAATAATCATCTACCAATCAATCACCCAACTAGAACAAGGGTCTAGAACAGGGGTCAACAAACCCAATTTGGCCCAGCCTGTTTTGGTAAATAAGGATTTATCGGCTCACAGTCACATCCATTTATTTACATATGGTCTGTGGCTGCCTTTGTGGTATAACAGCAGAGTTGAGTAGTTGTGATAGAGCCCTATGTTCTGCAAAGCCAAAAAGTTTACCATCTGGCCCTTTACAAAAAGTTTGCCAAACTCTGGTCTAGAACAGAGGTGTCCGATAGAACTTCCTATGTTGATGGAAATGTTCTGTAAATCTGTGCTGTCTAGTAGAGTAGCCCCTGGCCACATGTAGCTATGTAGCACTTGAAATTTGGCTGGCATGACTTGAGGAACTGAATTTTAAATTTTATTTAATTGTAATTAATTTAAATACAAATCAGAATAACCACGTGTGGTTTATGGTTACTGTATTAGAAAGCACAGATCTAGGACATCACCCATGTCTTTTCATCCACTTGTAAATTTCTTCCTATTCTACCTCCCTGTCTCCTCAGCCCCCAGAGGTAACCACTATCTTGAGTTTTGTTTCTATTATTTCCTTTCTATTTAAAAATATAGTTAGCACATATGTATGTTTCTATAAACAATATATTATTTGATTTGATTGTTTTTGAACTTTATAACAATGCTAGCATACTGAATGCAGTCTTCTGCAACTTGATTTTTTTCTCTCAACATTATGTTTCTGCCATGTTGCTATGGGTGATTGAAGTGTTTTCATTTTTTTATTATGTAGCTATACCAAAAATTAGTTTTACCCATTTCTTTTTTTTTTTTAAGGATTTTGGTAGGAACTTTATAAATTTATTTATTTATTCATTTTTGCTGTGTTGGGTCTTCGTTTCTGTGCGAGGGCTTTCTCCAGTTGCGGCGAGTGGGGGCCACTCTTCATCGCGGTGCGCGGGCCTCTCACTATCGCGACCTCTGTTGTTGCGGAGCACAGGCTCCAGACGCGCAGGCTCAGTAGTTGTGGCGCACGGGCCCAGTCGCTCCGCGGCATGTGGGATCCTCCCAGCCAGGGCTTGAACCCGTGTCCCCTGCATTGGCAGGCAGATTATCAACCACTGTGCCACCAGGGAAGCCCCCTATTTCTTATTAGATGTTAAGGTAGTTTCCATTTTTTTCCTACTAGGGATATTCTTCTATATCTCTCTTGAGGCATAAGTTCATGAGTTTCTTTAGAAGAATTGCTGGGCAAGTAGGATATATAAATGATCAAACTTACAATTGGCACCATCTTGTTTTCCAACATGCTTGTACTAAGTTACATTCCCACCAGCTGACTGTAAAAGTTCCTGTTGATCCAGATCCTTACCAGCCCTTGGTGGTGTCAGACTTCTTCATTTTTGCCAGCATGGTGCAAAATTGTAGCTCATGTTGTCTTAATTTGCATTTTACTGATTATTAATAAGGTTGATCTTCTTTTCGTACGTTGATTAGTCTTTCAAAAATTCTGTTGTAATTTTGATTGGAGTTGCATTGATTTTATAGATCGATTTAGAAGGAATTGTTATCTTTAAATATTGAGCTTCCTTATCCATCACAGATTTAAAATTTTTTTATTTACTCTCTTTAAGTTTTACAATTCTTTCCATCTAGGTCTTACACATCTTTCATTAGATTTATTCCTGTTTCCTTATGTTCTTGTTGCAATTGCAAATGATATATATTTTAAAATTACATCTCCTAAATGCAATTGATTTTTCCCCCATAGGAAGAGGTATCTTTCTCTTTCCTTCCTTTTTTTGTTTTTAATTAATATATTTTATTTATTTATTTTTGGCTGCGTTGAGTCTTCATTGCTGCGTGCAGGCTTTCTCTAGTTGCGGTGAGTGGGGGCTACTCTTCGTTGCGTTGCGCAGGCTTCTCATTGTGGTGGCTTCTCTTGTTGTGGAGCACGGGCTCTAGGCGCACGGGCTTCAGTAGTTGTGGCACGCGGGCTCAGTAGTTGTGGCTTGTGGGCTCTAGAGTGCAGGCTCAGTACTTGTGTTGCACGGGCTTGGTTGCTCCGCGGCATGTAGGATCTTCCCGGACCAGGGCTCAAACCCGTGACCCCTGCATTGGCAGGCGGATTCTTAACCACTGCGCCACCAGGGAAGCCCTCCTTCTTATATATTGTTTAAAAATTTAGCAATGGTGTTAAGTCTCTTTTTTCTAACACGTCATTTGTAGATTTTTGGGTTTTCTTTGTAAATAAACGTGTAATCTGTGCATGATACACATTTCTTTCCTTCTGACCTTTATGTGTTTTATTTCATTTTCTTGTCTTACTACACTGGCTAGGACTACCAGTTTGGCTTTGAAGAGAAGCAGTGATAGTGAGCATCTTTGTCTTATTTATTATTTTAAAGGAAATAGTAATGTTTCCCATTAAGAATAAAGTTTTCTAAAGGTTTTGGGTAGATAACCTTTATTATTTAAAAAATTTCCAGGGGAAATGGAGGAAGATGGTCAAAAGGTACAAACTTCCAGTTATAAGATAAATAAGTACTAAGGGTGTAATGTACAACACATGATGACTGTAGCTATATATATAGGAAATACATAGGAAAGTTGTTGAGAGTAAACGCTAAGAATTCTTATCACAAGAAGAAAAATTTTCTTTTTTCTTTCTTTTCTTTTTATTGTATCTATATGAGAAGATAAAATTATCTGAACCTATTGTGGTAATTATTTCACAATATATGTAAATTAAACTGTCATGCTGTATGCCTTAAACTTATACAGTGATGTATGTCAATTATTTTTTAATAAAACTGGAAAAAAAGAAGTCTCCCTTATAGCCCTAGTTTAAGAGTTTTAAAAAATCATGAATAACTTATCATATCCAATGTTTCCTACTGCATCTATTGAAAAGATAATGTAGTTTTTCTTGATTAATTTGTTAATGTGATGAATAACATTTATAGACTTATAATATTAAATATATTTGCAATTCTAGGATAAACTCAAATTGGCCATAATATATTATCATTTTTATGCACTGCTAGATTTAGGTTGTTATACTCTTTTTAAGGATTGTTTTGCATCTGTGCTTTTGAGTGAATTCCTTTCTCATACCCTCCTTGTTAGGTTTTGGACTCAAGGCTCTACTGTCCCCATAGAATGAGCTGGGAAGTGCTCTGTCTTCTTCAGTTCTCTGTAAGAGTTTGTATAAGTTGGAATGATCTGTTTCCTGATACAGAGTTGTTCATAATGTTCACTTTCTGTCTTTCTAATCTCTTCTGGATTTGTAATATGTTCCTTAAAATTTTTTTTAATGCAAAATTTTGGTGACCTCTGTCTTTTATTATTGATCAATATTGCCAGAGATTTGCCTTCTTCTTTTTTTATTTCTTTTTCTTTTTCTTTTTTTGGCTGCACTGGGTCTTCATTGCTGCGCGTGGGCTTTCTCTAGCTCCGGCGAGCAGGGGCTACTCTTCGTTGTGGTGCACAGGCTTCTCACTGCGGTGGCTTCTCTGTTCCGGAGCATGGGCTCTAGGCGCGGGCTTCAGTAGTTGTGGTATGTGGACTCAGTAGTTGTGGCTCTCAGGCTTAGTTGTTCCGTGGCATGTGGGATCTTCCCGACCCAGGGATGGATCCTGTATCCCCTGCATTGGCAAGCGGATTGTTAACTACTGCACCACCAGGGGAGTCCTGAGATTTGTCTCTTTATTAGTCTTTTCAAGATACCAAGTTTTTTGGTTTTTTGTTTTTGTTTTTTTTAAATTATTTGCTTTATTTTTTTTTAAAAATTTATTTATTTATTTATTTATGGCTGTGTTGGGTCTTCTTTTTTTAAAATTATTTTTAAAATATTTATTTATTTATTTATTTGGCTGTGCCAGGTGTTAGTTGCGGCATGCGGGATCCTTAGTTGTGGCATGCAAACTCTTAGTTGTGGCCTGTGGGATCTTCCCAGACCAGGGCTTGAACCCGTGTCCCTTGCATTGGCAGGCAGATTCTCAACCACTGTGCCACCAGAGAAGCCCAAGATACCAAGTTTTTATTTTTTTTGCTTTGCTTTGCACTAATTCTATTTTCTTTACTTTGATTTAATTAATTTCTCTTCTTAGCTTTATCATTACTTTTTTGGGGGTTTTGTTTTCTTTGGGTTTATTCTATGATTCTTTTTATAACTTCTTAAGTTGGGTGTTTAGTCCATTAATTTTTTGTCTTTTCATCTTTTCTAACAGAAACTTTCAAGAATCTCCATTTTACTAGAAATATTTCTTTGGCTCTGTCCCACAATTTTGATAGGCACTGTTTTCAGTAACATTCTGTTCTAAGTGTTTTAAAATTTCTATTATGATTTCTTCTTTGACTTATGAATTATTATACTTAGAAGAAAATTTTAAAATTTCCAAATGTATGGGGATTAAAAATTTTTGTTTCTTATTGAATTCTTTTCTTAGGTATGTATAATTTTTTTTTAAGGCATGTATAATTTAATATTCAGTCCATATACAAAAATCCCCAATTGTCCCAAGAATGTCTTTTATGGCTATTTTCCCCCTCCTTCCCCTCTTTCTCTCCCCACCCCCTCTCTTTCTTCCTGTCTCTGTTACTGATCCAAGATCCTATCAAGGTTAGTGAATTCCACGTGTTTTTTATGGAGTTTAATCACTTTTAACCAATTAAACAACAGCCCCTCCCACCTTTTTGTTAATCTAACACTGACCTTTTTGAAGAATCCTGGCCAGGTATGTTACAGGTGTCTCACATTTGGGATTTGTCTGACTTGTTCTTTTTTTTGAGAACTAGGTGTCTCTCATTTATTTATTTATTTATTTGATTGTGCTGGGTCTCTCAGTTGCGGCTTGCAGGCTCCTTAGTTAGGGCTCACAGGCTCCTTAGTTGTGGCATGTGAACTCTTAGTTGCGGCATGCATGTGGGATCTAGTTCCCCGAGCAGGGATCGAACCCGGGGCGCACTGCATTGGGAACGTGGAGTCTTATCCACTGTGCCACCAGAGAAGTCCCTGACTTGTTCTTCTTGATTGCTTTTAATTTGTTTACATACAGTATTGTCTTTCTGTAAACCCAACATTAGATCTAGAGGCCTGATTGAATTTGGGTTAATCATTGGAAGCAAGACTATGTCACGGGAGATGTTTGCTACCTTTTATCGGATAACAACACAAGGCTTAAAGGGTCAATAAAAGGTCATAAAAGGTCCATGTGTCTCACCATTGCTGATGCCAAATTTGATCACTTGGTTAGAAAAGCGAGGATCAGATTGCTCCATGTTGAAATATATTCCCCCCTTTGCAATTACTAAGTAATTTGTTTGGAAACAGTATTTTCACAGTGTGCCAAAGAATGAACCCACAGATTAGTTATTGAATTCCAATTTAAAGGCATTGCACTTAGAAAACATGATCTGTGTGATGTTGATTCTTTGGAATTGAGACTTGCTTTATAACCTAGTACGTGGCCAATTAAAATAATTTTTAAAAATTTGTGCTTGAGAAGTGTAGTTGGATGCAGAGTTCCGTAAACTTCCATTAAACCCCACTTGTTATATTGCTCAAATCCTCTTTGACTTACCAGTAATATGTATTTGACCTACCAATAATGGAGAGGTGAGTATTCAAATCTACCCCCATGATAGTGGGTTTTTCTATTTTGCCCTGCAGTTCTGTCAATTTTGCTTTCTATTTTTTGAGGGTATTTTATTAGGTACATGCAGATTTAGAATTGCTGTGTCTTCCAGGAAGAGTGAACTTTTAACCTTTATGTACTGACCTTTTCTATCCCTAATAAAGTTTGTCATCTTAAGTTTGTTTTCTTCTTCTGATTTTAGTGCAGCTGTCCCAGCTTTCTTTTGATTAGTGTTTGTATGCTCTTTCAACCCATCTCCTTATGTTTTAGATGTGTCCCTGTAAACAGCAAAGAGCTGAATTAAAATCCAATCTAACACTTTGTCTTTTAAATGGCACATTTAATCCTTTAAAGTTTATTGTGATTATTGATATCTTTGGACTTACTTTTGTTTTCCTACTTATCCTATTATTTCCTCTATGCTTTCTCCCCTTCCTTTCTTGCTTCTCCCCGCTTTGGATTGATTGAGTTTGCTTATTGTCTTATTCTATCCTTTTCTACGCCCTTTATTGATTTGGAATTTATACACTCTACCATATTTCTAGTGGTTGCTTTTGAAATTCTATCCCACATACCTAATGAAGTCTAAGATTATTAGTATTTCTAAACCTCTTTCCAAACCTTACAAAGAGCTTTGAAACCTTCAACTTTGATCTCCTACAACGGGTTTACATACTATTTCTGTGCAATATTTTGGTTCTTCCTTTCCTTTCCCTTATGTTGTCATTATTTTATACAATGTTTCTGTAGACTTATCTACATGTTTATCAATTTCTTTACCCACCATTCTTTCTTCCACACAGACCTTCCTTCTGGGATAATTTCTCTTTTTCTTATAGCACATCCTTCAGAGGTTCCTTCAGTAAAAACTTGCTGATGGCAAACTCTTTTTGCTTATCTGTAAAAAAAATCTCCATTTCACCCTCAGCCTTGAAAGATAGTTTTTCTAAGTTCACAATTCTAGGTTGACAGTTATTTTCTCTCAGTGCTTTGAAGCTATTCCCTGTCTTCTGGTTTTCACGGTTGCTGTTGAGGTGTGTTGTCTAATTATCCTTCCTTTGTAGGTGGTATGTCTTTTCTACATAGCTGCTTTTAAGATCTTTGTCTATGGCATTAATGCAGTTTCAACACACTGTGCCTAGATGTGGATTTCTTTTTATTGAGCTTGTTAGATATATGTTATGCTCTCCATATCTGTGAAGTCATGCCTTTCATCAGTTCTGGAAAATTCTCAGCCATTGTCTCTTCAAATATTGCCTCACCTCCCCTTTTCTCTCTGAGACTTTCACTCAATCCACCATAACTTTTCAGTCTCTTTTAGATTTTCCATTTGCATGTCTTTGTGCTGAAATCTGTGTAATTTCTTCAGATCTACCTTCTAGCTCACTCTTTGTCTCTTTGGTCGTGTCTAATATGCTGTTGAACTCATTCATTGAGTTTTCTGTTTCAACAGTTATCATTTACATTTCTAAAAGTTCCATTTTGTTCTTTTCCAGATCTGACTAGTCACTTTTAAAAATTGTCTCTTCTTACTTAATTACTCTTATAACTTCATCTTTATTTCTCTAAAAATTTTAATCCCTTATTTCATATACTATAACAATGACAATTTCTGACATCCTTAGGGATCCAAATCTATTGTTCGCTTTTTCTTTTTTTTAATTAATTAATTAATTTATTTTTGGCTGTGTTGGGTCTTCATTTCTGTGAGGGCTTTCTCTAGTTGCGGCAAGCGGGGGCCACTCTTCATCGCGGTGTGCGGGCCTCTCACTATCGTGGCCTCTCTTGTTGTAGAGCACAGGCTCCAGATGCGCAGGCTCAGTAGTTGTGGCTCACGGGCCCAGTTGCTCCGCGGCATGTGGGATCCTCCCAGCCAGGGCTTGAACCCGTGTCCCGTGCATTGGCAGGCAGACTCTCAACCACTGCGCCACCAGGGAAGCCCTATTGTTTGCTTTTTCTGCTCACTCTCACCTTGTGTATTTGATTTTTATTTTTTTAATTGTGGGTTTATATGTATATTCCTTGGGAATTCTGAGTGTCTAAGCTGAGGATGCTGTCCTCCAGAGAGGATTTTTGCTTTTGTCTGGGGTCAAGGGACACCACTGACCTGGGATCACTTTAGCCTCTGTTGAAGGTCCTGGGTTAATGTTGAGGCAATGGCCCCCATTTTGAATCTATCCCAGTCTTGGTCTCCTGACAGTAGAATTTGCTCTCACTCCTTTGTTTTCTTACAGCTCCCTTCCCATCCAGATGGGAAAAACTCAGTTTTTTTCTATTTCTCTGCTGATGGTGCTGGTGGGCTTAGAGCAGTCCCTTGTTCCCACATACCTAGCAATGCTTACAAAAAATTTTTTTTCATTTTATTGAAGTATAGTTGATTTATAATGTCGTGTTAGTTTTAGGTGTACAGCACAGTGATTCAGTTAAACAGCCTAGCAATGCTTTAAAAGCCTTTCTTTCAAGGAGCTGGTTATATGTAGTGCAAGGGCCCAATATCCACAATGTTGCTGGAAGAGGTTTTCTCCTTTTCGTGCAACTCCCTACTCTTTCTCTATGACTTGCATGTTCTTCCTGTCTCCAGGTTATTAAACCTTCCTTTGTATTGATGCTAGATAGTAGTTCCCAGAGCAAAAATATGATCAAGTCGCTTCCCTGGTTAAAGCCTTCCAGCTATCCCCACTGCCCTCAGGATAAAGACCAAGCTCCTCAGGTCTTTCCAATCTCATCTTCGTGGCTTCTAGCCTCAAACTGCATGCTCTAGTAACTTCTCTGTGGCTCCTACCCTCTCACTCTGAGTCCTTTTCCATGTTATTTGCCTATTTCCTTGTCTTAGCCCAAGCTCTTTCTACTGCCTGAAATTCCCTTTCTCCCCACCACTATTTTTTCCCACCTGGATACACCTTACTCATCCTATAAGACTCATCTCATGTGCTGCCTTCTTCCAGAAGCCTTCCCTCATCCTCTTCCAGGTTGGAGGACTCTTGTGTCCTCCAGGGAAGACTCCTCTGTCTTCCCAAAACCCCTGGGCTTACCTCACTCTTAGCATTCGTCAAATCATGTTGAAAGTTACTGTTTGTATATTTCCTTCTCCACTAGACTGGGGGTGCTTCTGGAGGTCAGGCTTCTCACTGTTTGGGTATTCACACTGCTTGGTACAAGTCCTGGCTTGGAGAAGCTGGTCCATAGATGTTTGTTTCATTGAACAGAGGCCCTTTTTCCCATCCTGAAATTTCTCATGCCTGAAATTACTTGTTGATGTGGAGCATTTTTATACGTGAAGACATCATTTAGTGTTGTTGATGTGGCGCTCTCCATCAGGGCTCGGAATAAGAAAGTTCCTTCAACCAGATGAGGTCTTTTGGACATGCAGAGGCTGATGGGTCTTTGGCCTCCTTGTTTGGGCAAGTGCCATTGTGTGGAGTCCAGTACTTTGGGCTTGGCAATAATAATACTTATTGTATAGGTTTGTTAGAAATACTAAATGAGATGCTATATGCAAAGCACCCATCTCAGTGTTTGACATATAGTAGGTATTTAAAGAAAATGTTCTTTTTCCCGTTAATGATTGAATTCCTTGAGGTTAGGAAACTTGCATATTTATTTCATTGGTTCTCACTCCACCGAGAGCAAAACCTGGCACAAAAAGGACACAATAAGTATCTGATAAATGAATATGTGCCTGAAGCCTCAACTTTCAGAGAAGAACTACCCTTCTTGGGCATCTCTGGTTTCCATAGCCTGTGGCTCTGCCCCACCCTCACTCCATAGTACTTTGGGACCTTTCAGAAAATCAAATGCAGGTTTCAGTTCTCAAAAGACAAAACCCAACAATAGCTGAGACACGTGGGGGGAAATTCTAGCTTTTCTGAGCTCTAGCCTACAGTCAATCCACATGCTGGAGCCCCTAAGTCTGTCGTTTCCAAGATTGCATGATGCCCTCTCTGTTCATACTAAAAGTCCTCCATCTGCTCTTGCATCGTTTAGAAGATTGCTTTTTCATTATGTCACACCATGTACCCGACATGAGGCCCCATATGAGAAGCCTCTTTCAGAATTACTTCCTGGAAATATCTGTCCCTGTGGAGGAACTGATCCGCTTCCTCCTTTCCGATAATAAGAGTGTCGGAACTCAGTGTTTCGTTTTTTGCCCTGGCTGCCAGGAAGCTCAAAACCAAATTTCAGGATCAATCACAGCACCTATGACAACCCTTAAGATTGTTGTTGTTGTTGTTGTTTCTTGAGCAATATGAATCTGTTGAGTGAATTAATCTTTCCTGTTATAAAGCCATCTCATGTCCTTTTGGGAAAAAGATGAAGCACACGTGAGTTTCAAAACTATGACAGCAGCAGTAGCAACAACAGCAAGAGGATGTGGGGGCGCAGGGGAAGAATTGGCCATCAATGGAGCCGTGTAGGATGCTGGTGAGGAGTGGGGTTTCTGGGGCCAGACTGCCTCCATACAAACCTTAGCTCTCCTTATCACCCGCTCAGGACTCTGGTACAAATTACATAACTTTTCTGAATTTCCTCAGCTGTGAATAAGGATCTTCATTGTATCTACTTTAAAAGGTCACCATAAGGATTAATGAACACAATTCCTGTAAACTCCGTAGCATGGGGTCTGCCCCAGAGTAAATGTTCAATACATGTGAGCTGTGTTTTTTTAAAAATTTTTATTGCAGTATAGTTGCTTTACAATGTTGTGTTAGTTTCTACTGAATCAGCTATATGCATACATATATCCCCTCTCTTTTGGATTTCCTTCCCATGTAGGTCACCACAGAGCACTGAGTAGAGTTCCCTGTGCTGTATAGTAGGTTCTCATTAGTTATCTATTTTTAAAAAAATAAATTTATTTATTTAATTCATTTTTATTTTTGGCTGCGTTGGGTCTTCTTTGCTGCACGTGGGCTTTCTCTAGTTGCGGCGAGCGGGGGCTACTCTTCGTTGCAGTGTGCGGGCTTCTCATCGCGGTGGCTTCTCTTGTTGCAGAGCATGGGCTCTAGGCGCGCTGCGGGCTTCAGTAGTTGTAGCACGCGGGCTCTGTAGTTATCTATTTTATACATAGTATCAATAGTGTATATATGTCAATCCCAATCTCCCAATTCACCCCACCCCCCCTTTCCCCCTTGGTATCCATACTTTTGTTCTCTTACGTCTGTGTCTCTATTTCTGCTTTGTAAATAAGATCATCTATACCAGTTTTTTTTTTCAGATTCCACTTACATGCGTTAATATACGGTATTTGTTTTTCTCTTCCTGACTTACTTCGCTCTGTATGACAGTTTCTAGGTCCATCCACATGTGAGCTGTTTTGAAAATAGCACTGAGCCTGGGTGGCTGGACGAAGAGACAAGAGCCTCATTGAAAGAATGATTTGGTTTTAAGGGACTCGTGATGTTGGCGGTGGCTGGGAACTTTGTGTAGAGTCTCCTTCAAGGCCTCACCAGCCTGGGAAGGTATCAGTGGAGTCACTTTAATAGACACGACCTGTCCTTGGCTGACTTCTATTCCCATCTGTTCACCGGGATTTCTAGAAGTCTGCAGTTCTTGTCCAGTTATTTCTGGAAGCCTCCAGGGGAGTTTGCATGGTATTCATAAAAGAGCCAACCAACATGAGTTACCTTGTGGCCTCCACTGTGTCCTCCGGCTCCTGCTTCCGCTTCCCGCCCCCTCGATGTCCACCATCTGTGAGGTGGCCTGAGACTGCCTCATCACTCACAGCTGCCAGGGCCCTCTGAGGGGCACCTATGCCTGCCATGCCATGGGTGCTTCCCCTGGACACTCCCCAAAGCCAGAGTGGCATCGACATTCCTGCAGACTTCAAGGCATCAAAGTTATATTGAGCTCCTTGAAGAAGTAAGGAGCCTGGCCCTCACCCTGGGTCTGGGTCACACCTTGTTGCATGGGTGCTAAAGCCAGACTGCTTCTGTCGCCGCGTATCACAGAAATCCTGGAGAAAGTTGCTCTGTTAGTAACCCTTGCGGCCGCTCTCAGCTCCGATGTGAGTCCCTGGGACAGACCTGGGGACGGGCAGGCTCAGCACGACACCCCCCTGATGCCCCTCTCTCCTGCACCCCGGGCTCCTTCTGCTTCGCGCACATGTCTCAGGGCGGCTGCCCCCTCCCTCTCCCCTTGGGAGCCCTCAGATGCATCCGAGCCCCAGGGGAGGACTGAGCTCAGACATAAGCTAGTGTTGGTTACTACTAACAACCCCAAGGTCAGGAAGAGGTGACTTTGGGAACGACCCAAGGTCAGGGAGAGTAAAGGACGGGAGTTGAGCTTTGGGGACCCTTTGCCCAGAGGGAGGGGCTGAAGGGAAGGAAGTGGATGAAATCAGTGGGAGAGAGAGGAGCAGTGTGGATCCATGATCCCTGGGCAAGACCCAAGGAAAAGTCTGTGAAGGAGACAGAGCAGTAGCTGCTGGGGAGGTGGGGGACACCAAGGGAGCACTGACCGGCAGAGGGCAAGGGAGGAGAGAATTTGGAAGAACAGGAGGCGGTCACGTTGTCTCACCTGATGGATAAAGCCTTTGGGGCTGTGCAAGTGTCCGGGGGACCCCAGCTCTTTAGCTAATGAACCAGGGGGTCCACGACTAGTTGTAGCTCTCTCTGGGCCTCAGCTATTACATCTGTAAAATAAGTGCATAGAATTCTGAAGACAAGCATAGGAGAATAAAGACAAGGGCTGTTTCCAGGCATGGAAGAGAAGAAGAATCCCAGGTCAAGGGGCTGACCTCTGGGGTGCGGGAGGAAGGGGAGAGGAGGGGGAAGAGAAAAGTCCAGAGCTCCTGCTGGGTGGGGCAGAGGGGAGGGTGGGCCCTGGGAATGAACTGCACTTTGTGGCTGGGTCTCTCTCTCTCTCTCTCTCTCTGTGCGGGGAAGTCCTACTGATGGAGGCTCCACCCACAGTCACACCCCTCGTCTTGTCCTGGGTCTGATCTTTGGTGGCGGCACCAACAGCTTGTTCAGCGGTGTTTCCGAGATATGTGGAGGTGAGGGTGAAGGGGATGGATCTGGGAGAGCAGGTATGTAGAAAGGTGGAAAGATAGTCATTGCCCTTGAGGGCAACTACTGGGCGATCTTACTGGGCCAGACACGCAGTCACAGGAGGAGCAAGCGTCAGGTGCCATAGGCTGAGTCCCTAAGTGTCCAGGGGGTTTGGGGGAGAGGAAGCAGCCGGGCAGAGCTGGTTTTCTCCAGGAAGCCTTCCAGTGGAGGTGATTTCGGAGGTGGGAAAGGACATGGGGGAGTAGGATGAAGACGAGTGGTCCATGCCAGGCTCAGAGGGGACAGAGAAGCTGTGGGTGATGGGGACAGCTGACTTGTTTCAAGGGCAGTTTGGGATGTGGCCCCAGTACAGGGCTCCCCCCTTCCCCCTATGTGTGTGGCCCAGAGTAGGCCCCCGCCAAACCTGGCTGAGTGCTGAGATGGAGGATGGGGACCCCCAGGAGCTGGTTTATTAGAAGGATCGCTGGCAGTGAGGAGGGGGAGCTGAGGGCTGATAGAGAGGGTCGGACTCCTGCCTTTCTGCTTGTGCTTCATTAGTCCCCAGCTCCACCATACTGCTGACGTCCCTGCAGCACTGGGACAGCCAGAGGTGTTCACTACTAGGCCCCAAACTTTCCCATGGCTCCTGCGGTCTGATGGCCGGATGGGGTCCAGGAAATCCAGCACCAGCCACTGCTGTGACTGGTAGCATGGGGCCTGAGAAATCCAGCTTAGGATCAGGAGTCCCTTTGGGCCCAACCCCGGTACTTAGGACGCAGAATTTTTCCAACAGGTGACGTGGGGAACGAAACAATCAGAGAGGTCATTGCCTGGGGCAGAGATTGGATGCTCCAGGGCTGGCCAAAAGGGGAGAAGGAAACGAGCTGGTGTCAGAGTGGATCTGAGCAGGAAGGCCACTGTGAGCCACTACCCTGCAGAAAGGGTATGAGGCGGAATCTGGGAAAGGGGGTAGAACAAGAGGGGAACTTCAGCCCTGGGACTTGCCCAGAGAAATATGGGGGCAGGGATACCATAAGAGCTGTTACCCTTCTGGTTGGAATTTTCCATAATATAAAGCTTTTTGGAAAGAAGAAGTGCACAGTCATTTGGCTACCATCACTAAGGTGTTATTGCTGGGCCCCGAGACCTTCCATCAGCCTCCAGAGTGTCCTGGGGCAACTCCCCTGTAGTATCTTGGTAGCCTGTCTGCCCCAGACGGGGTTCAAGTCCCTCCTCTGGACCTGGATCTTGAAAAGTGTCTCCTTGGCACAGAGAAGGCCTTCCTAAGCAAGGCACACAGCTCAGAAGCTGTAAAGGAAAACACCGTGAGGTTTTTACCTCATAAAAGTAAAAATCTCCTATAAAACAAACGACATCATCAACACAATTAAAAGATAAGCAACAGACTGAGAGTTGAAGGGGAAAAAAGAAAATAGTCTCAACATTCCCTCCAAACGTCTCAGTATTAGGAGGGAAGGCAGGAGGAATGATTTCTCTGAGGCTGGGTCTTGGTGCTGGTGTCTACCCAGTGGGCTTGACTCTGACAAAATTTTATCAGCCAGAGGTGAGATCACCCTTTCTAAGAGGACTGCATCGAAAGGGAAGAGTCTGTAGTTCATTTTCACGGCCCATTAAATAGATTCGTGGGTGGGCCAGTAGCCTGACACACCTCACATGAGGCCCCATGCCACGAACCACACAAGCTTCCCCTAGTTCTAGTTGAGGTTTTGAGCTGTCTGTCTCCTCCCCCAGCCCTGATCCTAACCAGTCGGTTCCCCACCATCAGCAGAGCATGAATGGCGCCACCCCCATTCCCTGCCCCAGTCTCCTAGCTTGCAGGAGGCAAGGAGGATGGGAGAGCTGCGACTGGGTCTCTGCTGGGGATGCTAACGGGCAGGATAAGGGGTTGCAGCAAGATCTTCATGTTCATGGTAATTTGCATGGGTCCAGGTACCAGAGGCATCCAGCCTCTCACCTGGCTCAGGTGTACTAACAGCCGAAGTCTGGGGCCAGTGATGGATCCAGGGGAACCTCCCCCATAACCATCCTGCCAAGTGGCCGCTGATACCCTTAGGGTTATGAGCGCCCGAGGAGTACCACAGGGTGTCCTCTAGGGAGGCCAAAGAGCTTAAGAAGCAGAGATGTGACAACCGTGGATTCCACTCAGGTGAGGTCTAGAACGATGGGTGGGTGAGGTCTCAAAACATGGAAGGGTGATGGGCCCACTCACGTGATGGGCAGCCTGAGACCGAGGTCAGTTCTATGTCCAGCAAGTTCTGGGCTTTCAAACATGTTGAAACAGGTTCAGGAATGAGGATGCTTTGTCCTGAGGGACTTGTTTACAGGCCACAGAAGTGAGCCCCAGGGTGAATGGGACCCTTGAAAGAGTGGGAGTTTCAGAGGTGGTGAGGAACAGCAGCTTTTCACCACGTGGTGCCCAGGCCCTTGTCTGCACCTTCCTTCTAGGGGGAGGAAGGAGCAGCGGGCTGATCAGGCCCCTGGCTGAGAGTGGGGGTCAAAGGGAAGAACAGGGGGCCTGGCTGGAAGGAGCAGGGCCTCCCCAAGGCTTCTCTGTGTTGTAGTGGGGACTGGGGTAGGCAGACTCACTAATGAGAAACTTCCAAGGGCAGTGGGAACCATCAGAAAGACCTGGTTGCCTCCAAATACTGCCGTTTGCCCTTCTGAGTCCCGCAGGATGGTTTTGACCACCTGAAGAAGAACAGAACTCTAGTTAGTAGGGCTTGGTTTTTCTGGTCCAAGAAGGCAGAGGATGTCAAGGACCAACGGGAAACCTGACTTCTGCTGGAGGAAGCCTGCATGAGAAGCTCATCAGAGATCCTTCCAGGAGCTGAACCTCAGAAGTTAATGTACTTACATTTCTTGCCTGTGAGAGTTAAAACCTTTCGGCTGGGATTGATCAATTTCCTACAACACCTGGGCTTGTCCTTCTGGGTGGGAATCAGAAGGCACCCCAGTGGCCTCAGGGGTGTGAGCGAGACATCCGTCAGCATGTGGGTTCCCTGCTGGAACTGACTTGAACTGGGAGATTTTTGAAGGCTGCTGACTGTGAGAAATGCTTCTCCAGCTGGAATACCGAAGTCCAGGGCCCCTATTTCCATCTACATGGCAACTGGGAAAGAGTATTTGTTTGTTTTGGGGGCTTAAACACGAGAGAACTTTCTCTGTCATGTAGAGGTGCAGGCCTGGTGAGGGGCTCTGGGATGTTCATGGAACAGGAGTCTTACACCTTATTGCTCCCCATCCCCAGGGAGTGGCTCTTTCCCTCATGGTCCAAGATGGCAGATCCATGTTTTAGGAAACAGATTAGAGGATGGGGTGATGGGCTGCAAAAGGCAAGCTCCAGCTTTCTTTCAAGTAAAGTCCCAGAAGCTGCCACACCACACTTCAGAGCGTGGGCATAGTGACACGCCAGACCTACCTGCAAGGGAGGCTGGGCCACGTGGGTTTTATTTTGCGGGGGAAGGGACATGTGTCAACTGGAGGTGGTGGTTAATGGAACCTGTATACGTATGTGGAGACATCTCGACTTGAGCAAAAGGACAGTGGAACCAATTGATAGCAGTTTTGATTCATGTCATGTTCATATATGGCTTGCTATGTTCCAGTCACTATTCTAACTGTTTTACACGTACTAACTCGTTTAGTCTTTACGAGAATTGATGAGGCAGCTACTAGCAATATCCCTGTTTTATAGATGAACAAGAGAGGTTAAGTAACCAGCTTGGGGTTACCCAGAAAGTGACTGAGCCAGGATGAGAACCCAGGCAGCCTAGCTTTAAAGTTCGTGCTCTCAGCTCCTGTGCTATTCTGTCACCGGCATGGGGCTGCTGCCATGGGATTCCCCTCCTGCTGCCCTTCACTTGGGGGTGGGGTGGCTTAGCAGGACCACCAACCTCAGGGGTAAGTTAAAGGATGGAGCAAGCTGGCTGCAGGTACCATTTGCTGCATCCTAAACAGGACAAGCCCTGGGTGATGCCGGGCCCTCCTCAGCACTCAGCATTGCCTCAGCTCAAACCTGGGGCTGGAAGCATAAAGCAGCCCAGCGCTGGAAGCTGCCTCTAATCCCACGGCGGGGAGGCCGGACTTTGCCATTGTTCAAGGGGCGGGTCGGGGCGAGCCACAGAAAAAGCGACAGACTGCCCCGAGGATGAGAAAGTTCCCCTGTGCAGCTCAAGGTGGGTGAGGACCATCATGGCAGACAATGGGGGAACCCATAAATTAAACCTGAGGACCGTGACCCCAAGCCCCTAGGGAGCGAGAGGTGAGGACAGGCCAGCAAGAGTCAGGTGTGCTTTGGGGGTGGTGACTTCTCAGGCGGGGCATCTGATTCTGGTGCTCTTTGAGAATTACTCACCGAGGGGCTTGGGGAAAATGAGGGAACTGGCATCTTTCCACACAGTTGAGGACCCGGGGGCGTGCAGAGGCTGTCACAGGTGGCCCAGGCCATTGGGATAAGAGAAAAGCATGGACTTGAGAGATTTCAAGGAAGGAGAATTAAGAGGACTTGGACACTGATTGGATGTGACCAGGGACATGTGACACAGGACACATTTTCTTTCCAATGGAAGGAGGAAATAACGATGATCCCAAGCGTGACGCGAGCGGCCACACCCTATGGGGGCTTTCTGAGGGCAAGTCCCCACATTGCAGACCATGCCCTGATTCAGAGAAGGCATCCAGGGAGAGGCAAGGAATGAGCAGGCTCTGCCGGAGGTCAGTGGGGCCGTGGAGGCTGCCCCCTGCCCTCTTTCAGGCTGCCAGATCCCTGGAGTCAGGGGGCATGTTGGGGTGCCCAGAGGAGCCCCACACCAGGTGGGAGGGTGTGAGGGAGTCCTGGGAGCTCTGGGGCCCCAGTCTGCTAAGAGTAAGGTCTCCCACTCAAGTCCTAGCCTAAGGACAGAGGCCTCAGCAGGCCACAGGCCTGTCCATCAGGCCGGTCCTGGAAGCTCTCCAGGGTCCTGGGACACCCTGACCCAGGCTCCTCGGTCACAGAGACCAGACCTCCTGGTCTGACAGCTGTGAGCCTCTGCTTCCTGGCCTGAGGATATGCTGGTCACTTACTCCTGCCCTCGCTCAAACCCTGGTCTGATGGACATCGGTGCCCCCTCTTCCTGCCCAGCTTCAGAGTTCACTGCTGGGCTTGCCTGCCATTCCTGGGAAAGAGGAATTACCAGCAGGTCTCAAAACAGCACGGCTTCCTCCTGGACATGAGAAAGCAGAAATCAGAAGTGGCACCGTTGGGCTGTGAGCCCAAAGCTCAGGATACAGACCTGGGTGCCCCCTCCTCATCCCATTTCACAGACTGGGAAACACAGAGGCCCAGAGAGGGGATGACATTTACAGTCACTGGGCAGAGCTGGGAATAACCCTGTCCACTTACCTGGTCCTTGGAGGAAATGAGTCTCACCAGGTTAATGAGAGTCATGATGGGGTTCCCCTCACTTCCAGAGCCCCCCGCTGCACCCCAAGCTCCCCAGGCTCTTTCTCACCTGCAGACCTTGGCTTGTGCGTCCCTGTCTAGCCTGCCTCCCAAGCCCACCCCACTGCAGGTTCTGCTTTCAGCCACTTCACATCAACGAGACTGTGGCTCCCCCAAGGCAGGAACTGGATTCCCTCTTCCCTGAGACCCAGGTCCACAGCAAAGCCTTGCAAACTTGAAGAATGTTCCTTTCCCAGGGCTGGGCCCAGCTGCTGGGGCTTGGAGGGAAATGTACCATTTAGACGTTGGAGCTGTCTCTGCTGTAACGCCCAACTTGGAGAGCTGTGCCCTGGTCACCACCTTCTTCTCAGCCTGCCAGGAAATCTGGGTGGGCCCTGAGGCAGGAAGAAGAACCCAGGGACCCAGTCTGGGTCAGTTCTCCAAAGCTGGTGCCCAAGAGGGTTGCAGAAGCCCCTCTCCTCTCTCCAGCACGGCTCTTGTGTCTTTCCCATAATGGCCAGCAGGTGACACCATAACCCCAGCTTTGCCCACCTCATGTGGCTTTGTAATTCTCCTCTATGCTGGGGGCAGGGCTGCAGCCCAGGAGGGTCCCATGAATCCTGCCAAGGCCCCTCTGTGGCTCTCTTCCTGCCTCTGCTGGTGGTTTCTGGTGGAGTGGAACGTCTCCCAGGGCTGGCAGAGTCAGGCCCTTTGAAGTCTGAACACAAGTTCATGGCATGCCCCTTGCTCCAGCTCCTTGCTATCCTGAGAGGCCTCTTGGTTGCCCAGGCTGTCTGCTCTCTGTGGCCTGGGCTTCATTTCCCACCTATTTCTATGTGCTGTGCACTACATGGGGTGCGGCACACACCTCAGCTCATGTATTCATCACACAACTGTGTGAAGTATGTACCCATTGTATAGATGAGAACATCAAGGTCAGGAAAGGGCACTCAACTAGCAAGTGGCAGAGCTGGGCCTGCAGCCTGGCATCTGTCTGACCCACTCCTGTGTTCTTTTTTTTTTTTTTAATATTTATTTTAATTTAATTTATTTATTTGGCTGTGTTGGGTCTTTGTTGCTGTGCGTGGGCTTTCTTTAGTTGCGGCGAGCGGGGGCTACTCTTTGTTGCAGTGTGTGGGCTTCTCATTGTGGTGGCTTCTCTTGTTGTGGAGCAGGGCTCTAGATGCGCAGGCTTCAGTAGTTGTGGCACACGGGCTCAGCAGTTGTGGCTCACGGGCTCCAGAACGCAGGCTCAGTAGTTGTGGCACACGGGCTTAGTTGCTCCGCGGCATGTGGGATCTTCCTGGACCAGGGCTTGAACCGTGTCCCCTGCATTGGCAGGTGGACTCTTAACCACTGCGCCACCAGGGAAGTCCCCACTCCTGTGTTCTTGCACTGGACTGTAGCCATGTCCTGGAGGAATTACTGATCTTAGGCAAAGGGACCCAAATCTAGGACACTCCTTTCATCCTTCTCCACCCCAACCCTGGGGCACTTTGTCCATCCACGTGAAGCCCTAAGCTGAGTGAGAAGGGAGATCCCAAGAGAGCAGTCCGGGCCTGCCTGGTTGGGGGTGTCTTATCCTGACCACCCCATGACTGCTGTGGGTGCAAAGGGTGGGGGTCAGGCCAGGGAGCAGCCATGGGAACCGCAGGGCAGAAAGGGTGCTCTCCCAGTCTGCTGCTTCCTCACCTGCTTCTCCCTGCCCGTCCCTCTCCCTCTCCCCGACTGCGTTCCTGTTCTCAGCTCTCTGGATGCCTCTCCCTCCCGACTTTCTGCTCTTAGTTCTTCCTTTTACTCTGTCTCTGCTGCTCAGTTAGCTTGTCTTTCTCTCTTTTCGTGTCTCTGTCTCTCTCCAACAGAATTGGAGTTAAGTGACAAGAAAAAAATGATCCCCTCCTGCCAGGGTTATTAAAATCATGTTCTACAATTGAGCCGCCAGAAGCGCCCCGGTTAATGACGGATGATGAGGCCACAGCTTCCCTGCAGCTGGAAGTGAGGCGATAGGCTGGCTGCGGGATTACCACCAATTACTCTGGGCGGAGAGGGAGCAGCTCTGCTTCTCTCCTTCAAATCACCTCCCTCCTGCTCTGGGGAGATAAAGTCTCACCCTTGGCAGGGAGGATGGGGCTGGGTGTGGGGGAGGAAGGACCAAGTCCCCGGCAGCCAGCATCCCTCACATTTATGGGGATTATTTCTGTTTACCCAGGGCTTCCACATCTCCTTACAGCGGCCTTGGAGGCAGGCAAGGCACGATTCTGAGCCCTATGGAGATCAGGGCTCAGAGAAGTTAGGTAACTTGTCCAAGGTCACACAGCCAGTAAGTGGCAGAGTTAGTACTTGAACTCCCAACTCCAATGTCTTTTTTATTCATTAGTCAACCTCGTTACCATGAATGGAACTTTGGAAAAGAAAGATTTTGTTTGGCGGAAAATAACAGACCTTGGTCAACCAGGCTTTGATCCTATTGACACCATGATAAGAGTAAGCAATTATATTGCAGCAAAGTGGATTCGAGTTACATACTGGGAAGGACTTCCCAAAGGAGCGGGCACTAACAGAGACTCTCAAGTCTGTGGTTTTGCCTTCCTTGATGTTCTTTCAGAAAAAGAGGGACCATCTTGGCAGTCTTTCTAAGCTAGACAAGGTGCTGGAGTTATGGAAATCTGTCCAGTGGAGGTTGAGGGTCCCGGGGGTGGGATGTGCCAGTGTCGGGGAGACTTGACAGGGCAAATTGCAGAAGAGATAAGGAGGCCCATTCGTTAGACCCAGCCCTGGGGCCCAGAGCCCTGGGAGTGTGGGTGGGAGAAGCCAGGGCCCTTCGGGTTGCAGATGCTACCTATGCGGGTGGGGGTAGCATGAAACCCTTCCATGTGCAACTCATTTAAATTTCCCAGCCTCTCTTTGGGTAACAAATGAGGAATTATTGTCCCCACTTTGCAGATGAGGAAAATGAGTCTCTAAGAGGCGAGTGAGTTAATTAAGGTCACACCCTAGTGTCCCAGTTCCACACCCTGGATCTTTCATGCCCCAGGCTGTGAGGAGGCCACCGGCGGCCGCGATGTCCCTGGGCCTGCAAGCCGCCCCCAGCCGATCCCCCATCTTGCTCTGGCCTGACCTCTCGGTCCCTAGCGGCCCCCAGGGGTGGGGTGGGGGGCTGATGTTGGCACCACAGTCTGTGCAGGCAGGACGAATGACTACCTCTTTCCCATCTGGATTCTATTATTTTTCAGTTTACCCTGGTCAAAAAGCACAAGATGAACATCTGGAGGAAGAAAAATATAATCTGTGAGAAAATTGAAAATATATATCATTGTTTGGGGCCAGGGGCTCCGAGGCCCTGGAACCTGGTTCTCCTTGGCTGATCGCTCGGGCCTGGCTCAGCCCATCTGGGCACATGTGGATTCTCTGCCTGATGGCCGCCCCACGGGAGCCCCAGGGGATCTCCCTCCTGCCCCTGGGACTCCAACCAAGACTTGGTCTCCTGGGTGTGTATGTGGGGGGCCCTCCTGGGGAAGGGAGAAGCCACAGGCGCTCAACTTCTTTCCCTGGGGACATGGGCCTGTTCTGGATATTTCTGGGACCCTCAGATTGTTCCCTGCAGGAGAAATACCCACTTCAGCGCTAATAACTAGGGTGTATTGAGCCTTTCCTACGTGCTAGGTACTCTTCCAAGCACTTTTCATGTATTCTAAGGACTTTTCATCTTCTTTATTCCTCACACCGACACATCTGATAGATGAGGAAGAATAGACCCAGAGAGCTTAAGAAACTGGTTCATGTGCATGTACCTAGAAAATGGCAGAGCCACCCAAATCCACTTCTCAACCCTAAGCTATAAAGCCTCCTTTCATTGGAAAGAGAAAGGGAAGAAGGGAGAGGGAGAGAGACCGTGTACCTGGTGAGTATGTGAGTGATGATAATGTAGGTCCCGGTGTAGCACAGTGTCTAGACATGGCTCTGTGTGTTCCTTGTGTACCTGATTGTGTGTAAGTGTACCTGTTCATTCATCCATCCCTCCACCACCCACCTACCCACTCATCTCTTTCCCTCCTCCTTCCCCTCCCCCACCCACCCATCTATTATCTATCCATCCACCATCCATCCATCTATTGTCTCTCTCTTCATCTACTATCTATCCTGCCATCCATCCATTATCTACCTGTCTATCTATCTATCATCTCTTTTTAAGTGTGGGGTCACATGTATGTCAGGATACTTCCAAGTATGTCTGTGTATACCAGACATGTGCACATCTGAATGTGTCTGATAGATGTCAGTATACATTCAGGTGTCCAGACATGTGACCCCCTCCACTCCCTCACCGGAGACCCTTCCCCACACCTGAAAAGCCACGTGAGGGAGAGGAGAGAGAGGCCTAGCCTCAGCAAGCCTGCCCTGGGCCCTGGCTCCCCTTCGAGCCCCAGCGGAGAGTTAATTAAATCCCTTTCCCAACAAGTGTGGTAATTAGTGCTAATGGTTGGGCTTCAACTCGGCAGCTGAAGAGGTTCCCGCTGTGCGCGTGTGCGTGTGCGTGTGTGTGTGTGGTGGTGGGGTGTGGTGTGTGTGTAGCAGGGCCTTCTCAGCTCTCACAGCTCATGGGGAAAGGAGGCAGGCTTTGGAGCTCCCTGCTCTTCTCCCCTCCGTGTCTCCTGATCTGGGGGCTCCAGAAGGCTGGGAGAGTGGTGTGCCTCCCGTCCACCTGCCTAGGAAGGGCCTGGTTGTGGTACCCCTGGCCTGAGTTCTTTGGCTCTCTGGGTGTCTGTGTGTGACTGAGGGTGTGCTTGTGTGTGTGTGTGTGTGTGCGCGCGCGCACGGGCCTGTGTACACCAAGGACACTAACCTGTGTGCCTTGCTGTGTGTGTATAAATGACCGTATATGAGCAACAATGACATGAACGGTGTGTCCTGGGATTGTGCAGTGTAGCCCTGATTCGTGGACCCCAAGTTTGTGTGACCATGACGTGTGCCTGATTGTGTGTTTCTGGGTGTCTTCTGTGTGTCTCGAGGTGTGCCTGAGTGTGCGTTTGTGCTCGGAGGTGTGTGCCTCTGTGTGTGTGTAACAAGGAACCAGGAGCAGCAGGGCAGCCCACATCCGGGCCTCACTGACACCCCTAGCAAATAAATGTGACAATGAAATATAGTCCTGGAATTGCTGTGGATGCTCCATCAAGCAGGCGACTCGGAATAGGTGAAGTTGTAAAATGTTCCCCGGGGAGCTGCGGTGGCTGAGCGAAAGCCTGTCCCTGCTCCCACCTCCCCGCCCGCCCGGCTCTCCCCGTGCGGCGCCAGGGCTCATCCTGGCCCACAGGCAGGAGGACCGGGGGCCCCATGTCCAGGGCCTGATTGGAGGGAGAAGGGCAGAATTGATCTGCCAGAGCTTCTTCGCTCAGTTTGTCTTGTCACCCTCTTCAGAACGGAGAGCCCTGGAAAAGGGCTCCATGTCCCTGTTGAATGTGTCCAGAGTATGTCCAGTCCCCCAAGCTGCGCCCTCAGACTGGGCTCTCTGAGGACAAGCCATGTCTCCCCCCTCAGACTGGACTCCCTGAGGACAGGCCATGTCTCCTCCTCTGACTGGACTCCCTGAGGACAGGCCATGTCTCCCCCGCTCAGACTGGACTCCCTGGGGACAGGCCATGTCTCCCCCCTCAGACTGGACTCCCTGAGGACAGGCCATGTCTCCTCCTCTGACTGGACTCCCTGAGGACAGCCCATGTCTCCTGCCTCAGACTGGACTCCCTGTGGTGGGCTACATCTCCCTCCTCAGGCTGGAGGTCCAGAGGACACAGCTCTGCCTCCCTCTCTGACAGGGCCTCCCTTGAAGGTAGAGACGTTTCTTCTGAGATAGGGAGACCCCTCAAGAGAGTGTCAAGTGTCCCTCGGCCTGCCCCAGGCACCGTTCAGCTGGTGCACTGTAAACACACATCTGGTTGTATGCACACAGGCGTGCGTGCACGCGTTTGGAAGCTGAAGAGCAAAGTTTGCTGGGCCTTGGCTTTGGAGACCTTGGTTCAAATCCCACATGTGGTAAGTGACTAGCTGTGACCTCAGCAAGGGTCCCCCTTCCACCTCATCCCTCTGGGATGGCGGAGGGAGTAACAGCTTCCACAAAGCCAGGCCGATGCTTAAGCCTCTGGCCAGTGGGCTGGATGAGATGCCTTTTTTACATCACAAAGATGCCTCTGCTCACTATGCCCTGTGCCCTCCCAGGCAGCACCTTTGTTCTAATCCCTTAGCCCAAGGGGGCACCTCGTTAAAATTCACCCCCCAACACCAGCACAGGCTGCAGTGGCCATGGGTACCTGGGTACGGGGAGGACCAGTGAGACAGGCATGTGAAGCACTTGCTCTTTGCCTGGCCCGCGGGAGCACCCATGGGCACCAACATCACCTCGGATGGTTGGCAGTGAGGGACAGGGTGTGTCGGCTTGAAAGCTGCATGGGGGACACTTTGGTTTCTTTGTTTCACTTCTTTATTTTGGGGGTGACCATCTGTCTTTAGAACCAGAGGTCATATGTGTATGTGTGTGTGTGTGTGTGTGTGTGTGTGTGTGTAGGTGTGAGAGAGAGAGAGGAAGCGCTGGGAAAAGTAGACAGGGCTGGGGTAGGGAGGGGGCGTGAGAGGGAGACGCTTCCCTTTCCCTCATGCTGGGTCCTCTCCATCCCCTGCACGGACATCACTGGGGTTTCCACTGCCCTTTCTGGGAACGTGCCTGCATCTCTCTCTGTGCACAAGGGATTCCAGGCCATGAGTTGTGAGTCCAGGCTGCGCACAGGGGGAGGCTCCTGCCCTCTGTCCTGCCTCTCCCAGAGCGAGTCCTAGGAGGGGCTGTGGCCGGGGAGGGCCCTCTCTGCTCCTGCCCTGTCCCTGGGGAGTGGGGTTCCTCCTGCTCAGAGGCAAGACCACGTGGCAAGACCACACCCCACAAGGGCCTGGATCGTGGCTTCTTCCCCGAGACATCCTCAGCTCCTGGCACAAAAATAGCTGCTCAATATTTGTTTCATGAGCGTGTTTGGACACCAGGACCCACCCTCCCATGGCTGTGGCTTCAGCACTGCGGGTGGTGTGACAAAAGTTAAGACCAAGACTGCTTGGCTGGCAGAACGTTCTGGGGGTTTTATCGACAGGTAGCGTGTTCCACAGGGTGAGGGGCAGCAAAGACCTGGGTCCAGCCTGACCCAGAGAGAAGGGTTTCGTACAGGCTTTATAAGCCCCGAAGGGACCATAACTTCCATATCTCCTTCTACCAATTTCATCTCCATCTCAACCAGGCATCCTGGCCCCCATGACTTTTGCTCTTCATCCTGCAGGCTCTTAGCCCAACCTTTAATCTTCCAAATGGGCCATCAGTCGACCCCTTGGTGCCCTCAGCCAAACTTGAAAATGCCCAAATTCTAGACTGTGCAGCCCAGACACAGGGAAAGGGACGTTCTGCCTTTCCGGATCACGCCCCTGTTTATGGGTGGCAGTAATAGGCCTCTGGGTTTAACAGAGGTGTGAATTCTGGCCAATTTAGTCGGGAAGAAAAAGAACAAAGGAAGCCATTATGCAGATGTATGATCATTTAACACCACTCTGGCTTTCCCTGGGAGGAGCTCGAGGGAAGGAGCCCTGTCTGCCCACACCTAGGTCGCTGCTAATTTCATTTTAGTATTAGGCCATTGTATGATGAATAATTACATCCCTCAGCAGAGCTCTCGAGATATGGGAGGTGCACGTGGGGAGGCAGAGCCCAGAGGGTTGAAAGCGCTGGGTTTGGCTTCTTTGCTGACAGTGAGGTGACCTCGCATAAATTCCTGAGCCACTCTGTGCCTCGGTTTCCTTGTCTGTAAGATCAGATGACACTTACATTGCAGGGATTTTGTGAGTATGAAATGGGATTATGCACACAAAGTGCTAAGTCTGTTGTGGAGCTAAATATTAGCTATTATTTTATTGTTACACTCAGGTGTCTGCATGCATGTATGTGTGTGACCAACACCCCTGTATGTGTGTACGTGATGGACACCTGTGTGTGTGTGTGTGCGTGACGGACACTGTGTGTGTGTGTGTTGTGATGGACACCTGTGCATGGGTGTGTATGTGATGGGCACCCGTATGCGTGTCTGTGTGTGATGGCCCCAGGGCATGTTGAGGTCTGTGTATGAGAGAGCCAATTGGAGGAAACAAACACTTGGCTGGGAATTGGGTTCTGTGAGTTTGATTGCTGTTTCTACCATATGCTTATTATGGGTGGCCCTGAGCAGGCCATTTTACCTGTTTCCTCATCTGTAAAATTGTGCTAAAATGATAATGGTGATCATGGTCAATGTTTAACGAGTGCTCACTGTGTGCTGGGATACTGAAGCTGGGCCCGGCCACCTCCCAGTGCTGGCATTAGCCTCAAGGGTGGTACAGAAGTGCTTTCCCAACCAAGGTGTCCAGGGCACTCAGGAGCGGAGGTCCTTGGGGATGTACATGCGTGAGTGTGTGTCTGTGCACAGCACTGTCTCTCTCTGAATCTGTTTCCAGGCCAGGCTGAATGAACACACACCTGTGTACAGACAACTCCATGCGCCTGTACACACACACCACCGGCATGGCCACAAATGTGGTTTCACACACACACACCCAAGTCAGTGCACACTTACCCACACCCCCCCACACTGGCCCTGTTCCATCCACACACTCACTCACACCTGCGCACTAGCCCAGGCACTCCCCGCCCCCATGATTGGCAGGGACTAAGCCACGCATGTCCTATCCCTGGGTGCCTGTTCATAACTAACTGGTGTGTTAGTTTGCTAGGGATGCTGCTATAACAAAGTACCACACACTGGGTGGCTTAACAGAAAGTAATTTTCTCACAGTTCTGGGGGCTAGAAGTCTGAGATCAAGGTGTTGGCAGGTTTGGTTTCGTCTGCGGCGTCTCTCCTTGGCTTGTAGTCTCATCTCCCTGTGTCCTCACATGGTCTTGTTTCTGTGTGTGTCTGTGTCCTAATCGCCTATTCTTTCAAGGACACCAGTCATATCGGATTAGGGCCTACCCTAAAGACCTCATTTTACCTTCATTACTTCTTTAAAGACTCTCTCTTCAAAGACAGTCACATTCTGAGGTACTGGGAATTAGAATTTCAATTTAGAAATTTCGGGGGACACAGTTCAGCCCATAACACTGGGAGAGAGAAACTCTCCAGCATGGTGTTCTCTCTAGAAAACCCCTTGAACCAATCCTGCTTCCATTTCCTCATCTGTAAGATGGGGATAATAACCGTGCCTACCATATAGAGTTGTTGTGAAAATTAATCAGTTAATCTACAGAAGTGCTTAGCGTGGTTCCTGGCACACAGTAAGTGCTCAATAGGTATTAGCTGTTTTGTGATCATTTCTTAGTATATATTATTGAGTTTTACATTTGCTGCATTATAGGTGATGCTATACCTGTAATGAATAGTAGGTCCAGGCAGCCAGAGGCTGTAAGCCAGGCCCAAACCTCTGAGGTGGGTTCCCTGCTTAGTACCAATGGCTTGAAAGAGTGTGCCTACACTTGTCAGGTTTTGTTTGCATACCTCTGGTGATGGGGAGCTCATTTCCTACCAGAGCAACCTGGATAGGAAGTTCTTTCTGACTGCTGCCCTGAGTAGCAGTGTGTCATTCTGCCCATGCTTCCTCCTTCTGCCCTCTGTGGCCACTCGGCAAGCCTACACCCATTTCTAAATGGTTTCTCTGGAACAGCAAGCCTGCAATATTTCTTTTGTTACCTAAGTTGTGGCCCAGCCAGGTCCTCAGCCTATGCAAGTGAGGCAGACTTTTAAAGAAAATGTTAATAGCTCTATTATTTTTCTTGATTTAAAAATGTAAAACACGGTCATTAGAAAAATTCAGACAATACAGAAAAATATGAAGAAGAAAGTAAAACCATCCATCACCCCAGCAACCAGAGATAACCAGTGTTAACATTCTTTACTTTAATTTTTGAATAGGCAATACATTCACAGGGTTCAAAATTTTAAAAATTATAAAAGGGTATTCTTCAGGGAAAAATTTCCCTCCCACACCCCTGTCCTCTAGCCTTAGTCCTCCTCCCCACAGACTAAAAAATAGTTATTAATTTCTTATGTATGTTTCCAGAGATATTTTAAGGTATATAAGGCTATTTTAAGATGTTTTAAGGTATTATCAGGCTATTTTAAAGGATATTTTAAGCTCTATAAGGATACACACACACACACACCCACTTTTTCCTCCTCACCCTCATTTCTGTTTACTGCTTTGTTTGCTAAACAGCACACAGTGGAACTCTTTTCCTATCTGTTTTCAAAGAGCAGATCTTTTACCTTTTCCTGTTACACTTCATCTTCTTGGCCCGAATACACTGTTTTGGACTTTAGGAGTCATTCGACATTCTTCTGTTGGCCCATCTAGCTTTATGACATCTTGTCATCTTCAGATGTATTTGAAATGACCCTCTCCAATGACATGGCCTCCGAACCATTTAATCAACACTCAGCAAACTTCAATCAACATATGACAGTATTTTACCCAGCCCACATTTTACAGAAATCAATGTGGCTCTCCCAGGAGAGCATCACACGCGTTTCTGAAATATCTAAAGTGTTCTCTCTTGCACTCCTCATCCCAGGACTGCTGTTCAAAGGGGAGGTTTGCAGGATGTAATTTTTTAAAGGGAACCATTGTTGGCTCCTGGGCCCTTCTCTTTTCTTCCCGAAACGTTCACAAATGCCTGTGACCACAAACCACGGTGAGCACTCTTTACCTGCCAGGTATGGTTATGGACTCTATATACATGATGACGTTTACTCCCCCAAATATCCTTATAAGGAAGGTACTATTAACCACCTCTGACTTACAGGTAAGGAAGCAGTCTCTGAGAGGTGAAGTAACTTGCCTGAGGCCACACAGCTTATAGGGGGCAGAGCCCCTGCCTGGAGCCCAGGTCTGCTGGCTTCCAGGGCCCCCCTCTCGGCTTCCCACGCTGCTGCCAGTGCTATTGTGTCTGCTGAATGATGTGTTGAGGAATTTCGCTGGGGATTGGCACCAAGCTTCTGCCCCTGTATTGCCGCCATCCTGTTGGGCCCACTTGGCATGGTGGTCCAGGCTCCTTCGTGGGGCCTCTTCTTCACCGGCTCCAGAGGGGACTCCAGAGGTGACCCACGCTTCTCTGCCCTTGTGAATTTCCTTAATGCAGCTTTGTGGAGTGTGAATTCACAGGAACTGCAGCAGCAGGTGCGAGCTGGCCATCCCACAGGACCACCAGGGCTTATGAGGACTTGGGTGGAGTGTAGTAAAGGGTAATGATTAAGGGCAGAGGTTTAGGGGTGAGACCACTCGAATTTCAGCCAGGTTCCACCTCTTCCTGCTGTGTTGCCTTGGACAAGTTACTTAACCTCTCTGGGCCTCAGTCTTCACATCCGTAAAGTGGGAAGAATAAATGAGACAATGTGTGGAATGCTCAGTGTCCAGGAGGTGCTCAGGAAATTTACCATCCTCATTATCGTGGCCATTCTAACCTTATTGTCAGACTTCGGTTCCCCAGGCCCTCCTCTCTCTCCTCAGTTTCCTCCATTAGTTCTCCTCCAATGGAGCAGTTTAAGTCCTAGGCTGGGTAGGGTGGTGCCTCGGCTGTAGAGATCAACAGTCTTGGTCCCCATCCTTGAGGCTCCCAGTGTGGGGTGCAATGGGGCAGCCAGGATTGGGCAGAGGGAACGTGGGACTGGCTCTGTGTCCTCTCTCCCACTCTGCCCACCCCTTTCCATCAGCCTCCGAGGAAATACCAGTTCCCTGGTCCCTCCTGAGGGAGGGTGGTTCATAGATGCACTCGTATGGAGACACTGGCCTTGTGCCCTGTCTCCTTGCATGGATCAGGGGCTTTCCTGGGAAGGGACCACTTGTCGTCCCTCAGACCAGGCTCCCCATGGCCTTGGCTACATCTCCCCCTTCAGCCTGGGGCCTCCAATGATGGGTGTGTGTCTTTCTCTTCTGCTGAGGCCCCCGGAACAGGGGCGAGGCTGCCCTGCTCTGACCGCTGCCTTGTCCCTCTCAGAATAGGGGTACCCAAAGAGAGAGGTTGTGCCTCTCCAGACCAGGGTCCTCTGGGAACATGAGTTGGGTCTTCCCCCTCAGGAAGCTCCCTGGGGTTCAGAAATGTATGTCTCCCCTCACCTGGGAGATGCTCAGAGATAGAGCTTATCTCTTCCCTCTCAGTCTGGGGCTCTCCGGGGACAAGGGTTGTGATTTCTTGCTCAGATTGGGGCTCCCCTGGGGTCAAGTTGTGTCTCTTCCCCTCAAGCTGGGGCTCTTCTGGGACGGGCCTGACTCTTCCCTCAGACTAGGGCACTTGGGCTGGGCACTGTAGCCCCTGCTGCTGCCCGCCCTCACCGCCTGGCCAGGAGTTCAGTGCCAGGCAAGTAATTGAATTCCTGCACGTTAACAAGTCAATCATGGAGTCTTAATGAGTCTTGAGTAATCTCAGACATGCGTGTTAATTAAATAGCTGTCCTGGTTCTGATCTGCTGGAAGTTAATCACTGGGGAATTAGGAGGTGTCAGGCAGGGAACTTCATTAAGGCGGGGAGGGTGGGGCATGGTCGGGGGAGGGATGCCGGGCTTGGGGTGCCCTGCCCTGAGTCCTAGGACCAGGGAGCCCATCAGAGGAGTGGGGGCAGGGGCACAGGCCTGCAGGGATCCCACCTGCTCCTCCAGGCATCAGGGTCAGGAGCCTCCCCAGCCTCAGTGCTTGATGGCCCCCTTCAGCCTGGGCAGACTCCTGCACTCCTTCACCCCTCAGCCCCCAGCCTGGCCCAGCCCAGGCCTGCCCACCCCTGCCCCGCCTCAGTCTCTCGTCCAGGAAAGCGCAGGAGGAGGCCACAACATACAAAAAGTGCACAGAGCAGGGTGAGTGTAGGAGGGCTCTGTAAACAGAGGTCCTCTAGATCCTCCTGGTGTTTGCCCACCCCCACCCTGCCTCCAACCCCCTCCACCCTCCTCAGTCCCCCGGGAGGCAGAACCTCTATGGAGGGCATCACCTGCCCTACCCCTCTGGCTTCCGGTGGGTCTGGCCAATGGGAGAATTCTGTCGGGTGGTAGCCTGTTGGTCCCTTTGACCCTGCACCACCCCCTGCACACAGTCCAGTCATTAAACCTTCTCTTGGAGCCCTTTGAACGAGCAGTGTCTCTCCTGCCAGAGCCCTGACTGAGGTTTTTTTTTTTTAATTTATTTATTTTATTTTTGACTGCGTTGGGTCTTCATTGTTATGCGTGGGCTTTCTCTAGTTGCAGCGAGCGGGGGCTACTCTTCGTTGCGGTGCGCGGGCTTCTCATTGCAGTGACTTCTCTTGTTGCGGAGCACGGGCTCTAGGCGCGTGGGCTTCAGTAGTTGTGGCACGTGGGCTCAGTAGTTGTGGCTCTCAGGCTCCAGAGCGCAGGCTCATTACTTGTGGCTCACGGGCCCAGTTGCTCCACGGCATGTGGGATCTTCCCGGACCAGGGCTCGAACCCGTGTCCCTTGCATTGGCAGGCGGATTCTTAACCACTGCGCCACCAGGGAAGCCCCTGTCTGAGGTTTTGAATAACCAGTTGGGGCTTAGAATGTGGCCCCATCAAGTGTCTTGGTCTCTATGGCGGTTAAACATGGCCATGCCACACATTCTTTGCTACTCCTCCCACTGAGAGATGGAGTATGTTTTCTCTCCCCTTGAATTTAAGCTGCCCCCTGACAGCTTTTACCAACATCAAAAGCGAGACTAACTTCCAAGGCCAAATGTTAAAGAGAGCTGCAACTTCCACTTTTGTTGCTTATAACACTCCCTCTTGGAAGCAGGCTGCCATGTAAAGGCTGACTACCCTGAGACCACCATACTGTGAGGAAGCCCAAGCTAGCCACAGGGGGCAGGGTGTCCGGGGGTGGAGGAGAGAGGCCATATGGAGCAGTGTTTAGGCACCAGACATGGGAGTGAGATCTTGGACTTTCCAGCCTGATCCACTTGCCAGCTGAACGCAGCCAGTACAGGACCCCAGCTGAACCCATACAGAGCAGAAAAACCATGCAGCTGACTCCTGTCCCAATTCCTGCCCACAGAATTACAGAAATAGTAAATTGTTGTTGTTTTAAACCACTAGGTTTGGGGGTAGTTTGTTATGCAACAGTAGATAACTGGCACAGTCACCAAATATATTCATTTCTTAGGACTGTCATCCTCTTCTGAGGATATTTGTCATTGAATTTAGGGCCCACTAATCCAGGATGATCTCATCTTGAGATCCTTACTTTAATTATATCTGCAAAGACCCTTATTTCAAGTAGGGTCACATCTTGAGGATCTAGGTGGACATACCCTTTGGGGGCCACAATTCAACCTACTCTACTGGATAACATGGCCCACTGGGACTTCTGTGAGTCCTATGCTGGCGGTCCCACCTGGGACATGGCGATCATAGCCAACAGTGATTCTCAGACCACTGCCAATCTGCATTGTTGTTCTCTGCATCTTTTTTCTCTCCACTGGAGATAGAATCAGGGTACCTCCTTTGGCTGTATCCAAGCCACAGGCACATGTGCTGACCCATACGGCCTGACCCAAACACAGGGCACTTCACTAGACAGACAGTCACCAAAGGTCCCCTTTCCCCATCACCTCTGCTTTGTATATCCACTTCCCATAGGAGAGCACGAGGTTTCGTGTAAAAAGGTCTCTGCAATCCACACACTTGGAGATTGTAGCCTTCTCTACTGGTTGGGTCGCTCCAAAATAGCGAATGGGGGTCGCCGATTGAGATGTGATCACAACTTCTCTGAGTCCTCACAGTCTAGCGCTTTGATAATCCACCCTGGAGTCTGCTAGGGCTTTGCAGGATTAACTTCTCTCTCTTCCAGGCCCCCACAGGGCTCCAGGGGAACATCTATTACTGCTTATTTTATTCTCTGCTCTTTTTCCATCAACTCTGAAGTCCATCCCCGGCCTGGAGCTGGGAGGACGAGATGATGGCTGCTGGCTCGCTGCAGCCGGGGATTCTTTAGCTGAGTACCTACATACTGGGAGAGACCCTCCCTACTCCCAGCCAGATGGCAGAGGTGACCCGTTCACCAGCCCAGCTCACTATCTTGAAAGCTTCTAAAGGCAAGCCCTCATTCTGTAGTTTCCCCACCAGGCCTGGTCTACAGCCTTGGCTATATCCTTGTTTGGATTTGGTTTGTCCTGATTGACAGTCCCCAGGGCCATCAGCACTGCCTCTAGGTCCCTATCACACACGTGGGATCTCCTCTCCTGAAGCCCCCAGCATGCTCTGTGGGTCTAGGCAAGATCTGGGTCTACGCCAGCTGGCAAATGTGCAGGGGGCTTGGTAATGGCGATGGGGCTGAGGGCTGTGAGCCCCTGGCCTGTGGTTTCTAGAATCCATGTCCTTTTGGGACAGGAGGAGCTGCACTCACTGCCCCACACGTGGACGCCACTGCCTGTTTCAGGCTCGAGGCCTCCCGTTGCTGACAGCACACACACACACACACACACACACACACACGAGCATGCACACACCCTGGGTCTGCATGGGTCTGGCCCCAGGGACAACTCATCTCCAGCTGCACCTCCTGTCTGTGCTCCCATCTCCCCACCCTCCTGGCCGCGTTGGTTCTGCCCTGTCTGCCCACTTGTAGATCGGACAGCTGCGAGCCAGACAGAGACTGAGTGGCTTTTACTCTGTGGGGGAGGAGGGACAGGTCCAGCCCAGAGCACAGCCATGTTCCTCGGCCTGGTGGGAGGCCGTAGTCTCCACCTCTGTGATCAGGCCCCTCATTCATCCATGCAGCCCTCTGGGAGACAGCTCAGCCCTGAGTGGCTCCCCAGTGAACTGACCTGTTGCCTGAGGGGCGGGGAGATCTCAGTTCTCTAACTTTTTAAAAGAAATCTGCCTTTCCAGAGGCAGTCAAGAGCAATGATAAAAGCCCAGGCTCCCGCCAGATTTCCCGTTTGAATCCTGCCTCTGTCTCTTCCCAGCTGTGTGATTTCAGACAAGTCAACCTCTCTGCGCCTCAGTTTCCTCTCTGTATAGTGGGGAGAATAACAGCACCCACTTTGTAGGACTGGCAGTTTGAAGAGTGCCTGGCAGGTAAGTTCTCAGTAAGCGTCAGTTATCAATCCCGAGGCTCAGGCACGGGTCTGACCATGTCCAGAACCGTCTTCTTTCCGCCTGTTTTTTCCTTCTTCCCTTCCTCATACAATAATGATGATTCTGGACCTTTTCTCTGTTGCCAGCTGGACGTCCTGGGATGAAGGGAACCAGGTCCCTGTCCTCACAGAATCACAGACCCACGACAGACGGTGGGCTGGGGAGGAGTAAGTGATGTGCTGTGTGGGCAGAGCACAGAGGCAGGTGCCTAAGGGGTGGAGAATCGGAAGGTGACCTCTGCCTGTGGTGTTTGCAGATAACTCCAGAGAATAAGCAGATTTTGAACCTGAGCTTAAGAGATTGGCTAGGTCAAGGTGGGAGGAGACATGACAGGTGACTCCAGGCAGACAGAACAGGAGGGGAGCGGTGGTGGGTGTTGGACTCCTTCAGCCGTGATGATGCACACCAAGACACCGATGCTGGCGAGGTGGGTTGGGATCAGATCTGAAGGGCCTTCAGTACCAGGTTAAAGATTTTGGCTGTATGCCCCACTGGATGGGGAGACCCTGCAGGCTTTTGAGCAGACAGGTAATGGGGTTGCAGTGAGATCCAAGAAGCCAGATCTGTGCTTTGGGAAGGATGGAGGTGGACTGGAGGAGAGTTTGATCAAGGGTCTCAAGGTTGGAATAGAGGTCCCGGGGGTTGGCTGAGAGGAACCTCACCCTTGCTGCTTCACCTGTGTGTGGGAGCCATTCTGCCGGTGGAAGGGAAGCTGGGTAGGCAAATTGCTGCTGGGCCCAGGAGGAGCGCCTCCCTCTGCCTTCTTGCTTTGGGGTGTGCAGGTGCACTGCATCTGTGTGTCATGGGCACGTCTGCAGACCTGTGAGAGTGAAGGGGTGGGATTTTTGCTCCCCTCTGCAAGCCCGCATAAATACGTGTGATACTAGCAGCTCACGCTTCTTATGATGTGCTGGGTACAGTTCTAGGTGCTGCTATACAGATGAACTCATTTAATCCTCCCAACAACCCAGGACAAGGGAACTGAAGCTCAGAGAGGAGAAGTCACTAGCCCAGGCTCACACAGCAGGGAGAGGCAGAGCTGGGATTTGAACCCAGGCAGTCTGGCTTCAGAAGCTTTGCTTTTCACTAGCAGACCCCATTGTCTCTTAGGTGGAAGCGTGTCTGTGTGCGCCTCACGCGTGCACATGCGCCTGTGCAGCTCAAAGGAAGCTGGTAGAGGGGAGGGGCAGGAACACTTATTAAGGAACAGACACCCTTACCCCAGCCCCAGTCCCCCAAGGTCTGCTCTCCATCCAGGTGTTGGGGAGGAGCAGGTGGAAGGAAACGGCCCTCCCCCTCCCTCGCCCAAGACATATCTACAGCTGGGGTGGGGGGTGGGGAGGAGACTGCCCAGATCACTGGGATGACCTTGGACAAGGTCACGCAGCCTTGGCCCCACTGGCCCTGGGTGCTGTCTAGGTGACTGGAGAATGCCAGCCGCCTGGGCCCTTGGGGTCCCCCCGCAGACCGCTGCTCACCCCCACCCTCCCTCTCTGCCTCTACAGCCTCCCACTCCTCTTCCTCTTTTCCTTTCTCCCCCACCTCAAATCCCGTAAATAAGGCAAAGGGAAACTGGCAGCTGGAGCTGCCAGCAACTTCCATCTTGCCTGAAGTCCGGGTTGACCGAGGCTGCCTCTACTCCCACTACTGCAAATAGCTTTTAGTAGCTGGAAGATAATTTTATTTTCCTTCCATCCTGAGGCTTACTTTTGGGGAGTGAGATTAGGAGGGGGGACAGTATGGGGGTGGGGGTAGGATGAAAAGGAGAGAGACTGATTTCATGGAAACATTTATATATTTATATTTTCCCAGATCCCTGGCTCTATCTCTACAGTATGTATGGACTCACTCTCTGCCCTCAACCCCACACGCCCTTGGTCACCATCATTATCATCATCATGGTCATCAGAAGTCCTTATGGTGGCCATGCGCACCTCTCTGGTTTACTATCCTGGCCTCTTGCTCACTTGCTCCAGCCATACTCGCCTTTTCGCTGGCATGCTCCCGCCTCAGGGCCTTTGCCCTTGCCTTTCCTGTCGTCTGAACATTTCTCCCTTGATATCCACACGGCTCCCTCTTTTACTCCATTTAGATCTCTGCTCAGATGTCGCTTTACGGAGGTACGTACTCTGGATAAAACAGCATGCCCCATCACTGTCTCTCCCTCTACCCTGCTTAAGTTTTCTTCACAGCACTTACTACCACCTGAAAAACAATGTTATTTTTTGTTGGTGTATTTGTTTCCTGTCTCCTTAAGAGAATATAAACTCCTTGAAGGAAGGGGCTTTGCTTTGTTCACCTCTGTATCCCCAGGGTCTATAAGGGTGTCTGTTGTGTGCTTGTTAAATGAAGGAATGAATATTGACTTACTTAAGCCCTAGGAGGTAGTTACTGTTTGTTTTTTTAATGATTTTGTCTTTTTTTTTTTTTAATATCTTTATTGGAGTATAATTGCTTTGCAATGTTGTGTTAGTTTCTGCTGTATAACAAAGTGAATCAGCTATATGCATACGTATATCCCCATAACCCCTCCCTCTTGCGTAGTTAATTATCCCCATTTAGAGTTAGGGAAACAGAGGCACAGAGAAGTTAAGTAACTTACTTAAGGTCACAGAAATGGTAAGTGGCTCAGCTGGTTTACAAACCCAGGCAGTCTCACTCCAGAAAACTCATTTTTACTGCCTTTGTCCCCTGATTTCCTGTTTGCGTCTGACTTATGGGGGTGGGCTGACCCCATGCTGCTTGCTCTTGCTGACAAGTCAGGGAGTGGCTGAGTGGGTTACAGAGGGCAGAATTTCCCATGGACCCTACTCCCATAGCCTTTGCACGAGGAGGGAACCTGACCCCAGCCTTCTTGGGGTCCACACGGCTCTGGGCGAGGACCCCAGGACAAGCTGGAGGTGGACTGCCTTGCAGGTATGAGGGGAATTGTCACCAGCCCACCGTCCAGCTCCCTAGCTGGGCCCTCCCCCCTCTCTTCATTATGGTGGGACAAAACATTTCTTTCTTAAGAAAAGCCACGCCAGAGCGGTGAAATTGGACCTATGGCAAACCACAATAGGATTCAATTCAGATTCTTCTTGCCAGAGGACACCTTCCATGACTTTTACCCCTCTGATCTGTAGCAGATGTTACTAGTGTTTATGCGGATCAGGTTTACCTCTCTTTCCTGGACCCATGGAAGACCATCCTTTCCAGCCTCTGTGCAGTTGGACAGGGCCGTGTGACAGTTCTATGAGTGGAGATGATGTGTATCACTTCTGAGCCAAGGCATTTAAGAACGTGGGTAATCACTCTTCCAATTCTGGGGCAACCGTGGAGGTCTTGTGTTGCAAACGGTACAGCTACAAGATGGTGTGGGGGAGAGGGTCCTCTCTCCATCAGCCTGGGGCCCTGAATTTCACTGTGCAAGCAGAGACCCTCCTTCTGCTGACCCAGACTGAGCCTGCAGTGCTGGTCACCAATAAATCTTTGTTGTGTTATACCACTGAGATTTGGGGTTAACTTGTTACTACAGCTTGGCCTAGCCTTTCCTGACTAATGTACCATTTCTGATCTGTTTTGTGTATCTTCAATATTGTGGCCAATATCTCATTTGCCACTAGTGGGAGCATAAATTAATACAACTTTTCTGGGAGACAATTTGGCAGTGTGTATATATGAAAAGCCCTAAATAAGTGTATTGTCTTTGACTCAGAAATTTCACTTCTAGGAATTTATCCTAAGGAAATAATTGGACAAGTTCAGAAAGTTGTATGGATAAAGAGGATATTCATCACATAAAATGGTGAGAAATTGGATCAGCCTGAATATCCCACAACAGCAAATTGGTTAAATAAATTGTGATTCGGCTCTACAATAGAGCACTATCTGCTGCTGGTGGCACAGATTTATTGACATAGAAAGAGAGCTACGTTCTGTTGTAGTGCAGGGGATGCATAATGTGAGACCATCTTTGTGAAAAATGATATGTATATTTGCTTGAAGAAAGTCTATGTGATAGTCTGCAAGCACTTAGCAATGGAAATTTCTGGGTATGGAATCTCAGGTGGTTTAATCTTTATTGTTTTTATTTTGCCTCTTCATTTAAATGTTTTCGTCAGTGATTTTGTATCATGTATAATTAAAAACTAAAGGCGAGAAAAAAGTGACTGTGTGATCTTGGACACATTAACCTCTAAGGGTCATGATTTCCTTATCTGTGAAACAGGCACGAGGGTACCCACTTCCTTGGGTTGTTGTGAGGATTCAGTTAGATCACGTGTTATGAAGCACCTGGCACCTGCCAGGCCCTCAAAACCCATAACCACCGTTATCAGTTATCCCTGAGCTAAGGACCCGTAGAGGTGGGTTGGTTCATTAATTAATCCATCCATCTATCCATTCATTCAGTAAGCATGACGTGAAACCCACTGTGCGTGTGGTGACGTGCTGGAAAAAGATAACAGTGATGATAAGAATGGCAAATACTTACATGGCACTTAGTGGGGCCAGGCACCACTGTAAGCATTTAATCTACACCATAACCCTATGAGAGGGTACCATTCTTAGCTCTGTTTTATAAGGCACAGAGAGGTCAAGTGACCTATCTAAAGTCACCAAGTTGGGAGGACACAGAGCCAGGCAGTCGGGCTCCAGAGTCCACGCTCAGCCCCTAGACTTCACCACTCCTCTGCTCGGTCCCACTTTGCTCCCAAGGCGGGCACATCAGGGCCAAGGAGGGAGGGTCCCTGCTGGCAGAGGAGCAGCCCCGGGCCAGAGATCTCAGAGCTAATCTAGACACTAGAGAGATGACAAGCAGGATGAGAGGATTTCTATTATTGTGAAGCTCCTGGCTGAGCGGAGGGATGGAGGTGTGACTGTGTTAGGGGAGGGGACATCATTGGACCCTGGTGCCCCGCCTGGCTCTTTGAACTCAGGCTCACAGGAAACTCAGACTGCAGGTGGGTGGGGGACACCAGCCTTCCTGGTGAGCTGGGTGGGAGCAAATAACCACAGTGATGGCCCGTAGGTACTGTGCTCACCGTGGGCCAGGCATTGGGTGAAGCACGTTCATGCATGATCTCATTTAATCCTCATGATACTTCTGAAATGGATACTATTTTACAAAACAGGAAATTGAGGCTCTGGGGGTGGTGAGGGCCAGGGTCAAGTAAGTGGGAAGCCTTCATCTAAACAAAGGTCCTGAGCGAGAGTCTTAACCACTCTGCTAAACGTCCCCTGGGGTGGGGCTCCTGCATCTCCCACCTGTCCTCACAGGGGTCCTGGAGACATTGGGGAGGTGGAAGACTTCCTCTCTCAGGCCCACCCTAGGCAGGGGTTGCTGTTTGGGTTTGCTGGGCCCAGCCACGGGACACTTTCATATCAGGGCAGCGGCAGGGGATGGCCTGGAGTTCCCTGGGGTCAAATGGGGACCCAAGATGGGAGTAAGCTAGGGGAGGAGAACGGCGGAGAGCAGGCTGGAGGGAAAAGGACTAATGCTCCATCACCCACCGCCCGTGACTTGGGCCCCGCTCTGTGCCTGGAGCTGCACATGTGTTATCTCCTGCCATCCTCACCACCATGCTGGGGGGATGGGGTTAGTCCCCCCACTTTACAGAAGAGGAAATGGAGGCTGAGGGTAGCTGATGGGACTTACCCAGGGTGCTGCTGTGAGAATGGAGCTGATACTTGAGCCCAGGCCTGTTGACTCGGAAGCCGGAGTTCTCTCTGCACCAGATGCCTCCACTCTGGGCGCCCACTGCCCCTGGGGGACAAGTTCTAACGGGGAATCTACTGCTCCACCAGAGAGTGAGTGTGGATGAGGCTGGGTGGGGGACAGTAGCCCCTGAGTGGTGGTTGGGGGACCGGGTCTCCTCTGGGGCAGGGAAGCACTTAACACTCCTGTGACTCCCAATAGTTTGAGTCACTGTGTGACCTAAGCCCCAGAAGCAGGGGCTTTGTGCTGGTTTCGGAGACCTGCTGGTCTGACCTTCCACCAGGGTTTTCCTGGGGCAGGGAGCTCACCCTCAGAGCTGCATTACTACTTGAAACTTGTGAACGTTGCCTTGCATGAAAAAAAGGACTTCACAGACAAGGTTAAGATTATCCTAGATGATCTAGGTGAGCCCAATGTAATCATCAGGGTCCATCAAAGGTGGAAGAGTCAGAGGTGTGATGACAGAAACAGGAGAGAGAGAGAGAGAGAGAGAGAGAGGGAGGGAGGGAGGGAGGGAGGGAGGAGGGGGAAGAGAGAGAGAGGGAGGGAGAGAGGGAAAGAGATGTTGCCTTTGACTTTGAAGATGGAGAAAGAAGGGGGCGAGGAATGCAGGCAGCCTCCAGAAGCCATCAAAGGCAAGGAAATGTTTTCTTCCTAGAGCCTCCAGAATAATGCAATCCTGCTGTCATCTTGATTTTAGTCTAGTGAAACAGCTTTGGACTTCTGACCTTCAGAACTGTAAGAGAGTAAGTTTGTGTTGTTTTAAGCCACTAAGGTTGTGGTGATTTGTTACAGCAGCAATAGGACATTAATACTTTCGGTTAATATGATGCCATACATTTGTTTATTTTTATTTTTTTATAATTTATTTCCCATCGATACTGGATTAAAAAAATTTAGGCTGCGCTGGGTCTTAGTTGCAGCATGTGGGATCTTTGTTGTGGCATGCATGCAGGATCTAGTTCCCCGACCAGGGATTGAACCCGGGCCCCCTGCAATTGGGAGCACAGAGTCTTACCCACTGGACCACCAGGGAAGTCCCACGTTTGTTTATTTTTTAATGTTAAACCAACTTGTATTCCTGGGCTAAACCTCATTTGGTCATGATATATTAGCCATTTTAAATATTGTCAGGTTGGATTTGCTAAAATTTTGTTTAGAATTTCATATCTATGCTCATGAAGGGTTGTTGTTTTGTAGTTTTCTTTCTTATAATGTCTTTGGCTTTGTTATCAATCAGAGTAATGCTGGCCACTTAGAATGAGTTGGAAAGTATTTTTTCCTTTAATTTTCTGGAAGAGTTTTTGTTGAATTGATATTATGGCTTCCTTAAATACTTGCTAGAATTCTCCACTGAAATCATTTGATCCTGTAGTCTTTTTGTTGGAGGGTTTTAAACCATAAATTCTATTTATTTAACAGATATAGGGCTCTTCAGGTTATCTGTTTCTTTTCGAGTGAGCTTTGGTAGCTTGTGTTTCAAGGAATTTGTCCATTTCATCTAAGTTATCAAGTTTATTTGCAGAAAACTGTTCATAATATTCCCTTATTCCTTTTAATATTGGTAGAATCTGTAGTGATGTCATTTCTCTCATTCCTGATATTGGTATTTTGTGTCTTTTCTCTTTTTTCCTTATCAGTCTAGCTAGAGATTTTATCAACTTTATTAATTTCTCTAAAGAATCACTTTTGGGCTTTATTGATATTCTCTCTCTTTTTTTTTTTTGCTTTCTTTTTTGTTGATTTCTGCTCTAATCTTTATTATTTCCTCTCTAATGCTTACTTTGGGTTTAATTTGCTCCTCCCTATTTCTTTGTAAAAATTGAGGTATAATTGACATATAACATTATATTAGTTTCAGGGGTACAGCATAATGATTAGATTTTTGTATATATTCCAAAATGATCACCACAATAAGTCTAGTTAACATCTGTCACCTTATATAGTTACACATTTTTTTGTGATAAGAACTTTTAAGATTTACTCTCTTATTTTCAAATATGCAACACAGTATTATTATTATTATTATTATTTTGATACCAATCACTTGTATTTATTTCAGGATGATACTAAATTATAACCCTGTTAAACATCTATAGGATATTTTATTTTTGCAAAGACAGGTCCTTAAAAAAAACCTGACATCATAATAATATAACACATATCAAAATTAGATTAAAAATATAGGTCATTGCTCTCATTCACTCTGTCCTAGTGTTAAAGATGTTACAAAGATACACAGAATATCGCCTTGCTTTTCTCTTTTGGGGAGGTTATATTCAAGTTGACAAAAAGTACCCCTACATTTACAGACACAGGTGTTGTCAAAGGGGTCTTTCTCTGACTTTAGCAAAGAAAAACAGTCCAAATTGCATTCTTTATACTGCGTGCTTAACTACATCATGTTTGGCATGTGGTATTATTATTCTCCTACTGGAGTAAGATCCTGCTTTCTCAAAGCCTTTCCCCCAACTTTTCTAGAAATAAAGCTTAAATATCATTTATTTCAAGCCTTCAAAATAAAATGTTTTCCTCATATATACATGTACCAGGTTGGTATAGTCACATATATCCTATCCAATTGCAGGCTAAGCAAAGACATGCATTTAGAGGTGTATTAATGTATTAAAGCAAACGACAACCCAATTTAATATCAAGAGAAGTTGTGACCTTCCATGGAGTGTTTGATAGAGAAAACACTGATTTTTGACACATTGTCTTATTTTATTCAAATACCAGCCTGCTCATACATGGTCCAAGAACACCCAAATAATAAAGCAAATATAATCACATGTTAAAGACTGGTCTTCAAACATCATAGCCAACGATGCCACGCTTGCCTATGATCTCGCCAACATAAACCCACATCCACACCTCAGTGGCCACCAAACCATTCAGTAGAGCTTCCTTAACTGTGAGCTGTTTGAAGCTACTGGTTGAGCACTACTGACAAATTTTTTCAAGCTCTGAATAGCTGTAGGGATCTCAGCAGGGATTGGAGGAACCAGCTCAACTCTGGAATAGTGCCAAAATGTGGCCACTCAAGCTTCAAGTAAGTCACAGCAGCGTTGACCAGTGCCAGGGCCTTCTCTGTGAAGTTACGGACAAACTGGGCCATGGTTCTAGGACAGAAAGTCCATTGCCCCCACTGGCTGGCTGAATGTCACCCCACAACACAGTATTATTAACTATAGTCACCATGCTGTACAGTACCTCCCCAGGACTTATTTATTTTATGGCTGGAAATTTGTCATTTTTGATTCTCTTCACCCATTTCGCCCTCTACCCCTCAGTTTCTTAAGGTAGAAAGTCAATGATCTGAGACCTTTCTTCTTTTCTAGTATCAGCATTTAATGCTATGAAGTTCCTCCTAAGTACTGTTATAGTGGCATACCACTAATTTTGTGTTTTTCTTCTGTGTTGTGTTTTCATTTTCATTTGGTTCAAAATACTTCATAATTTCCCTTTTGATTTCTTTGACTCATGGGTTATTAAAAGTGTGCTATTTAGTTTCCAAGTATTTGGTGATTTTTCTCATATCTTTCTGTTATTGATTTCCAATTTAATTCCATTGTGGTCAGAGAACATTCTTTGTATGACTTGAATCCTTTTAAATTTATGCAGACTTGTTTTATGACTCCATCTTTTAAAATTTCCATGGGTACTTGAAACTAATGCACAATCTGATGTTGCTGAGTGGAGTTTTCTATAAATGTCAATTAGGTCAAAGTTGTTTATAGTGTTATTCAAGTCTTCTATATCCTTAGTGATTTTCTCTCTACTTGTTCTAGCAAATGTTGAGAGAAGAATGTTGAAATCTCCAACTATAATTGTGGATTTGTCTGTTTCTCCTTGCAGTTCTATCCCTTTTTGCATCATGCATTTTGAAGCTCTGTTATTAGGTGCATAAACATTTTAGATTTTTATGTCCTCTGTATGAATTGACCCCTTTATTGTTATGGAATGAACTTTATCTCTGGTACTATTTTTGATCTGATAATCTACTTTGTCTGATATCAATACAACTATGCCAGCTTTCTTTTTTTTAGTGTCAGCATGGCATACTTTTTATATCCTTTTACTTTCAACTTTTTCGCGTCTTTATATTGAACGTGTCTTTTTTGAGACAGCCTTTAGTTGGTTCTTGCTTTTTTATCCAATCTGACAGTCTCTGCCTTTTAATTGGAGTGTCTGGGTCGCCTACATTTAATGTGATATTTGTGTTTTTAAGCTTAAGTCTGTCATCTTGTTAGTTGTTTTATATTTGTCCCACCAGTTCTTTGTTTCCTTTTTAATATTTTTCTTTCTTCTTTTGGATTTTTTTTATGATTCTAATTTATCTCTATTGTTTGTTAGCTAAAATTTTTAGTTTTGTTATTTTAGTCATTATTTTAGGGTTTATAGTATATACCTTTAACTTATAACAGTCAACTTTCAAAGTACCACTTATGTAGAGTGTAAGACTCTTACAAGAGTGTGCTTCCATTTCCTATCTCTCAGCCATTATCCTATTGTTGTCATACATTTAACTTATTCAATATATATACATATAATAAATCCCACAATGTACATTGTTGTTGTTTTTGTTTAAATAATCAATTATTTTAAAAAGTGGTTTAAATAATGTTAAAACTCATATATTTCCCTGTGTAGTTACTATTTCTGGTGTTTTTCATTCATTGAATCCATATTTCTATCTGGTATCATTTTCTTCTGACTGAAGGACTTCTTTTAATATTTCTTATAATGAAAGACTATTATTAATGAAATCTTTAAGCTCTTGTATGTCTGAAATAGTCTTTATTTTGTCTTTGTTTTGAAAGATATTGTTGCTGGGTTTAGAATTACAGATTAACCCCACTCTCTTCTTTTGGACACTCCAATTACACATATATTAGGCTGCTTAAAGTTGTCTCACAGGTCATTGATACCCCCTTTAAATTCTTTTTGTTTTTCTTTCTGTGTTTCATTTTGGGTAGTTTCTATTGTTATGTCTTCAAGTTCATTCATTTTTTTCTTCTGCAATGTCTAATCTGCCATTAATCCCACTCAGTGTATTTTTCACTTCAGATTGTGGTTTTCATCTTTATAAGTTTGATTTCGGTCTTTTTAATATCTTAAATGCTGCCACTTAACAATTTAAATATATAGACTACAGCTATAATAATGGTTTTAATGTCATTGTCTGCTAATTCTAACATCTGTGTGAGTTCTGGGTCAGTTTCAATTGATCAATTTTTCTCTTCATTATGGATCATATTTTCCTGCTTCTTTGCATGCTTGGTAATCTTTGATTAGGTGCCAGACATTGTGATTTTTACCTTTTTGGGTATTTTCGCATCCCTTTGGGTACTCCAATTACACACGCATTAGGTGTTTTTGTATTCCTGGTTATTTTTGTATTCTTATAAGTGTTCTGAACTCTGTTCTGGAATGCAATTTATTTGCAGGAAGAGTTTGATCCTTTTGGATTTTGCTTTTAATATTTGTCAGGTGGGAACAGAGTAGCATTTAGTCTGGGGATAATTATTCCTCACCGCTGAGGCAAGGTTCTTCTGAGTATTCTACCCAGTGTTGCGTGAATTTTGAGGTTTTCTGGTTTTGGTGAGCATAGATGTTATTCCAGGTCCTGTAGGAGTCCTGGATGCCATTCCCTCTAATACCTTTGGATTGTTATTGGCCTGACCCTAGGTATTTTCCTTACACACACATGCTGATCAGTACTCTGATGAAGACTTAAGGGGGCTCTCTCCAGATCTCCAGGGTTCTCTCTCTATGTGTGTCTCTCCTCTCAAGTACTCTGTCCTGCAAATTCTGGTTATCTTCGTCTCCCTGGTCTCTCGCTCCGCCTCCTCAATTCACAGGGCTTTCCAGGCCTCACCTCCAGTCCCATTTTTTTTCTGCTGCATCCTGGAAACTTTCTCAAGGCAGTAAGCTAAGATGATTTTAAGGCTCACCTTGTTTGCTTCCTGTCTTTTAGGGATACTGTGTTTTCTGATGTCCAGTGTCTTGAAAACTATTGTTCCATCGGTTTTGTAACATTTATTTTTGCTGTTTCAGGTGGAAGGGTAAACTGGTCTCTATTCCGTCATCTTGGATGGAAGCAGAAGTCTCTCCATGCCTTTCAACACCATCTATATGCTAATGTCTCCCACATTCACCCCTGAACTTCAGAGTCTTATATCCAACTTGGAATAGTCACGGCTAGCACCTCAAACTCACCATGTCCAAAATGGAACTCTTGATTCTCCTCTCACAAATCTCTCCTTTCTGTCTTCCTCATCCCAGGAAGTATTCACCCAGATGTTCAGGCAAAAAGCCTTGGTCTCATCCTCTTTTCTTCTCTTTCCCTCACATCCTATATCAGTACCTCAGAAACTCATTTAGCTTTGACATCCAAAATGTATCTCAAATCTGAGACCCTTTCATTACCCCTACTACTGATTAAAGCCACTGTCATTACTCATCTAGAATCTTGCATTAGGCTCCCAACTCCAAACTAACTGCTTTCATTTCTTAACCTCTTACAGTCTATTTTTCCTTCAGCAGCCAGTGAGCCCTTAAAGATGCTAGCCCCATCATGATTGTTCAAAACCCTCCAGTGTCTTCCTAACACAACTTAGGATAAAGCCCAAGGTCCTAATCACGGTGCACAGGACCCTCTAGGATATGACCTCCACCACCTCTCCCACCTCATCTCCCCTCTCTTCCTTGCTCACTCCACTTTGGCCACCCATCTTCTCACTGTTACTGGAACATGCCAAGGACCCCCCTCCTTTAGAGAATACTTCCTTTTTCCTTTGCCTGGAATGCTTTCCCCTGGATAGTTCCCTGTCAATCTCTTCATGGGTCTCAGCTCAAATATCACCTCCTCATAGAGCCCTTTCACAACTATCTGATCTAAGACAGCACCCCTGCTGCTTCTCCTCTTATTCTGCTTTATTTTCCATCATAGAACTTATTCCCACCTGACACCCTGCATATTTATTTGTTCATGTGCTTATCATCCCTTTCCCTCAGTAGAATGCAGGCTTCACAAGGGCAGGGACTATATCCTGGTCACTCTTGGGTTATCTATGCCTAGAAGAGTGCCTGGCATACGGTAGATGCTCAATGAAGCAGATTGAATGAATGAGTGCTCTTCTTGGCCACTAGGTACAACCTACTTGCTAGGCGACTGTGGACAAGCCTTTACCATCTCAGGGCATGTCCTCTTCTAGTTGGCACGGGCCCACTGACTGAAAGTCAGCCCCCCAGCCCCTCACTGTGCACTGTGCCAAATGAGTCCTGGGCTTTGCCCTTCAATTCCGCACCCGACTGGAGGGGGCTGAGCCAGGTGTTCTCCATCCGAGTTTGATGGCTCCAAGCTTTGGATTGCCATGATCACCACCAGGGGGCGCTCGATGCCGAGATTCTGGACCAGGGGCTCTGTAGCTCCTGTTTGGGTTGGTAGAAGTCATTGTGATTGACCATCATTTACGACCCTTGTATGTAGGTGGTGTAAGTGTGTGTGGGGAGTGGGAAGGCACTTCTAGGAGCCCTGACTCCGGGGGCTCAGGGTATGGAGTCAACTCGTGCTGCTCACCCTCTCATGGCTCCCCACCTAGATAGAGACAGACCCCAGGAAATGATTCACCTGTGTCTTCCTGGGAAGGAAAGAAAGAAGTGGGCTCACTAGGATGGAAACTGGGTGGGGGCGTTCAGTGGCTTCTCACATGTCCTGGACCCCAAATCACCTTGTGGCTTTGGACAAGTCAACCCTTTGGCATCACTGAGCAGGATGACCCTATTATTCTTGGGGTTACTCCAAGGAGTCAAAAACCTGGCAAACCTGTCTTAGCCCTTGGCCTCCTCCAGGGCTGAGCCCTTTGCTGCCCCTCCTCAGGTTGGGGAAGGCCCCGCCCTGGACTCCAGATTGTCCCTCAGACTCCTGAGGCTCAGAGAGTAGGAAAGACAGTTTGAAGTCACACATCAGCATGTGGTATGCTTGGTTATACTGCACCCTCTGTTTTGGGTGCGCCCAATGCCCCCTCGGGCCATTCCCTTTCCCGAGAGTTCTCTCCTCCAGCTCAAACACAGCCTCCGAGCCTTTGCACTTGCTGTTCCCTCTGCCTGGCATGTCTTACCCTCAGATTTTCATGGGGCTGGTTCCTTCCTGTCATTCAGGTGACAGGCCAGATGTCACATCCTCAGAGAGGGCTTCCCGGACCACACCTGGACCCTTTCTATCTCACCCGCTTGTTTTATTTCTCCTAGAACACTTATGACCTTCTGAAATTAGACAATTTCCTGGTTTATGGTTTGCATTCCGTCTCCCCTGTCAGAATGAAAGCGCCACCAGAACAGGGACCTTGCCTGACTTGTTCCCTGATGGGCCCCGTCTCTCACATGGCACACAGCAGGAGGTGCCCTATGGGCATTACTGAATGAGTGAACAAGGAGGGTGGAGAGTTGCCTGTCAGTCACACAGGTCTCCAGACAATAGTGCAGAGTCACGCTGACCCCTGCCTGGAGGGCCCAGGCTCTGCGACACTCTGGGGCTGATGTGCCCATTCTTCTCTGGGCGTCTTACTTCCCCATCTGTGCCCCCTTGAGTGAGTATGCTCCTCAGACAGGAAGTAATGGAGTGTTTGATTTAAGAATCAAAGCCAAGAAAGGGCAGGAGGAAGGAAGGGAGCAGTGGACCCCTAGTGGGGTCCAGCCCCTGTTCTGGGGAGGGGAGCCCAGGGGTGGCAGAGGTGCTGGATGCCTTTGCTTTTCCAAACTCAGGCTAAGTGTGTGGATAGGTTTCTGACTATGCTGACTGCCCTGTGTCACAGTGTGTGTTCTCTGTCAGGAGGCTGCAGAGGGCACCTCCTTTACTGTGTGAGCCTGAAGTGCCCCTGAGAGCCCTCCCAGTGCCGTGAGCTGTCTTGCAAGATGGCTTGGTGACTGGGTGGAGAGCAGACGATGCAGCTGGAGATCGCGTCATGCTTTGGGCCAAGAAGATCTGAATTAGAGTTCTGGTTCAGTCATTTCCGTGCTGTGCGAACTTGGGCAAGCAACTTCCTCTCTCTGGGCTAGGAAGAAATGAAGTCTGCTTTCTGGGACTGGCTCTGGAACTCTACCATCCAGGCCCAGGCTTTTGTATCTGGGTTTCCTGGCCATCTTTCTTTCTTTCTTTCTTGTTTTTAATTGAATTTTAGTTGATTTACAATATTGTGTTAGTTTCAGGTGTACAGTAAAGTGATTCAGGTGTACATATATATATTTTTCTTCAGGCTATTTCCCATTAGAGTTTAATACAAGGTATCGAATATTTTTCCCCGTGCTATACAGTAAATCCTTGTTGCTTATCTATTTTATGTATAGTAGTGTGTATCTGTTGATCTCATACTCCTAATTTATCCCTGTCTCCATCCCTTCCCCCTTTGGTAACCATAAGTTTGTTTTCTATGTCTGTAAGTCTGTTTCTGTTTTGTATATAGATTCATTTGTATTATTTTTTAGATTCCACATATAAGTGATATCATATAATACTTGTCTTTCTCTGTCTGACTTTTTTTAGTATGACATTCTCTAGCTGCATCCATGTTGCTGCAAATGACATTATTTCATTCTTTTTTATGGCTGAGTAATATTCCACTATATACGTATATCTGGCCATCTTTCAATGCCCAGCATAAAAGGGTACCTCTTCTGCGAAGCCACCCCACCCCCACCTGGGGACTCAGGTTCTTCTTGTCCTGGAGTCACCCTGTTCTGCCTATTTCTATAGCATGATGGCATTGTCTGTATAGATCTCTGTCCCCTTCCCATTAGACCAGAGCCCCTTGTGGGCAGGCCTGGGGCTTGATTCATTTCTGGATCCCTCATGCCCAGCGTTGGGACAGGCACACCACAGATATGATACTATTTCTTACCCGTTTTAGACATGAACAAACAGGCTCAGAGAGGTCAAGTGACTTGCTTGAAGTCACATGGCACACAAGTGGCAAAGCTGGTGGTGTGCTGGTCAATATGCTCTCCAAACAAAAAAAAAGCCTCAGTCTGTCGTATTTGTCGATTTCTATGGTGTAGGTACTCCCACGGAATTTCAAGCTACCAACATGCATCACTGAACCTCAGGTTGGGAAATGTTCACAACTGGCTCTTGTGAGCGGGGATGAGCCAGCTTCAGTACACCACGGGGCAAAGCTGGGATTCCAACCCAGGCCTGTTTGATGCTGGTCAGTGGGCATTCTATTCTAGATTCCTAAAATCTTGTATTACGTGAAAAAAACCCCAAGGTACATAAGGGTGTATATCAAGGGGGAAAAAGAGTATATATACTATAAAAGAATGTGCGTGTATGGATATATATATTTGTTTGTGTGTATGAATCTTGAAGGATTTGCCAGAAACTAATAACAGTGGTTTTTGCCGAGGAGGGGTACTGGGTGGCGGGGAGACAGGGTGGGAGAGGGATTTACTCTCGGTATCCCTTATACTCTAAATTTTGAACCATGTGAGTATATTAACTATTCAAAAAAAACCCAAAATGAATAAACAAACAACAAATCCAAACCAGCAATCAACCACAAACATGCTGGGCCTGCAGCTCTTTGCCAGGCATGTCTGTGGGCCTGGAGCTGGGCAGGGTATGCTGAGTGGCTTGGTTGGGGCTGCCCACCGGACCACGCTGTCTTTTGGCAGCCCTTGGCCTGTGACCCAAGGCTGGCGTGGGAGGTGGGGAGGCCACTGTCTTCCCGGAGCGTGAGGGATGGGTGCACTTGTTTTAATTCTCGCCCATGCGGCTTGGTCACTGAGACCATGGCACTGCATTCTAAACTAAATTAGAAATTTAACAAACCTTATAAATCCTCCCCAGCCTGAGGCTTGTAAATCTCCAGAGCAGGGCAGGCTTAGCACTTATCCATCTCTGGCTTAATGACCTCCCCGGCCCAGCCTGGGAATGATTCAGGGCCGGTGACAGGTCTAATTAGTGCACACAAACTGCACCCCGGGCAAGGTGAGGAGGAAGAGTGAGCCTGGTCCTGGCCCCAGGGGTGTTAGGGAGGTGGGACATAGCCCTTGTCCAGTCTGGACTTCGGAGATCTGGTACGCGGGGAGAGGGGGTAAGGAGGGAGTGGCAAGTGCCTGCTTAACCTTCATTGTTAATGCAGCCCTGTTGGTGGTGTGTCTCGCGCATGTCATTATTTGGGGAAGGCAGTTGTATGATGTGCCCCTAGTAACATTATTGCATCAAGAGCCATGTGGGACCCATGGAGTCTCCTGGCAAGGCAGCACATTTGTGGGCAGATCTGAGGCTGTGTTGGTAGCCTGTGTTATGGGTGTGGGAGGTTTTGAGGGTGGGCTCTGGTCTCCCAGTGCCTGAAGGAATTGTGTTCTAGAGCAACACATGTGCAATAAGAGGGTGTCCAGAGAGCCCCATTTTTCAGGGTGTACATCTCAGTGAGAAGATGGATTTTTCCAACCAAGCTGACTGTCCTTGTGAGGTAGTGAGCTCCCCGTCAGTAGATAGACAGCACAGGCTCCTCTACCATTAATGGAACCCGAGCTGTGTGCCAGGCCCTTTACACATCATCTGATGCCATCTTCGGGCCCCCATCTCACAGATGAGGAAACTGACGTGCAGAGAGGTTATGAAACATGTCCAGGTCATTCAGAACAGGATTTGAATGCTGGCTTGCTTGGCTTTAGAACTCGTGGCTCCCCTGCTGTACCTCCCCGCTGTCTGCTGATGATGTGCCCTTCAGGCTGCTCCTCACCTAAAGCACACTCATGATGATTCTGGGCACAAAATGATGAAAGGCCCCAGAGCCACAATCTCCTTGGCAACAAGGGCTGCCTTTGACAGGCTCTTCCACCGTGTTCCATGCTGGGGTGGGAAGATGTGGGTGCTCTCTCTCCTTCCTCTCTTTTGCTCATTTGCAGGCCTAATTTTTGTGTCCTCTCCCAGCCTCCTCTGGCCTCTCTCTGGCCCCAGTTCCCAGCACCTGCTGAGTTATTTGCCAGGAGTTGGGGGTGGGGTGGGTCTGAGCGTTCCCCTTTTACCCATCACCCCTACTGCTCAGATGCAGGAAGCAGGGCTGGCACTGTTACCTGGGGGGCATCCGCTCTCACCCCACCAGCCCTTCTGAGCCCCTCTCTGCCCTGACCCCAGAGCAGTCACCAGGAGAAGGCTGCCTGGGTAATTGGTTCCATCTAAGCCCCATCCTCAGTGGCGCGAAAGGGAAAGTTATAAATATTTTTATCCATAACTCACGAGGAATAAAAATTTCATTATGCTGAAAAATTTAAATTTCATAAGAAATAAGTATTAATCTTGGAGAGTGACTTTTGTGGGAAGTTAACTTTCAAATGTCGTGAATCTGGAGGTGCCTGGGGTCTGGGAGGGAGGGGGAAGCCCCCAGTTTGGGCTCCTGGTCTGGGGTGGGGGTCTCCTCTCCTGAGACTGAGGGCCCACGGACTCAGATCTCCACCCAGGGTAGAGCCCACCCTCAGCCCCCTCGCTCTCTTCAATGCTAATTGATTATCTAGCACGTCCAGACAGTTTAATGGTGCTGGGGTACCGCAGGAAAAGAGATAGATGGTCCTCACGTGGAGCGTGAGGTGATGTGGAGGCAGACAAATGAATAACCACCAGCACCACCAGCACCACCACCCAGTTAGAACCCCTCTACTGGGCACAAATGCCCCTGCCCCCTGCTAGGTTTTATTTTATTATTATTGTTATTGTACTTAAAACAATTCAAGTATAACATACACACAGAAAGATGCACAAAGCATAAGCATGCAGCTCAATGAATGATGACAATGTATAGGAAGGCACGTTGCCCAGGTCAAGGAATCCAACTTCGGCTCGTTTGCTGGGCATTTGGGGGAGGGGAAGGCCTTGCCTGGAGGACCTTGGCAGACTGCTTGATGGATGATTCTTGCTGCCTGACTAGGGAGAGAATGATTTGGGAGTAGGGTGGCCTAATACATACTGAACGTTTATCACGTGCCAGGCCCCGTTCTATGTGCTTTATGGGTATTCCTTTAACCCTGACAAAACCCCACGAAGTAAGTGCTGTTATCACCTCATTTGATTGATGAAAAAACAGAAGCACAGAGAGGTTAAGTAACGAATCCAAAGTCACACAGCTGGTGGGAGGCATAGCCAGGTTAGACCTGAGTCCCCTGGCTTAGAGCCTCCAGGCTCTTCTGAGATGAGAGAGCCCAGTCTCGGCCCCAGGAGGCCTGGGTTCTAGTGTCCTCTGGAACCTCTGCAAACCTTTTGATGTTTCACACCTGCTGTGTGACCTCAGGCAAGTCTCTCAACCTCTCTGAACTTCAGGTTCCTCTTTTGAGAAATAGGGATAAAAGCCCCACTTTGTGCTGCCCAGGGTTTGTATGGGGCGAGGAAGAGGTGGCAGAGGCAGATGTTGTAACCCTGACAACAGGGATAAAGCTCTTCCTAAATATGAGCCCTTCTGGCCCACGTGCTGATGGGGTTACACCGACTGCGCTGTGTCTCATTCACTCTCTGCTGCAAGCCACCTCACTGTGAGGCAGGCCCTCTTGTATTCCCATCTAATGGGTGAGGAGCCTGAGGAGGGTGGGGTGGTCAGAGATGCTGCCTGTGGGGCGTGGCAGGGGCAGCGGGGTGCTGCTCCAGGCAGGGAAGTGAGGGCAGGATTTGGGACCTGCATTTAGGAGGGGGTCCCACATGAGCAGAGGTGAGGAGGTCGGTGTGTGCAGGCTGTGTGGGGGGCTGGGAGGGCTGGCTGGGTCCTGAGCCGCTCACCTCAACCGCTTCCGCATTCCGCAGATGGGAGAGCTGAGGCCATCCTGAGCTGGGGTTGCAGACCCTGAGTCTGGGGCTGTGCCACACTTGGGGCAGTGGGGGTGGGAACTTGGACTTGAGCCTGGCAAGCAAAGTCCTTGGCTCTTGAGCCTGACACCAAGGCTGAAGGGGACAGCTGGGCCTAAGTTCCAGCTTGGGGCAGTGGGGTGGTGCCCAAAGGGCCTTGTCCTGCAGTTGACACCGATGTGGCTGGCTGGGACAACCAGGGCCCACGTGTGGCAAGGAGAGCCCAGAGAAGGCTGGAGCCCAAGGGTATAATTTCCCCCTTTATGATTCTCCAAAGAGGTGGGTGACAGAGACCTACAACTCTCCAGGGGACCAGCTGGACCAGATCTCCCTTAATATTGGAAAATACCCTGAATTCCTACTTGGCTGGCCCAGGACCTTGAATGGGGGACTTTGGGCAGCGGTTGGGAAATTCACCTTCTGTAGCAAAAATGCTTCATTCTCCCGCCAGAACCACCCCCCGCAAGTGTACACATTCTCACGTGTTCAAATGTGGACATGCGTGTTGACACAGACACGTGTGCACACACAGATGTGCATACACAGGCGCCCACGCAACCATAGATAGACCCCTAGTTGTTCGTGTATCCCCAGAATCCACCCTCCCGGCAGCGTTCTGCTGATGGAATGCTGTAATATTTTTCTATTAAATGTTGCATTTGTCATGCCTTTTAGTAGCTCCCCTCATTAAAAATGATATTATCCCCATAAATAAGCCAGCACCTGAGAAGAGTGCCCGACTCCATTTCTCTTCCTAATTGAGACACTTAGCTTTGATTTGCACATCGGCACGTACCGAGCGGATTAATTTTCAATTAATGCTCCTGGGCAGGAGGGTGCAGGTGGTGTGGGCTTGCAGCCCAATGGCCTGGGAACAGGGGCAGGTGGGGACCAGGAGGACCCAGCAAGAGTGTCTCTGTGTTTCCTGGCTGCCGGACAGAGAGCTCTGGGGACTGTCCGGGGCTTTGTGGTTTTGTTCTTTGTGGGAAAGTGGATCCTGGGAGCCTCTCTTGAGGGAAGCACCCTCCTCCCATACCAGGTTGCTATGGACTGAATGTTTGTGTCCCCCACCCCCCAGATTCATATGTTGAAGCGCTAAGCCCCCATGTGATGGTGTTGGAGATGGGGCCTTTGGGAGGTAATTAGGTCATGAGGATGGAGCCCTCGTGATGGGATTACTGTCCTTCTAAGAGGAGGCATGAGAGAGCTTGCTCACTCTCTGCTCTCCACCATGTGAGGATACAGGGCGCCATCTGCAAACTAGGAAGCGGGCCCTCACCAGACACTGGATCTGCTGGCACTTTGATCTCAGACTTCCCAGCCTCCAGATCTGTGTGAAATAAACGCTTGTTTAAGTCACCTAGTTTATGGTAGTTTGTTATAGCAGCCTGAGCTAAGACACCAGGAAAGGGCTCCCAGACTCTGGTTTGAGCCTGGGTTCTGCAACCAGACAGGCCCGGAATGACAGTCCTTCTGGGCCACTTTCTAGTAGGATGCCCTTGGACCATTCATGTTGATCTTCTCAAGACTTAGTTTCCTCATCTGCGAAGTGGGGCTAATAAGATGAAGGGCCTCAAAGGGTTGTTGTGGGGATGAAATGAGGTGATGCGAGCAGTGCCTTGTGTTCGGAACATCAGCTCGCCTTTCTCCCTCTCTTCCTCCTCCATGTCTGTCCGTAAGTCTGGTTTCCCATCTGTACCTGTCCCTCTGTCTGTCCAGACCCTTTGCCTTAGATCCACACCTGTGAACAGGAGCCTGCCTGGCTCACCTGGGGGTGGCTGCCTTGAGGTATTTCCAACAGCCGCTTGTATTCTGTACCAATGGCCTCTCTCTCCTTGGTACCTGTGGGTCTTTAGTGGCTCAGGGTACAGGATGTATCATTGGCACTCAGGAAACCCTCCACTCCAAGTGGAATGGGCAGGACGTGGTCTCACCTGCTCAGCCCAGGATGTCTGTCTGCTCAATGCATTGGGCAGCCACTTCCTGGTCCTGCCCTCAGCCCCTGGCTGGCAGTTCCCCCAGACCTTTGCCTCCTGTGGGTTTGGCCTTCCTTGTGGGACCCGTATAAAATCACGGAGCTGTATGGCTCAGTCTCTACCTATTGTCACAGTTAAAGGCACTCTAGTCTGGGAGCCAAAAATGGAAAAACCACTTGAATGTTCATTAAAGTCTTTTGAAGAGCACTAAGGAAGATTCTATTCACGACAAACAGCACTGCATGTTAAAACCCTAGTTTCTGTGCTCTCTCTCTCATCATCACGATGTATCTGTCTAACAGGCATGGCTGCTGTCTCTCGACCCTCTCTCAGGACTCCCCCAAACTCTTCCCTAAACCCAGCCTGTGCTGGCTCTGGTCCCGAGGTTGCAAAATGGCGATGCAAGGGCATATCTTTCTCACAAACTAATTAAGTCTGCACAATATTACACATATATTTTTTTAAAATTTATTTATTTAATTTATATATTTTTGGCTGTGTTGGGTCTTCATTGCTGTGCGTGGGCTTTCTCTAGTTGCTGCGAGCGGGGGCTACTCTTCACTGAGGTGTGCGGGCTTCTCATTGCGGTGGATTCTCTTGTTGCAGAGCACGGCCTCTAGGTGTGCGGGCTTCAGTAGTTGCGGCATGCAGGCTCAGTAGTTGTGGCTTGCAGGCTCTAGAGCGCAGGCTCAGTAGTTGTGGCGCACGGGCTTAGTTGCTCCGTGTTATGTGGGATCTTCCCGGATCAGGGCTCGAACCCGTGTCTCCTGCATTGACAGGCGGATTCTTAACCACTGCGCCACCAGGGAAGCCCTACACATATATTTTTTGCAATAGTGGGTAACATTAAACAAGTGGGGATTTCACATAAAGATCTGCATTTGCAGCTTTGCTTGAGAAATCAGCTCTGGCAACACAGGGCCCTGATGGAGACGTGTGCTTTCCAGCTCCCCACATGGCCTGCCTCTCTCCCTCCTGGCGCCCACCTGGCCCTTGTCCACATTTGAGCACATGACCCTTGCTCTCGTCTTCCCCTCCCCCTTCTGGGGATTTCTCTCTGACAGCTAGCTCCTGGGGCCTCTCAGCTCTCCCCGTCACTGTTACCATAAACACTGAGGAACTGGGCAGGCAAAGACCCCTCCTGGGCAGGTGAGCAGGAGGAAAGGGTGTGAGCATTCTCACATTTGCAGTTTTTCTCTTTGGCACTTGCAAGGTCATCCCCTAAACCCAAGGCCAGGGCAAGTCCTCCCAGTTCCTTGTCCCTGAGACAAGGAGAGTGGGGACTCCTCCTTCTCGTCCTGGCTCCAAGGCCTCTTCCCAGACCAGTTAAAATTTTTTCTTTTCAAAGCAAACCATCCCCATCATTGAAGCAGGAGAATTTTCCAGAATCAGCATCTCTCTCTTCTGGATACAGCAACACCTGCTTTCCAAACTGCAGCTTCCTCCCTGGCTGAAGATCCCAACTCCTTGCTAACACCACCTGCCTCATTGGAGCTGTCCTGCTCATCCTCAGAGCCTCGCCCCTGGTGTGGCTCATACGGTTCCAGGTCATTGACTTTTCAGGCAAATGCTGGGGAGATGGTAGAGCTCTGGGGCTAAGTGGGCAGATTCAGGCCAGGAGACCTGGGCTCCAGTCCTAATTCTTCTGCTGAGCTCTGTGACCTGATCAAGTTATTCCATCTCCCTAAGCCTCAGTATCCTCTGCAGGATACAGACGATAATAATAGTACCTATTTCCTAGGGGGTGCTGTGCCATTTAAATGAGAAAAAGCATTTTGCACCTGGATACTCAAAGTATGGTTTTTGGACTCTCGGTATCTCCTGGGTGCTTGTTAGAAATGCAGAGTCTCAGGCCCCACCCCAGACCTGCAAACCGGAATCTGCATTTCAACAAGATGCCCAGGGATTCCTTGTACACAGTCAAGTCTGAAAAACTCTGGTTTAGCACAACTCTTGGCACAAGGGAAGCACTCACAGGACAAGTGGTAGCTGTCCTGGTGACTATTAGTCTAATAAGAGTCCCTATATTAAGGCAGATTCTGGCGCTGGAGAGAAGATGGGGCTCAGTCCTGGCTCTGCGCATTTGTATTGCGTGCCCAGGTTAGCCTTGCTTCCTGTCTTGTGTTCCCCATCAGTGAAAATGGAGATCCTGATGCTGTCTCCTGGCGCTGATGGGAGAGTTAAATAAGATCAAGCAGAAGGTGTTTCAGAGAGTCGTGGAAAGTGATTCTGAGATGTCGAAGCTCTGAAAGCATTTTTGCGCACGTTTTATTTACTCTTTCTCCTATTGTTCCCATTTTAAACATGAGAAATGGAGGCGTTTCAAAACCAAGTGATTATTCTGAGCTCATTGAGTGAATCAGCTGTAGAACTGGGTCTAGTCCCAGGACCTGAGGCCATGAACAGTGCAAGACCCCTCCCAGAGCTCCCAGATCTGCCAGATCACCGCATGGTGAGTCCCTGGACCCTCCAGTCTGGCCCTCCCACAACTGAAACCTTCAGGGTGCCTCTGGCTGTATAGTGCTGTTGGCTGATTGCTTCTTTTTTGTGTGTTGGGGTTGGAGGTGGCTGCAGACCAGGGAGGGAGTGGAGACAGGAAGGATGGGGCAGCTGTGGGATCTGACGGTTAATTATAATGTTGTCATAGGTGATCAATCCACAGTCAATGGCTTGAATCCTCAACGACCCAGCTCCTCTTAGGCAGAGCACGAGGCCGTCGTGGGGGTGGCAGGAGGCCAGGCTGTCCTCCTCCTGGTCCTTGGAAGCCCAGCGCGACGCTGCGATGTCGATGTTGCCTCCAAAATATGCCCATCTTGTTTCCATAATAGCTTCTGTCATTGCTCTTGACAGGCCAGCCATTAAGTCTGGCAAAATTGTAAGAATTATTAACATATGAGGTTTTATATTATTTGACAGCTGTCGGCTCCTTTGGAATCCACATCACCCTGTCCCATCCCTTCCCTCCCACCCTCCCCCTCGACATCACCCCCCCCCCACCCCGAGGATGGGAGGGCCTCCCAGTCACTGGGGAGCCAGGAGAAGACAAGCTCCTGTCAAGCTTCACTCACAATTGCTCCTGCGCATCTGTGGGATGTTCCCTGAGGGCCCGCACGTCCCATCTCCGGTCCTAACCTGGATCCTTCCTCAACCAAACCCCCTGGCTTCAAGTGGTTTCAGCGACGACTCCCAATGCTCCATTTACCTTCCAACTCTGCCCCAGACGCACATACCATTTGCATCCCAGATGTCTCCTCTCTGATGCTCCAATGTCTCCATCCTGGCTCTTCCCATTTAGGTGCCATGCTCCAGTATCCCTCCCGTGTCCCAGGCCAGAAATCCAAGGGTTGCCCTGCTCTCTGCTCCCTCCCACAGCCCCACAGTCTCTGGTCCCCAAGCTCTGTCCATTATGCTTCCTAAAAGACTTGACTCGCCCCTCTCCTTCCCATCCCTGTTGCTTTGCCCTAGTCTGGGTCTCCACACCTGTTCCCTCACTGGCTGGTGCCCTGCCCAGATCCCTTTGGGCCCTCCCATGTAGTGTCTGCCCATCCGACTTCCAAAAGCATTTCCCTGGGGCTGCAGCATGCTGCCTCCACCCAGGCAGGCAAGGAGTGCTGGAGAAGTGATGGCCCTCCCTGCTTCTCAGGGCCCCTCTCGGCCAGTTGCTGAGGGGAGTTGGTATATAAATGCCCCAGCTCCTTTCCTCGTGGGTAGGATGGCTGAGGCCTGGTCTACATGAGACCCTGAGGTCCCCAGTGGAATGAAGCTCCATTTCCCCATTGTAGTAACTGGCTTGATAAAGGCCCGCTTCTCGGCTTCCTCCCCTTCTCTGCCCAACTCCCCCTCACTGTTGGCGTCCCACCCAGATCCCCTGGGCCTTCCCAAGTAGTGCAGGCCCAGCCTACTTCCAAAAGCCTGAAGCATTTCTCTGGGGCTGCAGCCTGCTTTCCTGGGTCTGTCTTCCAAAGAAACTGCTTGCACTCAAACCTTGCTTAGAGTTGGTTACTAGGGGAACACAAACCAAGACAAGACTCGTGGTCTGTTCCTCCTGCACACCCAAGGGTGAGTCTTGGGGTACACATGTCTGATTCTTTCACTCCCTTCCCTGGATCACAGTAGGAGCCCTCAGTACTTCACTTCCTGTTCCATCAGGCTGCTACAGCAAAGGGAGCTCTTCCCGTTGCCGGTGGCCTAGATCCAGAAATCTGAATGCACACAGTGTTTGGGGCTGCTACTTACATTTCAAAAGCAGTTGCCACAGGCTTCAAATAGTATGTTTTTCTGGTACTTTCACTAGATAAAGTTTTGCATTTACACAGCCTTTAAGTAATACTGATATAGGGCCATCAATGTTAAAGAGAAACCCATTCCCGGATATCAAAATATATCACGAAGCTATCCCAAATAAAACTTGTGTTGGTTAGCACAAGAATTAACAAATTAACAGATATGTCCAAAACAGAACCCTAATAAATGATAAAAGTGGCAGTTCTAATTAGTGTAGAAAGGATAGGCTAGTCATGAAATGGAGATGGATAATTAGTTAATCATTTGGGGAAATAAAGACACCTAACCTCATGCAAATTCCAGACGGATAAAAATGTTGATATAAAAAGTGAAACCATAAAAGAACTAGAAGAGACAAAGGTGATGATCTCAGGATGATGTGGGCCTTCCCAAGGAAACAAGGGAAGAAACCACAGATGAAGCTGTGAGAACTGACAAAATAAAAATACAGACTCCCATCGTTAAAAAGCAGACCATTGGGAAAATATATTGGCAGTGTGTACTACAGAAAAAAAAAAAGAAGAAATTGAGTAAGGTTGAATTGAATCAATCTCCATTTTAGTTGGCTCCTGACACCTAGTATTAAAAATCAGCAGAAGCTAGAATAAGTCCTGAAAAGGCAAACATCTGGTTATCTGCTCGTGAACGTGTTCACCTTCATGATCAGGAAGTTCTTCTTGGTGTCCATCCTGCATCCTTCTTGCTGCAACAGGAGCCTTTTCTATCCTTCACGCCTTAGGACCTTTCCCTGAAGTGACTTCAGGCATTTTGTGTGACTCCAGGGTGTCGAGGCCAGGAGGCCTCGGGGCCTTCCTGCGTTGGGAGACATTGTTCAGCCACAGGCAAAGTCTCGGAGGGTTCAGGCTTCTCCGAGGGTTCACTGGATCTTCAGGCTGGACGCAAGGGCCCACAGCTGGTCCTTGCCTCATGCTGTCTACCTCCCTGTCCCCATCTTTGTCCTGAGCCCACCTCAATCCTACCTGGGCCTTGTCCTGAGACCCATTCTGAACCTTGTCTGGACCCCCTCTTGACCACCTCTGACTCTCTCTGACCCATCCCAGGCCATGGCCGGATCCCCCATAGCAAGGTCCTGTCGGCCGAGCTGCCGCTCCGAGCCGGGCTGGCTGTGCTGGGAACAGATGGGCTCCCTGTGGACAAGGCAGCAGCGCAGAAGCTAATCCACTTTTATCTCGTTATGGTGACAGCCACCCTGTTAAATGGAATGGACTATCGATTCGGGGCTCACTTCCAGCACGAGGATTTTCCATCACAGGCCTGAGTAGAATAGGAGAAAAGCAACACTTATTAACTCGGGTGCCAGTCAGGGAGAGGCTGGGGTGGGGGCAGGGGCTGGATGGGCGCAGGCGCCAGGGGCACTGGGGACCCAGGCTCAGACCCAGGGTCCGAGGGAGTCCCTCCTTACCCCCTCCCCCCAGGTGACAAGGCGGGGGATGAGGGGGCAGAGACACATGCACACACACTGGTGCGCCTATGTGTTCAACGCTGACACATACACACGCAACACTGACACACACACACATACTCCCAATACCAACTCATGCACGCACACACAACACTGACATACGTATGTTCAACACTGACAAACGTATGTTCAACACTGACAAACGTCCGTACCCAAGGCTGACACACATCTACACAAATACCCAACACTGAATCACAGGCACACTCACATATACACACTTGATATTGACACCCATGCACACGAGGCTGACACATATAGACACACATCATCGACACACATATATACACACAAGGCTGACACACACAGACAGCATGCTGACACACGTACATCCCACGGCTGATGCAGATCCACAGAAGTGCGTTGACATACAGATACCCATCGCTGATGCACATTTGAACACACCACTGACACACATCTACACTAACACTCAACCCTGACACATGCACTCCCATCACTGACACGCATATCCTCCAAATGCTGACACACACAAATGCATAATCCTGACATATATATGTTCAATGCTGACACACACAGACACACAACCCTGGCACACACGCTCACACAATGTTGGACACATACACATACGCACATACACTGACATCGCATGCTGACACGTTCCTACTCATGATGCTGACACATGCCCAGCACGGATGCACACACAAACACACCTTCACTGACCTACATTCTACAGACACACCCAGGGTACACCGGCATCCACGTCCAAGTGACACATCTGTGCCGCACTGATAGCCTAATACTGACAGACACAAACACAGTGTGATGCTGGCATATGGATTTGCATCTACCACTGACATACAAGTTAATGATGCACGTGCATATAATATGTACACACGTATACACAATATTCACACACACACACACACACACACGCACACTCATAAACCCACTGGCAGCTCCCTTTGTTCAGGCCCCAGGTCAGTATGAAACACCTGGGCAGGTGCTATGGCTGGATGGAGGATGGGACTCAGTGCCTGCCCTCAAGCAGCTTTGCCTCTAGTTGGGGAGACGACACCCAGAATACCTACAGCTAATTCGCGTACAGCGCTTAGCATATGCCTCTCGCTGTTCAAAGCACTTTACATGGATACACTTCTAAAATCTTCACAACGACCTCTGGAGTTGGGTACTATTATTAGGCTCATTTTGTAGATGAGAGGCCTGGGCACAGAGAAGCTAAACAATTTGCCCAAAGTCACACAGCTCTGGAGTGGGAGAGCTGAAATTTGAACTCAGGCCATCAGGCTCCCAACAATGTCTAACCTCTACGTGTACTGTTTCCTCACATCTGCATCTGGCCACCACGTCACAGCCCCAGACCTGTCTGCTCACACAGACACACACCCAAGGTTCCAGCCTGGCCCACTGGGAATGACCCTCCTTGCAGAATGCCCCTACTTCCAGTAAGGGCTGTGTGGAGGGCGGGTGCAGCTTTGAGGTGGGACCTCCGACGGAGCAGGTGGGAGGCAGTTCTTGTTGGGAAAGGCTCTGGAGAGGGTCCAGAGGGCCAAGGGCCAGTGTGGGGATGGTTTTCCGGGTGTGTTGTCTGAGCAGGCAGCTCCCTTAGATCTTATTTGCACGTAACCAGCAATGGCTGCTTGATGCAGCTGGGATCTCCCAGGGCCAGGGCCCGGGGGAGGAAGGCTGCCAGGCAGTGAGTGGCTGCCAGGAAACTGGTTTTCTCCAACAGGGAAGGGGGAGGGTGAGTTAGGAAGGCAGACAGCAGTGAGCTGGGCCTGGAGGCCTTGCTCCCTGGACAAGTTCTGGAAAGGGGCTTTGGGCTGCCGCCTAGTGACAGAGCCTGGAGCTGGGCTGACCATATTCAACCCCTCTTGAGACCCTGACAACTTCTGTCTGACCCACCTCTGTGGGCAATCACTTAACCTAATCCTCAGTTTCCCCATCGGAAAAATGGCGCTCACAAGATCACCTGAAATCCCTTGGAGGATTAAATAAAATGACATACTAAAGTGCCTGGCCCAATGCGGTGGGACAGACAGCCTCCTCCGTCCCATTGGCTGCTGAGTTCTTGGGACCTTTGCTGAGGGCAGCTCCCGGATACCTGCGGTTAGTCCAGAGTCTGGAGAGAGGCTCTGCTTTCCTTCTGGGAGGGAGTTTCAGATCAAGAGGGTGCCCCAATGGCTGGAGTCTGGAGTTAGGTGGGCTGGGGGATTGCTATGGACTGAATTGTATCCTCCCAAATTCATAAATTGAAGCCTTAGTACCCAATGTGATGGTATTTGGAGGTGGGGCCTTTGGGAGGTAATTAAGTTTAGATGAGGTCATGAGGGTGGGGACCCCATGATGGGATTAGTGCCCTTATAAGAAGAGATACCAGAGAGAGTACTCTCTCTCTGTACCCCTATTCCCCCCAGCATGAACCCAACCATGCTGGCATCCTGATTTTGAACTTCCAGCATCCAGACCTGTGAGAAAATTAATTTCTGTTGCTTAAGCCCCACCCCCATTCCAGTCTGTGGTATTTTGTTATGGCAGCCTGAGCTGATTAGGACAGGGATGGAAGGCTGCTGGAGAGGGCTGGTCTGAGGCTGGCACCAACACTGGGCTCTCTCACAAACCAACTACAGCCCAGGACTCGTCTCATGTCTCTTTCTCACTTGTAAAATGGAGGCCTAGGTTGGACTCTCTCCAAAGACTTGCTCCATTTTGATACCATGTGACCCTGGAATTGGGGTCTTTCCCATCTCCCTGGTGAGTCTCTGGAGGGAAGTGGTGGAAGGCAGACCTGCATGCTCCTGTTGCCTGCCCTCCACCCCATTTCCTGGAGCTGTGACGCTGTGGTGGGAGGTGGAGTCAGGGGTGGGGAGGATATTCCTCCCTGTGACCCTCCCCTGTCTGTGGATTGAGGCATCAGGACAGGCCTTCCCAAGGCATTTCTGGAAAGTAGGATGTGGGCCAGAACACTGAAGACAGTGGTTTACATCCAGGGTCTCTAGGACCCTGACACTTCCCTGAGGTTCTGTTTTGTCCCCACCAGCCAAGGTGTCCTCCAGCTCACCTCAGCCCAGCTGTCCCCCACCTCAGCCCAGCTGTCCCCCCACCTAGGCCCAGCTGTCCCCTCACATCAACACAACTGTTCCCTTAGATCAGCCCACCTGCTCCTCCACGTCAGCCAACTACTCTCCAGTATAAGCCTAGCTGTTCCCCAATGTTAGCCCAGGTGCTTCCCATCACAAGCTTAGTTCTCTCACATCTAATGCCTGTTCCCCCATATCAGTCCAGGTGTTCCCCAGGTCACCAGTTGTTCTACCTTATTGGACAAGTGGTTCTGCCCTCACATCAGGCCAGGGGTTCTGCCCCATCTGCTCAGCTGTTCTCCCCCAACATCAACCTGGCTCTTCCTCCTCAGGTCACCCCAGCTGTTCCCCTCCATATCTGTTCAGCATCTTTCCCCATCACATCAGTCCAGCTGTACACTCCCATAAGCTGGTTCTTCTCTCCTTATATCTTTTCTGGGCACCTTCTCAGGGGGTGGCAGGGCTATATTGGGTTCTTCCAGGGCAGCCTCTCTGGTATTGCTAGAGGGTCCCCCCTCTCTGCTCCAACTCCCCTCACCCACATGGGAAGCAGGGGTATGGCCTGTGGTGGCTAATCCTGCTCTTCCCTGAGAGGCACAGGGTAGGGAGGAAGAGGCACCCAAGACTGGAAGAAGAGGGAGGGAATTCAGGCATCCCCATCCCCCTATTGACAGGAGGGACCCCAGCATCATCTCTGACCCTCCCAGAACCAGGGGGAGTACCTGGCATTACCCCATCCCCAGAGAGGCAGGAGGAACCCCAGGCATTCCACAGTCACCCCAGCTCCAGATAGGAAAGACACCCCCTCATCATCCCCTTCCCCATAAAGATAGAAGCAACCCCTGGAATCATCTTCCCCACCTTAATCTGAACCCCCAGAGGAGAAAAGACAGATCCTGATTAAATATGCAAATTCAAGCAGATGGCGGAGCACGGTGATGGACGGGCTGTCAGGAGAGGATGTCACCATGTGATGTGTGTGCCTGTGTGTAAGTGTGTGTCTGTGTGATTAGTGTGTGTGTGGGGATACTGCGTGGGGGAGGGGGAGGAGCCTGGGGGTGGTGGTGCTGCCTCTGGCCAGTGGGACTGGATGGGGCGGGGCCGGGGAGTCTGTGGGAGGGAGGAGGGAATGGGATGATTTTCCACAGTGGGCCAGCCCAGGACCTCCCTGTGACCAGCTCTCCAGGCCTCTCCATGGCAGGATGCTAATTCCACCAGATCAGGGCTGGGACAAGAGGGGATTTGTTGGTATAATCTGCACCTGTATCTCTGCTCTTGCCATCGGCCAAACAATAAAAGACACAATATTTACACAACTTACCAGGGGAAGCAATATTCGGTCATTGATTTTGTGTCCCTTGGATTTTCACAGTCTAAACCTTAATGGTTTTTAATCATGAAATATTAGCGCCGCAGGGCACTTAGCACTGGCACCTTTCTGGTGAGGGATGGCTCCCCTGCCCCCTCCCCAGTTCCAAGGGGAACACCCTAAAGAGGAGGAGCCAATATCCCCCCTCCACACGCACACACACACACACACACCCAGGGCAGCAGAGCCTCTGGGAGCCTGCCGAGCGATTGGTCCAGGTCTAGGCACAGTTGGGGGAGCCCCTGGAGAACAGGGCACCCTATGATCAGTCCCCCCAGTTCTAGAGGCAGAGCAGAAGTAAGAAAATCAACTCATCGTCCAATAAAAAAGGACATTTGGTTTCACCAGTGTGTGTAGAATAAAAGCTTTTGCCCTTGTCTTTTCCTCCTCCAGATACAACTTTCACCTTAACTCAGTGTGGGGACTCCTACCCACCTGTCAGATCTCTCGGTGGGGTGGTCCCCAAGCACGGGGCCAGGTTGCATTCATTTCTGTATCTTCAGCACTTGGCCCAGTGCCCAGAGCATCACTGGTGCACGTATTGGTTGAATGAATGATGAGTGAATGTGCTAGACTTTGAAGCTAGGTTCCCTACAGAGACTTTTCATTCATTCAACAAATATTTACTGATCCCCTATTATTTGCGTGATCTCAGAGGTGAATCTGACCCAGGCCCTGCTCTCACTGTGGTAAGTGTGGTGGCCGGGGAGGTCCCATGAAATGGAAGGGGCTTTTGAATAGGGGGTTTGAGACGCCTGAATGAAGTTCAGCCTCCCAAGGGGACCACTTTGAAAAACCAAACTTGTGAGATGTTGAGATCTGAACACAACACCTCTAAGGCCCTCCTCGTCCCGGTCAGGCAGGGCTTCCAGATGCGGCTTCCTTGGAGAGAATGAGGTCTGGCTGTCGTGCGTGCTTTTCAGGAAGCCCAGCTGGACTGCCCCAGAGAGGCCGGTTTTTCTGGTGCAGAAGAGGTAGGTGGCGAATGTTGTTGCTGTTGTTTATTTCTTCTGAAAGTGAGCGCACTGCCCACTCTGCCCTGCACCTCCCCTCCCCAGCGCCCGTGGGGAAGTTGATAGCAATGGATTACGCAGCGAGGAGAAGGCAGAGAGCACAATTGGAAGAAAGATAAAGATAATTAAAACTGATTCCAACTGTTCCCAGAGGAATCAATTTCATAACTTCAGTGCCTCCCTAAGCTTGCTCCCAAGGATCTGGAGCGCCTGGAGGAGGGCGCAGTGTGCAGACACAGGCGTGTGCGTACGCGGGCGCTTGCGCGTGCGTGTGGCTTCATGCAATGTGTGCATGCTCGTACGTACACACCTGCATGCTTTGTGTACGTGGGGGGCGCACACAAGTGTGTCTCTGTGGGGCGCTGGCTCTTGGCCTCATCTGTGACCCCGGGTGGAAAGGGCAAGAGAATCAGGGTGGCTGGGTGGGCTTAGGTCTCCTACACCAAGGCCTTGCTCTTGCCTGCTTTAGGGGTCTTCTGGCTAGTCCAACTCCCTTTTATACATACAGGAAGCCGAGGCCCAGAGAGTGGAGTCTGGCCATGGCTCACACAGCAAGTGAGGAGCAGAACTGGGGCTAGAATGCTAGTCTCCCGAGATTCCTCTGCTCCCTGCCATTTGGGCGAGGGCAGCACATCGCTGGCCATTTGGGCGAGGGCAGCCAGGGATGGAGGCGGAGGTAGCCGGAGGTCAGGTAGGTTTCTGACCTTACATGGCCAGGAGCTCCCGTGTGAACAGCCCCTAATTCACTCACTCACTCACTCACTCCTTCTTTAAACATAGACTGAGCACCTACTGTGTGTCAGGCCCCGTGGATTCTCTAGCTTGGCTGGGGGCTGGGGATTGGTCACAGGTGCCTCTGGGAGAGGCTGGGTCCTCTGGAGGAGAGGACTGGTGCATGGTGGCAGCCTTGGAAGGAGAGCCCAGGACAGGACACTCCTAAGATGCATGAGCGGCCAAAGGGTCCACCCTGGCCATGGTGGCTCTGCTGGCATTGCTGTCACAGCTGGCGACTTCTCGTAAGGACCTCTTGGCTCATGCCACAGGTGACTTCCTGGTGAGTGGGCCAGACCAGCGGTCCTACTCACCACCACCCTCCCTGCCCACCTTCCCCCACCCCACCAACCCCACAAGATAAGCCTGCCCAGGGTAAGAGCAGGGTCTGTTATGTCTCTGGGTTGCCCAGGACCCGGCACAGACTGGCAGGCATTAGGTGCTCCTTGGGCACAGGACCGGCATGTTAGTGAAACTTTGAGGTACTGAAGTGAACCAGAAAAAACAAAGCCAGAAAACTGCTCACATCCAGGTGTGGGCATCAATTGCTCTAAATGAATGGTTCCCTCTACCTGTCTGCGCTTGTGTCCTCATTCGTAAAATGGAGCACTTTATCCACATGGCAGCTGCTGTGAATTTCAGAGGAGGTTCTGTTGAAGAAGTGCCCAGCACATGGTTTTCTCTTCTTGGGGACCCTGGGTTTCCAGGAGTAGAGGGTTGCCCAGTAAGCAAGAAGCCAGGAAATAGTTCATGGCCATATGGCTGCTGGAAGCAGGGGGATGGATGAGATGACCTCTTCCAGTGCCTCCAGGGTAAGGTGTCTGAGCATCGCCACCCTTGGTCCATCCCTCCGTGGTGGGCTTGGGAGTGAAGGACCCCTGGGCCTCCTGCGCCAGGCATGAGTTCCTGCAGTACCCCATATAACCTCTAGATGGCAGCATTGGCGAGCAGGAGCCCAGTAGGAGGTGACGGGAGGGGGCTGGGCTGGGCCAGCGCAGTCAGGCTGCGGCCACAGTTCTCCGGTCAAAACCCCGCCCCTCCCCGCTGTCTGAGATCTGAGTGATAGGGGTGGGGTGGGGTGGGGTGGGGTGGGGTGGGGCGTGGGAGGTGATACCTTGGGAATTTCTGGATTGGGGAGGAAGGCTTGTGCCTTCTCTTTTAGAGACAGTCCCTCCGGGCGCTAAAGATTTCCAGCTCTTGGGTCTGGGGGTCTGAGCAGGGCAGGAAGTGGCTGCAACCTCTTCTCTCAGAGACCTTCTCACTCTTAGCACTGGGACCTCTAGGGTTGGGGGAGAGGAGATCTCTGACAGCAGGGCAGGGGCTACCCGTGCAGGCCGGAGATGCCGAGCAGCCCCCCAGCATGAGATGGGGCCAGGGCTGAGCGTCAAAACCCACCCTCCTCGCTCCGCTCCACCTTTCTTGGCGTCCCCTCCTCTCTCTCTTTCCCCAGGAAGCCAGAGAGGAGCAGACGGGAGCTGTCAGCAGCTCCTTAGGGTTACAGATGGGGACCTGGGGGTGGGGTGGGGGAGGAAGGGAGTTGGAGGGGGCAGAGTTCTTGCCAAGCCCCCTGTGAAGCCCCAGGCAGGGTCCAGCGGGGGCTGCGATGTCCCAAGCCCATGAGAGGCTCAGGAGAAGTGCCAGCCTCTCGGGGCTGGGTGTGAGGGTGGGGCTGAGGAGCCGCAGGTCTTCCGGCCTCCTGGAGAGAGCTGGATGGGGGTGCCCCTCCTCACTCCTGTCCTCCTAGCGCACAACTCTGAACTTCGCAGGGTTGGGGGCTGGGAGGCACCCCCAGATCACACGGGAGAGGGGACGAAGGGCCATCCTCAGTCTGTGGGTGCTCTGGCGAGGGAGCAGTGGGTGAGTCTAGACTCTAGGGCTCTGAGTTGCTTGCTGTGACCCAGGGTGCGGGGGTGGGGCAGGGGGAGCTGCTTGGAGATGGAGAATGCTCAAGGACAGTCACCTGACCGCCCCGCCAGTCGCCAGCGTTTTGGCCATGAAGCAGTAAAGCAGCTGGGCGGTGCCCAGGCCCAGGACACAGGGGGCCTGAGTACGGGCATCCATCTGATCTGCTACTGCTGATTCCTGGTGACCTAGAGCAAGTCATTTTCTCTCTCTCAGCCTTAATTTCACCGCCTGGTAAATAATAATAATAATAATAATAATAAAACGGCTCCCTTCCATCGAACATTTACACAGGACACAGCATTTCACATGTATTATTTTATTTAACGCTCGTAACCAGCCTATGGAGACGGAGTGGGTAAGTCACTTGGCCAAGGTAACACACCAAGGAGCAAGAAGTCAGACCCAGGGCTATCTGAGGTCAATGCCTAGTCCTCCCAAGTCCTTTTTTGGGGTCCTCGGCTCTTTCTCTGGTGGGGTGCGGGCTGACACTCCTTTGCCAGTGTTTCACGGGAGGCTTAGGAGTGGGTGAATATGTGCGTGTGGTGTCATTGAAGGGGTTCTAGATTTAGCCAATACAAAAACAGGATGCCTAGTTAAATTTGAATACGAAATAACAAATAAATTTTGAAGTATAAGTATATTCCATGCAATATTTGGGACATACCTATATTAAAAAATTATTTGTTGTCTATCTGGCAGTAGAGTGCATTTTATTGTGCAGTTATTACCAGGCATTGAGAGTCTGGGTGGGAGGAGTAGAAGTGTGTAGGGGTCATGCCCAAGTTTCACTCATTGCTAGGGGTGCCTCTTTGGGCTCTGTTATCTCTTCTGTAAGATGGGGAAGAACTCCTTCCTCCTTCCCCCTGAGAATGGGACCATCCAATGCCCAGAGAGTTGGGCTTTGAAGAATCCGGAGAACTTTGCCAAGATGAGCCCTAGTCTGGTTAGTAGTGGGTGTCAGCCTGTCCCCAGCTCCCTCCCCATCTCCCAGGCACCCAGTGAGCCTCCAGGTCCACCCCACCCACTGCTCTACAGAAGCCCACAACCAGAGGGCTGTGTCCATGAAGGGGCTCAGCAAGGCTTTACAGGAAATCAGTGGTCTCTCAAACCTCTTGGGGAGGTGCCCTGGCCAGCCATGGGCCCGAGACACCTGTGTTCGCCACATAACGCAGCCACTATCTAGCCTGCGAAGCCCCTCACCTCTCAGAGTCTCAGTTTCCTCATCCGTGGTTGGGGAAGAAAAGGACCTCCCTCTCACGGGATGCTGGGCGAGCGCAAAGAAATGGCAGAGAGTGGGTGCTCAGGACATGCTGGCTCTGCCCCACCCCAGCTGTATCTTGTTGTCAGGCACACAGATCATGTCACAACCCGGGCCAGTTCACTTAAGAAGGGGACCTGGCCACCACCAACATCATGGTCATCTGCCATAGAAGGATGACTGGGTGGATAGCCATCGTTCCCAGTGGTCCGGGTTGAGACTTGTCTGCTGGGGGTAAGTGACAGAGACACTTGTATGTGCTTCCACCAACACCTGGGCACAGATACAGACAAGACACACACAGACACACACACGCACACACACACACACACACACACTCAGCACACCCACATGGATAGGAGGCTCTTCTGATTCATCTCCCCTCCTCTGTTTGCCTGGGGTTCAACTTTTCCTGCGTAAAACATACAGCCTGATGTCCACCCCCTACAGACCTCGCCCATCAGCGAGGCTTCCCTCCAATGTCCTGGTCCACGGGCATCTGCTCCCACAGGCTGAGTCACAGGCTTACAAAGTGTCACTTGCCTTTTCTTTCCTCCCTTTTGTTCAAGTATCAATTTTTAACAGCTTTATTGAGATACAACTGATACACAAAGAACTGCACGTACTTAATGGGCCACTTGCTTTGGTTTCCCAATTCATTTATGCCAGTGACACTTGTTATTGAAGTTGGGTGATTTAATGAAATAATAAGTAAACCAAAATATCGTGAACACACAAAAAGTTGTTGTTTTTGTAAAACTAAATTGAAGTCTTTAGAAAGACTCCGTCAAGGTGATTGCTAAAAAAATTGCTGTCAAATTAGGTGTGGATAAGTAACTGTAAGATAAGATGGGAAATAAAACTTGTAAAAATCTAGAAGATTTGACACTCACATCACTTTATAAGTATCTTTTAAGTTCAGGCTCCACTTTAGAGAAATTGAAATTGGAAACCGAGGGTGATGTGTCGTGGGTTTAGTTTACCCAAGAAAGATGGCACAGCTCTCGAAAGCAGACCCATAGGCAGAGGGAAGACTTTGGTCCTGCACTAAAGAAAATTAAAAAGGCAAAAAACTTATATGCTGTAAGTTGAAATAAAATAATGGGGTTGTGAAGGTGTGTGTGTGTGTGTTTTCAAAGATTTAATTTTGTTTATTTTTGGCTGCGTTGGGTCTTTTTTGCTGCGCGCGGGCTTCCTCTAGTTGTGGCGAGCGGGGGGCTACTCTCCCTTGTGGTGCGCAGGCTTCTCATTGCGGTGGCTTTTCTTGTTGCGGAGCACGGGCTCTAGGTGCGCGGGCTTCAGTAGTTGTGGTTCGTGGGCTCAGTAGTTGTGGCTCGCAGGCTCTAGAGCGCAGGCTCAGTAGTTGTGGCGCACGGGCTTAGTTGCTCGGCGGCACGTGGGATCTTCCTGGACCAGGGCTCGAACCTGTGTCCCCTGCATTGGCAGGTGGATTCTTATCCACTGTGCCACCAGGGAAGTCCCAAGGTGTGTGTTTTTAAAATGATTTCCTCAGAACCAATTTTTAAAATTAACTCACTACCCCCAAACTAGTGGTATTAGTTTAAGCAGAAGGCTTTTCCCATACTAAGGGACATGTCTGAACACACTCACTGTCACATACCCTCCTAAGCATAGCCATGTACACACACACCCACCCCTGCACACACACACACAGCCCTGCACACATGCAGACACTCACAGATACATACGCTGCCCCAAACCATGCACGTACACACAGATGTATGGGTACACACACTCTCACTCTCCCAGGCTCCAACCGACACATGGGTGCTCACACATACCTATTCACACACCCCCAATCAGTAACTCACATACACATGTCTGAGCACATGAGTGCATACACACACACACAAGATTAACTTTTTTTTTTTCTCCTGCGAGAACAGCCAAGGCAATAAGTGGAGGTTGGTTTTTAATCAGAAATTCACACTTTGGTGTTTTTCTCCCCTTGGCCCAGTGGGGGGTTGGGGAGGACGAAGGAGGGAGGAGGGAGGAGGAGGATGGGGAGGGACCTGGAGGGAGGAGTCCACCTCCAGACTAGATTCATCCAGCTGGCACCTGGCTGGGGAGACGGTGGCGGTGGCAGTGCAGGTGAGCTGGGTTCCAGCTGCCTTACTGAGTGCCCTGTCCTGCTCTTATCTAAGAGGTAGCCAGGACTGCCTGGGAGGTGGCCTTTCCGGGGCTCCATAGGAAGTGGGGGCAGCAACTCCCAAAAGAAAGAAGGGCGGTGGGCTCGGTGGGGATCCAGGGCTGGGCTTAGCCTGTTCTGTCCAGCCTCCGAGTTGCCAGACTTGGGGAGACCCACTGTGGGTTCTCTGGTCTGGGGCTTGCCAAACCTGGCCTCAGAGGTGCCACCTCAGACCGCCTGCATCTGAATCGCTGGGAATCAGGCTAAGGAATCTGCATTTTTAAAGATCCCCGGGTGATTCTGATGAGCAGCAAGGTTTGGAGCCCCTGACAAGGAACATCCCACTGCCATAGAAAGACCTCCCTCTGGGGATCCCCAGAGACATGCTGTCTCCCTGGTGCCTTCAGGACCCTGTGTGATCTTGGCCAGGAGTGGGGAGATTTCTAAGACAAGGGTAGAGAGTCCTAGAATTCTGGGAGCTGGAAGAATCTCATGCATGGGTCCGCTATTTTTTTTTTCAATTTTTTTAACTGAACGAAAGATTCTTTAAATCCTACAGTGCTTTACAATTTTCAGAAGTTTCACACACATGATTTCATATGGTCCCATAATAACCCCCCCTTCTCCCCCTACCCCTGTATTGCCCCTCCCCCCTCCCTCTCCCCACTGGTAACCACTAGTTTGTTCTAAATATCTGGGAGTCTGCTTCTTTTTTGTTTTGTTCACTAGTTTGTTGTATTTTTCCAGATTACACATATAAGTGATATCATACAGTATTTGTCTTTCTCTGAATTATTTCACTTAGCATAATGCCCTCCAAGGCCATCCATGTTGCTGCAAATGGTAAAATTTCATTCTTTTTTATGGCTGAGTAGTATTCCATTGTGTATATATATGTATACCACTTTTTCTTTATCCATTCATCTGTTGATGGGCACTTAGGTTGCTTCCATACCTTGGCGATTGTAAATAGTGCTGCTATGAACACTGGGGTGCGTGTATCATTTCAAATTAGTGTTTTTGGGTTTTTTTTCGGATATATTGGGTCCTCTATTTCTATAAAAGGGGAGACAGAGAACCAGAGGTGAAAGGACTTGCCCAAGGCCATTCAGCGAGTCCTTGAAGTTGGTGGGATTTGAACCTGGGCCATCGGGTTCTAAAGCTCATTTTGTGTATCAGTCAGCATGGGCCAGGTTGTGCTGCCATAACAAACAATCCCCAAGTCTCAGTGGCTGAAAACAACAAAGACTTATTTCTCATTTCTGCTACACATCCAACAAGGGTCCACAGAGCCTCGGTTCATCACGGTCACTCTGTTCATCTTAGTCACCTGGCTGATGGAGCAGCTGCCATCTGGGATTTTGCCAGTTGCTGGGCAGAGGGAAAGGGAGCTTTGCAGGGTGCATTGCACTTAAATGCTTTGGCCTAGGAGTGACCACACCACTAACAGAAGTGGCCAGGACTAGTTGTATGCCTTACTTCCAACTACAGGAAGTACAATCCTACCACCTGCCAGGAAGTGGGGAGAAACAGAAATATTTGGTGAACAGCATCTGTCATGTCTGCTCTGCCAACTGCCTGTGACACAGACCCAGGAGCTCCACTGTGCTCCTAGATGGGGCCCTAAGAGTGCCGGCCTGGGGGGCAGCCTTTCTCCTCCCCTCCTCAACCCAGTCCTGGCCTCCTCAGCTCTGTCCCTGAGACTCCCGGTCTCCCCACCACTTCCTTCTCTACCCCCATCCCCTCTTGGGCCCATGGTCTCCTCTTTATGTTCCAGTCCAGGGGTTTTAGGGTGCAGTCCTGCTTTGCCTCTAACCCACTGTGCAGGGTGAGCCAGAGTCCGTCCTTTCTCATCGAGTGGGTCTCAGTTTGCCCATCTGTACAGTGGGACTCTGCCTCTGAATCTCCCCCTGCCCCCACAATGCCTCTTGTGGGAAGCATTCCTGCAGGCCTCTGTGTGTTGAGACAACAGACCTGGGGGAACAGACTTTATTTTTCCTCCTTTCCTGTCCCTGTTTTAGAAGATCCCACATATGTTGGGCCTGAAGACATCCCACGCGTCCTGGGAGCTGAAGGGGCTGCCGCTTCTGCCAGGAAAATCCCTTCTTGGAGGTGGGGAGCTCTCCCCAGAGAGGGGCCAGGCCTAGACTGTCTCCCTCCTCTTCACTTCCACGGGGTGGGGTTGGAGGTGGCCAGCGCATCAGGCTGTGGCTGTGGATAGAGAATTCTGCCAGCTCCTCTGCCTCTTACCTGGAGATAGACCAAGAAGTGAGCTTTATATCTTGAGGGATTTAGGGTTGATGTCTGGAAGGACTTCCTGGCAAGGACAGTTACTGGATAGGGGACGGGAGAACAGGGAATCTTCTCTGGTATAGATTGAATTTTTAATTAGTCTACCAAGATTGAACATTTCTTACATTTTAAAGTCATTGTTAATGTTAAAAAATAATACATCCTCAAAAAAAATTAATACATCCTCACTATAAAAAACAAAATAGAGAAGTTTATAGAGTACAGAGTAAACATCCTTCCCTCCTGCAGGCCCACTCTCCAGGGGAAACCACAGTCAGCAGTTCGGTGTGTATTCCTCCAGACCTTTCCCCATAGACATACAAATAAGACGATAAGGTTTTATGATTTTTCTTTACAAAAATGGTATCGTGTTTTTGCTTATAAATACAGTTCCATCACCTGCTCACCTACACTCACTCCTCAAACATGTACTGAGCCCCTGCTGTGTGTCTGGCCCTGTGTGGGACCCCAGGCTGTTGCACAGACTTGCTTCCCCGATGCCCCAATGTGGCCGAGGGGGAGGCCACCGCAGACTCTGGGAGGGGCTGGTTGTTTGGAGAAGGCCAGTCGGCGTGGGACTGGTAGGTAGTGGCCTCACCAGGCAGTGTCTGAAGCAGAGATGGGGCATAAAGAGGTTGTGCTGGCCTCATCACAGGGCAGTGAGGTGGTGCTGGTCTCTCTTGACATGGATCAGAGGTCTGTGCAGGGAGTAGGGTCCAGGCCGGATGGGGTCTGGGGCAGCCCAGATGTTCCCTTCTCTGGTGATGAAAGATGCAAGCTGCCTTTGCCCATCTAGAGCTAGCTGGATTAAATCCCACCTCCTCCAGGAGGCCTTCCTTGGGGGTGGGTGAGTGTTTCTCTTTTGCTGCTATGAGCCCCCTCCCATGCATTTTTCACTCGTCTATGTTCCCTCTTCAGAGCAATGACCTGTTTGTAGGTGCCCCCCACCCCATTGGACTATAAACAGCTCCCTGGGGGCAAAGACTGGTCAGATTTAAGGACGTATCTACCATCTGGCACACAGAAAACACTGGCTCCAAAAACGACTACAGCTTCCTACTGGCCCCACAAAGACTCAGGACTCTGCATGGAACCTGGGGTGGGTGTTCTTTGTCCCTTTCCTTCTCTTTCTCTAGGATGGGAACAACTCTCCCTGCCCTCCCTCACTCTCCATCCTGCCCTCCCTCACTCTCCATCCTGCCCCAACACCAGATTCTGCATAAGTATCTGGGGGTGGACTCAGAACCTTGCCAGAGAGAGTGGTGAGTCTCTGCACATCCCTGTCACAGCTTGAATACCTTTTCTGATGGGGAACTCACCACTGTTTACAGAGCCCCTTCCTGTCTGCTGAGAAGTCCTTCCTTGCCAAAGTCTGTCCCTGAGACTGAGAATCACAGCCAGTCAGCCCAACATGGGCCCTGGACACCAGCCAACCAGTTCATCCTTCACCTTTTACAGGTGAAGGAAGTCTCTCCAGAGAGGTTAAGTGACTTGCTCAAAGTCACACAGCAAATGAATAGAAGATTGGAACCCCTGCTCCTGACTCCTGGAACTCAGGACGCCTGGGTCCTGCAACTCTGGGCCTCGCTGACCCGGGGAGCTTCTGCTGTCTCAGGGATCTGATGACTGAGGCCGTGGTGTGGGCGTCTTCCCCATCCTGACCACCCCTCCCAGACCGTCTGTGTGTCTGGTCCCTGGGACAGAGCCAACTGGGCTTGGAAAGGCTGCAGTTCGCCCCTGCCCCCCACCTTGCCTCCTCCTTACCCAGCTCCTCTCATTTTTCCTCGGAAAGGAAAAAATTAATAGAAAATGTAAGTGAGCAATCTCGCGGACGAGGCGGGTTTTCATTATTTGCGGCTGGGGAAGGCAGGCTGGGGCGAGGATCCCAGTGAAGCATGGATTCTGCCAGGAGCCTCGGGAGATAATTGAGCAGCGGCGGCAGAGGCGGTGGGCATGGGGCGGGCGCGAGCGAGGGAGCTGTATTATCATTAGAATTTACATGACACATTAGCCAGAAGTGGCAGCGTTCATCTTTCTAACCAAATCCCATTCACCAAATGAGCAGCCGACACTTGTTTTAGCAGCTGGCTCTGTTCTCCACGCGGCTTTCTGCTTCTTGTGCTCTGAGTGTGCTGCTGGCCTTTTGGGCGTGGGAAGGAGAGACCACTGACATTTCCTAGGTGCCCACTGTGTGCCTGATGCTTGCTTTCTTTTTTTAAAAAAAATTTTATTGACGTGTAGTTGATTTACAATGTTGTGTTAATTTCTTCTGTACAGCAAAGTGATTCAGTTATACATATATATACATTCTTTTTCATATTCTTTTCCATTATGGTTTATCACAGGATATTGAATATAGTTCCTTGTGCTATACAGTAGGACCTTGCTGTTTATCCATCCTATATATAATAGTTTGCATCTTGCCGCTTTCTTGTTCCTGAATCCTTGTAATATCCTCGTGGGCAGGTGGTGTTATTACACCCATTTTATAGACAGGGAAACTGAGGCTTAGAGAGGTACTGCTATGCTTTCGTTTTGCATTGTTTGAGCAATAATAGTAAACTTAAGGGAGTGGACTCTGAAGCCAGACTTCCTGGGTTCGAATCTTGGCTCTTCCACTTGCCAGCTCTGTGTTCTTGGGCAAGTTACTTAACCTTTCTGGATCCCCCAGTTCTCACCTGCAAAACGGTATTAACCATAGTACCTATAGCAGGGCTGTTGTGAAGACTAAATACAACACTGAAAGCAAAGCGATTAACATTGAGTGAGCTCCTGATGTCTATCAGTTATTACTATTATTTTTATTGCTAATATTTATCACGCCCCCACTAGATGCTAGGTCTGTGCGGCATTCTCCATTCACGATAGCGTTTGATCTTCCCAACAGCACTGTTTTTTTCTGATGAGAGATCTGTGGCTCAGAGAGGTGAATTGGCCTGCCGGCGGTCACCCAGCTCCTGAGTGGTGATGCTGTTTCCTGAGCTGGAATCAGGTCTTTTAAAGACCAGGACCTGTGTCTTTCTGGCTGCACCAGCTGCTTTCCTGCCCAAGAAGGGAGTTTTCCCTCAGGGCAGGATGGTGAGTCCTTGACAATGCTGGGCCTCTTTGAGCCATTCCCTGCAGGTTCCCCTCTCTGATTTGCCCCCTTTGCGCTTCTTCCCTCTGCCCAAAGGGACCTGCAAGAGAGGGGTAAGGGGGTGTCTGCTCAGCCCCCTCTGCTTCTGCCCTCAGGACTGTTTGCTGCAGAGCCCATCACTCACATGGGTCGAGGTGGTGAGGGCTAATGACAGGGACCTTCTGATTGAGCACCTACTATGCGCCTGGCCCTGGGGCGAGACAGAGATGAATGAGATGCAGCCTCCAGTGACAACACAAAGGTTATCACCAACAGAACATGATTAATTGCAGAAGGAACTACACAGACAACAGCCAGGCTGGAGTTTGCAGGTGGGAGAGCCCCGCTCTGAACAGGGAGCCAGAATCTCAGAGGTTGTGATGAAGGGCTTATTCATTCATGGAGTCGATATTTACTGAGTGCCTACTATGTGCCAGGCACCGTTCTCAGTGCTTGGGGGTCTCTCTGGGAACAAGCCAGACAAGGACTCTGCTCCCATGGAGTTTAACATTCTAAGCAGATGACAAAGAATAATGACATAAAGCCATAATAAGCTCATTTCAGATGGTAAATGCTCTGAAGACAATGACAAAGGCTGATGGGGCAGAGGGAGGCACGGTTAGATATTGAGGTCAGAGAAGGCGTCCTAGAGGAGGTGACATTGAATGGTGACATGACGCATTAGGAGAAGGAGCCAGCTGTCCGAGGATCTGAGGGAAGGGTGTTCCAGGCAGGGGAAACAGTGAGGGCAAAGGTTCTGGGGAGGGAATGATCTTGGCAGGTTATAAAAACAGACCGGAAGTGAGTGTGGCTGTCGGGTGGTGTGCAGGGGACAGTGGAAGGAGGTGGGGTGGGAATGCAGGCCCTGCCCCTGATTGGGGGAGAGGAGGGAGGGGGGAACATTCCCAGTTTCGGGTGTCCACGGTGAGCTACCTCTTTTCTGAGTGGCCTCTCTCCTCTCCTTGTTGGCCTCTCTGCCTCTCTTTGTGCCCCAACAATGTTCCTTCCTGTTTGAAGGTCCCGTGGACATAGGTCGAAAAGCACAGCTAGCTCTGGAGCCAGGGCCCCCATCCCTGCCTATACCCCTGGCCCCCCTCCAGCTGCCCCTTCCGGCTTTGCACCCTGCACTGCAGGCTCCTCCACACCTCCGAGCCTTTGCCCATGCTGTGCCCTCCACTTGGAATTCCTCTCTCTGGTTCAGCTTGGCAAGAGAAGGCTGCCACCCCTCCTCTGAGTCCTTCGGTCCCCATGCTCCCTGTCTTACACCACAGGGCACCCCACAGTCGATTCACCTGTTTCCCATGGTGGGGAGGGCCTTATTCATAAATATCTGTTGAAGAACATGCCCCTTTTTTGTCTGGCTCTGTTAACTTTCAGGGACTACTGCTGTTGGCCTCTGGGACGTCCTTTTGGCCCCCTCTGAGGTGGGAAGGGGCTCAAAGTAGGATTTCCCTACTTTGCCCCCTCCCCTCCCCCATGGGGGGTACCCAACCTGTTGACCCAAGCTGGGGGCAGAGCAGCGCCCTGGGCTCAGAGTATGCACTTCTATGCGCCGGGAAATGACTTGGAGATGCTCTGTCAAGCACAAGATATAAATTGCAGGCAGTTTTGAAATGTTTGGCGAGATTGCTTTTTGAGTGGCAACCTGCATCTGTGCGTATCGGGTGGGGGGGCAGGGCAGGGAATCGTTTACTTTTCTCTAATCTCTCTCCTCCCTGGCTCTTAGTCCTTTCTAGGCCCAGCAGGACCTCAGCAGGCCTGGAGTAAGAGGTAGGGGGCTTCGGACAGAGTCGGGGGTTGAGTAGAGTGGGGGGTCTCCAGGGGAGCTAGGCGAGGGGCTGGTAGGCCCTGGCCAGGAAGTCGGCGGACAGGCTGACAGACAGTACAGCAGGCCAACCTGCTGGTGGGCAAAGCCCCCTCCCCCTTCCCCCATTCCAAATGAGATACGCTCAGGGGCCCAGCTTTCAGGGCTTCTCTGCTAGACTGATTTTCAGGCATTGATTCAACTGAATTTTCTTCCATCTCAGCCACACGCGTCAAATCCCAGCGAGGCCCCAGCTCTGGATAGGTGTAGGCTGGGCCTCTGTGTTCCGGCCGGGGGGCGGGGTCGGGCTACAGGTTGGGGCTAATGGGGAATTGATTACAACCAGGGCGATTACAGTGGGGCAACTGCTGACCTCAGAAGTGATTACTCATTTGTTTCTTTTTTCTTTCATTCATTCATTCATACAAGACATTTTTTCGAGTGTTTCCCACTAGGTATGGTTTTAGAGCCTGGGGATACAGGAGTGAATTAAACTGAGAAATATCTTCCTTCATGGAGTTTACATAGGAATTTGTTTCTTAACCTCAGGTCCGCTTTCTCATCATTTTATAGCAACATAATGGTGCACTGAGTGGGGAGTTTTGAGGAATCGAAGATGCTAAGGCTGTAAAAGCCCTAGAAGGCTCAGTCAGGAATTCACAGATGGGGACCACCCTCCATCCTGGTGCTCCGTGCCCTTGGGAAGCTGCCTGAGCTTTCCGTGCCTCAGCCATAAACCAGGAATGAGGTATTATCTCAGGGGGTTGTTGGGAGGATTGAATGGGACCCAGGCTGGCCTATGGTGAGGGGCCCCGGCTGTTGGCTACTATTTTACCCCCATGACCTCTGGTCTTAGTGAGGGAGGAGCCCACGATTCCCGATTCCCGAGCCCTGTGACTGCCTGGGGAGGGAGACAGAGGAGGGGCTGGGTGGTCCACCAGGCAAGGGCCACGACTGCCTTGCTTACTGGCAAATCTTAGGCCCCAGCCCGCTAGACACTCAGTAAGTGGTTTTGAATGAATGATGTATAGCTAGATACCAGCCACCTCTATGTCCACCTCTTTGAACTCCCCCATCAGAATCCAGTCAACAGTGTTTCGAGTTGCAGGTGTCTATAAAAAGGAGGAGGGGGTGACAGCTAGAGGAGCAGGTGGGGTGGAGGGAGGTTTGCTGTTTTTATGCAGGACACTGGCCCACGGGTAAGTGCAGATGGAAGGAAGCAGTGGAGAAGGGAGTGAAGAGAGAGGGAAAGGGGATTCTAAAAGAGCCGACCCCTGTGGGGAAGGAGCTGGGCTGAGCACAGAGTCAGAGCAGCCCTGGCCCCCTTTCCTTCAGAGAGCAGAATGGGATGGGGATGGCGATGCGGATGGGAGGTGAGGCAGGTCACCCCTGCCAGCTTTGCTTGCTTCCCAGTGAACTTGAATGGCAGTTCAAGCTGAGAGAGGGGGGAGGGGTGATGCTGAGAGAGGGGCCAGGCTAGGCTGGTGAGGATTGTGGAGAAAGTCTGGAACTGGAAAGTCTGGGGGTGGGGAAGGGGGTGGGCCTAAGCTCTGTTCTCAGGGGCCCCAGTCTGAGAGGGGAGACCCAGCTGTGTTCTCAGGGAGCCCCGTCTGAGGAGAGGCATGGCAGAAACTTTCCTTCTCTTTCCCTCTCCTGGCCCCTCTTTCTCTCTCTCTGGCCTCTGATCTGGATCATCCCTTCCCTCTCTCGGAGCTCAGTTCCAATTTCGGCATGTAAGGCAGGGGGTACTAGGGACAAAATGTCCTCAGCTGAGAGTGAGAACTTCTGAGCCAGCCCTGGCAGGCCTGGTGGTCAGACCCCTCCCTGACCCTCCCTGTGCCCAGCTCCTGTTGGTCCCCTTGAGGGAGCTCTCCAGGCTCCAGCAGCGTTTCCCAGACCAGACTTCTCAGTAAGCCTCTCTCTGCTTCCTGCTCACGGGGCCCTCTGAGGGCATGACTAGGGGATTCCTCGTCTCCACCCCAGCAGGAGCACGGGGGAAGCAGGGCCTCCTAGGCAAGGGTCAAGGATTTATAGTCAAACCCACAGGGAATCATTCGCTGGGAGGTTGAGGGCTGCTCTCAACCCTTGGAAGGGAGGAGGCTTCAGGCAGTACTGTGCTCCCTGTCCGGGTGGCCCTGCGGCCGTCTCCCCTCACCCCGGAAACCAGCGCTATAAGGCGGACTCAGCGGGCAACAGAGCAGGAGACCCGGGGTAGGGGGTCGGCTCCTGGGCATGCATGGGGCTGGCTTGTGGGGGCACAGCCATGGGATTCCCACTCCTGAGCTGGAAAATGAGGCCGCCCGCTCCTCCAAGGCAGTCAGGAGGGCTCCGCGAGGACCTGGCCTCCAGGCAGGCACGGAGAGCTGGTTACGGTTTGAGTTAATGCTCCTTAGAAGGAGCCGATGGGTCCCTCTGGGGCCTTTCGGGAGATTACAGATAGCATTCAAACGGATCCACCCTGGAGAGGGAGACAGGAGGTGAGTGCACTAAATCAGACCCCGGAGCTCAGGAAGCCAGGAAAGTGGGCGAGGGCCGGAGCTGGCATTAGGACAGGGGGTAATCAGGTACACAGAGCAAACGACCGGCTCCCTACCCATTGTTCCCACTCACTCAGCCTCACCACCACCTATTATCACGCCTACTGGACCAATGAGGAAAAGTGACAGCAGAGAGGTTAAGTACCTTGCATGAGGTCACAGGACTACTCAGTGATAGATCAGGAATCTGAACCCAGGCAGCTTAACTCCAGAGCATGGCTCTAGAACAGGAGGCAGATCCAACCTGGAGCTGGTGCTGACATTGAGTCCTGGGCTGGAGCTGGGGGGCTGGGAGCCGGGTGGAGCTCATGCCCGCAGAGGACGCTGTCTGTTCTTTGTGAATGAGAGGCCTATGGGGGAGATGCCAGGCTCAACTTTTCCTCCTTGCAGTATCAAGGAATATGGGATCTGGGAGATGTGTCACCTTCATCCTTTCCAGTTCACCTCCACCTGGATGGCTGGCCCCCCTACCTGCCCCGAGGCCCGTGCAGAGACCGCGTCTCAGGCATTTTGGGAGATGCTCCTTCTGGGCTAAGGTTCTCCTGCTCTGGGTCACGGAGGTCTCAGTGGCTAGAAGCAGCGAGGGCAGCTGTGACAAGAATAGCACGCGGGAGGTTCTGGATAGCTCTATCAGCTGTTCCTGGGTCCAGGGCGGTCCAGACTGGATCTAAAGTTGGGCTGTGGGAAGTTACAAAAGCTCCTGACCTGGAGCCAGAAGGTGGGTGGGTGTGGCCCCGAAGCAGCCAGAAATCATTTCCCTGAGAGACCAAGGCCCCCTCCAGCCCTCTTGACCCCTGGGCTCTCAGACTTCTGAAGTCCCAGGCTACCTTCAATGATTTAGAATGGCCTGCAGAATAAGGCTCAGTTTAGGCTTTGTTATAAACTCCCAAGTTTTTTTTTTGGCCACGCGGCATGTAGGATCTTAGTTCCCCAACCAGGGATCAAACCAGCACCCCCTGCAGTGGAAGCTCAGAGTCTTAACCACTGGACTGCCAGGGAAGTCCCTAGACTCCCAAGTTCTTTTGTCTCAATCTCCCTCCGCTAGTGAGAGGTATAAAAGGACTCAAGGAAAGAATCAGGCCAGGGCTGGGAATGTACAGCCTCCCTGGGCCCCCTGAAGGTGTTGCTATTGACATTGACCTGGTTCAAAGGTTACATTGTTATTTTTCCTGACACAACAGCTCAGGGCTTGGGCCAGAGAGTCTGACTAATCTGCGTGGTTCCATTAAGGCATGAGTCCTATTTTTACTTTTGCTCTGGGCTGGACTTCAGAATTTCTTTCTCTGTGCATTTGGCTGCCTCATCCTACAGAATCCTGCATTTGGCAGGTACAACTGATACATTGAAAAAAGGCCAAATTCAATTTATGGGATGTAAACAAAGTGCAACTTTATTTGTGTCTCCCATTATTTTTATAAATTTTATCCCCATGGCCTACAGCCTCACTTTTAAGTAATAAGTCCATTTAAAAAAGTCACTTTCAGGCATAAAACAGATTTCAGTTCCAAAATTTGAATGTATAGTTCCAGATAACAATCTCCATTTCAAATTTGATTCAAAGTCCAACCTTTCTCCTCCCCAAGCCAGGGCAGTTGACAGGTTGTAGGGAGGCAGCTGCTGTAACTGACCTCTCCAGGGAAAAGGATGGCGGAAGAGGAGGGGGAACAGTGAAATGCCTTCCTCACTCTGGTCTGAATAAAGCTTCACACTCTCGGAGGATGGCTGGTATACATCTCAGCTTTCTCTCAGCTCCTGGGTCTCTAGGGTCCCTTATGACTGAGTCCCTGCTCTGCCTGGCAGCCCTTAAGGTAGTCCCAAGCCCTTCCCCTCTCTTGGTCTACATGCACAGTCTTTGACCTCACCTGCTCTGGACGTGAAGGCCACCCCCAGGGCAGCTGCTTCCTCTCTACTGTAGACTTTTGCCAGTTAGAATTCCCAGATGGGAGTTAGACCCCGGGATGGATTGAGTATTGGTCGGGCCCCTCACTTTGGGAAGCAGTGCCTGTCGTATCTTGGTGCCTCTGTGGAAACTTTTAAAATTCCCTGTTACACGTGTCAGAGGACAGTTCTGCCTCTGGCCTATCACTAAGAGAGTCAGCAAGAGGGCATGCGGTGCCAGCCAGGTCCAGCTGCCCAAGGCTTCAGGTCAGCCCTTCCCCATCCAGGGGCCATCAGACTCACGGGAAATAGTCAATCTGGGTAAATTATAGAATATTGAATCCTACCTCCATTCCTAAGTAGGTGTGTGACCTTGTGTAGCTGACTTATCCCATGTTTCCATTTTGTCATCTGTAAAGTGGGGACAGTAGTACTTACCTCATATATTGTTGAATAAAATGAGATAACCGAAAACACTTAGAGCAGTGTGCCTGGCACACAGTAAGCACTCAGTAAACAACAAATTATTATGATTATCTGTGGACTCTTATTAAACTTGGGAGGCAACAGGGGAATGTTAAAGCATAAGCTGTGGAATCTGGAGTGAGACAGATCTGGTTAGAATCTGGCTTCCACTTTTGTGACTTTGAGCAAATTACTAAACTAAGCCTCAGTTTGCACAGCTGTAAAATGGAGCTTTTGTTACCCTCATTTGCCTCAGGGCTGTTGGGGGGATTTATTGAGATAAAGTCTCTACTGCTCTGAGCTCAGGGTTCAGTTTGTGGTAGGCAATTGGTAAAGGGCAGCCGTGTGTTCATTACTGATGGAGGTAGATTTCCCTGGAGGTCTAGGAAGTGCCAGTCCTCACCAGTGCCCCTTTCAGTCAGCCACCCTGCCCTGACTTCCTTGTGCTGCTTTAATCACCAGCGAAACACTGAAGGGACCCAGATATGACCGAGAGGCCCCTGATTTATAATTATTACCCCTCACAGGCAGCAATCACTCCTCTACCACCCCCATCCTGGTCCTGGATATTGGAATGCAGCTCTCCATGGTCAAGAGCTGTGAACCTCAGCCTCAAATTAAATGCAAATGGATGCATATCTCTCATCTGTGTTTTAGTCCAAGTGTCCAAGTCGTCCTGAAGATCAGGAGAGCAGGGTGGGGTGGTGGGGTGGGAGCAGGGAGACATCTCGGGCGGCCTCGCTAATAAGCAGGCTCATTTTCCTTGTTCTCCTCCCACCATAAGGAGGGAAGAATTGCTTTTGCTGTTTGGCAAGCCAGTATCAATATTTCCAGAGTGATATGAGGAAGAAAACCACCCCAGGCTTTACTAGTCCTCTGGTGGCTTCGGGGAGACACGCAGCAAAGATTGCTGGGGATGTGGCTCCCCTTCCCCCTGGCCTCACTCCCAGACCACAGAGCAGCCCAGGGAGTCAAGCTGGACTTGAGACCCACAGCTGGAAATGCCCCTTGGAGACAAACACCCTTGCCCAATTCTCTGTACACATAGAGGAGAGGATGTACTAAAGTTCATAGGACAAAGCTGGGGCTAGAACTAGGCTTTCCGGCTCTTGACCTCATGCTTTTTCCACTAAATGGGGATTTTTAAACTTAAAAAAACAACAACACAACTACAGAATCTTTTAGAAAGTGAAATCTCATACGGCAACCCCAAACATAAAACAGATCAAGTGGAGTTGTCCTTGCTGAGATGTGGGCAGTGGGGTGGCTGGGGTGGAGGCGAGTAGAAGCCTAGTCTAGTGACCTCCCACACCCTGGTTGACTCTTAAAACTCCTCTAAGGAACCCTAGGGTTCCACGGCACCTGGTTTGCAAACCCCTGCCGTAAACTTCTGTTGTCTTGATTCTCAACATCTGCATTGGGGGAAGAAAATTTGCAGCTTTGGATTCTAGATTTTTGAAACTGAACAGAGATTTGAGATGCTGCTTTGTTGCCTCTCCTCCTGGTATGGGCATCCACTAGGAATGGATAGGGCACTTGCCCTCCTGTTTCACAAGAAAGGATCAAGAAGAGACCTCACGTCTGAGTGGGTTGAAATCTACTTTTGGGAAGTGCCTTCCTTCTAGATGGGTATGGTCAGTGTTTCGCCTTGGTGAGTGGCGGGAGCCAGTCTATGAGAGGCCACTCCCCCTTCGTTCTGAGCCCTGAAAGGGCAGGGCCCAGGAGGTCTCAGCCTTGGGCTGTTGGGGGCAGCTGTGTGTCTGTTGTTAAGACAACTGCTCTAAGCCAAGTCTCCTCCCCTCTAAAATAGGGACAATAGCATGACCTGGGGCTGTTGTGAGATTGAATCAAATCATTTAAGAAAAAAAGAAGTAATAATGATGGAATTCTTACTATGTGCTGGGGAACTGTGTTAGTGCTGACAATCCTGTGATTCTATTATTTTGCCCATTTTGCAGCTGAAGCCATTGAGGCAAGGAGGTTAAAGAACATGCCTAATGTCACAGAGCTTACATGAAATTCCAATACATAAAGCAGATGTAAATGGGCCTTGAAGAAGCTGAGGCTCTGGCTTCCCCTTTCACCCCTCCCTGACACACAGTCTTTGCATATTGTTCAAACACCCTGGATGCAGGCCAACCCTCTCATTGGATGAGAAGGGAAACTGAGGCACAGAGAGGTAAGATTGATCAAGGTCATTCAGCTAGCCAGTGGCAGGGCTGGTCCCTACACCCAGGTCTCTGGACTCCAGCTCAGGGCCCTGTCCTTGGCTGGAGTGGGCAACACGGAGCATCATTCTGGCTGTGTGTGACCTCCTTGGTCCTTTTCGTGGAGAACATTCCTGAGTCTGCCCTTGGTTGGGCTGGGCTGGGCTGGGCTGACCTGTGCTGGGCTCTTGGCCAGGGATGTTGAGTAGAACCCTCCTCGTAGGGAGAAATGGACCCCCAGGCAGTCCCCAGTTCAGACTTCTTCTCTTTTCTCTTTCAACTTTCCCAAGTTACAAACCACACAATTAAGGGCTCGCTAATAAGCCATCCATCTTGTTCCACAAAGAGAGAACTGCAGGCTTCCCACCGGCTTCTTCCTCCTCTGGGAGGGGATCAATGCCTTATCTCAGCCGGGCCTGTGTGCATAGGAAGAAGGGAAATGAAAGCACTTAATTAAGGCGCAGAGGAGCCTCCCTGGCTCCCTGCTCTCCCTTCGCCTTCCCTGTCTCCCCTCCCAGGGCGGTGGGCAGAGTCCACTGAGACCCAGTCTGCTCAGGGGACAGAGGAGGAGGTTTTGAAGGTGAGGAAGACTCTAGAAGGGGCCCTGCTGGTTGGGCCTGAGCTGGAGCTTCTTTACTGTCTACCCACTCCCACCCCTAGCAGCCTGGCCTTGGCCGTCGGGCAGTGGGTAGTGTGGTGAGCGGCAAGAACTCTGCCTGAAAAACGCCCTCCCTGGGCCTGAATTTCCACCATTAAGGTGTATTCTTTGAGGTCAGGAGAGCTATCTCGGCTCTCTACCCCCATGACAATAAATGCCCTCACAGGGAGCTCTGCTCACAGGCTTCAGGAGAAAGAACTGGACTCCACAGTCCACACTTTCCCTTCTCTTGGGCCCTGGGAAGTGCCTAGAAAACAGCCTTTGGAAACAGCTGGGAAGGTGAGTGCCCACACGTGAAAGCATCTATACACTTGGAAGACCCAGTTGCCAGAATTCTCTGGGCTGTTCAGAAGTTTCCCCCTGAAGTTCTTCTCTGATAACTCGTGGGCCTCTATCCCCTATGAACTTGGCTGTTGACACTGTGGATGTGTCTTGTTCCCTTGGCTCCCGGTACCTTCTGTCCTGCCTGATGTCAAACCATCCTCCTTCATAACCCCTATGGCATCCTGGCCTGGATGCGGTCCCTTGCCTCTGGTTTATCCCATTGTGACTCCTGTCACACCTCTAGTCTTTCACACCCAGCTCCAAGACAGTAGGTGGCACCTCTGAAGTTCTGTGACCCTGGTGGTGTCCCTGCCACTCACAGTGGGAGGACAGATGAGGCAAAGGCCATTCTCAGAGGATCCTGGGCCTGGATAGAAGAGCAGTTGCTATAGACTGAATGGTTGTGTCTCCCCCAAATTTCTATGTTGAAACCTAATCCCCAAGGTGATGGTCTTTGGAGCTGGGGCCTTTGGGAGGTGGTTAGGCCATGAGGATGGAGCCTTGGTGAGTTGGATTAGTGCCCTTATAATAGAGACCCTGGAGAGCTCCCTTGCCTCTTCCAACATGTGAGGACACAGTGAGAAGAGAGCCATCTATGGACTAGGAAGTTGGCCCTCACCAGGCATTGAATCTGCTGGTACCTTCATCTTGGACTTCCCAGCCTCCAGAACTGTGAGAAATAGATGTCTTTTGTTTATAAACCACCAGTCTCTTATCCTCTGTTACAGCAGCCTGAATGGACTAAGATAGCCATCCTGTTCTGCTTTGTTCTGGGAGGCCTGTGGAGGTCTGGTGTTGCCCACAATCCCTTCCCACCTGCTACAGGGGGGCAGGGATGGAAATTGAGGGAACCATGAGCAACGGCCTGTGGAAAGTTGACTATATTTGCAGGGTGGCCCTGTTTCCTCACCACCCCATAAGGGGTGGGCTCAGTGCTCTATTCAATGGGACTAATGCTGGTACCTCATTGAAAGCAAAGTTTCTGGAGATAATTTAATAATTCAATGACTGTTATTGAGGTAATAAAAGGGAGAGTGGAGAACTGATCCCACCTAGGGCATGAGCCATGTTCCATTTTTAAGTTAATGTGAGGGTGCACAGACCTAGTGTGCCCCGCTGGTCACCCACAGGGTGGTGCTGGCTGTTAACCACCAGCCTCTCCTCTACTCTGTTGACTACCTCACCTCTCCTCCTCTTGTCTCTAGGGGCTGGGTTCCTGTTTTTCTCAGGTCTCTCTCGAGTCCCATCTGACATGGCCTGGCCACTTCCTGAGAAGCTTGCCAGGGGCCTTGCTGCCCCTCTGTCTACTCTTGGTCAGGTATAATCTTGTACTGGGCCTCTCCCGTGCCTTGCTTATAATTTCCCTGCTCAACTTTTACCCCAACCCTGGCACCTCGTGCAGGTGTACCCCGTATCTTTCACTTTCTGCCCCAGAGCCTCCCTGTGCCAAGGCTGGAGGTTCCCGTGGGGACACAGCCCCCATATACGTGCAAACCTGGGAGAGTGGATCAGCAACGTGCGGGGGCTGCCTTGAACTGGCTTGCAAGAGCCGATTGTTATATAACCAGAAAATTTGCTAGCAGGCTGTCTAGCCATTGGCAGCTTGAAATCGGCCTTGGCGGGAGTATTTATACATGGGAATTGGCAAATGCTGCAAATCAGGGCATTTCCCCCCAACCCCATCCAGATTTATTAGCACACTACCGGAGGGAGTTAACACCCACTCGTGGGCCAGCCCTTGACCAGTGAGGCTCAGGAGCTGGTGGTTAAATACTCTCTCCTTCCATCTGCAGATGGATAATTCTTTGAAGTGTTTCTCAGAAGGTCCCAGCAGGGTAGAGCCCCAGTTGACCACAGCAGTGGCTAGTCTGACAATGCACCCTTGTACTGGATTTTCATCCCCTTCTCCAGCCGCCACTCCTATTCCCTGGGATACTTCCCATAATAAACTACTTGCATACAAATCTTTATCTCAGACTCTACTTTTGTGGGGCAGGGAGTGGGCTCGGGGGTGGGAGGTACAGAAGTTAAGACTATTCCTTTAAGCACAGACTCTCTTTTCTTCCCCTGCCCGGAGTGTACCATTTCTGCACTTTTATTCCTGTGGTTTTTATTCCCATCTGTAGCTGTGATTGTACAGAGTCTTCCCAAAGCAACGACTCCTGATTTGCCTTGGAACATCTTCTGCAGCAGTGGAAAGGATTTTAAAATATTCAGTTGATTTAGGTGGCGAAAAGAACATCTTTTGGCCTGAGAGCCGTCTGCAAGTCTCTTGCCTGTTTCTCTAACTGTCCTCTGTGACTGATTTCCGTTTCCATTTGCAAGATAACCACCACCTGTGTCTTCTGCTCATGATTAGATTTCTCCATCATATTCCCCCATCACAGCTGCCCAGGAACCTTAAAGCTGAGGGTTCCAGCCTCAAATGATTTACCCAGCTCTTCCCCAAGTGGGTTTTATATGTCTTAATCTTGTTTCCAGTTTCTAATCCAAATCGTTTGACCTGATCTGCCTCAAAATCAGCCCACTGATATGCGCTGATCATTGAATGTTCTGATCCCTCACTCAGTTTTTTTTTTTTTAAACACTTCACAATTTTATTTATTTGTTTATTGGCTGTGTTGGGTCTTCGTTGCTGCGCACGGGCTTTCTCTAAGTGCGGTGAGCGGGGGCTACTCTTCGTTGCGGTGTGCTGGCTTCTCACTGCGGTGGCTTCTCTTGTTGCGGAGCATGGGCTCTAGGCGTGCGGGCTTCGGTAGTTGTGGCACTCGGGCTCAGTAGTTGTGGCTTGCGGGCTCTAGAGCACAGGCTCAGTAGTTGTGGCGCAGGGGCTTAGTTGCTCCGCGGCATGTGAGATCTTCTCAGACCAGAGCTGGAACCCGTGTCCCCTGCATTGGCAGGCAGATTCTTCCCTGCGCCACCAGGGAAGCCCCCTGACTCAGTTTTCTTTCTTTTTTTTTTTTTTAGCAGAGTCCTATGGGTTGCATTTAGCTGCATCGAGCAGTTTGGGTCACGGGTGGAGAGCTTTCTAGTGAACTGGGTCATGCGTAGTGGCTATGGTGATCTTCATGCTTGTCTCCTTGAGACAGTCATGTTGCAAGAAAACCAGGTCATGTCAGAATGGAAGAGGATTGGGCACTCTCTCCCTCCCTGTCCCTCTACTAAAGAATGTCAACACTGGGACTAAAGAGAAGCATTTCCCCAAGACAATTCCATTTGGTCCACACAGCTGTGTGAGATGTGGGCCCCTTGTCATCAGTTCTCAATTGGGGGCATGGTAGGAAGAATGAAGAGAGAGGAGGTCATGGTCATTAAGACCCTGAGGAAGGCACAGGGAAGAGAAGAGAAGTGGTCATGGTCAACAGAACGGTCTTCCATAGCAGGGCCAGGCTGGCTCTCTGAAAAGATCCCACTGGGCTCCCCAGGGGGTTGGCACTGTCCGGAACCTCCCAGGTGCTCCACATTAGGTGCTCCAAGGAGGTCCTCACAACTCTTGTGCCCTGGATGTGGCTCTGAGTTTGCAAGTCTCTCATATTCCATCCCCTGAACTCAGGAGAGGATGACAATGCATGGGGTGGCTCCCTTCCCTTCAGCTCAGGGATCTTCAGCCCATGGGCAGACTGGTACAATTTTGCAGAGCCCACTGGGAGGCCCTGGAAAGGAGAACCCCAGACTGAGGTTCTGAGACACAGTTTCCTGCTGCTTCTCTTTGTAAAGAACCAACATGGTAGGCTCTTCTCTACCTCCCAATCCTCTGCCTTTTGAGTCTTTAGAGCTTGGGCCCTGTGATAAGAGACCAACTGTGCACTCCAAATAGCCATATACTCCTATATGTTTCCCAGTCTCCCTTGCAGTTAAGTTGGGGTGACTGGTTCTAGCCAATGAGATGTGGGTAGAACTGATGTAAGTTACTTCCAGGATGGCATTGAAAACACCCCATGAAATTATCCAGTAATTATCTGTGGCAACAATGGGGACCACAGTTTAGGATGGCAGGACTGCATGACAGAGGAGCCTAGATCGCTGAGTTACCACTGGAGGAGAGCCACTTAGAAGAGCTACTTGACCCACTGGGGCAGACAGAATTTTGGCCCCATGACCTTTGCCTTGATGGTATGCCCATGGATATACTACATTACATGGCAAAAGGGAGTTTGCAGGCACAACTAAGATTACCAGTCAGATGACCTTAGATAGGGAGATGGTCCTGGATTATCTGGGTAAACCCAGTGTAATCACATGGGTTCTTAAAAGCAGAAGAGGAAGGCAGAGAGATCTGACATGTGAGAAGGACTTGATGTGCCATTGCTGGCTTTGAAGATGAAAGATGTCATGTCAAGAGTATGTGGGCAGCCTCTAAAAGCTGAAAATGACTCCAGGCCAACAACTAGCAAGGAAATGGGGACCTCAGTCCTATAATCTGCCAACAACCTGAATGAGCTTGGAAGCAATTCTCCCTAGAGCCTTCTGATAAGAGCCCTGCTGGCCAACACCTTGATTTTGGCCTTGTGATACCCTAAGCAGAGGACCTAGACAAATGCTAGCTTGGATACCTCACCTGTTATGAGATAATGAATGGTATTTTTAATAAGCTGCTAATTTTCTGGTAATTTGCTATGGCAGTAATTGAAAACTAATATATCCCCATAGGACTTTGTGTGCATAAGAAAAAATCCTGCAAGCCACTGATTGCAGAGCCTGCTGGTTGTAGCAGCTAACGATGCTTACTCTAACTAACGCAGGCCCCAATAGCTTCCAGTGTGTGGGGATGTCCATGCTAGCTGGGAGGCAGAGTGGAGAAGAGCCTGGATTCTAAGGCATCTGAGTGCCTGCTTAGGTCTCCTGGGGAGCTGACAGTCTCAACAGATAGGTGCTCGACCAGGAGCGAGCACAGTCTCCATGAGCCCTTGGGAGCAGAAACGGGGTCCAAGAAGAGAAGCCTAGAGAGGAGAAAGGCGGGTCTTCAAGATCACACAGCAAAAATTGGCAGAACCAAAGCTGGAACCCAGGCCTCCTCACTCTAAGTTCTGGACTCTTTGCCCAAGCTGGTGCCAGTGAGATTTTGCACGTGAGTGTGCATGTGTGAGCTCTAAGTGCACATGCGTGGGCTCCCCATGTGCCTGCCGTGCCAGAGTCCTCTCCTCCAGCTCCCGGATCTCCAGGGTTAATGCTCCGCTCAGGAGGCTGAGAAGTGCAGCCTCTCCACTTTGGTAATTGAAATCAATTTCTCAGCCTTATCTTTAGGGAACCTATATAGTCTAGACTGTAATCTGAAAGCCTGGGCTCGGGCAACTTTTAAATGAAAACCCCTCCACGAGGGGGGAGAGGGAGGGAAGAACAAGTGCCTCACCTCTTTCTGCAATTTCTCAAGGAGCATACGAGTGTGGAGGTGATGTCTCTTTTTTTCTGGGTATTTGGCTTCTGAGCGTGTGAAAATGTGCTTGAAGATGTGTGAGCATATGTGTGTGTGAGGATGTGAGTGCATCATGGTGTGGAGTGTGTTGGTGTGTGGGGGTTAGGATGGGGGAAGATGTGCCTGTGTGTGTGTGTGTGCGTGTGTGTGTATGTGTGTGTGTGACTGGACAGAAGAGCAATGGCCTTCATTTTGTGCTTATTTTTGCCTCTGAGCTTGTGAGTGCATGGATGTCGGAGATGGGTGTGTACACGAGCATAACTGTGAGTGTGCAGGTGCCTGGAGTAAACTCATGGGCTTGTGAATATGTGTGGGATCGGAGGATGCAATATTTATGCGTCTCCTTTCAGAAGGCATCTCCCAGTGGGCCTCCCCTCTGAATTCTCCTGGGCCCAGGAACAGTTTCTTTCAATGCCTTGAGTGGCCTTACTGAACTGCCACTCACCCCTCCAAACCTTCATCCTAGCCCTCCAGCTTTCCCCCGTGCACCCAGGAAGGAGAGGCCCTCAATTTGTCTACTCTGGAGAGGTGTCTCCAGCATCGCTCCTCTTCCCCAAGCCTGTCTAGGTTCCCTCAAGACACCTCCTCTCTAAGGGCCGGTGTGCCTCTGGGCAGGGGGCTTGGCTTGGCTAGATCTCACAGTCACCGGCTGAGACCTTCAGGTATCATCCCGGCAGATAGATGCTCCCTTGTTGAAGCTCTGGTTCTAGACATAAAGGCCTGTGCAGGCTTCCTCCCTGCCTCTCCCTCCAGCCAAGGGTCCCCCCAACCTCCCCGAATCCCCATGGATTTCTCATTTGAAGTCAATCAGCCTTGAAGTCCCTGCCACTGCCTGCAGGGTAATTATGGGGCTGGTAATCAATGCCAGACTCTCAGCTGCCCGGGGGGGGCGGTGCAGAGGCACAGCTTTCCCTGGGCTCCAGGAAAGACTGGAAGTGGTAGTAACAGCGGGGATCAGGAGGGCCTGGCTTAGAAATAGCCTCCAACTCAGATAGGGGAGAAGTTGGGAGGGAGGGGGTTGGTGCTTGAGCAACTGCCTCCCCAAAAGGCATAGGGACAGAGGTGGTTGTGGCAGCAGAAAGGACAGGCATTTTTAAGCCTGAGGACATAGAGAAAGCCTCAGGGGACTGCAGGAAAGGGTTGGGGATGGCAGTGAGGGCAGCACAGGAGTGGGTAAACTAATCTTGGTTCAGTGACAAATTAGCATCCCCCCATGACGTGTCTGAGATTGGGATCTCTGCCTTTCTAACTTCGATTCAATTCAATTGGAACTAGTTCACTTCCCAATTAAGATATCTGGGCCCTGATTCAGTGCTTAATCAAGGCTTTGGTAAGTGACAATGATGATGGTGATGGCGGTGGTAGTGTTGGATATAGTAAGAGTGGTGATGATGAGGAGGTGAATGGTGTTGGGGTTATGCTGTCTTTAGAGGTGATATGGGGAAAGGGAGGTGGTGATGGCTATAGTGGAGTCAGAGGCGATGGTGTTGATGGTTTCGGGGATTGTGATGAAAGTGACAATTTTATTGGTGACAGTTAAGGTGATGGTGGCAATGGTGGTGATATGAGAGGTGAGATAGTAATTATGGTGTGATAGTGGTGAAGGATAGTGTAACAAAGGATGGTGATAACTTTTAAGGAAGTAATCAGAAGTCTGGGTGTGGTCGCAGGACTGGACAAGACCGATAAGAATGGCATTGAGGAGATAAGGAGGGGAATTGAAGGAGATGTGGCCTGTGGATGACGGCCAAGGGGGAGCCAATTTGAGCAAAGTGAGCTGCCCATAGTGGGAGCAGATGTGGTAAGGTGCCAGTGGCTAAATTTTGGCAGATGGTCACAAGTTTAGCAGCCAAGTGGTACTGTAGGCTTGGGTCCCAGAAGAAACAGACATCTCAGCTGGAGTCAGGGACCCAAGCAGGGAGACTGGCAGGTGATAGGAGGATAAGCAGGGATTCCAAAGGCCAATTGTGTAGGAGGCTGGAAGCCAGACTTCGGCACCATATCCAAGGGTCAAGAAGTTATTCTAGTTGGGCTTTGGGAATTGGAGACATACAGATTAGCACCATGGACAGAGGCCAATGATAAAGGATAGGGACCATGGCTGGGGTACAAACTATGTGTTGGTTGGCTTAAAGCGGAGTGTATGAAGGAATTCTACCCCATGGAGACAAACTCAGGTTCCCCCCAAATGGTGGGTGAGTGCATGGGGGATTGGGTAAGGGAGAGGGATCCCGTACATCAGAGTAGCATTGAACCCTGCCCTAAATAAGTCAGAAAGAACAGAAGCCCTGAACCTGGATGGAGAGGACAAAAGGGAGATGAGAGGAACCTCAAAGAGGTGACTGGCACAGTAGAAGGAGGACTGCTTTGATAACCAGACAGACCTGGGTATGAGTCCCGATTCTCATCAGCTACAAGACCCTTGGCAAGATACTTACCCTGAGATTCAGTTTTCTTCTACATAGACTGGAAATAATAATACCTACCATGAAAGGATGTTGAGAGGATTAAATAGGCTAATGTGTGTCAAGGCACAAAATAGGTGCCTGGAAGAGGCGACTTATCCTCAATTCCTCCAAAGCAACACTCCTTCACAGATGTCCTCAAACCTATATAGGAGAGGAAAGGGGGTCTGCTATGGGACCCAAAATGAAGATAGGGAGGTGGGAGCCAAGGGATAGACTCATTATCTTGTTCCGAGTGAAACTGTGCACCCTCATATTGGGACTTGAACCCATGTGCTGGGACTCAAACCCAGCCTAAACCCAGATTGGGACTCGAACCCACACGGCTGGGACTCGAGCCCGGCCAAAACCCATGGTCTTCCAACTGAGATCACACACCTGGTTTCAGGACTTAATGAAGCTCAGGTTCTTGACGTCTCATCGCAGAAAGAATTCAGTGAGAGACAAAGTGATAGGTAAGAAGCGGATTTATTTAGAGAGATACACACTCCACAGACAGAGTGTGGGCCATCTCAGAAGGTGAGAAAGGCACCAGGGTATGGGGGTGTCAGTTTTTATAGGGGTGGGTAATTTCATAGGCTAATGAGTGGGAGGAGTATTCCAGCTATTTCAGGGAGGGGTGGGGATTTCCAGGAATTGGGCCACCGCCTACTTTTTGATCCTTATGGTTGGCCTTGGAACTGTCATGGTGCCTGTGGGTGTGTCATTTAGCTTGCTGATGTGTTACAGTGAGCATATACTGAGGCTCAAGGTCTAGTGGAAGTCGACTTCTCCGCCTTCTTGGATCTATTTGGTTCTGATCAGTTTATGTCATGTCCTCAGGCTATGTCATTCTTTCAAAGGTTGTACCCTGCCCCCTCCCTCCTGTTTCACTAGGAAGAGCTGGCAAGAAGAGCTCCAAGTCAGCACAATTAACAGAGGCCCATCCTTGAGGCCATGGTCAAGATACCAGCCTGAGAATGGGATGAAATGTTCCCTGGTTTTGGGGACTTGCCACATAGAGGGCTTGGCATCTCTATAGCCCCAACTCTGGTGCTCTGGACTTTTCCAGCCCTTTGCAACATTGGCTCCTCCAAAGATGTTTGGTGTCAAAGTCAGATCAATGATCAAGGACATGAGAGCCTCTTTTGCTCCCCAAACAGACTCAGAACCCAGTGTCCTAGAAGAGGGTTGTCCTTATGTGAAAGCCCCAGACTCCTGCCAAGAAGGTGAACTTGGGCTTATATCTGATTTTCCTTTAGTGGTATTGTCCTGTGGTGAAGAGGTCAGGTGGTAGAAGCAAAAACACCAGGGTTCAAGTCCTAGACCAGTGTCTTTCTACTTGGGTGACCTTGGACAATGTCCTTAATGTTGATAAAACTCAGTCTCCTTTCCTGTAAAATGGGGGTGGTGTTACCATGTCATAGACTATTTTGAGGACTGTGTGGCAGACACTCACTGTGTGGCCCCCATAATCTCACCCTCTTGGAATTCATGCCCTTGCATAAACTCCTCCCCATGAGTATGGGCAGGACCTGTGACTTGCTTCTAACCGATAGAACCGTCTTATGTAATACAATCACAGAAGTGACATCCTGTCACCTTTGCCATATTGTATTGGTTAGAAGCAATACTTGCTTCGTCAAAGCTAGCAAGAAAGAGTCTCAGAACCAGATAAGAGGAGTTTGAAGGAGGGTCAGGAGGATAGGACAAGATATAGGGTCATTGCAGGCCTATCCATGGCTGCCATGTGGCTGTCCCCACAGCTCCATTGCTCCTCTGTCCCCATGCGTGGCCCAGACATGGATGTTTGGTGTTCTCCCCAACCCTGCCACCTTCCTCCTGAGGCTCTCCAGAAGCCACTGTACCCAGAAATGAGGCCTCCGTGTGACCCAGGACAAGCCTCAGTGCCCACGCTCAGAAATGGCACCTTGGGGGCCAGTGTCAGGCTTAGGGTGACTCTGTAAGTCAGAGCATTTTGATGCATAAAATCTGGAAACACGAGTCTATGAATTGTAATCGAGCATGACGAAATCTCATCAACAGAAGTAAATATGAAATTCAAGATGACAGGGAGATGCACAGATGTGTTCCTGCATTCCCGCCCTGACACCCCCAGCTCTGGCTCACAGCTCCATCCCCAGATTTATTCTCTGCACACAACAAATTAACCCTAAGTGTCTCTGATGGCTCAGCTCAGCCACGACATCCCTCCCTTCACCTTTCTGTCCCATGAGGAGCCGGGCTGTTCTGCCCTGTGCCTTTGTGGCAGGAGCCATCTCACCTTAGCTGTTCATTTGGGCATAGACTGTTGGTGGGAAAAGAATCTGGAGAAGCCAACTTCTCCACCAACTGCAGACCGACTAATAGCCGACTATTACTAGCTATTACTAATAGCTAGTAATAGTTGGCTATGATTTACTAAACAGGTCTGGGCTGGGTGCCATTCCTGCCACGCCTGGAACCAGATCACCTGAGTTTGAATCCCAGTTCTGTCATTTGCTAGCTTTTTGACCTTGGGCAAGTCACCTAACCTCTCTGAGCCAGGTTATTCCTCTGTAGAATGGGGATAATCACAGTACAGACTTTACAGGATTGCTGCTAGGATTAAATGAGTTAGCACAGATAGAATGCTCAGGACAGTGCCTAGCACATAGAAAACACTACATAAGTTATTATTATCTTTCTAGTCCTTTTTCCATATGAGAGAGCCATAGCCTTGAAGATGAAAGAGCTGAACCTCAGCAAGGTTAAGCAGTTTGCCTAGGGTCACACAGCTCATCAGCAGCTGATCCGAGATTCAAAGTCAGTTGCTTTGACAAAGTTTGTTCTGACCACTAAGCCATGTGTTTTGGGGTGCTCCCCAGTCCTATGATCTCAGACTGTGACCTTCAGCTTGCACCCTGGGCTTGGAGGGACAAGCCTCCCTTGTCAGCATCCACTTGTCTTCTGAATCTAGGGTTTCCGTGGGATCCAGGAGTCCCCATGTCCACGGCCCCCTTGCCTCTGTACCGACCACCTACCTCCAATGCAGCGAAATCACCTCCATAGGTTCCCTGCTTCCCCTCCCAGAAGGCCAGCCCACATCTGGTTGAGATCCCTGCACAGCAGCACCCCTCTAATCCTTACCATCACCCCAAGGGCCCGCATGAGCCTCCCAGGAAGCTGAAGAATGGCTTAAAACCACGTAGCCTAAAGTGTGCTTTGTTGAATGTGTTTAGAGAAAAACGGGTGTGTGGACAAATAAGCTTGGGCAGTGCTGGGTAAACCAAGACAGAGAGGTTTCCTTTTTGCAGGCCTTCCCAGAGCCTTTGCTATGCTAACCTTTAACGCAAAATTCCAAGAGCAGGTAGGAGCAGGCAGGGTTTCACAAACTTACTTGGCTATAGGCAACTTTCTAGCCACAGCTCACTGGGGCTCCAGCATCCGCTGGAGCTGATGGTCCCTAGATAATGCTTGTATAAGGACATGAGGCCCATTACCTGACTGCAGGGCCAGTTGGGTTCCAAGTAGGACCTAAGGTTGGGCGGGTGTGTGTGTGTGTGTGTGTGTGTGTGTGTGTGTGTGTGTGTGAGTTGGCCCAGTCTTCTGACTTCCTTTTGGAAAGAGCAGTGACTTTGTAATCACATGGCAGGTTGGAGAAGGGAGGTGTGGCTCCCCTCAAGGAGCAGGAGTGAGACCTACTCCTAGACCCTGACTCAAACAGTGATTCATGCCTCTGTGTGTGTGTTTGGGTGTGCATGTGCACACACGTGCATGCATGTGTGTGAGCCAGTGAAATAATGATGATAATTCAGCACCTCCAAGATGGGGACCTGACACTGTATGGGCATGGGTTGTGGGGCAGATAGAACAGACTCCACTTTGGGAAGCTCCTCATCAAGTGGAAGAGCTGAAACCCTAACACTGACAAAGTCCTTGGACTGATGGAGTAGGCAGTTCTGGTCTTGAGAAGTCTTCCAGTCTTGTAGAAATCTGCAACACCATTGGGAAGATTATAGCCCACAAAAGAAGCACATTCTTGGATGCACACATATATGCACCCCTGTATACAATCATGTTTATACAGAGCCTATATATATATGTATGTATACACACACACACACACACACACACACACTATGGTAGGCAGAATTCTAAGATGACCCCCAAGAGTCCCACCCTCTGGTGTACACACCCTGCATAATCTCCTCCCCTTAAGTATGGGTGGGACCTGTGAATATGATGGCCATCACCCCCACGATTAGGTTATGTTTTATGACAAAAGTGAAGGGATTTTTCTGATGTAATTAATGTCCCTAATCAGTTGATTGTGAGTTAATCAAAACGAAGATTATCTTGGGTGGGATTGACCTAATCAGGTGAGCCCTTAAAAGAAGGTCTAGAGGTCAGAAAGACAGAGATTTTCCTGCTGCTTTGAACAAGCATGCTGCCATGAGCTACAAGGAAACACATTCTGCCCATATCCACATGAGCTTGGAAGAGGATCCTGAGCCTCAGATGAGTTCACAGCCTCAGACAACAGCTAGTTGCAGCTATGTGAGACCTTATGCAGAGGACCAGCTAGGCTGTGCCTGAATTCCTGACCCACAGAAATCATGAGATAATAATTGGGTGTTGTTTTAAGTGGCGAAGTTTGTGGTAAATTGTGGTATTGCTATTCAGCAATAGAAGACTAGTGCACAGGCACTCCATTCAATGAAGGTACACAAATATACCCAAAGACATCCATATGTACATAGACACACATATAAACATTCCCACCTCTCCATTCACATGTACACCATGCTCACAGACATACAAACATATTTATATCCATACACATATATACATGCATAAGCACATGCATAAGCACATATACACTCTTAGGTACACATACACACACCTGCTTGCATCCATAAACAACGATATAGACATGTAAACAATCTATACATCCACGTTTACACGAACACTCAGTATATGCACATGTACACGCATGGTAATAACGATAATAAACATTTATTAAATGCTTTCTATGTGCGGTCACTGGCCTAAGTTCTTCATACCTATTAACCCACTTAATCAATAATTACGTAGACATACAGAAGCACACACATGATATATCCACGCAGATCTACATACCAGACCACCAATCTTCTGTAAAATACTATATCACTGTATACTACAGGAGTACAAAGTGAAAAGCTCTCAGCTGGAACAGTTTCGCAGGGAGGTTCTGGTGGAGTGCTTTTTTCCCTCTTCTAGTGCCTGGCAGGTGGATAAGTTAAAAGCACCTTCGTTTCTTTTCTTCTTTTTTTTTTCTTTTTAAGTTTGTTTATTTGTTTATTTTTGGCTGCGTTGGGTCTTTGTTGCTGTGCGTGGGCTTTCTCTAGTTGCGGCGAGCGGGGGTTACTCTTCATTGCGGTGCACGGGTTTCTCATTGCAGTGGCTTCTCTTGTTGTGGAGCACAGGCTCTAGGCACTCAGGCTTCAGTAGCTGTGGCATGAGGGCTCAGTAGTTGTGGCTCACGGGCTGTAGAGCACAGGCTCAGTAGTTGTGGTGCACGGGCTTAGTTGCTCTGAGGCATGTGGGATCTTCCTGGACCAGGGCTTGAACCGTGTCACCTGCATTGGCAGGTGGATTCTTAACCACTGTGCCACCAGGGAAGTCCCACCTTCGTTGCCACCCCATGCTGACTTCAGTCCTTCCACTAGGTGGTGCTAGACCAGCATCTTTGGGTTTGAAGGGCAGATTCCTGGCTGGCTCTGGGGAGCAGAGCTTACATCTTGGGTGAGGAGAGACAGACACCAGAAAGAGAAAACTTCTCTTGGCCACAACATTCCATCTCCATCAGCTCCCTTTCTGTCCAACATAGTCCAGTATGTCCTTGAAGCCCTATGACCATTGGTGCCCTTCTCAGCTGGGAGCCAAGGCTCAGGTGATGGTGCTGGCCAGGCCCTGGCCTTGTCTGACACCTCCCTGAGACTATCCAGACATCTAAGCCCCTGATCATCTTTCATCTTAAGACTTTGTTTATTTAACAAACCCTGTGCTGCATATACTATGACCTGGCACTGTCCTAAATAAATATTAACTCACATAATCCTCATAACAACCTTGTGAGATAGGTACTATCATTTTTGCCATTTACAGATGAGGAAACAGGCACAGAGAGGTTAGGTAACTTGTCTAAGCTCACACAGATAGTCAATGGCAAGAAGGAAGGAGAGAAGGCAAGGAATCTTTACCCCATATCTTTATCTTTACTGCATATCCCAGCACTAAAATCAGGTCAGTGGAGAAACCTGGTCTTGAACTCAGAACTCAAGCCCAGTGCTGTGCTTTTGTTTCTGGACCTGGGTTGCATGAAGATTAAGGCTGAGGCTGCAGCAGAGTGGGGGGTTGTGACAGGAGCAGAAGACTCTCTCCTTTGCATGTGCCAGGGACCCCTCACTAGGGTTTGGAGTCCAGGAAGCAACTTCCTGGCCAAGTGAGGCTCTCTTTGGGATTTTCCCATGGATTCCACATAAAGGTATAAAAGGTAGGGCCAGCTCCCAGCTGATGCCCAGCTGCGGGTGAGTCTATAGACTCAGATGCCAGAACGGGCCTTTTACAAGATACACAACCCATTCTACACTCAATTGCATCCCATAAATCAGGTTAACCTTTTCAACGCGGCTCGGAGAAAATTAATTACTCATATCAGAGCGCATGACCTTTTTCCTGGGCAGGATGAGCCGAGCCGCTCCCAAGAACTGGGCTCCCTGTTCTCTACGCTGCGGCATCCCAGCCTTTGGGAAGCCACCCTGTAGCCCACACGTTCAACCCAGGACGGCCAGTTACCCGTGGGTTTCCCAGGGGTGATCGTGCTGGGTTACTCAGTGCCCCTCCTAAGGACCGGGGCCTCCTCAATGGGCCATTTGGGGCTGATGAGGGGCCAGGAGGACCACCCTGATCCTTGTTGCAAGCCCTGGTTTGGGCAGGGGGAGGGGAGAAAGGAAGGGAGAAAGAAGCATTTCAGGATTCTATATTTCCCCCTGGGGAGAGTTTTTCTAGCCCCAGGAAAACTCCCATTGGGATCGGATGGTAAGTTTCCCACTCAGGGAACACCCCCTAGACTCACCCCACATGCTGACATCATCCAACCAGCTCATCAACATTCAACTAATTGACTCTCCCACCATCCAAGCAACCAACCGACAATCTAAACAAAAAGCCAGTCAGCCACCCACCTAACCAACCCGTAGATAACCATGTGGAAAGTTGGTACTGAATCCTTACTTTGTGCAGCCCTGGGGAATGTGGGTGAAAAGGGGGACCCAGGTCCTGCCCTCCAGAGGCTTACAGTTTTGTTAGAGACACAGACTTGAAGCAGGGAACGAGACAGTGCAGAATTATTGGGTAAGTAAGTGAGGACAGACTCTGGAAGAATCTCGGAACTTTTTTGTTTTCATAGGGGTCGGTTAGCTTTCGTCTTTTTAGTTCTTATAGTTGTCAGCTGCAGGCAACAGAGGGCAGGCCATTCAGTCACACGCAGTTATCCCTTGACCACTGTCCCGACCACACACGCGTGTCCTGGTAGTGAGGACAGGGCACAGAGTTTCAGAGTTCTGGCTTTGCAGTTGGACAGACTTTCTATTTGAATCCTGGCTCTGCCACTAATTAGCTGATGGTCCTTGGGCAAGTTATCTAACCTTTGAGCCTTAATTTTCTTGTCTAAAAGAAATGGGTATCATAAGACCTATCTGACAGAGAGGCTGTAAGAATTTGAGATGATGCCTGTAGGGTCCTTAGCACAGTACTTGGTGCATAGTAAGTGCTCATTAAATGTCAGTGAAAATAATTATTGTTGTCTGCTGCCAATGTGATTCTCAGCAAACAGTGAACCCAGTTCTTAACCTGAGACTGGAGAGATCATATGCTTTGAAATGAGTGCTCTCAGGGATACATTTAAAGTATACTGTGAGCCAGCTTGCTTTAGGGATTCTGAGGATGAGAGGTCTTTGTTGTGTCTTGGAGCAAAATGAAGCAAGAGCCTGAATTGATGAGTTTGTGCTCCTGCCTGTGAGCAGGACCCAGAGTCTCTCGGTGTCTTTGCTTCGTCTAAAGGAAGGACACACAGTGACCGGATCTGTGAGTGCAAGAAGCCCTTCTTCCCATTCTCACTAAGGTTTGGAGCTCTAGATCCCATTAACAGGATCACCTACCTGGGGGGGGGGGAGAGGGGGCAGTTTGCTGGTGCTTATATGAGCACCACTGTCTGTGGCCCCAACCTGGGGGATTTCTTAGATGGTGATGTGCAGGAGGGTGGGGCCAGGATAGGTGGAGGTGGGAATGAAGCCAGGAGGAGGTGACACGGCATGCAGGGGCTGGTCTGCACAGTGTGGCGGGAGGGTGGAGGTATATACCTAGAAGGCGGACAGAGGAGAAGGTGCTGCTGGGGGCTGCCACCAAGCTGGGGCTCGGCAGGCTGTGGACGGTGCGGATCCAATCAGAAACGAAGGATGCTCTTGGGGACCAGACTCGTAGTGTGGGCTACTCCAAGGTCCCATCCTCAGCCCAGGCGATCTCATGGGCTCCTGTAGCTTCAACATCACCTACCTTCTGAAGACTCCTAAATGGATAAACCTATTATATTAGTCAGCTCAGGCTGCCATAACAAAACACCATAAACTGCGTGGCTTAAATGAGAGAAATTAATTTTCTCACAGTTAAGGAGGCTACAAGTCCCAGATCAAATTTCTGGTCGATCGGGGTCCCACCCTAAAAACCTCATTTAACATTAATTACTTCCTTAGAGGCCCCATCTCCAAACGTAGCCACACTGGGGGTCAGGATTCACCCTCTGAATTCAATACATGAGTTTGAGGGGAACACAATTCAGTCCATAGCACCCACTGCCAGCCACGCTCTTGAGATCCAGGCCTGTACATCCAGGTGTCAGCAGGACTCCTTACCTGGCTGACCCTGGGTACTTCATTCACCCTGCCGGGCACTGAACTTCTTGCCTGAGATCTTTTGTCTGACAACTGCTGGGCACACCCAAGGGGTGGGGCTTGACAGCCATATTTCTGTGGGACTCCGCCCCCAGTCACTGCTGACTGGACCAGAGGTGGATAACTGACCCAAGTTGGCCACTCATATTTTCTCTCTCAAAGTCTTGGAATCATTGATGTTGTTCAGTCTGGGCTGGTCTTGGAAATGAGGTACTTTGAGCTCAGGAGTGGTGGGGCAGCCATCCTTGGTTACTTAAGTGCATGGAGAAGCTGAAAGAGAAGAAGGAAGAGGAGAGAGAAGATGAAGAGAGAAGGTCCTGGGCTCCCATCCGCTTTAGAGTCCTTTTGACGTTGGGCTTTGGTTCTGCCCTTGAGTTTCACAAGACACCCCTGTATCCTTATAACATCCCACTTAAAAAAATCCTATGCTGTTCATTGGGCTCTGTTACTAGCAATCCAAGAACCCTTACTACAGCTGTTAGGACAAGGACCTCGCTCTTGCCAACACTGGGAGGGGAAGGGGGATGAGGGGACGGGGAAAGAAAGAGAATCATGGAGACCCAGGGAGATGTGTGCCAGAGTGTTTCATGAGAAGTGTGAGAAGGATGGAGACCAAGGTCTGTGCATCGTGTGTGTGTGTATGTGTGTGAGAGAGACGCGGACACACTGCCGGGGAAAGGATGAATGAGAGAGAGGTTTAAGCTGATCAATGACACACATCTATATGCAGGGAGAGGGTCCAGAGGGGAAGCCTCCATGAGAGGAGCCAGCAAGGAGACCCACAGAAGATGCAGGGGGCACACAGGGAACAAAGTGTGAGGCTTTCCCCATTGTCCATTGGTTCTCAAGGCCATCGGCCTGCTGCCAGTTGGGAGTGAGGGGCCTCAGAGACACAGACTTGCCCCCCTGCCTTCCAGCCTCTGTGATCACACTGCACCGTTGGGCAGAGATCCACTTCTGGTCTGGGAAGCTCTCTTCTCTCTGGCTGCCCACTTCCTACCCACCTGGTTGGGTGGCTGGGCCCGGATGGAGCTGGAGCTGCAGAGAAACCAGGGATCAGGTCCTGACACTGACCTGCCTCCTGCTTTCACCCCGGCTCCCGCACACACACGCATGCGCATGTACACACTGACATACGTGTAGCCATGCTCTCTCTTGCACATACACACACCTAAAGACACACTGACACACACAGGCACAGACACACTGACATATGTATAAAAGCACGGAGACACATGTATGCAGACATATACACCAACGTACACAGCTTTGCAGATTCACGCAGATGTATAAGAACATCCACAGACACAAGGGCACACAATGACCCAGAAGCACACAAGCACAGATATATAAGCACACAGACACACTTACGAATGGAGAGTCACATATAGAGTCACAGACACACAGACATTCACAGATATTTGCAGACAGATGTGTAGATACTCACTGACATGCAAAGGCAGACCTGGCAGCACAGATACACGAACATAAGCATACGTGCAGATACACCCAGGCACGTATATGTGTAGGCACACACATGTGTAGGCACACAGCCCTATAGCTCTGTGCAGACGCATCCCTGGGCCTGAGCTGAGCTGGGCTGTGGTAGCAGAGCTGGGCCCTCAGGTTGTCTAGTCAAACTTCTAATTTTACAACCGGAGAAAGAATCGTTCAAGGAGGGGAGGTGACTGTCCCCATGCACTGACACACACAGGCACGTGGGGGTCTGTGGTGAGCAGGCTCCTGGGAGCTGAGAAGGAAGCTGTCCACATCAGGCTCCAGGACAGGGATGGGCTGTGAGCAGGCGCTTGGGCAGGGCCAGGCCTGGGGAGGGAACAGGGCAGGGGCAGTAGAGTCTGTGTCCCCAAGGGGAGGGGATGGGAAGCTGGACTCCCACTCCAGGCTGAAGGTCAGGCTTGGCTTTCACTGGCTTGAATGGGGCAGAGAGAGCAGGGGTTACAGGGGCCTCCTTGGGGCTGTGGCCTTCCCAAGCTCTGGCCCAGAACTGGGAGCCCTTAGCTCAGTCCTAGTGCTGTGGCCATGATTGTGTATGTGTCCAAGCCTGTGCATCTAAGCATGTGTGTTTGGGGATGCATGCGCGTCTGTGCGTGTAGGCATGCCCACATGTGTGTGGGTCACAGGTGTGAACGCACATGTATGAACACATGTGCGCACACAGACACATATGTGGCATGTTTGCATCGTGTGCAGACGTACGTGTATGTACACATGTGTGCGCACATGCAGACGTGACTGTGTATACACAGTCTGTGTATGCTCGGGGATGTGTGGAGTCCACGCAGTGACAGGGTTGGATTCTGAGCTGTCATCGCTGGCACTGCCGCTCTGCGGGCCTCTGCCTGGGGTGGCTCCAGATGTTGCAACATTCCTCATTCACCGCAGAAAATCAAACAAACAAATGAAAAACTAACGCCGTTGTTAGCCAGGGCTGCCCCTGAGCTGGCGAAGCTGTCTCTCGCTGGCCCAGCTGGACCAGATGGTGGAGGCTCCTGGCCTCACCTTGGGCCTTGGCACTGGAGTAGACAAGACCAACGGGAGGCTGGCGGGAGTCAGGCTGCTGTGGGTTGGCTTCTAATGTGACTGCAGAGGCTGTTGGGGCCTCAGAGGAGTGTCTGTCTCTCCTCCCCCCTCCCCCCATTTCGAGAGTTCCCTTAGGTGTGTGACCCAGGGCAGGAGGGCGGGGGAAAGCAGGAGTAAAGGCACATGCATTGGGCATCTAGCGTATAGTAGGTGCTCACTAAATGCGGTTGCCCGAATCTTACATACGAGTCCTTACAACAACAGCCTTTGACAGATCGGGAAACTGAGGCTCTGAGGAATTATTTAGGTTGCTCAAGGCTATGCAGCTTGTGAGTAGAGGCAATAGGATGCAAACCCATCTCTAATGCACTCTTAAATGCAGGGTCTTCCCACTACCCTCTGATGGCTTCCGGAGTGTGATAGACACCGTGGTGTGTTAGAGGTGGCTGCAAAATTTCCACCACTTCTCCTACTGAGCGGTGTGAAGCCTAATTCCCTTCCCTGAGAATCTGGCTGGGCCTGGAGACTTACTTGACCAGTAGAGTGTGGTGGACATGAGGTTCTGAGACTTCCAAGGCTAGGCTTTCAGAGGCCTTGCAGATTCCCTCCACCTCGGGGACACTCTCGGAGCTCAGAGCCACCATGTGAAAAGTCTGATACCCTGAGACTGTCCTGCCGGAGAGGCCAGGTAAAGAGTTCTAGTCGAAAGTTCTGGTGGAGCCCAGCCTTCCTCCCCCTGCCGAGGTACTGCACATGTGAGTGAAGCCACCTTGGACCCTCCAGACCACTCTGTTCTCCCACTGCAAATCACTATTTCTGTTCCCACTCCACGGAACAGGAGAATTACCCAGCTGAGCCCAGCTTGAATTTCTCATCTACAGAATCGTGAGCTGTGATAGAAATGATTGTTGTCTTAAGCCACTAATTTTTGAAAGTTTATTTTTAATTGCAGTATAGTTGATTTACAATGTTGTGTTAATTTCTGCTGTAAAGCAAAGTGACTCAGTTATATGTACGTATACATTCTTTTTTCTATTCTTTTCCATTATGGTTTATCCCAGGACATTGAATATAGTTCCCTGTGCTATACAGTAGGACCTTGTTGTTTATCCATTCTATATGTAATAGTTTGCATCTGCTAACCCCAAACTCCCAGTCCATCCCTCCCCCACTCCCTCACTCTTTAAGCCACTAATTTTTGAGGGTAGTTTGTTATGCAGATATAGGAAAGTGGAATAGACACACACACCTTCACATTGGCTTGCACACACACACACACACACACACACACTCACATCCGTGTAGAGCCCTTTCTGATTCCAGTTCTTCCATCACCTCCCATAGCGACGCCAGGCTTCTGTGTGTAATTAAGCTCCTGTTTTCTGGGGTGAGAAATGCTCAGAGCTGGAGAAATGACAATGGTTCCTTATTACCCAGCCGGTTTCATTGTTTGTGGGATTTTCTCATTTGAATTCTTCCCAAGAATCAGAGTGACCAATTTCATATGGAAATGCATAGAAAAGTATGAGAACCAATCATTACCAATAGCTGTGGAGTAGTAAACAGTTCTGCTGAGTGGGTCCTATCTGCCTTCGGTCAAGCCTCTCATGTCTGCTCCAGCCTCGAGCCTACAGTCTGGGAGCCGGGATGGACTGGGCTGGTGGGGAGATGGCCAAGGGAGGGGGCAGGATGTGCTGGAAGGGGCTAGAAGGCTTCTGGCAGGTCCTGGGAAGAGATTCACATCCAGGAGCTGAAAAGGTTTGTCCCAGTCCTGAGGTTCTTAGAAGCCACCTCCAGATGTCACCTGGAAGTTGGCTGAGAGTGTAGGAGTGTGGGACCGTGTCTGTGGGTGTGAGACTCTGTGAGTGACACGGTGTGTTATGTGCACGGCCACGTGTGTGCTACTGTCTGCGTGTGAGTCTGTGACCATGGCTGCGGGTGCGTGACCACCCGTGTGGGACAACGTATGGCAGCGTGCACGTGTGAGACCCGGGGGTGACGTCACATGTTTACGTATGAGCATGTCTGTGAGTGTGTGAGTGTGTGGGCTGGGGGGTGCGTATTGCTCCATAAGCCTGTGCGTGGTGGCTGTGAGTGTCAGCATGCCACAGGTGCCTGTGAGAGTGTGTGTGTGTGTGTGTGTGCGTGTCATCAGGCACTTGTGTGGGACTGCTGGTGTGTGTTTTGGTGAGAAGCTGTGCTCTGGTAAAGGCAGGGTGGTGGCAGTGGACTTCACCTACCGTTGAAGGTCATTTCTGATGTCAGGTACTTCGGTGTTCAATAACAGTCATTTGAAACAATTTTTTGAGCATTGGTGTTGCAGATACAGTGAGGAACCAGACAGGCAAAGACCCTGCGCTCATGGAGCTCATAGTCATGTGGAGAAGATGGAGAGGGGACAAATAATTATTCTAATAATTATATCATAATTTTTAAAATAGTTGCTATGAAGGCAAAGAACTAGGGCTGTGTGAAACAAACATAGATCCTGATTTAGCTTGGGGGTCAAGGTTAAGAGGGGGAGCTTCTTTGAGGAAGTGACATTTTGGCTGAGGCCAAAAGAATGAGTAGGAATTGGCGCAGGCAAAAGTGTGTTGGGGATGGATGTGGGGAGGAAGAGCGTTACAGGCAGAGGGAACAGTAGGTGCGAAGACTCTGATATATAACAGAGCAAGTTCCCTGGAGAAACTGCAAGAAGGCCTGGTATGGGAGTGCATAAAAGGAGGCTGGAAAAGTGGCAGGCAGCAGATCTTTGGGGCTTTCTGGGCCATCATAAAGGCTTTGGACTTCATCCTACAAGCAATGGAAGACCAGGGAAAGTTTGGATGTGACCATGCCTGCCATGTTGAGAACTGATTGCTAGGCTGCAAAGAGTAGATGCAAGGAAATTGGAGGGGAGGCTGATGCAGGGGTCCAGGCAAAGGGTGGTGTTGGCTTGGCCTGGGAGGTGAGACTGGCAACGATGGAGAGAAGTGAAGAGATTCCAGGACTATCCTGAGGTTAGGGTTGACAAGCCTTGGCTGTGGATGGTGCGTGGATGGTGAGGGCAGGAGAGGGAGGTGTTTGGGATGATGCCCAGGATTTTGGTTCCAGCTTCAGGCTTGTTGGAAGTGCCAGTGACTGAGATGGTTACACTTGGGGGAGGATGAACTAAAAATTCTAATTTGGACATGTTGAGTTTGAGATGCCTGTGAGACACGGGGGTGGAAATGTAGATAAGCCTGGAGTTAAGGAAGGTTTATGCAGGAGACAGGGATATACAGAGAGTGGAAACCAGAGCTGGGAGGGAAACCAGCTAGAGTGGGAAGAGCTGGGGAGAGAGGGTGGCTTTCTTTGCCTAGGTTGCAAAGTCTACTGTCTGAGGACAGTTGAGCATAGTACTTAAGATTCCAGACTCCGCTTCTGGGTATATAGCCAAAAGATTTGAAAGCAGGGACTTGAACAGATATTTGTATACCAGTGTTCACAGAAGCATTATTCACAACAGCCAAAAGGTAGAATATCCATTCATCAATGGATGAATGGATAAACAAAGTGTAATATACGCATATAATTGAAGTATTATTCAGCCTCAAAAAGGAATGAAATTCTGACACCTGGTACAAAATGAATGAACTTTGAGGACTTTATACTAAGTGAAATAAGACAGAAACAAAAGGACAAAAACTGTATGATTTCATTTATATGGAGAACCCGGGGGCTTCCCTGGTGGCGCAGTGGTTAAGAATCCGCCTGCCAATGCAGGGGACACAGGTTCGATCCCTGGTCCGGGAAGATCCCACATGCCGCGGAGCAACTGGGCCCGTGGGCCACAACTACTAGAGCCCATGCAACTAGAGCCCATGTTCCGCAGCAGGAGAGGCCACCGCAATGAGAAGCCTGCGTACCACAACGAGGAGTAGCCCCCACCCTCTGCAACTAGAGGGGGACCGCAAGCAGCGACGGGGACCCAGTGCAGCCAAATATAAATAAATAAATAATTAAAAAAAAAAAAGGAACCCGGAGTAGTCAAGTTCAATGAGACAGAAAAAAGGGATTACCAGGAGCTGGGGAGAGGAGGGAACGGGAGGTTATTGTTTAATGGGTATGGAGTTTCAGTTTGGGATGATGAAATGGCTCTGGAGATGGATGGTGTTGATGGTTGCACAACAATGTGAATGTCCTTAATGTTATTTAATTGTCCACTTAAAAATGGTTAAAATGGTGAACTGTAGGTTATGTATATTTTACCACAATTAAAGGCAATATCTTAGACTCTGGAGCCAACCAGACTGCTTGGTTTGAGTTCCAGCTCTCTCACTTACAAGCTGTGTGACTTTGGGCTAGTTACTGAGCCTCTCTGTGACCCAGTTATCTCATTTGTAAAATGGATATCCTAATAATACCTATCTTGAGGGTTGTCGAGGGGATTAAATGAGTTAATATGTGTGATGTGTTAAGAACATAGTACACACCTTATGTGGCTATTATTACCTTTAGCAGCAGCAGACCAGAACCTTGGGATCAGGAAGCTGGGCCAGTGCCTTGGGGCACGTGGAATGCACCAGTCTTGCCTTTGTTTTTGTGTCTTGCCCCTATTGTGCACCATCACTGGACAGCCAACATTGGAGAACCAGAGGCCCGTGATTGGGTGGAGCTCCCTGGGCCTGTGTGGTGGAGCAGAGGGAACCCAAGGAAGAAGTTAAATGGGGAAGGGGAACCTCATGGAAGACAGGACTGTTTGGTCCAGGCACCCTCTGCGGCTGCTTGCAGAGCCTCCTGCCAGACTAGGGTATTGGGTGAGCCTCTGTGAAGAGAACTGTGTTAGTCAGGATGTTCCTGAGAAAGAGAACCAGTAGGATGTGTGTGCGTGTGTACACATACACACACATATATAAAGATATTTAATATAAAGAATTGGCCCATGTGATTACGGAGACTGGCAAGTCTAAATCTGCGGTGTGGGTTGGCAGGCTGGAGACCCAGGAGAACTGATGGTGCAATTCGAATCCAAAGGCCATCTGCTGGAGAATTCCTTCTTGCTCTACAAGGCCGTTTTTTTGTTTGTTTGTTTTTTGTTTCCCCCATTCAGGTCTTCAACTGATTGGATGAGGCCCACCCACATTATGGAGGGCAATCTGCTTTACTCAAGTCCATGGATTTAAATGTTAATCTAATCCAAAAACACCTTCACAGAAATATCCAGGAAAATGTTTGACCGACTAGCTGGGCATCCTGTGACCTAGTCAAGTTGACACATAAAATGAACCATCACAGGAACTGATTTCCTCATGGCCTTGACTGGGGACATGCAGGAACCCTCAGCACTTCTCCCTGCATTGTCGGCTGCCCCTTGATCTGTTTCCTACAAAGGACCACAGACATCCCTCCAAGCATGGCTCTGATCATGTCACTCCCCTTTGCTCCAGGATGAATATCACATTCTCATGATTTCTTACAAGGCCCTGCCGACCTCCTTGCCAGTTTACCTGCCCACCTGCTCACCTGCTTGCATTTTGGCCTTGCTCTCTGCTCTCCAGCCATATTGGGTCTCCAGTCTTTTCCCTGCTCCTTCTCTCCACGTGCTTTTTGAAGATCCTGGTTCTGACTTCTTGGGAGGATCCCCCACCTTTCACCCAGAACTCTTGTTTCCTGTATCTTGTAACCTGCTCTCACCTGTCTCTTCTGCATCTGGGCCAGGCCCAGGACTGCACACTGAGGACCTGCAGGCAGGTTAGAGCTGGTCCGGGACAAGGCAAAGGGACAGAGTGAGACAAGGATGAACAGGTGCTGTGGGAGCAGAGCAGAGCAGAGCCCTGTGGGGGAGGGAACAGTCTGATCCCCCATGACTGCTTCCCTCAAAGGAGGGCTGATTGGGCCAGATTCAGGGTGTTGGGTTCTGTTTACCTGCAGGCAGGGAGGCTGTGCTCTCACTCAGTCCTTGTGGTGGGACTAAACCCGAGCCAAGCAGGGTCAGTGTAAAGGGGTGGCTTTGGGGACTTTAGCCCCACCCCCCAATCTCCATTAGCACTTCCCCTCCAAAATGACATGAAACAAAAATTGAAATAAAAAGAGCATGCTTATGATGCAAACATGCCTTTAAGACAAGTCCCCTAGCTATCTCTTCGGATTGGGTTTTCAACCCCACAAAAGTTCTGGAACCAAGGCTTGAGCCAGACATGAAGCCTCATTCTCTTTTCAAACAATTTTAGAGTCTCTATTGCTTTGGGGTTGGCCACTGTTTTAGTTATCTCTTGGATTTAGGGTTATGCGCAGGAGTTATGCCCTGGGGACATCGCACATTGACCTAGCTAATGATTAGTGCCATTTTCCCCCCTGTTATTCCTTGGGTGAGTAGCTTAAGGAGAGGGGATAATTAGCAGAGCAAAATGCAGGCACTCCTAAGCCCTCTAGTCAAATGCCACTTACTAAATCAAAACTTCATTCAGAATTCTAATAAGAATGACTAACTCTGCCTGGGTGAGGTGAACAGAGAGAATGAGGGAGGGCTTCACATAGGAAATCACACTGTAAAACTGGGTTGTGACAGGTGAATAGGAGTTCTTGAGGAAGAGAATTCATGAGGAATGCAGCAGGCTTTGAAGTCAGAATGAAATGGGTTAAAATTGTGACTTAGTTGCCAGCTGTGTGAGCATGAGCAAGTCACTTCCCCTCTTTGTGTCTGTTTCCTTACCTATAAATTAGGGACAATAAGACAAATGCTGCTCCGGGGTTATTGTAAAGATTGGCGATAGTGCCTGTGAGCTGCTTGGCGACTATAGGTGTTCAATAAACAAGGAAAAGTTCTTCTTTGGGGTCATCCATGTTGAGAAGTCTGAGGCCCGGAGGGGTCTGCCGTGTTTGGAGCATAAAGGGAAATTCTGTGGGCTCCCTCGTGTTCAAGGGGCTCAAGTGCTTTCCTGTCTTTTGCCCCAGCCTGGTTCAGTCCACTGCACTCATTGACTTGACCAGCCGATAATGATTAATTACAAACGGAAGAATCTGGGTCCCAGCCAGGCTCAGTCTGGAGGCTGGGCTGAGAGAGCAGGCCAGGAGAGAGGTAGGGAGTTGGAGGGGAAATTGCCTGGGTTTGCTGGGCAGGTTCGTGCTGACTCAGCATTGTCTTCCCTCCCTGGCTTCATGGGACTCCAAGGCACCGCTGGGGGTGGTGGGAAGCAGGCCACATTTTGGGTTTTTCCAGTTCTGGGTCTTAGAGGGACAAAGTGGGAAGAGCTGGAGGCTCCGTTCCTCTGGCTTAATGCCGCTTGTGCAACTTTGTGTGTGTGTCATGTTTCATCATTAAACTTACTCCATAGGACTTCATTGTACTTTGTCTGCCTCCTGTGGAACAAAGCAAAACGCTCGTTGGAAAGGGGGCTGGAGGCCCGAGATAGGATCCCAGCTCTCCTTGGGTTAGGGTTAGGTGCATTGCTTCACCTCTCTGTGCCTTGGTTTCCTCATTTGTGAAATGGGATGCCAGGCTGCAGGGCCCGGTGAGTTCAGATGGGCTAATGCCTGTGGATAAGCTTTGGCCACGGTATGGGGACAGGACATTAAGATGAGGGCGGGAGTCTTGTTCTCGCTGGAAGCCTGGGTGGGTTTTAACCCTTTGGTGTGATGGGCCCTTCCTGTCGAGGGCGGGATCTGGAGTTTTCGGTGTCTCTCCGACCGCCCCTTGTGCACTCAAACCCTGTGACTGCACGAGTCCAGGCAGACGCCTCTTAGAGCAGAGGCCTCGGAGGCAGAATTTCTCCAAGTGTGGCCTCTGGTCCAGCGGCAGCACCTGGGAGCGTGCTAGAAATACAAGTTCTCAGGCTTCGTTCCAGACCTTGTGAATCAAACCCAGGGAGTGGGGCCCAGCCCTCCAGGTGATCCTGATGCTGAAGTTTGGGAATCACTGCTCAAAGGCACTACCCCTTTCACAGGGTGCACCCTCCCGCCCTCCTCCCATCCCAGCTGGAGGCCCCAGGGAGTGGAGGAGCCTGCAAGACCGCCGCTGAGTCCCCCTGCTGGAGAGAGAAACCTGGAGGGGGCGTCTCTCTCCTCTGAGCCTAACTCAGGACATCCCAGAACCTCACCAGTGGGGCTGATGCCAGGGTGTTTGAATAGCTCATTAGCTCTGCTCTGGGCGTCAATCCCTCTTAATCAGTTTTGCAAACGATATTCATAAAAAATGAAAAAAACCCCAAACTCATCACAAATCAAATGCAGGTCCCTGTGAAGTTTGTGGGTGTGGGTATATAGGCGTGTGTCCGTGTGCATGTGTGTGCCTGCGAGTGAGGACATGTTTGTGAGTGTGTGGGTGAGCGTGAGTGTGTGTGGGGGGTGTGCTCGTGCATGCAGGTTTCAGCCAATGTGCATGTGTGAGAAAGCTCCTGAGTGAGTGTTGTGTTGTTGTGTCTGTGTTCACACGTCCACCTCATCTCCAGGGGCTGCCATCAAGCAGATGATTCCTCCCCTCCTTACGAATTCCTAACAAACCCGAATATCAGGGAGACATAAATTTTCAACTCACATCTGTTCTGCTTGTTTTGCTTCCCCAGTGCCCCCAGCTCTGGGTTCCAGAGGCAAAGACGGCCTCTTAAAGGCCTGCCCCAGCCAGCTGAGCAGCCAGTGGGACAGCAGTGGTTCCACTGCAAGGACCATTCTTTGGGTCCAGTCTGAGGATGAGGCGAGGCTGCTGGGCGTCCCTTCACACTTGTGCTGTCCCCTGATGCCCGGAGCCTCCATTCCTCCTTGACCCTCCTGGATTCCTCTGCTCCTGGGGGCTGCTCCCGGCTGCAGACCCTCAGGCCTCCCTCCCAGGGAGAGTCAGCCGGCAACAGGGCTGCCTGTAGGGGTGGGAGTGAGGAGCAGCTTTGGGGTGATGGGGCTGGAGGTGCCCTGAGATGCTTAGGCCTAGAGTCTGGGGGCACTTCCCACCCCATCTCACCCCCTCCCAATTCTCCTACTGCATTCCCTGCTGTGAGTATCCCTGTTTGGAAGCAAGTAAATTTATGGCATAATCCCACATGGAAATGCATGGAAATGCTGCCAATTACCATTAAGCCAAGAGAGAGGCTGCATCCCTGGCACCCTCTGTGGTCTGTTGTCTGTCGGCTTCCAGCCTTCCAGAAACCACAGGGAGCCAGAAGCCAACCGGCTGGCCCAGATTGGCAGAGTGGGGCCATTTGTATAAAACTCTTTATTAGTCTCACCTGGCCTCGAAAGTTTTTGGCAGGAACGAATGTCTCCTTTGCATTAAACCTGAGCAAACCGGGGAAATGTCATTCCAGGAGTCTCAGCAAAGCCGACAGCTGATGGGATTTATCTAACTGAGATCAGTTCATCAAACTTGGGTAGAGCTGAGCGGCTGGAAAGACAGGGAAATCTGATACAATCGCGGCTGCTTAAAATGCAAAGGCTCATTGAGATTTTGGAAATACTGTAAGTAGAGTCTCCGTGATGCCAGGAGGAACGTTTAGACGCCTTGAGGTGGAGCACAGCAGAATCAGTGGGCGGGGAAGTTCCTGCTTGGTGAGGTGAGGGCAGCAGAAATGCAGGAGGAGGGGGTAGGGGGCAGTCTCTGCTCTGGGTCTTGTTGGACTGAGTCCCACAAAGGAGGATGATGGCTACTGTGAGCAGACCCAAGGGGGATTGTGAGACATGACCCTTCCCTTGAAAACCTCACAGTCTAATGGGGGTGGCAGACAGAGACAGGGCAGCCTGTATCCCATCTAGGAGCAGAGCAGGGTCTATATCAGATGCTGATAGGAGAAAAAGGTGGGAGTACATTGTGGTGAAGCACCCAGGCCCTGGAGTAAGTTGGGCCTTGGTTCAAACTCCAGTCTCACCACCAATTTACCAGCTGTGTGTCCTTGGGTGAGTCACTTAACCTCTCTGAGCCTCATTTTCCTCACCTGTGGAGTGGCTGTAACAGTTCCTACTTCTGAGGGAGTTATGAGGATTGATGAGATACTGTATATAAAATGCTTGACATCGGTCTTGGCATACAAGAAGTGCTCAGCAGTGTAGCTGGCATCCAACTGGAAGGATCTGGGAAGGCTTCTGGGAGGAGGGGAGAACACTAGCTGGGCCTTGAAGGATGAGATGGACTCTAGTTGGTGGAAATGGCAAGGGAATGCCCCACATTTATGAAGAGAGACAAAGGAGCCTGCTGTCTGCTCATCTCTGTCCCCCTGCCCCCAATTCCCCTAGAGGCAGAGGGGGAGCCCGGGGCTAGGAGTGATGGAGGCTTGTCTCAGCAGAGCAGCTGCCCTCCCCTCCCCCATCGCCCCATCAGCCCCTGCCCCCAGCCCTCCCCTCACTCCATCTAGCTCCCCCCTCCCCGATGAGTATTTATCAATCCTCCTGAGATGCGCTTAGCGCTTAGTGGGGACCAATTGCCTGCCATCAGTCAGGAATAGTGGCATTTGTAGGGCAGTGAGGAGGCCTGGGCGTGGGGAGAGGGAACATGTGGTGCTCTGGGACTTCGTGCTCTGTCCTGCCCTCCCCTGGCTGCCCTTTATCCCTTGGGTCTGTCCGCTCCTCCCTCTCGCTGGGGCTCTACCACCCTTAGGGTGGAGGAGAAATGGGATTCTAGTTCCTGGGAGACAGGGAGGATCCAGGGCTGGGCTGATTGAAGGAGCTGAGCCTGGGGAGGTGGCGGTACAGTGGGGGCCATCTGTCAAAAGGACACTGAGTTTTGCTGGCTGGGCTTTCCTGAAGTAGGTCATCGATATTCTGGATTCATTCAACTTTGGGGCTCTGGGTGACTCAGAACAGAAATATGGGGGTTTGTGGCAGATTCCAGCCTCAATGGGAAACTAAGGCAGTGGCTCAGAGGCCCAGGAGGGGGTGAGGGGAGGCTATGACTCAGGCAGTATTGAGGTCCAGGCTCTCCCCAGGCCCAGGGACCCAGGCTGCTGGAGTCCTCTCAGCCCAGGCAGGAACTTTCTTGATTTAGAGGTCTGGGCTGGCCTTAGGCTTGCAGCTGGCCACTTTCAGGAAGCTTTCCTGTATGCAACCAGGCCAGCAAGCCCTTCCTTTGGGCCAGGAGTCCTATCTGGGTCTGCAGTGCCTCCCCAGTTTCCCGTTTCCTTAGCTAGAGACAGAGCTACCACTCATCGGGCACCATTATACACCAGGCCCTGGGCCAGGTACTTGATACATATTAACTTGTTTAATTCTTTATCAACCTGGAAACACAGGCATGATTAAAATTACCCCAATTTTTTTGGGAAATGTGTTCTAAGAGCCTAGATCATTGCTCATGATCGTTTTGCAAATGTCACCTCCTCAGAGAATTCTTCCCTATCACCTATTTTGTTCTTTTCCTCCCCCTCCCATCCCTTGTCTTTTCCATCTTATCACTTTATTTTCTCCTTGTTTATTGCCTGCCTCCCTACTAAAGTGGGAGCTCCACGGGAACGGAAACCTTATTTGTCGTGTTCCCCTCCAAGCCCGGAACAGCACCTAGAACTGTGCTTTGAATGACGAATGTTTGTTGAGTGAGTGAAAGAATGAATGAAGGAAGGAAGGAGGGAATGCCCCACGGCTAATAATAGCAGAGCAAGTATTCCAACCAGGAACCGAGTTCAAAAAACACTACCTGCTGGCAGCACCTGCACCAATGCCACCTGTCACTGTCAAAGGGAAAGCAATGTGTAGAGGGAGCAGTCATTACAGGTAGTGGACGCCTTCAGTCTGGGGTCCCAGCAGACCTGTCTCAGCTTGATTGCAGCTTGATGAACAGCATGAAGTCAAAGATGCTAAGATTCAGCCCCCAGCCCCTGTTGCGGTTAGTGGATAGAGATGGAAACCAGTTTTAAGTCTCTGGGGCAGAGGCAGGCGGCTGGGGGGAGGGGTGGCAACTCTCTTCACATCCATGGACGGGGCTGCTCACCTCTTCCAGGCCAGAAGAGCCAGATAGGGATGCATCTGCTATAGAAACCCAGCACAGCTGGGCCCAGCCGGCAGCTCTGCAGGGCTGGGTGCTGCTACCTGAGCTCAGACATTTATTAGGATTTGGGGTGGGGGAGGGAGTCTATTTGTCTGGGAATGACAGGGACGGGGAGAAGGGCTTTCTGGAGATGAGTGGCAGGAGAGATAAGCCTGATGTGTGACTTTCTGATGCTTGGTTGGTTTGAAAATAAGTTCTGGGCCTAGATACAGGATTGACAGGAGGATCAGAGAGGGCTGGTTGCTTTCCGCCTTCTGACTTTGAAAAGAGTCCATGAGTCAGGAGGCTGGGTCCTAGTGCCGGAGGGGCAGTGGAGGGGTGGGGGGCTGTCATGGGTCACCTTGACCAGGTTGCTCAGGAAGGTCGGGTTCCCAGGCTGGTGTGTTTTGGAATCAGCCCCAGTGACTCTAAATTTCTGGGCTTGTCTTTGCTCCTGTTCTGGGAAGAAGCATGAGTGCTTGGAGCTCACAGACGAAGGGCCTTGAATGTGCTGGATTGCCGGCCGTCTGCCATGTGCATCTCCAGATCCACTTTCCGCTCTCTCTGCCTTGTACCAGTCTCATTTATCCATTGGCTGCTTGGTTGGGTCAATGGGAGGCATTGGCAGGGAGGAGGATGGGGTCATGGCCTCCATCCCCCACTCCCACCCTTCCCTCCCCTCCTTCCCTGCCATGCGGTTGGGTGTTGGTTATGACCCTCTAAGAGGCCACATCTCCTGCCATGCAGCCCTCTCCCTATAACTGTGGCTTCCAGATTCCCCTCCCTTGCTGGTCTGGGGTAGTAACAGCTCCCTACCCTTGCAAGCCTAGGGTTCCTATATCACCCCTTGTTGATTTCTCTCCATCCTGCCCACACCTCTGGAAATAGTCCCTTTGTTAATTTCTGTTTCATTGGAATATGACATCTCTTTCCTTTTGGGATCCTGGCGAATACATCAGCCTTGACCACAAGGAGGTGCTCCCAAGTGCACCTGGTGGACCTGTGGATCTGTCTCTTGCTTCAACAGTGTTTGGAAGTAACTGACCCAGGGACGTCTCCTCTTCTAGCCTCTGAACGCCCTCCGACCTACTCTCCAGCTGCAACTTCTGCTACCACCTTCTCGGCTATGCCCTGCTTCCTGGACTTGCCAACCTTTCTTTTGTGGTTCACTTCTTATCACCGACCAACCATGAGCTCCCTGGTTTTTCAGAATTATTCCACGACCTGGTCAACCCATATCTGCAGGCCTCCTACACTACCTCTCTCTGGGCTTCTATTTCAACCGAGACGATGTGGCTCTGGAGGGTGTGGACTACTTGTTCTGGAGTTGGCAGAGGAGAGGCTTGAGTGTGCCGAGCATCTCTTGAAGGTAAAAGACAGTATGGCAGGGTTTCCCTGGTGGCGCAGTGGTTAAGAATCCGCCTGCCAATACAGGGGACACGGGTTCGAGCCCTGGTCCAGGAAGATCCCACATGCCGCGGAGCAACTAAACCCATGCGCCTCAACTACTGAGCCTGCGCTCTAGAGCCAGCGAGCCACAACTACTGAGCCCATATGCCACAACTACTGAAGCCTGCAAGCCTAGAGCCTGAGCTCCGAAATAAGAGAAGCCACCGCAATGAGAAGCCCACGCACCACAATGAAGAGAAGCCCCTGCTCGCCGCAACTAGAGACAGCTCGCGTGCAGCAACGAAGACCCAACAACGAAGACCCAACGCAGCCAAAAATAAATAAATAAATAAATGTAAAAACAAACAAAAACAGTGTGGCACATATGCCCTCTTCCAAGGTATGCAGAAGCCATCCCAAGATGAGTGGGGTAAAATCCTGGACGCCATGGAAACCACCATTGTCACGGGGAAGAACCTGAACCAGGCCCTTTTGGATCTTCATACCCTTGTTCTGCCCGTGCAGACCCCCATCTCTGTGACATCCTGGAGAATCACTTCATAGGTGAGGAGATGAAACTCATCAAGAAGATGGGCCACCACCTGACTAACGTCCGCAGGCTGGCTGGCATTAGGCTGGGCTGGGCAAGTATCTCTTTGAAGGGCCACCCTCAACTCAAGAAAGGCTAGGAACCTCCAGCCCAGCTGCCTTTGAGCTGCCTTTGAGGGGCACCTCTGGCATCCCCCTGGTGTCAGGGCTTCTGTCTGAGCCTCTCCCTGCAGCCACTAGGCAGCTTTTTAACCACTTTGGAGCCCTCTCCCAAGCCATGGACCCAATGGAAAGAATAAAGCCTTTTACAGCACCTCCCCACTCCCTGCAAAGGTGCTCCCATGGATATTACCCAAAGTGGCTGTCAGCACAGGGATAATGGAAAGGAGTTTGTGTCTGGGTTTCTGAAGGCTGCTTTTCTGCCTATGCAGGTTGGGCCAACCTTGGGGCAGAGGGAGAGCCTCGCTAGTGGGGCTCAGAGAGCATGGGTGGCAGACCCTCCCTTTCCTTCTCTCTTCTCAGGCCTCAGGTTTCTCATCTGTAAAATGGGGGTAATGATAACGGCAGTGACCAACTGCCAGGCACTGTACTAAGAGCTGTATGTGCACAATACCATTAGTTTTCCAGAAGCCCTGTGGGATGGCTTCTCTGGCATCCCTGTTTGACTGATGAGCAAACTGAGACTCGGAGAGGTAAAGAGCCTTGCTCAGGTTCACAGTCTGAATATGGTAGCCTGGAATTCAAACCCAGGTCTCTCTGTGCTCTTAATCCCTGGGCCTTCTCTGCCTACCTTCTTGGGGCATTTGAGACAAAGTCAGGCCCAGTAGTCAGCTTGGGGCCTTGGAATCAGCAACAAAGGGTAATTTTCATGATACCAGCTGCTCAGTGTGGGGAGAGGCCTGGGTGGTAGAGCTGACTTTCTCCCTTTCCCTCCCCTCCCCTCCCCTCCCCTCCCCTTCCCTCCCCTGCCACTCCAAAGAGAACTAGGCATGAATAACTTCGGGAGAACATCACAGGCCCCCTGTTTCTCACCTGGGTAGTGGTATTATTTTTCCTTGCTTTGCATTATGAGAGATCTACTGCCTTCATGGTTCCAACTAGTCATCTGCCTGTATCCACACTGGTGTCCTGCAAATTTGCAGCCCCTCCTACTGTGACTCTGGGCTTGGCCATGTGACTGGCTTTGGATAGTGGGACAGTAGCCAACTTGGTGCAAGCAGTAGCTTGAAAAACTGTTCACTTGGACCCCTGCCATTCCCATGAGAGCTGTCCAGAGCTGGCCTCCTAGGAGATGAGGGACCAGGTAGAGCAGAGCTGAGCCATCCCAGGTGAGGCCTTCTTAGACCAGCCAGTGTCCAGTGGATCTGCCAAAGATATATTAACCAGGTGAGATCAGCCAAGCCCAGACTCATGAGAAATAATAAATGGTTATTTTTTAAAGCCATTAACTTCTGGGATCCTGGAGGTCTCTCTCTTTGAGGCATCTCTTTCTCCACCAGTGCCAGGCCACATCTGGGCTTTCAGGCCCGGAGAGGTGAGAACAGGGATAGGAGGGTTTCTACTTATACCCAATACATGGACAATGTTCTTCTGGCTCCCTGGGTTCCTCACCCCTGGGCTTCTCAGCATCTTTTCCCTGGAGATTTCCTCTGGCTCCCCAAGTCCCTGGACTGACTAGGAATGGGGTCATCTTTCTGGCTGCCTCCAGAAAAAGCTGAACATGGCACAGGGGACATGGAGCCCAAAGCAAGATGGCCCGGGGATGTCCCACTGCCACCCGCACCCTCCAACTCCACTGGAAAAGGGAGAAAGGTTTTCACACCCAACGTCCCTGAGGCCCCCAGTGTCCTTGGCTGTGAAACCAAGGTTGGCCTCAGGTCATTTCCCTTCCCCTCTCCAACCAGGTTGTTCTCAGCACTGCATGTTGCAGGCAGGAACCCAGCACTACCTTGTTTCACAGCTGGCAGCACTGGCTCATTGTCTATGGGGGACTTAGGGACAAGGCAGATCACAGCCCTCAGAAACCACCGGACTAGAGGCTTCTGGAAGGCAGGGACCGTGTCTGATCCATCCCCGTATCCCACGCCCAGCATGAGGAGGACACATGCATTTCACTGCCACCGACACAGAGAGACTCAGCTGGTTCAGCACATGGCCCCCAACCAATTTCTCTCTTTGCCCTTTCCTGTCCTCCATCCTTATCCAGGCCGTTGCTATTCCTACAGCTTCCAGCAGCTGGCTCCCGTCTCCAGGAAAAAAGCACAGGGGTCCTCCCCGGTCCCCAAGCCCTCCCTCTGTCCCTGGCTCCCTTCTTCATGAATCCTGTTGGGCCTTGCCAGCGCCCCTGCCCATCTCTTGACCTTTCCCTGGAGCAAGTCACCACTCAGGCCCCCAAATGGCTGGACACAGGTACCTCTGCCCAGGGCTTTGTCTTCCAAAGGCCATGGATGGCAGGCCCAGTGTCATTACAATTACTTCTGGTCCCACCTCTGATAGACAGAGGGGTCACTTTCATTTTAAAAACTTAATTCAATTTCATATTTGAGTAAGTAATAAATTATCATATTTCAAGGGTATCTACAGTGAAAAGTCCCCCTCCCACACTGACCCAGCCTCCCAGCTCCCTCCACGGAGGCAGTGTTACCAGTTTCTCGTGTGTCCTTCCAGGGACAGTCTTCGCATCTAAAGGCCATATATGGATATTCACACATATTTTTATAAATTATACTTTCCCCCTCTTTTGTTCACAAATGGTACATATAATAATATAATAATAATAATGGTACCATGTAACCCACAGTGTTCTGTGCTTTGTTTTATCACTTTACACTATGTCTCAGAGATCACCCCTTAGCAAGACAGAGTTTCCCCGTTCTTTTTTTGGGGGGGGCTGGATATACTTCACATACCATAAAATTCAGTAATTTTTAATATATTCACAAAGTTGGGCAACCATCACTATTTAATTCTGGAACCTTTCCATCATCCCCCAGAGAAACCTCATACCCATTAAGCAGTCACTACTTTTCTTCTACCTTCCAGCCTCTGGCAATCACTAATCTACTTTCTGTCTCTATGGATTTGCCTATTCTGGACATTTATTATAAATGCAATCATATGATATGTGGCCTTTTGTGTCTGGATTCTTTCACTCAGCGTAATGTTTTCAAGGTTCATCCATGCTGTGGCATGTGTATCAGTACTTCATTCTTTTTATTGCTGAATGACATTCTTAAAGATATACCGTATTTTGTTTATCCATTTATCAGTTCATGGATGTTTGGGTTGTTTCTACATTTTGGCTATGATGAATGATGCTGCTATGAACATTTGTGTACAAGTTGTTATAGGAACATAGGTCTTTGATTCTCCTGGGTGTGTACTTAGGAGTGGGATTGCTGTGTCACCTCATTCTTTTTAATGTCCACATAGTATCTCATTGTATGCATATACCACAGTTTATTTAAGCAGTCATCTGTTGATGGACCCTTAGTCCCCCTTCCCCCTTTTATTTATTCATTTTTACTCTTTCAAACAATGATATGGGGAATAATTTTGTACATTCACCAATTCACACATGTCCATATATATCTTTTTGTAACATTCCCAGAAGTGTAATTTCTGTGCCAAAGGGCGTATGCATTTGTAATTGTGATGAATGTCGTCAAACTGTTTGCTTCCCCTCAGAGACTGTACCAGAAGCAATGTATGAGATGCCGATTTCCTCTCAATCTCACTGACACATTGTGTTAGCAAGATTTTCGATCTTCGCCGATCTGATTGGTAAAATGTATATCAGGTAGTTAAAAAATTTTCTTTTAATTGAAGCATAGTTGATTTACAATGTTGTATTAGTTTCGGGTGTATAGCACAGTGATTCAGTTTTATATATATATATATATATATATATATATATATATATATATATATATATATATATATTCTTTTTCAGATTCTTTCCCCTTATATGTTATTACAAAATATTGAGTATAGTTCCCTGTGCTATACAGTAGGTCCTTGTTGGTTATTTATTTTATGGATAGTAGTGTGTATATGTTAACCTCAAACTCCTAATTTATCCCTCTCCCCCACCCCCCGCCCGCTTTCACCTTTGGTAATCATAAGTTTGTTTTCTATGTCTATGGGTCTATTTCTGTTTTGTAAATAAGTTCATTTGTTTTTTTTTTTTTTTTTAGATTCCACAGTAAAGCGTATCAGGTAGTTTTATTTTGTGATTTTCTTATTATGGGTGAGGTCGAGTGTCTTTTCCAATGTTTAAGAACTATATTTCCTTTGCCATGAACTATCTTCATATCCTTTGCCCTTTTTTTCTATCATGTTATGGGTCTTTTTCTTATTGATTCATAAGAGCTTTTTATATAAGTGGGAAATTAATGCTTTATCTGTGATAAGCACCAGGTATTTCTCCTCATTTGTTGGTTGTCTTGACTTTGGTAATGGTGCTTTCTGTCATGAAGAGGTATTCTATTTTTATATAGCCAAATTTACAAGTGATTTTCTCTTTGGCTTCTGGGTGTCTTGTCAAAGGCCTTTCCCACATTAAGGTTATTTAAAAAAATTTTCTCATTGTTTCTTCTATGCTACTTATTATTTCATTCAAAAATATTTCAATCTTTGAATTGTCTGGAGTTTATTTTGGTATAGGTATGAGGTATGGAACTAATTTAATATTTTCTCAGTGGCTTCCCAGTTGTCCCAATAACATTATTGAATAGTTCATCTTCTCCTCATTGACTTAAATGCTACCTTTCTCATAGACTAAATGCTCCCATGTTTTTGGATTTGTTTTTGTGCTTTCTATTCTGTTGATGTGTTTGTCTACTAATAAGTCCCCACCATACTATTCAAATTACTGCAGTTCTAGGCTATATTTAAATAATGGATAGGGCTGGCTTCCCCTCATTACTCTTCTTTTCAGAGTTTTTCTGGCTATTTTTCATGCTTATTTTTCCATATGAACCTCAAAGTCATCTCGTTTCATGAAAAATTCCCAGTGGTACTTTCACTGAAACATGTAAATGTTATAGATTAACTAAGGGAAAACCAATATGGTTTTATGATGTCAATTCTTCCTATCTAAGAACATGGTATGCCTTTTTATTTGTTCACGTCATCTTTTGGGTCCCTCAGTAGCATTTTAGGGTTTTCTTTATAAATGTTTTCTTCATACTCCTAGGCGCTTTATCTTTTTCATTGTAATTGTAAATATCATATATTCTCCCATTAAATGCCCCAACTGGCTGACATTTTAAATTATGAACCCATTGATATTTGCACATTAATTTTGTAGCCAGCCACATTATTGAATTTCTTTACTGTTGGTAATAGTTTTTCAGTTGATTCTCTTTGTTGTACCAGGTATACATGCCTATCTTCTGCAAAAGGATAATTTTACCTATGCTGTTCAATTTTCATAAGTTAAGTGATTTTTCTTAATTAATTGCATTAGGTGGTATTTACAGAACAAAGTCAGTTGTAGTGAAAATACTGGATGTCCTAGTCTCGTTCCTGACTTTAATGAGAACGATTTTAGGATGTCCTCATCTGGGGTTAAGATGGATAAGAAGAAGCTGTTTGACTTGTGGTTGCGAAGGGGGTGGGGAGGTGGGGAAGGGATGGACTGAGATTAGCAGATGCAAACTATTATATCCAGAATGGATAAACAACAAGATCTTACTGTATAGCACAGGGGACTATATTCAATATTCTGTAATAAACCATAATGGAAAAGACTATGAAAAAGAAGATATATATGTATAACTGAATCACTTTGCTCAATAGCAGAAATTAACACAACATTGTACATCAACTATACTTCAATAAAATAAATTTAAAAAAATAAAAGAAAAGAAAAAAAGAAGCTGTTCTTATTTCATTAAGAATTTTTAAAATTAAGAATGGCTGCTGATTTATGCAGATAATTTATGCTTAGATTCCCTAATGTGGTAAATTATATTAATAGATGTCCTGACACTAACGACCTAGCATTTCTCAAACCCTGCTTGATCGTGATATATTGTTCTTTTACTGTGTTGCTGGATTCTGTATGCTACTCTTTTATTTAGATTTGTTTCAGGGAAATTAATGTGAGATTGACCTGTCATTTTTTGTATTCTTCCAGTTGGGTGTTGGTATTATTATTAGTGCTATACTCACTTCATAAAAATCATCTAGAAACTTTCCTTCTTTTTCTATGTCCTGGCACAGTTTAAATAGCGCTGGAGAGAACCGTCCCTTAAAGTTTTGGTAGAATTCCAGGGGCCAACCTCAACCTGCTGCTGGTGCCTGGGAGGAGGGTCTCAGTGACTCAGATGATTCTGTCACCTCTGCGGTGACAGCAGGACAATTTCGGTGGTGCTGACGGTAAGCCTCAGAGGCGCAGACTCCCAGGTCCTTGGGGTGGGACTCTCCTTCCCACCATCCTGGATCGTCTCGCTGGGCGAGTCTGTAAGAATTCCACATGGAAAGGTCACAGCAGAGCTGGTGGGCAGACACGACCCAGCGTGAAAACGGCTGGATTTGGAGGGGCAAATTTCTTCAGGCTGGGCTCAGTGATATGGTGGCTGTGAGGTCAGACTACCCCTTCCCTCTCCTCCGTCTCTCTCAGAGCCCGCCAGAGAGGAGGCTCACACATCTGGGTGTGTGTCTCTGCGTGTCTGGGTAGCTGGGCCCCCCCGACACCCCCGTCCTCCATTGCAGTTCTCTGCTGTTCTGTCTGTGGGGGTCCAGGTGACCGTGGTGCTTCTGCCAATCTCTGGTCGCCCTCTGCTGTAGCACCTTGTGTCCAGCGACCAGCAGCAGATGGGCAGGCTCCAGTTGCTTCCGTGTGTCTGCCAAGGACGCATCTTCCCAACACTTCATAAACACTGCTTTATAAGCTGTGGGACTTCTCCCACCTCCGCCCCCTCCTCCTGCCTGCTCCCACTTCTTCAGGCCTGCTGGCACAGTTTAATTTCCATCCCTGGTATTTCTCCCCAGTCCGTGACAACCTCAGGTGGAAGCAATTTCACCGTCTTGTAACTCACTGGGTCATTATAATTAGTATCCCGACACCCGGGGCGAGGGCGGAAGGAAGGAAAGAAAGACTTGATCCAGCCAGGCGAAGAGCAGCCTCTGTGGGCTGGGGGCTGGGGGCTGGGGCGGCCCTTCCTTCTACTTTAGCTCCGAACTCAGATTTTCTCAGGGCTCTAATTCCATCACACCCCCTCCCCTCTGTGTGTGCAGGGTGGGAGGCAGGTGAGGAATCAGGCACTGCTGGGATGGGCCCTGGGTTTGCACAGCGGGGGTCTCTAACCTGATTGAGGTTCCCTACATCTGAGGCTGGGGGTAGTGTGGCCCCTGGAGGGAGAGGAGGTCAGTACCTCCCACATCCCCCTGTCTTAAGGACCTGGTATCCCAGCAAGTCATCCCTCCTTGCCTTTGGGTCCCTGCAGCCCCAGAGCCAGAGCCCATCAAGAGCTGGTGATGGTGGCCACGGGCAGAGCTGGGTCCAGTCCCAGGCACAGCCAGGAGTGGGTATGACTCTGAGAGAAGCGGCCAGGTGGGGGAACAGGACACGTCAGGGAGCAAAATTTCCCATCAAGTTGGTCAAGACTTTTTGGTTGCAAGCAACAGAAATACACTCACGCAAGAGAGGGAATTTATGGTTAGGGTGTTGGGCCACCTCAGAGTTAACAGGTAACAAGAGGAGAACCAGCAGCTTTGGGAAGTCAGGACCAAGGCAGCCCCAAGGATCCTGGAAGTCGGAAGAGGTGAGTCTTCTCTCCAAGGAGCAGTTTATGTGCTCAGTAGCTCATGCAGCCAATGTGACTCAGTTCCATAGCCCCCAGTCTCTGTTTCCCAGTTAAAAATTCCAAATTCCTCATGGAGTCTCCTTCATTCATTCATTTGTTGGTTGGCTCATTCGTTCCATAAACATTTATCGAGCGTCTCCTGTGCGGTAGGCAGAATTCTGGCAGGCACTGAAGAGACAGCAGTGATCAAACAGAACAAAAGTACTTCTCTAGCCTCTTACATTGTTGGGGGCAGAATCTGACGGCCCAGTTTGGTTTGGGTGTCCACCCGAAGCCAATCAACTGTGGCCAGTGGATTTCGTGAGCCAGGAGGCCACCCCAAATGGGTTCTACTGCAATGGTCAAATTGTTCTTTAAGACATACCTCAGCTCTCGATTGACATTGTAGAAAGCAGGTGGTGGGCTTAAAAGAAGCAAGACTTTGTGGAGCTTATTCTTACCTCTAGGCAGCAAGCTTCTGCTCTGGGCAGACTGGGGGTTCTCAAGGAGGATACTGGCTATGGTGCATGGCCAGGCTCTTTGCATCCTCCACTCCCAGGTGGGAGGGGGCAGAGGGCTGGAGAAGGGCCATCCGCACCCGCAGCTTTCTCTGTGCACCACGCCTGATGCAGCAGCGGCTGTGGGTGAGGATTGGACGCCTGCCTCCCTCACCCCACCTTCTCCTCTCCTCTGTCCCTGCCCTGGCTGGAGCTTCCACGGACAAGAGAGCAGGCTTGCGGGGCTCAGGGCAGTCTTGGGGTGCCCCATCTCTGAGCACTCCACACCCCCTGAGGACCGAGTCTGTCCTGTTCATTGCCGCTCCCTGCATTCCGCACTCAGCTCAGGAGAAAAGCTCACCAGTCCCCCCACTTCCCCACCTTTTCACCCCCACCCCCGCCGATTTTTCGGCCTGAGCCCTGGGAGACGTGGCTTAGCTTGCGGGGCTCAGGGCAGTCTTGGGGTGCCCCATCTCTGAGCACTCCACACCCCCTGAGGACCGAGTCTGTCCTGTTCATTGCCGCTCCCTGCATTCCGCACTCAGCTCAGGAGAAAAGCTCACCAGTCCCCCCACTTCCCCACCTTTTCACCCCCACCCCCGCCGATTTTTCGGCCTGAGCCCTGGGAGACGTGGCTTAGCTGTGCCCGGTCTTGGCAGACAGGGCCCTGTGCAGACTCCCCAGGAAATTCCCAAATCAATCACTCAGGGCTTCCCACTTTCGACCCATTGCGTAAGGTCCTGGGTGACCACCCCTCCCGGGCTGGAGCCTTGTAAGGGGACTGCTTATAATAATACCATTATTCTCCTTAGCCGGGGGCAGTCTGAGCCCTCAGTGAAGCGGGCCTGCCATTAGAACCCTGCAGAAACAAAGTAATAGCCTGCACAGAAAGCCATTTGTAATGTTGCTATAATTCCCATGATTCATTAAACAGGAATGGAAAGTGATAACATTTCCCCTAGAAAAAAAGGCTCTTCCTGGAGTCACATGCTGAGTTCACTTGGCTCAACTATTTTATTGACTAAGCATCCTGTTGCGCTGATGTGAAGAGCACGCCGGCCCAGTGCCACTTAGTTTTACATCAGCTGAAATGAAAGTGTGGGAGGGGGTCCTGCTGGGCTTGGGCCTTGACCGTGGAAATGGAGCCTCTGTCCCCACTTGGTTGCCCAGTCTGGTGTCTCCTGAAGGCCTGGGGTCCTCTGGGGCTGAGGGTCCTTTTGACTGAGGCCTGTCCTGCATCCTCCCTCGGTGGAGGGCCGGGGGACAGAGTGGAAAGGCCTGTCTGCCTGTGCCTGAGCCTGGAGCTGGCATTCCTCAGCCCCGTGCGATGCCCACCTTAGGGCCCTTCCCTGGCCCTCATCACACATATGGTCTGTGACCCCCCCCGATGGCTGCCCATCCCCCCACCCCTTTCCTTTATATGGTTTCGGACCACTCACCACTCATTGCCCCAGTTAGGAGCCTGGATGTTGTCCTTGATGCCCTACTTCCGTTACTCGCCAGCTGACTACTCGCAGAGAGGCCTCCTCTCCCTCCACTGCCACGGCCCAAGTTCAGGCCTCACCATCTCCTGCCCACCCAGCCATGCCATTGCCAGCTGCCCATCGGAATCCCCGTCTCCAGCCTCTCCCTCCGCAATGAAGCCTTTACAGTGTGGCCGGGGTGATTGTTCTAAGCCGTGACTCTGACCGTCTTTACTCTCTTTCTTAGAACCTCTGCAGGCTCCTGAGGGATCAATCCAGAATGCCAAGCTGGCCTCAGTCTACCTTTCCAGCTCCACCTCCAGCCACCCTCACCCTCACCCCACCATGCATTCCAGGTTTTAGCAACCCTCAGGATCACTCGGTGTCTTCAGGCCACACCGTGTGTATTCACGCCTTTTCTATGCTGTTCCCTCTGCCTGAAAAGCCCTTGCCATTCTTCCTTCCTTCCTTGGAAATCCCTACTTCCTCCTGCAAGTTGCTCCTGCGGCCCTCCCCAGCACAGGAGATGGTGCCCTGCCCTACAGGCTGTGCAACCCCAAACTTTGGAGTCATCCTTTTCTTTCTCTCTCTCATACCCTGTATCCCTGAATCTATCTGTCACCAAATCCTATTGCCTCTAACTTCAAAAAGTATAGCAAGAATCTGACCATTCCCACCACCCTCGTCCCTGGGGGGCTCATCCCTGGGCTCCCTGCCTTTGTCCTTCCTCTCCCCATTCCCATTCTGTCATCCACATGTCTGAGCGCCCTGTTCCTTTGATGAAAGCCCCTTCACTGGCTTCCCATTTCACTCAGAGGGAGCTGCTGCCCTCACCACGGCCTTGAAGATCTTACATACTCTGCCCCCCATGGCCCCCCGACCTCACGTCCTACTGCTCCCCCCATGCTTACTCTGTTTGAGCTGCACTGGCTTCCTTGCTTTCTTTTCTTTTCTGGTTTTTTTTTTTTGTTTTTTTTAAAGATTTATTTATTAATTTATTTATTTATTTTTGGCTGTGTCGGGTCTTAGCTGCAGCACGCAGGATCTTTGTTGCGGCGTGCGGGATTCTCTCTAGTTGTGGTGTGCAGGTTTTCTCTTTTCTAATTGTGGCGTGCAGGCTTCAGGGTGTGTGAGCTCTGTAGTTGTGGCACGTGGGCTTAGCTGTTCCGCAGCATGTGGGATCTTAGTTCCCCGACGAGGGATCGAACCTGCGTCCCCTGCATTGTAAGGCAGATTTTTTACCACTGGACCACCAGGAAAGTCCCTTCCTTGCTTTTTCTTGACCACACCAAGCAGACCCCTGCCTCAGGACCTTTGCACTTGCTCTTCCCTCTGTCCTGCACCACCCCCAGTTCTCTGCAATGCCACATTCTCAGGGACAACTTTCATGAAACTTCTTCTTTAAATTGGGCAACTTCTTCTTCCTCTGGCACTTCCTATTTTCTTCTTTCTATCTTATCTTTCTCCATAGCATGTGTCACCAACACACTGTATATTTTATTTTATTATTTTAGTTTTAATTTTTTAGTTTGTTTCCCTCTACCAGACTATAAGCTCCATGAGGGCAGGGACTTTGGGGAGGTTCTTTTTTGTTTATTTCTATATGCCTAAAATAGTGTTTGGGGCTTCCCTGGTGGCGCAGTGGTTAAGAATACTCCTGCCAATGGAGGGGACATGGGTTCGAGCCCTGGTCCAGGAAGATCTCACATGCCGCGGAGCAACTAAGTCTGTGCGCCACAGCTACCGAGCCTACGTTTGAGAACCCGCGAGCCACAACTACTGAAGACTGTGCACCTAGCCCGTGCTCCGTAACAAGAGAAGCCACAACAATGAGAAGCCCATGCACTGCAACGAAGAGTAGCCCCTGCTCACTGCAAGTAGAGAAAGCCCGCATGCAGCAATGAAGACCCAACGCAGCCAAAAATAAAATAAAATAAATTAATTAAAATAAAATAAAATAAAACAGTTTTTGAATGCAGTAGACAAGCAAAAAACATCTGTTGAATGCACGAGTCATGCCAACTTCCTACTCACTTAGCTTTCCCTGACCCCTCCTGGCCTGTCCAGACTGAAGAGATCACCCACTCCTCTGTGTTCCCATAGCACCTCATTCAGGCCTCTGTTAGAGCAAAGGGCTGTTTGTTGTGTTTATTTTGGGCTTGATTCCTGCCAGTGGGGGGGGGACCCCATGATGACCGGGCTCTGTCTTATTTATGTCTGGGTTCAAGTCTCCAGCACAGGTTTGGCCTATGGGGGGTTCTCAAAATACACTAGGGAATTTATTTCCCTTGCGTTGTTGCTTTTCACCAGTCCTCCTAGCCTAGCAGAGCCAAGCCTGTCCCCACGAAGAACCTGAGGCCTGGAGCAGAGGAAGCTTGCTTGGTGTCAGTGGCAGAGCCAGGAGGGAGCCCTTGGTCTCTCAGGTGATGGGGAACAGGACCCATGGGGACAGGGCCTGGCCCCTCTCTGCCAAGTGTGGTACAGAGCGCCACGGGCCTCCAGCAGAGCCTGGAGGAGGCTGGGAGCATCTGAGCTGGTTATGTTCATTGATCAGACCAGTGTGACCCCAGTCCCCTAGGCCATGATGTTCCCAACAATCTCCTGACTCAGAAACTGCTCTGAAACTTTCACAACCCACTCTGATGAGTGATCTTCCCAGAAATGGGACTGAGCAGAAGCTCTTGAGGGATGGGTCTGACTCAGAGTCGCCTCTTCATGCCCACTCTAATGAGGGCCGAGGTCTGCTCGCCTGGTGTGGGGAGCAGTGGGGACCCCAGGCCTTTTGGGCCACAGGGAGCAGAGACTGTGGACAGACCCCTCCTCTACTGTCGCCACCCAACACTTCTTGTGCTGGACTCTGTCTTAGCGTGACCCAGAGAATGCCTGGGAGCCAGCATCCTGACCCCTGTCCCAGCTATGAGCCACGGACATGGGTGCAGGGACCACGTTCTCCTCAGCAGAGCCAAGCACCCCCTGACTAGGGGCTTGGACAATGTCTGATGAATTTGCAAGCATAAAAGCTGGTTTCCACCCGATGCTGAAGTGAGCCTTACTTTGTGATCTTGCAAGGAAAGTTGTTTAGCTGCTCCTTGCATACTTCCTGTGACGGGGAGGTCACTACCTAATCAAATTTCAGATCTTAGTTTGGGTTTTCTAGAAGCAGATCCTGAGACAAGGATTCAAGCACAACTAGCTTACTGGGGAGGTGACCCGGGAAACAGTGGTAGGGGAAAGGGAAGTGAGACAGAAGGGAAGGAAGCCAGTGCAGAATGTGATGTGAACAAGTTGCCATTATGGACAACTGGAGTGTAGTTGTGCTGCAGATAGCATAGAACATGTCTTGGAGTTATCCCAAACAAGGGTGAAGAAACAGGGGTGTTTATTCACCAACTCCCATTGGTCATTGGCTGCCACCAACTTCGGGCACTTCCAGCCTGCCCTGTGTATGGTCTGAGCATGCTCGCTCAACCAGGAAGAGAGTCGCAGGTGTTGGCAGTAAGCTGGGGGAATATGGGTGGGACTCTGTTGCACCATAGGTGCCTTCTGACTTTTGCATTTCTTCTTAGTGCACTGGTACCCTGAGCTGTGCATCACCCATTCTCTCCCTCACCCTGCATATCATTGGTTCTACCCCCATAGCTCTGTTCCCTCTGGCCTTCTGTCCCACCCTGGTCCAGGTTGCTGTCATCTCTGACCTAGATCCAGCTCCCCAGCAGTTTTCTTCTTTCCTGTCTCAGCTCACCCCAGTCTGTCTCTTTCCCTTCACAGCTGCCAGCGTGAGCTTTCTAAACTCCCCTGTCACTGCTCTTTTCAAACAGCACAGTATTTGACATTGCCTACTTCTGCCTTCGTGAAATCTAGCTTCTCCTTCAGAGTCCAGATATCACCTCCTCCATGAAGTCTGCAGGGATTTTCCCAGATGGAAGGACTCTTTGTCTACTCTGTGCTGTCATAACCTTTGGAGCTTCTAGTAACATTTGTGTTCCTATGAAAAAAATTGAGCACTTACCGGGCGCTATGCCAGGGGCCAGCTACATACTTTATCTCATTTAATGTATATTTTTAAAATTTAATAATTTGTTATTGTTGCTGAGCAATATAACATACACACAGAAAAGTACGTAAAGTATAAATGTACAATATAACAAGTAATTAAAAAGCATCCAGCCATGTAAACACCACTCAGGTCAAGAAAAAGAATTTATTTCATTGATGAGGCAACATGGGCCCAGAGAGGTTAAATGATTATTCCCTGGTGGGAGAATTGGAATTTGAACTTGAGATCGTCTGACCCCACACAGCTGCCTTACCTATGACTAGGGTTGTCAGATTTAGCAAATAAAAGTAAAGGATGCCCAATTTATTGTGAATTTTGGATAAATAATGAATAACTTGAGTATAGATGTGTCCCAAATATTGTATGGGACATACTTACACTAAAAAGTTATTTGTTATTTGTCTGAAATTTGAATTTAACTGGGCCTCCTGTATTTTACCTGGCAATGCTGTGGCCCACATCTCTTGGTTTTTCTCATGTGATGGTCATTTGAGTCTGTGTCTCGCCTCTCTCTGGGGGATGCTCTTACATACAGGGCAGACCTTTGCCTTCTTGCTTACATAAATCCCACACCAGGCTCAGAAGTTGCTCGGTAAATGCTGCTTGTATGGGGTGGACACAAATTGTTATTCCCAGGAAAGACTCCGGGCAGTTTCTGCTGAACTTGGTCCTGGCTCCTTCCTGAGCAGAACTTGGATGCTTTGGAGAAAGGATATGAAGAGCAGTTGGGTTCCCCTCTCTTCCACCCTGATCCCCACTCCAGCTCTGGCTGCCTACTCCTGAGACTCAAGCCCACCCTGGGAGGACCAGCTGGGGCGGCAGAACCCAGACTTCCTGAGCTGAATGTGGCTCTTCCACCTCAACCTCAGGGTCTGTGAAGGAAAGTGTACTGTTCCCATTTTACAGATGAGGAAACTGAGGTTCAGTGGGCTAAGTGACTTGCCAGAGGCCACACAGCTGGTTTGCTTGTGTTTATTTATATTCTAAAGTGATTTTCACAGCTTGGTGGAAGTGGGGTTTAGATCATGTCTTTCTGACTCCAGTTCTATCCAGTTCCCTCCCCCGGCCCCAGGACTGTGGATTCCAGCTTACAGAGCCCTTCTGGTGAGAGGGCTGAGTCTTGGGCAGGTGGAGGGTGGGGGAGGGGGGAAAGATGGAGGCCCATCTCATAGACATAGGTGGGGAGGGTCTGGGGATCCTAGGCTGACATCTCGGTCACAGACACTCTAGGGACCATCCTGTCCCTCCCCCTGCTTCAGGGAAGACCACATATGCCAGGATAGGCAAGGGGCTGGTTGGAAGGTTGGCACTCTTTCTTTTTTTTTTTTTTTGTACTTTAAAGTTTTAAAATTTTATTATGGTAAGAACACTTAACATGAGATCTAGCCTTTTAAATTTTTTGAAGCAATTTTTAAGTCGGCCATACTGTTTTTTTTTTTTTTAACATCTTTATTGGAGTATAATTGCTTTACAATGGTGTGTTAGTTTCTGCTGTATAACAAAGTGAATCAGCTATACATAAACATATATCCCCATATCTCCTCCCTCTTGCGTCTCCCTCCCACCCTCCCTATCCCACCCCTCTAGGTACGGTTGGCACTCCTGCTGTCAATGTTTCAGGGCAGACCCCAGGCTCAGGCTGTCATTGCCTCACTCCTATTTCACCTCATTAGCCAAAAACGCAAGTCATCCATCAGCCACTGCTTAATGTAGAACTGGACCAACTGCAACCAAGTCCTTGTCTCATGACTTTCCAGCTCTGAAGAAGACCCTCGGGAGCTTATGCCTGCTCCCCGGGACAGGCTCAGGGATCCAGCCACCCACCAGCCCCAGCCCCATTGTCAACCTCAGTCCCAGCTCCGGTGTCAACAGGCCAGCTCCTTCCCCAGCGCCAACGTCAGCTCCTTCCCGGCTGCATCCTGTCCTAGCCCAGCCCTAGCCCCATCCCTCTCCAGGCTCTAAGGTCTGAATTCACCAGGAAAGCATCCTAAGGGCTCCAATTTTGCTTTCTCTGGGTTCACCTGAGTACTGGCTCCACCCTTCAGCTCCACCAGCACAACAGCCATGCCTGCAAACAGGGGCCTCCTGGGTCATCCCTGGAAGGGCAGGTCTGGGAACACCGAGACTGTGTCCAGCCAGCTCTACTAGGGGCTTTCAGAGCCACGACCTTCTCTGGGGGCCAAGGGCCTGGAGCCGGTCCAAGCATCCTCCTGTTGTGAGGGCCAGCCTTCCTCTACAGAAGTCTGCCCTTTGATATTGCTCTGAGGACCAGGGTAGCACGTGTGCCTTGGAGTGTGTGTACATGTGTATGGACCTAAATGTGTGCACGTACACGTATATCCACCCAGGTGTTTTCATGTGTGTCTCTGCACCTCTACTGCTCAGAGCACACCCGGGGTTATGTCTACTCCTGAGCCCTGGCCATAGGAAGGACGTGCACAGCCTGGAGTGTGCCCAGAGGAGGGGAGACTCAGGATTCCCCTTGTACACTTGAGGAAGGGGTAGAGGGAAGATGCTCAGCACCATGAACAGCAGGCCCAGTGGCCACTAGCTCTGGGTACGGAGAGTAGTACTCTACCTAGCTCAGGGTCAGGGTTCAGGAATGGGGTGGTGTCTTGGGCAGAGACCACTGCAGCATGCCCCCTGCTTCCTGGGCTTTTCCCTGGTAATCAGAGGCCGTGAAATGAGGTGTCTCAGTCTCCTGAGCCAGAAATGGGCAAACCACAGGGAGAGCAATTTGCTTTTCAGATATAGCTGCTCTGGCTAGAGGCTTTATACCTGAGTGGCCACTTCTCCTGTCCTCCCTGCAAAGCTGGCTGGCTTGATCCATGGAGGCCTGGGCAGGGTTGGGGTCACAGCCCCCTGATCATCCTTAACCTCCAGGAAAAGACAGGATGGGAACACCACCCCACCCCACTAGTTCCCACGAACCTGAGGACTCAGTGGCCTCCTGGGGCTGCCTGTGTCCTGTAGCTCCTGCCCCATGGCACTGGCACCTCACTTTGACTCACTCAGGCAACAAGCATTTATTAAGCATTTCCTCTGATTCAGGTGTTTTTCTAGGAGCTGGGGAACACAACATAAAAATCCTTGCACTCCTGGAACCGTCATTCTTGAGACAGGGGAGATGGACTACAAACGTTAATGAGTAAAACAGAGAGTATGTTCAATGTGGTGAGTTTCATGAGAAAAATGAAGCTGGGGTGAAGGATAGGGAATGTTAAGTGTTGTGATTTTAATTAGCTTGGTCCAGGGAGGAGATACATGAGCCAAGAACTGAAGGAGGGGAAGGGGTGACTTGTGCGGGGAGGAGAGGGCCAGGTCGGTGCTGGCAGTCTCCCCCAGTTTAAGGACACATGGTGAGGGGGGACCCCTCTGTCTGGGACTTGGGTCTGGGGTGGGAGTTATAAAATCCAAGACCTGCAGATTCATCATCTCACTGCCGTTTACTGAGCCCTGTTACTGGCCAAGTTCTGCTCTAAGTGCTTCCACAATGCCATCTCAACAATAAGCATGGGAAGTTGGCACTAGGGTCATTCCCATTGAGTAGATGAGGAAACTGAGGCTCAGGGAAGTCATGTGACTGTCCGAGGTGACACAGACCATGACAGAGTCCTGACTGGAACCCAGACTGGTCAGACCCCAAAGCCCATGCTCTTAAAACTTCAAAGTCTCTCAAAAATGGGAAAAAAACAGCTATTAGTTATTAAGCCTAGTCCTACTTTGGGGAGATTGGAATTCAGTCTCGCAGGGTTTCCTCTGGAGGTAGCCTCTAGGTCAGAGCTTTCTGGGAGGTTTCTTCTTCCTGCATTTTCCCTATCTCTACATTTAAGGGTTCTCAGTTTTCCACAGATTTAGGCACCTGTGGGCTGCTTGGAGTCTCCATGGGTCTACACCAAGTTCTGTCAACCATCCTGCTTCCTCCAAGAAGTCTCCCCTGATTGAACCCTTGACATCTGGTGACTGCCTCTCTCTCTGCCCAGTCCTGACACTGAATAACTCCTTAACTCTGTTTCCCTAATTGCCTCCTGTTACCGGCTGGATTGTGTCTCTCCCACCCCCCCAGTTCATATGTTGAAGTCCCAAGTCCCTGGTACTGCAGAATGTGACTGTATTTGGAGATAGGGCTTTTAAGAAGTGGTTAAGATAAAATGAGGTCATGTGGGTGGGCCTTAATCCAATATGACTGGTGTCCTTATAAGAAGAGATTAGGACAGGGACATACACAAAAGGAAGACCACGTGAAGACACAGGGAGAAGATAGTCACCTATAAGGCAAGGATAGTGGCCTCAGAAGAAACCAACCCTGCTGACACCTTGATCTCGGACTTCCAGCTTCCAGAACTGTGACACAATAAATTTCTGTTTTTTAAGTCAGTCTGTGGTACTTTCTTATAGCAGCCCTAGCAAACGAATACACCTCCTTTCCCCTCTTTTAAATCTCCTATCAGGAGGGGAAAGCAGAGCCTCACGGGCTACCTCTCACCTGCTAGGAGCATGCCGAGCCCCCACCGCCTGGTGTTACATGGCCTGGGTCCCAGGGAATAGAGGTCAAGGTTGCTAGCTCTCCCCAGCTGCAGGCCTCGCTGACGTTCCCATTCACCGACAGCCCGTCAAAGCAACATTCCCCGCAGCTGACACTGCACTATGCAGCCATTCCGCCACACTGCCCTTCTGACACACAGGCATCCCGCCACCCTGTCATTCTGATCTGTCGGCTGTCTGGCCCGCTTACATTTCGCCCCTGCGAAAGTCCATGAAACTGACACTCGAGGCATAGACTGGCCTCAGCCTCGCTACTCCCCGGCCACGTTCTGCCACACTGACAGCTTGCCCTGTGGACATTCATGGTGCTCAGATACACTGACCCCTCCATGTGCTGACCTTCCTTCCTGTCAAAACGTCAGGGTCGGTCAGCCTTCTCCGTTCACCAGCTAATGAGAGTTCTGTGCGTTTATCTTTCTCTGTGTGTCACTAACATGGTCCTCTCGCCTGCTCTCCACCCCTCTCTGCTCATCCTCACCTGTAACCCTCAGCGTTGACCTTGCCCCATGCAGCCTTCTCCCGATCAGACCCCTGACCCCCACTTCCTCCCTGCTGACGCCCTTTGCTAACTGCTTCTATTTAACCCAGATAAACTAGACACGTTTCAGGCCACTCACACCACCTCCTGGGGAAGCAATGGCCTCCATCCCCTGCCAAGTGTGCTGAGGGCCATGCCAGCTGCCCCTGGACACAAGGGAGGCCTTTCCAACAGTTGGCCATGACCCACTGATTTGTTTTTACTCACAACACCTCTGACAAATATGCGGGGTCTTCCAACACCAGCAGCAAATTCTCTGATTCTCCAACACCAGCTGCGTGTCTAACCATTCAATTCAATTCTGAAACTAAATACCCAGAGTTAGCATCAGACCCCACAAGTTCAAGGGCCCAGTTTCACAAGACTGCCCACCACCACCCCCCTTCAGATACCACTTGCCAGTTCTGGGCTTCCTGTACTTCTGACTGACTGGCTATAAGTCGGGGGTTCCCATACGCCTCCTCAGTTTTCATAGTTTGCTAGAACAGTTCACAGAACTCAGGAAATCACTTTATTTATATTTACTGATTTATTATAAAGGATACAACTCAGGAACAGCCAAATGGAAGAGAGGCATAGGGCAAGATATGGGGAAGGAGCTCGAAGCTTCCATGCCCTCTCTGGGCCTGTCACCCTCCCAGCACCCCGATTCACCAACTCAGAAGCTCTCCAAACCCAGTCGTTTAGAGATTTTTACCATGGTTTCATTATGTAGGTACGATTGATTAAATCGCAGGACATTGGTGACTAACTCAATCTCTAGCCCCTCTCCCTTCCCTGGAGGTTGCAGGGTGGGATTTTGTGTGGAGGTGGGGTTGAAAATTCCAATCATGCCTCTTTCAGCAGCCAGCCCCCATCCTGCAGCTCTCTAGGGGCTCCCAGCCACCAATCATCTCATTAGCATACAAAAGACACTCAATACTCTGGAGATGCCAATGGTTTTAGGAGCTGTGTGCTGGGCAACCAGGACACAGAGCAAATATTTACTTTTTTATTATATCATACCCATGCACACGTGTAATTTCAACAAATCTCCTTTTCCCTGAAGTAGTGAATGAGTCTGTCTGTTGCCGCTGAAAGATCCCCAAGTGGTCCCTTTACTTGTGCTGACATCCTTAGCCTTTTCTTATTCCCGCTACCCATCCCTGCAGTTCTGGAGTCCTGGGTTCTGAACTCAGCTGCTCCACCTACAAATTGTGTGACCTTGGGCAAGCCCCACCCTGTCTCTGAGTCTCAGTTTCCTCATCTACAAAACAGAGATGGTACTAACAGTACCCACCCCACAGTGATGTTGTAAGGAGCCAACAGGACATGCGTGTAAAGCACTGATTGAGGGCACGGTGTAGAGTAGGTGTTCAGTAAACCGGGCGGCGGTTCAGGCTCTGGAGTCAGATGCTGGAGCTCAGCTCCCTGGGTTTGCATCTGGGTACCACAACTTACTAGCTGTGTGACCCTGGGAATGTTGCTTAACAACTCTGGGTGTTATATGTAAAATGGACATAGCAATAGTATTTACCTCCCAGGATCACTGTGAGAATCAGATGGCTTAACATGAAAAGGGCTTGGATCAGTGTCTGGCATGGAGTAAATTCTATACAAGTTTTAGCTCTGATTGGTCATATTATTAGTAGTTATATTACCATTGGATATATTATTAGTTATGGTTACATGAGTGTTAGCTACTATTACTCACTCAGGCTTCTTCCAGGTGACACCACGTCAGCGGAATCCTTCCACTCACTAACGGCTCACACATGTTTTGCTCCTCTTTGTCGATCCCAGGACCACAGCTGTCCTGCCATAGTGTTCCACCACATCGCCCCTGGCCCCTCTGCCTGGGTGCCCTGCTCATTTTCACTTGGACAATCCTCCACGTGCTTCCGGTCTCAGGCCACAAGCTACTGCCTTAGGGAAGCCCCTCTGAGCTCTTGATAAGTCAGTCCCTGTTACACGCACTCGTGAGACCACGTGCCTCTTGTACCTTGCACTGATTATAATCATCATTTTACCTCTATTTCTGTGATCGTCTGATTCAAATCTGTCTCCTTTCTTGACCGTAAACTTCCGGAGATCACTGATGTGTCTGTCCCTTGCCCATGTTTGCACTCTCAGTGCTGATACTTCGCAGGCGCCCAATAAATATTTGTTGAATGAAGGAGTGAATAAATGCATGAATGCATGGAGGCCCAGTGCCGCCTTCTTCCTCCTTGTATTCCGCGGCCCCTGGGTTGGGCTCCCTCTCCTTGGGGGCTGCATCAGAGCTGGGCTCTCAGTCCATTCTCTGAGCGCCACAGTTGCGGGGAGGGGCAGAGGAGCAAGTGGGACTCAGAGCTGCACACACTGTGAGTCACACTGTGAGGCCGGAAGCAGCGCCTCCAGCAAGATCCCAGAGTTGGCGTTTTCAGCCTTGCGTGGGCAGCAGACATTCTCATCCTAAGGTGGCACCTCATCCTGCCTCTTGTTCCTGGGCCCTCTTCCTACTATCCTCGCCCACCTTCTCCTGCTTAATCTTCTGACTTCAGACACTCTCTAGTAGGGCTATGTCTTCCTAGAAGTGTCCCCCTAGCCTGTCTGGGGGTGGGAGGAGTTCTCTGGAGGTCCTGGTCCACAATCAGTCTTGAATTGGAATTTTGAGCGTGGTGCATGGTCCAGGCATCTCTGCTAGCTGTGCTTGAGGAGGAGTCGATTCCAGAGACCCTGCAACCTCACCTGTTTTGCCGGCTAAAGCCCTGATATCAGTGTCCCTCTGGTTTGTTTGAGCTTGAGGTCTAGTGTCCTGATCCACACACCTCGTGGGGTTGAATCCCCACACACGGCCCGACATGGTCAGAGTTGTGTTTGTGGGACAAGTGTCTTTGCATTCCAGCTTTGCCACCAACTTTCTGATCTGGGGCAAGTTGTGTCACCTCTCCAAACCACTGTTGTTTCACTTAAACTCACACTTAGCTTATTGTGAGGATCTATCTAGCAGAGAAAGGATGAGGGACATTTGGAGACAGTGAATATTGGAGCCATTTGCCTCCAACCTGACACTTGCCCCTCTGACACCTTACTGGCCTCTGGGTCACCATCCACCTTCTCTTCCTTCTCTCTTGGACCTGGCCCAGTCCCCACCTGTGTCCTGGATCCTGCCCCCTCCATCAGTTGAGCCCCCGCCCATCAGTGTAGTTCCAGTCTGTTATTTTATGCACAAACATGTTTATGTTCTTCTACTTACAAAACAACTTCCCCCAACCATAAGGTCCCTTGAACACAGCACCTCCTTCACACACATGGCTTCTCTTCCCTTTCGTGGTCAGAGTTCTAGAAGGAATAGTCTAAGCGTAGTTAACTCAGATCCTGGCTCTACTTGCAGTTGTATGCCTTGGCCAAGTTCCTTTATTTCTCTGTGCCTCAGTTTCCACAAACTTGTTTCTACAAAAACAAGATCCATATATATGCTGTCTACAAGAGACCCACTTCAGACCTAGGGACACATACAGACTGAAAGTGAAGGGATGGAAAAAGATATTCCATGCAAATGGAAATCAACAGAAAGCTGGAGTAGCAATACTCATATCCGATAAAATAGACTTTAAAATAAAGACTGTTATAAGAGATAAGGAGGGACACTACTTAATGATCAAAGGATCAATCCAAGAAGAAGCTATAATAATTATAAATGTTTATGCAAACAAATTATAAATGTTTATGTTTATACCCAACACAGGAGCATCTCAATACATAAGGCAAATGCTAACAACCATGAAAGGAGAAATCGACAGTAACACAATAATAGTAGGGGACTTTAACACACCACTTACACCAATGGACAGATCATCCAAACAGAAAATAAATAAGGAAACACAAGCTTTAAATGACACAATGGACCAGATAGATTTAATTGATATTTATAGAACACTCCTCCCAAAAGTGGCAGAATACATTTTCTTCTCAAGTGCACAAGGAACATTCTCCAGGATAGATCACACCTTGGGTCACAAATCAAGCCTCGGAAAATTGAAATCGTATCAAGCATCTTTTCTGACGATAACACTGTAAGATTGGAAATCAATTACAGGAAAAAAACTGTAAAAAACACAAATACATGGAGGCTAAACAATGCACTACTAAATAACCAAGAGATCACTGAAGAAATTAAAGAAGAAATAAAAAAATACATAGAAACAAATGACAACGAAAACACGAAGACCCAAAACCTATGGGACGCAGCAAAAGCAGTTCTAAGAGGGAAGAATCTCACCTCAAGAAACAAGAAACATTTCAAATAAACAATCTAATCCTACACTTAAACACTTAAAACAACTGGAGAAAGAAGAACAAAGAAAACCCAAAGTCAGTAGAAGGAAAAAAATCATAAAAATCAGAGCAGAAATAAATGAAATAGAAATGAAGAAAACCATAGCAAAGATCAATGAAACTAAAAGCTGGTTCTTTGAGAAGATAAACAAAATTGATAAACCCTTAGCCAGACTCATCAAGAAAAAAAGGGAGAGGACGCAAATCAATAAAATTAGAAATGAAAAAGGAGAAATCACAACTGACAGCACAGAAATACAAAGGATTATAAGAGACTACTACAAACAACTATATGCCAATAAAATGGACAACCTGGAAGAAATGGACAAATTCTTGGAAAGGTACAATTTTCCAAGACTGAACCAGGAAGAATTAGAAAATATAAACAGACCTATCACAAGTATTGAAATTGAAACCATAATTAAAAATCTTCCAACAAACAAAAGTCCAGGACCAGATGGCTTCACAGACGAATTCTATCAAACATTTAGAGAAGAGTTAACACCCATCCTTCTCAAACTCTTCCAAAAAATTGCAGAGGGAGAAACACTCCCAAATTCATTCTATGAAGCCAAAAACACCCTGATACCAAAACCAGAAAAAGATATCACAAAAAAAGAAAATTATAGACCAATATCATTGATGAACATAGGTGCAAAAATCCTCAACAAAATACTAGCAAACAGAATCCAACAACACATTAAAATGATCATACACCATGATTAAGTGGGATTTATCCCAGGGTGCAAGGATTCTTCAATATATACAAATCAATCAATGTGATACACCACATTAACAAATTAAGGAGTAAAAACCATATGACCATCTCAATAGATGCAGAAAAAGCTTTGGACAAAATTCAACACCCATTTATGATACAAACTCTCCAGAAAATGGGCATAGAGCGAACCTACCTCAACATAATAAAGGCCATATATGACAAACCCACAGCAAGCATCATATTCAATGGTGAAAAACTGAAAGCGTTTCCACTAAGATCAGGAACAAGACAAGGATGTCTACTCTCTCCACTCTTCAACAGAGTTTTGGAAGTCTTAGCCACGGCAATCAGAGAAGGAAAAGAAATAAAAGGAATACAAATTGGGAAAGAAGAAGTAAAACTGTCACTGTTTGCAGATGACATGATACTAACATAGAAAATCCTAAAGATGCCACCAGAAAACTACTAGAACTAATCAATGAATTTGGTAAGGTTGCAGGATACATAAGTAACGCACAGAAATCTCTGGCATTCCTATACACCAACAATGAAAAATCAGAAAGAGAAATGAAGGAAACAACCCCATTTACCACCACAACTAAAAGAATAAAATACCTAGGAGTAAACCTGCCTAAGGAGGCGAAAGACTTGTACTCAGAAAACTATAAAACACTGATGAAGGAAATCAAAGATGACTCAAACAGATGGAGAGATATACCATGTTCTTGGATTGGAAGAATCAATATTGTGAAAATGACTATACTACCCAAAGCAATCTACAGATTCAATGCAATCCCTATCAAACTACCAATGGCATTCTTCACAGAATTAGAACAAAAATTTTTACTATTCATATGGAAACAGAAAAGACCCCGAAAAGCCAAAGCAATCTTAAGAAAGAAAAATGGAGTTGGAGGAATCAGGCTCCCTGACTTCAAACTATACCACAAAGCTACAGTAATCAAGACAGTATGGTACTGGCACAAAAACAGAAATATAGATCAATGGTACAGGATAGAATGCCCAGAGATAAACCCACGCACATATGGTCACCTTATCTTTGATAAAGGAGGCAAGAACATACAATGGAGAAAAGACAGCCTCTTCAATAAGTGGCGCCGGGAAAACTAGACAGCTACATGTAAAAGAATGAAATTAGAACACTCCCTAACACCATACACAAAGATAAACTCCAAATGGATTAAAGACCTAAATGTAAGACCAGACACTATAAAACTTTTAGAGGAAAACATAGGAAAACACTCTTTGACATAAACCACAGCAAGATCTTCTTTGACCCACCTCCTAGAGTAATGGAAATAAAAAGAAAAATAAACAAATGGGACTTAATTAAACTTAAAATCTTTTGCACAGCAAAGGAAACCATAAACAGGACAAAAAGACAACCCTCAGAATGGGAGAAAATATTTGCAAATGAAACAACAGACAAAGGATTAATCTCCAAAATATACAAACAGCTCATGGAGCTCAATATCAAAAAAACAAACAATCCAATTAAAAAATGGGCAGAAGACCTAAATAGACATTTCACCAAGGGAGACATACAGATGGCCAAGAGGCACATGAAAAGATGCTCAACATCACTAATTATTAGAGAAATGTAAATCAAAACTACAATGAGGTATCACCTCACGCCGGTCAGAATGGTCATTATCAAAAAATCTAGAAACAACAAATGCTGGAAAGGGTGTGGTGAAAAGGGAACCCTCCTGCACTGTTGGTGGGAATGTAAATTGACACAACCACTATGGAAAACAGTATGGAGGTTCCTTAAAAAACTAAAAATAAAACTACCATATGACCCAGCAATCCCACTACTGGGCATATACGCTGAGAAACCCATAATTCAAAAAGAGACATGTACCACAATGTTCAGTGCAGCTCTATTTACAATAGCCAGGACATGGAAGCAACCTAAGTGTCCATTGACAGATGAATGGATAAAGAAGATGTGGCACATATATACAATGGAATATTATTCAGCCATAAAAAGAAACGAAACTGAGCTATCTGTAGTGAGATGGATGGACCTAGAGTCTGTCATACAGAGTGAAGTAAGTCAGAAAGAGAAAAACAAATACCGTATGCTAACGCATATATATGGAATCTAAAAAAAAAAAAAAAAATGGTACTGACGAACCTAGTTACAGGGCAGGAATAAAGATGTAGACATAGAGAATGGACTTGAGGACGCGGGGTGGGAGGAGGAAGCTGGGGCGAAGTGAGAGTAGTATCGACATATATACTCTATGGAATGTAAAATAGTTAGCTAGTGGGAAGCAGCAGCATAGCACAGGGAGATCAGCTCAGTGCTTTGCGATGACCTAGAGGAGTGGGATAGGGAGGGGGGGAGGGAGGCTCAAGAGGGAGGGGATATGGGGACATATGTATGCATATGGCTGATTCACTTTGGTGTACAACAGAAACTAACACAGTACTGTGAAATAATTATACTCCAATAAAGATCTACTAAAAAAAATAATTAGTGGCTCTTATTATTGTTGTTTTGGTATCCCTGTCTCTCATATTAGCCTCAGTCAGCCACAGCTTGACTCCCTCCCGCACCTGAACAAAAACCTCTCTGGGTTGAATCACCAGTGATTTTGCAGTGGCCATTCCCCATCTCCCTTCCCAGGCAGCCTCCCAGCTTCTCTGCAGTCTTTGGAATTATCAGGGCCAGGTGGAAGGCTCCAGAAGTCCTGCAGGGAATGTCAACCTGTGGCCAGTGGGACGTTCATGGGACAGCCCCACAATGAACAGAAGGGCTGCTATGCGGCTTCTCATGTCCTTGGTGCCCAATGTTTATTGAATGACTAGAGGTTGCTGCCAGGAGGGGCTCTGAAAGTGTAAGGAACAGGACTATCATGAGCTCCAGCGTGTTTGGAAATTGTGCAGGGCTGAGGATCGGTCATTTCAAGGGTGTTCTAAAGGAATTTGGACTGGCAGCCTTTGAGGGCAGGTACCATGTTTTAGGTGACTAGCACAGAGTAGTAGCCACAATTTTCTGTTAAATACACAGGAATGGGGGTGAATGTTCCCATGGAACCAGCGCACAGCCAAGTCTGTGCAGTTATGATGAGGAACAGGGGGTTAATGCTTCTGTGGGGTGAGCTCACAGCTCTGTCTCTGCAGTTCTGGGGAGAAATCTTTTTCCTTTTTAGCTCAGGCAGCCTGGCTCCTGCATTGCACAGAGGGCCTGGTTTGATCTCTTATTCATTACAGAGAATATTCTCTGTTATGGTGAGTGCAGGGGATGGGGAATTTTAGGAGCCTGAGTTTTCACTGACTTTGCCAGCCAGCCTGTTAGGGACCCTGGCACCTCCAATGGCCCCTCTGGTACTGCATTCCTTCTCTCACTCATTCATTCTTCCATTCATCCAGTGTATTGAACACCCATCATGGGTCAGGTCCTGAGCCAGGTGGAGGAGAGGCCAGAAGAAGAAACATGAAAACTGTTTATGGTAGGCTAAATATTGGCCTCCAAAGATAATAGGTCCTAATCCCCAGAACCTGCGAATGTCACCTTATATGGCAAAATGAACTTTGCCGATGTGATCTTAAGCTGGGAGATTATCCTGGATGGTCCAGGTGAACCCTAAGTGTAACCACAAGTGTCCTTAGAGATGCAGGCAGAGGGAGATTTGGCACAGAAGGTGATGTGAGCAGAGAGTGAAGTGATCCTCTTGCTCTTTGAAGATGGAGGAGGGGCTACAAGACAAGAAATCCAGTTGGCCAATAGAAGCTAAAGAAGGCAAGGAAATAGATTCTCCCCTCAGAGGCTCCAGAAGGGACCAACCCTGTCAACATCTTGACTTTAGCCCAGTGAAAATGATTTTGGACTTCTGACCTCCAGAACAGTAAGAGAATAAATTTGTGTTGTTTAAACCACTAAGTTTGTGGCAACTTGTTACAGTGGTGATAGCAAAGTAATATACTACCCTAAGGTATTCAATACCTAGGGGCAGAAATGGACAGCTTTGCACGGGGTTAAGTGCTATTATAGGGTATAATGGAAGGGGGAGGGGTGTCATAGCGGCTGTGACCCAGCCCTGGGGTGGGGAAGGTAAGCCTGGGAGGGCTTCACCAAGGAGGAACTGCTGGCTGAGCTAGATCTTGAAGAATGGGTAAGGATTCAAAAAATCAGCAAGAAAAATAGCACATGCACAGGCAAACCTGGAGTGTGAAATAACAAGGCCCATTTGCGGAACTGTGGAAAGTGAGGAGTGGGTGGAAGTTCAGAGCAACAGGAGATGGGGCTGGTGAGGTGGCTGGGTCAGCTCCTGGAGGGTCTCCATGTCAAGGAGTTGGGATGTGACCCTGCGGGCAGTGGGAAGCTCTTTGGTGAGTTGCATTAATAGCCTCAATTCCTCACTCCTCCTGGTACCCATGCCCCTTGCTAAGTGACTTTGTATATCCATTCATCAAGGACAGAGTATGTTTTCCCACCTCTTGACACAAGTTCAGCCATGTATCTTGCTTTGGACAATAGAATAATACAAATTGACCATGTGTCAATTCTGAGCCTTGCACACTTCTGCTGGTCCCAGGAGAGGATGTGCCCTGGAAAAGCCAGACTAGAGCAGAGCCCCTAGGTTACCCACAGACCATGACTGACCCCAGCCAAGGTCGACTGATCCCAGCCAGCCCACAGATGCATGAGTTTTAACAAATGACAGTTATTCTAAGCCACTGAATTTGGGGTGATTTGTCATGCAGCACTAGCTAGTTGATACACCAATGAAGGGTTCAAAGGAAGAGTGTGACCTGGCTAGATTAGAAAAATCTAAAAATGATCATCTTGTAAAAATGATCACTCAGTGTGGTGAGTAGTGGGAAGTAGTGGGAAGCCTCCAGTGAGGAGGCTTAGTTTAATGGTTTAGGAGAGAGATGATGGCACTGAGCAGGGTGGTAGCTGTGTAAGTAGGAAGAAGCGGTTACATTTGGGAATTTTTTGGGTGACGTTAGGACCAGAAGGACTTGGCTATGGATTGGATCTTGTGTGCGCGTGCATGTGTGCACAATGATGGGAATGCAGCATGATTCCCAGGTTTTTGTCTGAGTAAGTGGGAAGGCTGGAGAAGCAGGAACAGGTTTTGTGGAGGGGAAGGTGTGGAATGATTTTGTCTTAGAGATGTTGAGTTTAAAATGCTTGGTAGAAATGCAAATGTCGATATCAAGGAAGCAGTGGAGAATGTGCATCTGGTGTTCAGGGGGAGAGGTTTGGGGTGGAGGTACACACTCAGGAGTCATTTGGGAACTTGGAGCACCTACATCCATGTGACTGGGTGAGTGTTCCTTGGAGGAGCATGGTGCTGGAGATACTTGCTCGGTGTTGTTGTTTCTATTAGACTCTAAATGCCATGAATGCAGGGCCCTTGTCTGCCTCGTGCATGGCTGGGGGCCAGTGCCTAGGGCAGTGCCTGACATACAGTAGGCGCTCCATAAATGCTCGTTTGAGGAATGAGATAAACGAGTGCCGTAGGGGTTGGTTAGGTCAAGGAAGGGAGAGGTAAGAGTGTGGCGAGGGACGTCCTGTGGGTGGGAAGTTACCTATTTACTGTCCAGGAAGAAATGCTCTCGAGCCTTTTCTGAGTTTCCCACCGCTGTGTCTTTGCACCTGCTGTTTCCTCTACCTGGAATTCCCTGCTGCATGCCCCCTCCCCGCAAGACCCCAGACCCACATGGTCAAATCCTGCTCCCCCTTCCCTCTGAGTCGTTAGGAATCACCTGAGCAGCTCTGCCACCAAGCTCCTTTCTACTGTCCTGTCCACGGGGGGGGGGGGGGGGGAACAAGAGCCTTCTTCAAGCCCCCAGAGTTTCACTAGGTTGGAGGGTCACTTGACAAAACGGGAAGTGAGGTGAGTCTGGCATGTTTCATTTTGGGGTGACCTGTGCTGGGCCCTGGTGATCACATACCCAACTTGCCTTCCATGTGCACACAAACCAGATGTCCTAGATCCTGGCCAGGATGAAGGTCAAGTTAGAAAAATCTACCTTTTCATCATTTTGCAAAATGAAGACATTTTGCTTGTTGGGAGTTTTTTCACCCCTCTTCTGCTCTCCAGGATTTCTTGGGCTTTCTCATCCTCTTGTATGGGAATTTTTCTGGGGTTTGGAAATGCCTCTTAAGCTCTTTCCTGGCCTGTTTCAGTCCCTTAGCATTTGGCGGCTGTGGCGATTCAGCGCTTTGGCAGCTCCTGTGGGTCTGTGGGGCGCTCAGCCCTGCTCCTCCTCTGCCTTCTGCACAAATTTCCTTTAAATCAGGTTTCCCCGGGGATACCCTAGACACCTTCAGACCTTCTCACCCTTCTTTACCGGGGTCACTCCAGGTCCCGGTTCACCCTCACATTCCCATCTGCCCCTCTGGAACCATCTTCCCCTTTGACAACTCAGACGGGAGCTTGCATCTCTCCAAGAGGAAAACGCTTTAAAACCTTCCCTTTCCTAGAGGAGGGGCACTTGTCAGACTAAATTCTGCTTATTTTCCTCTTTGACCCACAGGGGCTGGTACAGCCAAGCTCCTTTGTGCCTCTCAATTCCCCAGCAATGATTTATTGGTTAAATTCTGTCCAGAAAAATTCTTTTAAAAAAATATTGAAATAGATTTGACATATAACACTTTGTAAGTTTAAGGTGTACAACATGTTGATTTATATTTATACATTTTGTCAGTTCTTTGATCTGAGCCTTCTTCATTTATACAGTGGGAACAATAACACTTACCTGCTAGGGTTGTTTCAAGGATTAAATGAGCCCATATATTTGGATGCTCCAAGCCCAGTTCCTGATACCTGCAGGCACTGAGTAGGGATCACCTGGCTCCTCCCTTCCCTTCCTCTTATTCCCTTTCTCCTCTTTCTCTGCCTTCTGGTTATGAAACTTTCAGGAGTCACTTAAGCCCCTACCCCCACCCCACATGCTGCTGGGTGGAAGGTGGGAGGTGGATGACCTTATCTCCCCATGGACAGCCCGGCTGGCTCACCTATAGGGGGACCAACCATCCGGGTTTGCCCAGAACCAAGGCGTTTCTGAGGCATGGGACTTTCAGTGCCAACCCTAGAAGCAGGCTCTACCTGTACTGTCTATTCTGACCCCATCTTGGATGAGGTGTGCAGGGCTGACACCTTTCTAAACCTCATTGTTCCAGGCTTGGCTAGATGCCCTGGTTCTTGACTCTGAAAGCTGGGTTCCTGCGTTGCCCTCTCTCCCCCTACTCCATCAGGGGCCTTCCATCTCCTTCCCCTTGGGAATGGTTCTGAGCTGCGGGCAAGTAGCCCTGGAACTATCAGAGGCACCAAGGTTGATTCCTTCATGCCAGTAGTCACTGGCATTCCCAATAGCTTTCCGGGTTGCTGCCCGACACCACTGTGCCATATGCGAGTCAATTACTGCGCATCTCCCCGGGAACGCATCTTCAATCTGGCTCTGCTGTGATGTTATCAAGACTCTTCCAGCGCTTACCTGTCAGTTCTTGGTTGACCCTGAGAAACAGGTCTCTGGGGAACAGCTGTCATTTCTGCTGCACCGGCCGGAGGTTGGCCTCTTGGGCCAGGCAGGGGATTCAGACGCTCCCCTGGACACTTCATATCAGCTCCAGGAAGCCAGGCCCATGGCCCAGCAGCCTGGACTGTGCCAGCTGGTGATACATCCCCCTGGGAAAGGGCCCATGTGAACAGACCCCTGGGCTCCCCTGGGCATGGATGACCCGGGGACTCTGAGGCCTTTGACTCAGAAAGGCCTGGTTTTCATTCCCAAGTCCACTGTGCAACCTCAGAGCCATTAACCACCCTCTCTGATTTTTCTCCATTCTTTATCTATAGAGGGGGCACGGTAATACCTTGCACACAAGACCACTGAAGGAAAAGCACTCAGCACAGGGCATGTGTGGTACCCAGCAAGAACCTGGTGAGGTCTGGCCCTTTCTTTCCTTCTTTCCCTTGGGAACACGGTCTGTCTTTTCCTTGCCTCACTGCTGTTACCATCCCTGCCAGTATCAGAGGTAGATGGGATAATAATAAGCAAACACAGTCATGATCTGACTTCCTTTTTCACGGGCCTGGAACAAGTTAACCAAATTTGACACAGCCTTTTAAACAAGGATCACTCACACGCAACTTCACTAGGGAGTTGAGGGTGGCACGAGGACTTTGCTGACTCAGTCTCGGGAGGGAAGAGAGGCCTGTGGCCCACCCCCTCCCCCTCCTCCCTCCTTTGCCTGATTGTTGGGGCGGCAGACTGACCTTGGGGCTAGACTTGGCCTCAGGATGCTGTCAAGAATCTCCCTTTTCTATTGGTGGGCTGGTGTCTTGGGAGAAGCCCCTAGTTTTTCTGAGCTTCCATTTGGTCATTGGTAAATTGGGGATATTAATGTCTACCTAATCAGGATTTTGGGGGGCTCCAACAAGATAATGGGCACAAATACTCATTGCAGAAACAAAGTGCTGAGAGCACGGAGATGGGAACGTGGTTGTTACGTGACTTTTAGGGAGGAACCAGTTCGGTGTCCTTCCTTTCCTTATAGCTGTTTCAGGGGCCTGGGATGGGACACAGGAGGGGTAAGTTTTGATGGTAGATGGTGGATCAGGGCAGGATGGACCAGTGAGGGCCCTGGGAGTAGTGGCAGAGGGGGTGCTGTAGACAAAAGGCCCATTGTCCAGTCGTCTGGGGCCCAGCCTGTCTCTCCCTGCCTTGCCCCGCCTGCTTGGCTGCATTGATTTACTTGAAAGTTTTTAATGGGCTATAATTGGAGAAGCCCTGGGTGAGATTTGCATATTGATTTGACATTTAAGTATATGATTAAATAAAAGCTGACTGAGGTCATCACTTGACTAAATTGGCTTAATGAGTGTTGATTACGTTGTGCATGTTAATTTCATTTCCCCTGATTACTCCATCTATCTTTCTCATTAGCACCTTTGACTCAATTGTACTTGATAGGACAAGAAGCCGGACAAGGACCAGCGGGGGGTGGTCCCTGGTCTGTCTGTCTGTCCATCCGGATGTATGCTGAGTCCAGAGGTTCCAAGCCCCTGTAGAATTCAAACTCTCTCTCTTTTTTCTCATTCTCTCTCTCTCCCACCTTCTTTCTCCTAATCACAGAATCTGATCACTAACTCCTTCTAAACAGCAGTGTCACCACTTTGCTGCCAGAGAAATCAGGGGCTGCAGGAGGGAGAGGAGTGGGGCAAGTTGCGAGACCGAAGAGAAATGTCTCCTCTCCCCCTACTTTACACCCTCCCCTCCTGACACACACAAAAATACACCTGCATTGTCTGAGTCCCTTGGGAGTCTGCTGCTCTTCCATAGGTAGCCTAGCATTTCTGAAGATGGGGATCCTTACAGCTGGGTTTGCTGTCTTCTGTTTGCCCCTCCAGACCCACTCTCTGCCCTTCTCCGCTCTGCTGATCTGTATGGACCCATGAGTGGGCTCCGTTACCCTCTGGCTTCCTGTTGGATTCAGCCAATGGGGACCCTCAGCAGGGGGTGGAGGCTGGGAGGAGAGTGAGGCTGGGATATTTCTTTGCCTGGCTCCTCCCTGATCTTGGTCTCTGCCTGCCAGCCTGCTTCAAGGCTCTCTCTTTGTCATCCCTCTCCTTGCCCCTGCAGCCCTAGGGTGGTAATGGTACCAGTCTCCCCCCAGACAAGCCTGATGGAACTGCCTACTCCTGTGGTTCCCTTATGCCCTGCCCATACCTGTGTAAATAGACCCTTCCTTCATAAACTCTCTTTAAATTACCCAATTTGAGTGTGCCATCTGTTTCCTGCTGAGACCCTAACTGATACAGCAGGAAACATATTTTCCCACTCGAAAATCAGGACACACAGGCTGACAAGTCGAAGCGTGACTGTAGAACGCAGGACTCAGTGCACATCAATCCAGCATCACTGCTCTGCCCTGCATCCTGGGTCCCGGCACTGGCGGAGGGTTCACTCACTCAGGACCTCCACCGTCACAGCCCTTCTGCCTCCTCCCAGCAGCCCCTTCTCCTCACTGGCTATACCAACCACTTTGACCCTCCCAGAGCTCCTGGTCCCCACTGGCACCCTCACTCTCAGCAGACAGACTCACTTCCAGCTTCATTAGAAAAAGAGGCCATTATTTGGGAATGCTCCTTAACGTTCTACCCCTTCTCACCAGCCAGCTTATTTGGGGAGGATCATGTTTTCTGAATCCTTTTGTCCAAGATCAATATCCTCCCCTTTGCCCAGTATCCTTTTCCATCCACTTTCCCTAGGGGACCCTCTGTGGTAACTTCCCCTCTATTGTCTCTTTCTCTTCAGCCCAAAGACAGGTACAGATTTCTCCCTCCTCCCCTCCGTCCTCTTCTCCTTTGTAGGCTAATTTCTTGATGAGCCCTCTGTACTCACTTTCTCTTATTCTTCAGCCTTTCTGTCCCCACCCCTGCACAGGAGGCTGCTCTTGCCAGCTCACCGATGACCTCCATGACGACAGCCCCAAATGATGCATCTCAGATGGGTTCCCGGATAAAGGGTCACCAAAAGCAAACCACCTCTCTCCTTTCCTGGGCCAACGTGGAGGTTGTCTCCCCAAATTGCCCAGCATAAGGGGCTTTGGACCTTGGAAGCTGGGAAGGTGAGCTGAGATGTGATGTCGCCTTGACATACCTGTCTGGGTCAGTCGAAATCACTGGGCCAGTCAGCAGACATCTCTGCCTGGGGTCCACCTTCATCCCACCAGGCTTCTGGACATGATGCCACCAGCTCCTCTCTGTTGTGTAGACTTCTCTTCCTTCCCGTTAGAGCATGTATTCCTCCAAAGTTTAACAGGCCATGCACTTGATTGAATCGGTCCCTTCCTCTCCATCCCAGACAGCGCACCCTGGTTCTGGCTCTTACCTGGCCTGTTACAGCTCCCCTGGCTTCCCAACACTCCTGCCAATCCGCCCTCTGCTTACAGCAGCCAGAGAGATTGTTCTGAAGTGCAAATCTGACTCTGTTATTACCCCTCTGCTTGAAATCCTTGGTGGGTCCCTATCACCTACCAATGCAAGGCCAAACATTTTTAGTAGGGAAAAATATGGTCCCAGGGAACTCCTATTTATATGTCAAGGCCCATTCAATGGCCTCTTTGGTAGAGCTGCCTTGACCCCCATTCCCAGTAGAGTTCCCATTCTTTCCTCTGAGCCCCACACCACTTCACTCTTTTCTCTGCCAGAGCACACAGGACAAGATACCATTATGACCTGTTTCTATACATCAACCTTTCCCATTGTCTGGGAGCCTGAGATTATGTCTAACGTTCTTTGTAGTCCAAGGGCCCAGCACTAGCCCTGGCAGAGAGAGTCATTCATTCATTAAAAAATATTTATTTGGGTTTCCTATATGCAAATCATTGTTCTAGGATAAGGCACTGGGGCAGTGAACAAAAACAGATAGAAATCTCTGCCCTGATATGGGGACATATGTATATGTATAACTTATTCACTTTGTTATAAAGCAGAAACTAACACACCATTGTAAAGCAATTATACTCCAATAAAGATGCTAAAAAAAAAAAATCTCTGCCCTCCTGAGCTTACATCCTAGCATGGGGTAGAGGGAGACAGACAATGAACAAACAAAAAAGATGATAGTAAAGAGAGGCAAGTGCTATGTGACTTTTTCTAGGTCCCAGCAAATGAACAGAAAAAGTGGAACTTGAACTCAGTTCTTTGATTCAAGTCTATTGCTCATTTTCCCTCCCCCAAGGTGGTTAGCCGACCCTGATTGTCCACTTCTCTGGAGTATGTGACTTTGGGGTACCTCCCCTAGCCTCTGGATGTCCATTAGTAAAGGAGGGGAAGTCACATTTGCCTGCTTCCCTTGGGGGTTGGAGTTAGTGGCTGTATTAGCGTCCTAGGGCTGCCATAACGAATGACCACAAACTGCGTGACTTAAAGAAACAGACCTCGGGGGATACAATTCAACCTACTATAGTTGGTGTGAGGAGAAGAGAGAACAGACAGGAAAATGCTTGGACTTGAAAACAGGGAGGAAACACTAGACCCGCCTGGGACTGGGGCCAGGCAAGATCTGGCTTCTTCTTTTGAGGCCTTGAATCTGGGGAGGGGACTAAGGCTTCTGGCTCAGAGCCTGGGGAGGGGGGTGTGACAGGGCTTCTGGCTCAACCCCACCTAGCTGGGCTGTAGGTGGAGTGACTCAGAGATGGGGCTGTCAAGCTTGAGGGTGTCCTAGAAATGCAATGCTGTGCTTCTGGCATATTTCCCTCACCTTATAGGGCCGAGAAATAACATTTTTGGAAACTTGGAAAGCTTGAGTTAAAAAAAATTAACCAAAACCTTTTATTTTTCTTTATGGGGAAATATAGAAATTTTGGGAAAATTTGAAACATATGCAATTCTTATTTTTGTAGCACCCTTTTCATACCTAAAGTCACTCTCTTAATTTAGGAGTGCAAACGCAACCTTATGTAATTTGGTTTGCTCAATAAAATTATCATGTTTGATAATTCAATCAAATTCAATCAAAGGCTTGCTCAGACAATAATGACAAATTTGCTAATTGAGTCAAGTTTTCAGTGTTTCAGACTTTGTGACAAATGGAGCTCTGTGCAGCTGAGCTACAAGCATGAGCTTTTCTGAGGTGAGCAGAAAAAAATATCAGTACGATAGAAAGAAGCACTAAAACATAACAACACAACACATATATATGTTCTATATAATACAAATGTGATATATAATATGATATCAATAATAATAATAATATTAAACTGTGTTCAGTATTCTGTAATAACCTATATGGGAAAAGAATCTGAAAAAGAATTGATACATGTATATGTATAACTGATTCACTTTGCCGTACACCTGAAACTAACACAACATTGTAGATCAACTATACACCAATCAAAATTTTGAAAAAAATGAAGAAAACAACAACAGCAATAGCAACAACAACTGTGACTTCCTAAGTGTAAGCTATACGCTCTCATTTCACTTAATCCAGTGAGACAGGTCTCTCCCCATTTTACAGATGAGGAAACCGGGGTTCAGAGAGGTTAAGCCACTTGCACAAGGTTCTACAACCCGAAACTTGTTGTGGTTTCAGATGCATTAGGAGCTGAACCTCAATTCACTTATCAATAAAGACCCTCTCTGTCGATGCCATAAAGTCATCTGCACTGGCCAGGCCACAGAAGTTTCTGTTTCTTGGATCGGTATGTCTCTTGTGTGAGTCACATATGGATGGCTTCTGCATTAGGAAGTAATATGAGAACACAAGGGAACCTTGGGACCCCACAGGAACTAGGACAGGGATAAGGCAAGGATCTTGGGCCCTGCAGGCCAGTTTGAGGATGGAAGACAAGAGAAGCCAGGCTCAGGTGATGGGCACGGCGCTGAGGGCAGGTATCCATGGGAAAGGCAGCTAGAAGAGAGTGACCCAGGAGGCCTGGCATCCCTGGGCCAGGGGCTGCCTGTGTTGGTCTATACAAGGCCAAAGATGATGCTGGAACATGCCCCAGAGGCGAGCTGGACAGGAGTTATTCCTGAAAGTCCACTCCAAGCTTAGGAGATGCTCAGGCTCTTGCTAGAGATAGAGCCGCACACAGGAGACGGCAGATGGGGAGAACCCCAAGGAAGCCAGACACAAAAATTAGATAGGAAGCTGAGGCAGAACAGACCAAAGTCCTGAGCACACCTTGGCCCCGGACACATTGTCTAAATCAGTCTCATTTCTGACCCATCATTGTCCGCAGTTCCTTTATTATATATTTTGTAGCATCTCCAGTGGCTTCTGAGGAGCGTGGGTCCTCAGGATCCTTGCCTTCTCTTCACCTAGGTTTCCTACCCTCTCACCTGGCATGACGGGCACAGCCGACTTTCTTCTGGGCTGTCTGCACCTGACCCAACCCCATGACTCCCCTCCCGTGTCCTCTCCACCCCGAACCACCCAGTTTCTGGGTCCTGGGCGACTCCTCTTGCAGGAGGAGGGAGCTGGTTTCCTGGGCGACAAAATGGGGGAGGAGGCTGGTATTCCTACTGGTGTGGGCTCAGTGGAAGCATATGCCATCCCAGCTGCCCTGTGAATTATTCAGCGGCTGTGAGAACTGACTCAACCCCCAAGCTGCAGTCTTCTCCTGAAGCCTTCCTGCTCTTTCCTCTTCTGCAAGCCCACCACTGCCTCTGTCTTGGGGGCTTAAACCCCTGTCTTAGGCTTCTATCCTCAGGACGCTTGTCTCTGGGTATCTGTGAATCTCTCCCCGCTTATTTCTTATTATTTATTCTTTCTCTCTCTTTGAGCCACTGTTTGCTCTATACCAACCATTGTGCTAAGTATACAGATGTGGAAACTGATACTCAGGTAGGTGAAATAATGCAGTTACGAAGTGACAGAGTCAGAATTTAACTGACTCTGGATTTGACCCCAGAGCCTTGTTCTTGGGTCTTGAAACGGCCCTGGGAGCCATGGAGAGGATTCTCTTCAGAGTCTGCCCTGAGGCTGTCTTGAGAGGGTAATGGATAGAGGGGAGACCCGTGCAGAGGTCGTCCCTGTTGGCTATGGACTGTCCTACCTAAACCCAGAGTGGCCCACCCTCTGCCCAGGCACCTGGGCCCAGGGCCCCCGGAGCTGACTGCAGGTCTGGCCAGAGCAGAGGTTCTTAGGGGGCTTCTGGCTTAGCCACCTCATCTTGCAGAGGAGCAGATGGGCCTACATGTCTCACCGGGAGCCTGCAGGCCTGTCTCCCCTGCACCCCGGCAGTTCTGAGTGGGGACCCCAGTACCGCGGTAAAGGTTACTCAAGGAGAGAACAGAGACGCTTAGTGGGGCCCCAGGGGAGACCTGGAAGGGGTCAAAGGAGCTGTGACCTGAGGCGGCCGCAACTGTGGAGGCCCCGTGGTGGGCCTGAGGTCGGGCCTGGGAAATGGCAGCAGTGCTTCAGCGACCCAAGTGTGAACCTGAGGGGCCTCGCTTCCTGTGAGCAATCCAAGGGCTGCGGTCCCTCAGGGACCAGCGTTCTGAGGGGAGGCAGAAGCTGCCCTTTCCCTGGCTCACTCAGTTCAACCCAAACACATGGTGACATTTTCTCCTGCAACCAGGGACACCTCGCCGCGCGGTTACGTGCTGGGATTTCTGGTGGGACCAGGCTCTGGAGTTTATTACCCCCGCCCTGTTCCAAGTCCCTCATATGGTTGGTACTTATCATTTCATCTCCCATTAGGCTCCCATGCTGCCTGTGACCCATCCAAAGTTGCCAATGGTGCTGCTTTTCTGCTTTGGATGCAGTTTGGGGGTCAAGTCAAGAGAGGGCATCGTCATTGAAATTAAAAAAATGAGCCACCATGTGAGAATAAGGCTTGGGCTGGTTAGTAACATCCATCCGGGAAGACCTTTCCAGGTACCCCCGAAATGTTGCTCTTTGCCAGGGTTCACCTGCTGGGTGAGGCTGGTGGGAGGCTGGGTGCTCGGGACAGAAGGCTAGCTTGCTCAGCTGTGTTACCTGTGCTCTTCTGATGGCTGTGGGGCTTCCCCATCTGCCTGGGTGCCAAGCCTGGGCATGTGTTTTGAATGATTGAGGTCAGCAGGAAGTTGCTTTCGTCCACCTTCCACCTCCCCCTTGCCTTGCTCAAACCATTTCCCTGCCCTTCCTGGGGAGTGTTCCTTGTCTCTCTCCTCCTCCCCTGAGCTCCTCAGCAGTCCTCCTGGAGATATAATTCCCTTACGCTGGATCTTGGGTCTAATGGCTGCCCTCTTCCTTCCTTTACCTGGGAAGGGGGACCGTTCTTGGTTTCTGGGTCACTTCTTTGCCTCTGATCTCTTCCTGTCACTGGGACCTCCCTGGCCTCCAAGACACCCACCCCCCTCCCCCGCTAAAACACCAACCACAAAGCAATCATCCCTGGTGATTACCTTATGTCACCACCCCATAGCACACTTATCCCCTGCCTTCCCCTTTTCCTGTCGCTAAGTACACATGCCCCATCTGAAGCTTTTCAGGCGTTCTGGGTAGTGTGCTGCAATTTGGATAGCTGCCACTAGGTGGACAGTGGGGTCTGGGCTAGAGTCACCTTGAACCGAAAGCCTCTCCATGGTTTTGGATCATTGCGGACATTTAATGTTTTCCCAAACCCACACATCGCAATAACAAAACAAAACAAAAACTGAAACTGTATGGGCAGTCGAATTTATTAAATAACACAGCATAACAACTAACTAATCTCTAATGCTCATATACGAAAAGTGATAGCTAGGTGAGAGCAAGATGTAGAAATAGCCATTTAGGTGAATCAGGCATCCTCATTAGCCCTTTTAACTGTTAATAATTAAGCTTAATTTTACTTTGATGTTTAATTTCTCTCATGCTCAGGGCAATTTAGTTTTGGCCTCTCTGAGGCTTGTCTGAGCCCCTGAGGCCTCTGGTCAGCCAGACGAGGTGTTAAACCCCTGAGCCTTTGCTTTCTGTGGCTTTAACTGCCCTGGTGAAAGAGCCTTATCTGTGATTGCTTTCTGCAAATCCCTGGAAAGGCCTTGGTCTCCTTTGTCTGTGCTCACAGCCCCTCCGTCTTCTCCCTTTCACAGAGGGAAAGAGAGAGGGGGGATCACGCTACATGTGTGCCGCACTTTTCCTGGCTGTCTTTTTTCCAATTAAGAAAAGCATTTCCTCACTCTGATCCCTTCCCCTGGCCAAACTTCTCAACCTTTGGAGATGTGTCTTGTCTCAAATCCCAGCCTGCTTCTAATTCTTGAGGTCTAACCTCATGTTTTTGAAGTGTTTCGGCTCATGTAACCTCCTCCTTGTGGAACGTGGCTCTCTGTTACCACAGCTTAGAGTTAGGGCAATTCCAAATTATTTCAGACTTAGCTTTTTTTGAAACATGATGAAAACTGTGTACTGACATTTAAAAATGAAAATGTATGGTTTGCTCATAGGGAGCTGTGACCACAGGGAATCCCTGATCTGAGAGAGGACGCACTGTAGTCTAGGGGGTCTTACGAGGATTGAGGATCCAGGTCGTAGACCTCACTCCTTTCTGCCCCAGGGAAAACCCACATGTGCTGCTCTTATTGCTGTTGGATCCCCATATCCTGGCAACTTTTACGCCCCAGGTCAGGTGGGAAGAAGGGAAGGAGCTAGGAGCAAGAGAGGAGAGAGGGAGGGACAGAGGCCCCAGAGCTCAGTTCAATTCAATTTAGCTTAAAGCACCAACTAAGTGGCAGGCTTCGTGCAAAGTGCTGGACATTTAGAGCTTGATAGCGCATATAATTTGCAGGGTGCAGTGCAAAATGAAAAGGTGGAATTCCTTGTTCAAAAATTATTAAAAATTTCAAAATGGTGACAACAGAGCATTAAGCCAAATGCAGGTGAGAGAGGGGCTAGACGCATCGTAAGTTGCCTCGGGGTCCCGAGGAACACAGCTGGAAAAACACTGAAAATGGAGCCTGAGGTAAGGACCTGGGTGCAGGAGGTTATTTGGCGGACGATCCCAGGGAGCAGGAGTGAGAGAGCAGGGAGACAGAGGCAGGGGAGGAGGAGAAGTCAAAGTAAGAGTAAGTTAGCAAGGTTTCTTAGGGGGGCAGTGGGAGCACGACCTCAGCAGCCCCCCTGAGAGTGCCCCCAAATCCTCTGCCTGGAAGACAGGGAGCTGAGGCATGTCTCCACCGACTCCCAACCCCATTGGCTGAAGGGTGCCCCTGGGGACACTAGCTTTCTCGCATGCCTGAGTTGAGCTTTTCCTACAACCAAGCGAGCCCCCAAGCTCCTGGGATGTTTGAAGAAGTCCTGGGGCAGAGGAAGGAAGATGCCGGCAGTGCCCCACTGAGGTGGGGCTTTTATGTGCCCGATGGGCCTGAGCTTGCAGGTGTGGATGCCGGCAGAGGTGGCTGAGAGGAAGTGACACTGGGCTGAGAGGCGTCTGCTGCAGACTTTTGAGCAGGGGAGGGATGGGTCATTCTGCACGTTGGAGATTTCCCTCTGGCAGCTGGTGAGCACTGGGTCAGAGGCCACCCCAGGAAGAGGGGCGGGAGCCACCTTGTTTGAACCCTCAAGCCCCTCGAAGACCATGCCCCACACCTCCCTTGCTGTAATAATTAGTTCCAGGCCCTGGTCCTCCCGGGACCTAGTTATTTCCTCTGCTGCCGCAGCGATCAGGGGCCAGGCCTGGGCTGATTACATCTCCCCGACCAGCGGCTGGTGGGTCAGCTTGTATGAAGTTGCTGCCTAAGCAGCCTGGCGCCTTCCCATTTGTCACCAGCATTAGCGCTCACGCAGTGACCTACCCGGTGTTGGGGAGAACAGGTCCCGGACGGCCAATGTGGACTTCCAATTTAGTACTTCCTTCCATTTACTAGGGAATCACCCCTAAAGAACAGCATTTATGGAGCTTACAAAGGCCAAATTAGATTTCAGATTCCACTTCTGTGCGTGGGTGACAGGCCGAGAGCAATGAATTAGCGGGGAGAAAACTGCAAACGCCGCAATTGCGCAAGGATGCGCTGGCTTGTCCTCTCTCCCGCAGCCCCTCCGGGTCTTATTTCTCTGCAACAGCCTCTGCCACTGGTTCAGTGAACTTTCTTTGCAACTGTCTCTTTCTGGGCCTCCCTTGGACTGTATGTGTCACTCTGCATCTTAGACATCTTCCCTGGGTCCCCTCACCCCTTCTCTCTCCCTCTGCTTCTTGTTGGTGTTTCCTTGTTCCTAACTCCTAGATCTTGTTCTTTGGGTCTCTACCTCGTTCTCTTTTGGTGGCCATCTTATTTAGCTGATGGAGGCCTCTATTCTATGTGATCAGAGGGCTACAGCAGAGATAATGTCACGTGTTCACCAAATCCTATATTATCCCCTCCCCGGGCAAACTGGAAGACTCTTAAAAGGGATAACGTTAAGTTGAGACTCAAAAGATGAACAGAAGCCAGCTATCTGATGAATGCGAGAGGGTAGGAGAGAGCAGCCCAGGCAGAGGGAACAGCTGAGAAAAAGGCTCTAAGGGGACAACAGCTGCACCTGGGGACCAGTGACTGGATTTGGTAGACAGAATTATCTGTCCCAACTCCTCACTCCCCTGTATTATTTTATACATCCACACACTTGCCATGGCCTCTTGGCAGGAGCATGCTTTCCACTGTTTTAATTTAGGGCTTGATCATGTGACTTGCTTTGGCCAATGGGATATTAGTAGACATGATACAAGTGGAAGCTTGAATTGTACTTGTGTGGTTGGGCTTGTGCTCTGCCATTGCTAAGAAAAGGACGTGTACCAGAATACCCCAGAAGAATGAGAAATGTGTATAGGAGACCTGAACTCAATTCATGTCCTGGAGCCAAGCTCAGCCAAGCCCAGGCTAGATCAGAAAAACTCCAGCTAACCCATTGACCTACTTGTTGTTGTAGGCCATTGAGTTTTGGGGCTGGTTTGTTACGCAGCATTATTGTGGCACTAACTGATACACTGAAGCAGAGTGAATGACGTGGACAGTGGGCTGGGATGAGGCTGGAGAGGTGGGCAGAGTCAGTTGATGCAGCATATGTCAAGACATGGTAGGGACTTTTGATGGGAAGCCTTGCAGGACTTTGCTTTATAGGTATAGGGGTTATTGGTGCCATTGTGTAGATGGGAGAAAATAAAGCCCAGAGAATTTAAGCAAGTTGACCAATATCACAGAGATAGTAAAGTGACAGGGTGGTATCAGACTCCAGATCTGTCTGAGCCACTAAATGGTTGTTTTGATTCCTCCCCCTTGGGTCAATTCCATTTACCTAAGTTTCACAGTGTGACATTCTCTGATCATCTCCAAGCTCTTTGGTGCTGACTGCTTCTCCTTCCCTCCTTCCTTCCCTCCTTTCCCATGACTGTCCACGTGACCACAGGCCAGCCTTCTGCTCTTTTCTGCTGTCACAGTCCCTTGTAGACCACCAGCTCTGCCCCACCTCCCCACTGGCCCAGACCCCTGCGTAGCCAGGTCTTCATCTCCCCACCAATCTGGTCTCCTGGCCCTATGACACCACTGGCCAGCACAGTCCTCAGCCCTGAGCAGGCTCCACGCCTGCTCTCTCCTCTCCCACTCCTGGCTGCCAAGTGGTGCTGAGGATAATGCCAGAGTTTGGTTCACAGGTCAGTAAAAAGAGCATGGGCCTTGGCATCTAACTGCCTCAAGTTTAAATGCCAACTCTGCTGCTCAGCAGCTGTGTCACCTTGGACAAGTTACTCAATTTCTCTGACCCTCAGTTACTTTTGTCTGTTCATAAGGGATGATGAGGCCTCCCTCATTGGGCTTTCATGAGAATGAAATAATTTACACAGTGGCACTCAACAAATGGGGGTTATTGTAGTTGTTGTGGGTAATGAGAATGGTTTCCAGTGTCATCTGGGCCTCACTGCCCTATGGCCTTCATTGCGCCCAGCTCTGTCTGTCTTCCTATAATATGTCCTCAGCTGCTCACAAGCCTGTCCACCCTCTTCCCACCTCCATCCCCCTATCACTGTCAGACTCTGCAGACAACCTCAACTTGACCTTTACTGTGTAGGTCAAGGTCATCAGACATGGGCTCCCTCTATTTCCGTCCATTCCCCCTCAGTGTTCTCACCCCCACCCTCTCTCAGAAGGAAGGGGTCCTTCTCTTGGTCGGGTCCCCGACCCTTGCCATGAGCGCCTTGGATTAGAGCCCACCAACCAGCTCCAAGACCCTCCTCCATCAGTTAGCTTCTTAAGTCTTCATTTCTTTGTCCACTTGTTCATTTATTCAACATCTCCTCCTCTTTCTCCAAGTCTGGATTAAACCCTCAGCCGGCACATTTGCTCAAGCTTTTCCTGACTAAAAAGCCCCATTTCTCACCTCTCTTCACAGCAACACTCTATTGTCCGCATTTCCTGCTTTCTCACCATCCACACTCTCTTCACCTACTCTATTCTGGCTTCTGTTTCCAGCTAAGCAACTCTTGCCAAAGTCACCAGTGACCTACGTACCAAATCCAATGACACGTGTCAGCCCTCATCTTACTAGATCTCTTGGCAGCATCTCACAGTCAGCTCCTTTGCTTTCTGCAAATTCTCTCTTCCCCTGTTTCAAGACACCTACTTTTTCCAGCGTCTCCCCTCCCCTCTCATCAGCTCCTTCCTCTGATTCCTACAGGTCTTCTCAGGGATTAGTCCTCAGCCCCCCTTTTTTTCCCTCCTTAGGAGTGGCATCTAACTACACAACATTAACTACTGTATGGCCTCTACGTTGCCTTCTAAATCTATGCCTTCAGTCCCGACCTCACTCCTGTGCCCCAGGCTGATCCAGCCAACTGCCCACTGGGTACCTCATAGGTGTCCTGCCTTCTCCAAACCTGTCCTGCCATTTGTGCTCTGTACATATGTTAGTGGTACATTCCACATATTCCTTGGGTCAGAAATATCATCTTTACCTCCAACATGTAATCAGTTGCCAAGTCTTGTCAAGTTGATGTCCCAACCTGGTTGAGACCCTACCTCCCCTCCTATATCTCCCAGGAAACTTCTCTGACCCTCTAGAGAGGCAGGGCCCCTATCGCATGCATTTATAGTTCTGTTCTTCTCCTGGACAGCACTTAGTCACGTTTGCAATTAAATAAATCATCATATATTTAGCTGTTTAGTGTCCATTTTCCTAGCAGACCATGAGGGTAAGGGCTGTTTCTGTCCTGGTTGTCTCTGTATCCCCAGTACCTGGTGCCTGGTGTATGTTAGGGGTTCAATAAATACATGTGGAGGGCATGGGCAGCGATGGGGAGGGACTCTAGATTGGGGAGGGGTGGGACAAATGCCCTGGGGTTGGGTGCTTACATAAAAAAGCACAAAGTAGAGCAAGATGCAGACCCCTGAACCCCTTTGCCCATGTCCCCCTCCAAAGCCCCTGGAAACAGCGCTGCTGAGCCTTTTGTTCTATTGACAGGAGGTGAAGCAGCTACAAGCTCCTTAATCAGCTCTCTACAAACATGGGGAAGCCTCATTAATCCCAGTGAACGGATGATCTATTGTTTCCAGCTCAGGTCTCTGGTGGACTGGCCTTCCTCTGCAGAAGCAGAAACCCCCATGGGCAGGAATGCCCCTGCAGTTGATCCACTAAGCCGTGGGTATAGTACCCCTGGTGGGGCTCTTGACCCAGGTGATACCTGGACTGAGACTAGGACTGATCCTCCACAGACAGCCACTGCTCACCTGTCAGAAGGACAAAATTGAAAAGTTGGATAATATGCCATGTTGCTGGGGAAATGGGCACTCACACGCACTGTTGGCCATGGGGTGTGTATATGTGTGTGTGTGTGCGTGCATATGCAGAGGTGTGCAATTTGGTAGTATGAGTGATTAAGTTCGTCAGCTCTGGAGCCAGACTAAGTTAAAATCACGACATTGGCACTTGGCAGCTGTGTGAGCTTGGACAAGTCACTTACCCATCTCCATGCCTCAGTTTTCTCATTTGTGATGTAGGGATAATAGCGGTACCTCCTTACAGGGTTATCGTGAGAACAGAAAAGTTAATATATGTAAAGGCTTGGTTTAGGTCATCTTCTATCTGAGAAACCCTACTCCTTCTCTCCACCCCAAACTAGGGCCCAAAGGGTTGCTATGGAAACCGTGGGGTGGAGAGCAGGGCTCTCATTGATTTCTCTTTGGCTGGTGCTTTTGGGGTCTCCTTAGAAGTGAGACTCAAATCTCGGCAGCTCTGCCGCACTGTGCAGCTGCATCCTGTGCCTTCATGGCTTGGATTAGAGGCCAGGAACTCTGGGTTCTCATACTGGTATTGCTTCTGGCTTGTATGAACCTGACTTGTATGAGTCAGCTTTCCCTCTGGGCCTCAGTTTCTCCATCTGTACAATGAAGAAGTCAGCCTCAAAGGGAAATGCATTTGATTTCATATGCCACTTCAGATCAACTGGACCTGTAGACTTGGACTGAGAAGAGTTCTGAAACTGTGACCAGGTTATGTAGGAAAGAGTATCTGCAATCGATTAGTGATGTCTGTAATGGACATGGGATGGAAGAGCAGAGCTTTCTGTGCCTTGTATTTACCATCCCTAAGCTAGATGCTTGATTTCTAAGGGGTCCACCTTCTTGATCTAAAGCTTTCAGTGTTATGAATGTTCAAAATGAGACTCATTAACATCTAGATATAATCTAGGCATTAGTTCTAGGAAGTCCTTGTCACTATGCTTCAATATTATTCAGGTTTGAGGGGGAAAAGGGGTCTTCTAAAGCTCTGTCCCAATTACCCATAAATATAGCTGGTGGTCACCATGAAAGGAAGAGAGACTTTGGCTCTAGGGAGTGGAACCCATACAGGGGCTGGGGAAGCATGTGAGGGGGCAATGACTAGCCTGGGAGGGGGTCAGGTGGCAAGCATCATGGAATTCCAGGGAGCAGGCAGGCCTGAGAGAGTTACCTGTGAGTTTTAAGGTCTGGGGCCAGAGGGATAGTAGGCAGTGAGACCAAAGGAGCCAACCTTACAAATGTGCCTGGGACTGATTCTGCTCAAAGCAGGACTGGTGTAGGGTTGGGACATAGGAGGCCTTTTTGGGAACTTCTTCCTGTAGACTCCAGCTCCAGGCTGTGGCCATATTTCCCTCCTCTTAACAGAATTCACTCCTGGACAGATGAATTGGGCAGGAAGTAAAAGCCAAGAAGAATTGACTGGGGTTGGGGCTGCAGACTTAAAATAGAAAGCTCTGAGGGTAGACGGAGATATTCTGGAGCCTGCATGGTCGTTACAGTTGCAAGGTTTGCAGGAGGGGAGAGTCGAAGGGTGTGAGTAAAGGGTTCCATTCCTGGCAGTGGTGGTTTTGTTGGAGGACATCTGTCATGCTCTCTAATGTTTCCCAGCCTGCAGGCAATTTTTGAATCCATAAAGTTCATAAGCACAGTGCTCATCAACAATTAAGCTCATGTAACCATCTCTCTCTTTATAAATTCATTGAAAGTTAGAAGAATGAATTCCATTGTTCTTTAAATTTATTGTCTGCTAACTCAATCATGGTTCTTTTAGTAACAATTGTTTCTGAACTCAGGAACTCCTAACTCAACAAAAGTGTCAGAAAATGAAGTTGATAGCTTAAAAAACTTTATTTTACACCCAGCAAGTACCTTTTCACATCTAAGCATTTTCTACACTAAGGCGCTAAACATAAAAGTAAAGGACACAGTCTATACAGTTCTATGGCTGCTGTCACAAATAGCTACAGTAGTCAGACAGACCTGGATGTATGGTTGTTCCCCTGCCCTCCACTGCCACATACTGGTTGTGTGATCTCAGGCAAGTAACTTAACCTACCTGTACCTCAGTTTCCTCATCTGTAAAATGAGTATGATAAAATCTACCTTGGAGGGCTGTTGTATGATTTAGTAAGGTAATTGTACATAAACCACACAGCCGAGGAGGGCCTCACACACAGAAGGTGCTTAACAAATGGTAGCTATTATTATTTTATTATTGGAGTAAATGCAAATTCACAGTAACATTTAGTTGCAGTAAAGCATGACTTCAATAATAAATGCAGTAACATCTAGATGCAAAAACATAAATACAGTAACACATAGATACAGTAATACAATTAGAGTCCTACACACAGTAACAGAAGCAGTTACGTGGATATAGTAACATATAGGTGTAGTAATATAATTGCAGTAACCCAGTCACAGTTATGTATACACATAAAAACTTTTAGCGACACTAAAGTAGATTATTTATTACTTTATTTAAGTAACAGAGCTACAATATCAGGATACAACATCACACAACTGCAGCAATATATATGTTACAGTAGTGTACAGATATATTAAATTAGATACAATAAAAATAGATACATTTAGTCACAATTAGAGTGACATTCCTTATAAGGGATAGATAGCTACAGTAATACATGGATCCTATAATATGGTTGCAATATCTTCTAGGAATTGCAATGTATAAGTACAGTAACATGTAGACAGAGTAATACACAGTCACAGACCTGTAGGAACACTGATACAGATGGGCAATGTTGCATCTAGCATTCTCTCTGCCGTTGGGGTTCTTACCCTTTTTGGGTCAGAGCTTTTCTGAGAATCTGTTGTTCTTAGGGAAAAAACCCCAAACAAACCCAAATTTTCCCAAGTGCACTTATAAATGGCAAAATTCTGTGCCCATGTAGCCCTAGCTCTAGTCTGGTATTTAATGTTTAGGTGTCCTGGATTCAAATATTTGAGAATCAGAGCAAGGAGAAATAATATCTCAAGAGATCAGACTTCAGTCCACAGGCAGGCATAATGCAGGCTGGTTTCTTAGTCCTCTTCCTGCTTACTGGACTCTGATTTGATTTGGCATTTAGGTGACCCAGACTTCTGACCTACTGGAGGAAACAGACCTATCTCTCTTTCTCTCTGATCATGGTTTTGAAATCCAGCTACTCTTGTTTCATAACCTTATCTCTGCTGAGATCAGCTTTGTCTGAGCAAAAGTCTCTTTTGACCAGTATCTTGCAAAGCCTCAAAGGACATTTCCAAGCAGCCCATGCACAAGCTGGTTGATTCTTTTGTACGGGGATGTTGGCAGCTCCTGCAGCCTGGCTGGTGCATAGAGCAGCGTTGGAAGAGGAGTAACTACTTAGAGGCAAATGTTGTCTGCTGGAGCCAAAACGATAGACTTTTTCCTAATCATACTTACCTGGCCCAGTTTGACAACCCAAGTCCTGACTTGCTGTATCAGTTAGCTATTGCCACATAACAAAATATCTCAAAGCTTTGTTTAAAGGAATACACATTTATTATTTCTCATGTGTTTGCAGGTCAAGAGGACGGTTCTTCTGATCTGGGCGAGGCCTTGCTGGTTTCGGCTGGACATGCTCATCCGTCTTTGTTCAACTGGCTGGTCTAGGATGGCCTTGGCTGGGGAAACTGGTCCAAATGGGGGCTCTTTCAATGTGTCTCTCACATCCTTCCAGCAGGGTTGTTCACATGGCAGTGGCAAGATTATGAGCGACAGGGGGAGAGGGGAAGGGGAGGGGGAAGGAGGAAGGGAAGTAAGTAGAGGGAGGGGGAGAGGGAGAAGTGTACTGTCCCTTCTGCTGCATTCTGTTGGTCACAGCAAGTCACAAGGCCAGCCCATATTAAAGGAGTGAGAAAATAGATTCCACTTCTTGATGGAGGGAGCTGCAAAATCACACGGTAAGGGTATCGACACAGAGAGGAATAGAAGGTGGGAGACATTTTTGTAATGACTCAACCATACTTGCTTTTCAGGGGTGATTGCTGGGACCCCTGCAAGCCCTCCTTTGGATCTCTGAGCAGAACTAAAGCTGCGTTTTGGGAGAGATTTCCAACCCTTTATGCCTGATGCCCAACTCCGTGTGGGTAGCAGGGCACATTATATGGTCCCTAACCCTCATAAGCTCCTCCTTCCCTTGGCTGATTTGCCCTAGTTACCTGACTTACCCGACTCTGACACAAAGGGGTGTCTCCATTGGCTTCTAGTGACCTGCACCTTACAGGCTTTTCCCCAAACAGTGATCTGGGCCACATTTCCCTACTGGGAATTTGAAATCTGGACTCAGAGGTCTTGGAACAGTCAGTGGTGAGAGGAAGTTCATGATGTAGAACCAGGACTCGGGGAGAGAGCAGAACAGACTCCCTTCTCTCTCAGAAGGGAGAGAGCCACATGAACCAGAAAGGAGGTGGAGGGAGAAGCAGCCTTGTCCTTTTGCTCTCCTGCTTCCATAAAACTTGGGTGAACTTTATTTTCTGTCTTTGAATCCAGTAAAACCTCTATTTCCTTATAATACACTCCTCATTTTCACTTGAGAAAGTCTGATGTGAGTTCTGTTTTTTTGCAACCCGTCACTGCTGATGATAGCACCCCCTTTGGGAGGGAATGCAGGCCACACAGCTTCTTTGGCAGAGTGCTCACCTGGAGGCCACCCAGCTGGAACTCCCAGCTCATGGGCATCCTTCCCTAGATGCCAGAGCATTTGCCCTCCTGGGTCCTCACTGAGAGCTCAGCCTTGGAAGAACTAGCTCTCTACATCTAGCTTCTGCCCCAAATCAGAGAAACAATTGATATCTGAGAGAGAGTTGAAAAGAGGATCATTGATACTCATTTCTGAACATACTACAATCTTTACCTTAGGGAGAGAGCCGTATAACTCACTAACCACAAAGATGATTTCTCTAAACTAGGTCTGAATATTCTTCCTTTTACCTTTATATAGGGCTAACACCTGAAAATAATTTCTACACTTTTTACACTCTCATTGAAAGCATTGTCAGTTAAATATTCTCTATATAAAGTCCTATGTGATCAATTTCTTTAAGAATTCACTGACAGATAAAAGTTTTGAAGAACATTTTATGAGAGACATCCAATCTTTTCTTTTTGCCATGGTCGCCAGGAAGCTCACACACCCAAATTTCCCACTTGATCATTTGCAGACAGTTCCCGATAGTTTCCAATGTCTGTCTGAAATGTTCTCTGGCTGTGGGAATGTGCTTTGCAACCTTCAATCAATGAAGGATGAGAGTTGATGGATTATATATATATGAGATTACATGTGTATGTATTTCCTATTGCTGTTGTAATACATTACCACAGACTTAATGGTTTAAAACAACACAAATTTATTATTTTACCATTCTGGAGGTACAAAATCTGAACTGGGTCATAAGGGCTAGTTAAGGTGTTGGCAGAACTGTATTCCTTCTGGAGGCTCTGGGGGAGATTCTGTTTTCTTACTTTTTCTAGCTTCTGTAATCTGCTTTCCTTGGCTCACGGCCCCTTCCTCCACCTTCAAAGTCAGCAATGTAGTATCTTCCGATTTATCTCTCTGACTCTGACCCTCTTGCCTCTCTCCCTTAAGAACATCTGTGATTATATTGGGCTCACCAAGATAATCCAGAATAAACTCCCCATCTCAAGATCCTTAACTAATTACATCTCCAAAGCCCCTTTTGCCATATAAGGTAACACATGCACAGGTTCTTGGGATTAGGATGTGGACCTCATTGTGGGTCCTACCACAATATATATATTCAGCCTACCACTATATGTATATCTCAGCTTCCTTGCCCCATTGATGGGACAATTCTGAGTTGTGTTCTGTAGCCTCACAGAGGATCGCCCTGGAACATTGAACCCAGTTGCTCACAGCAGTAACCCACTCACGGATACATCTTTATTAGTTCTCTTGTCCGTGTTCCCACTTCCTTACATGATCCCTGGGATCACCTCTCAAATAAACTCCTTGCACCTAAACTTTTGTCTCAGTGTCTGTTTTGGAGGAAACCCAAACTGAAATAGGAACCATATTGTCCTAGATGTATTGGTATAATTGCCTCACCCTCCTTCTTTGCCTTCCTCTGAACTTCTTATTTTTAACCACTTTATTATCTTTTTAAAAAACCAGCATAATGTAGAAAAAGAACATGAGCTTTGAAGCTAGAAAGATATAGGTTCAGATGCTAACTCAATTTCGTATGAAGTGTGTGTTTTAAAATATTACAAGTCGCCAAAGTGTCCTCTGAACCATACAAAATACAATCCCCTCCCCACCCCCTGGTTAGTGCGTTATTGGAGCAAAGTGCATTTCATGTTACTCTGATTTCTTTAAAATTGATAATCCACTTATATATACTCTAGTGTGCAGGATATTTGCTTCACCAGAGCATTTATTTAATGATCAATGGGATACAGGGATTTACCAGGGTGTGTATTTTGTTTAATGAGAACCCCTAGTTTTGCATTATTAAAACCCATGTTTCTCCCATATTTAAAATTATCAGAGCATCTGTGCATAGGCCTCTGAAATACTTGTCGGGTAGTGGGTGGGGATTACATGCTGACTGGGCAGGGGCAGCGAGGATCTGATCTTTATAGAGTGCATCACCTGGCTCTGTAGGACCTGTCCATGGTCCTGATATGGGCTTCAAAGCAAGAAACAGCTGTCTCCAAAGTGGGGTTTTCAAGATGATATTTTGGAAGTGGGAATAAAAGATTAGAACTGCAATTTACATTGATTTATCTATTTAAATATAAGATCCAAGTTCATCTTTACTAATAATTAATATATGGATTGACACTAGTGTCCTGTCATATGTCAGGCAGTCATAGGGCATGGAGGGGCTGAGGTACGCTGAGGGAGGTGTGGAGCTCCATAAGGCAACAGGGTTAATGGTGGTGCCTGACCTCATCTGTCACTTCTGGTTATATATTTCCAGTTTATATGTGGCTGGCTAAGGGACCTATGGATTATGCCATCCAGTTTGATTTTAAGTAAACTTTTAATCGAAGTATAATTTATATACAGAAAAAGTGTACAAATTATAAGGGTACAGGTCAATGGATTTTTATGAAGTGAGCACATTCATATAACCAGCACCCTGATTAAGAAACATAAAATTGCCAGCACTCCAGAGGCCATTCTTATGCCTCCTTTTAGTCACTACCAGCCCTATGGTAACCCCATCCTGATTTTTAACACCACATATGAGTTTTGCATGTGTTTTTTTTTTCTTTTTGGGGTTAATATATTTTATTTCTTAAGTACTTCATTTATCTGACTAAAACAAACTTTCCCAAGTACTTAATTATTATATCGCCAATAGATTACGTTCATAAATACAGCAAATCTCAAATCATTTTAAATGTTCCAAAACAATATAGAGACTTGGTGAGATTTCGACTTAAAATTCAAGTCTAAATAAAATATTCAACGCTCTTTAGTTGGTTTTACAAGGTAAACCTATCAAACTAAAAGGCAAATTCTCCTCCATATGTTAAGGATTTAAAAACAAACTGCATAGATTCCTTAGAGCAAATATAGTAGTGTTGCAGGTTCCATGTTCTTAAACATGCCTATCCTTCATTCTAAGTTCTCCAGAGTTAAAAGATGCTTACCTATCAAGGAAACAATTGATGCTGCACATATATTTTGGAGGTTGCCTTCTCAGATGGTTGAGATGGTAAAACAGCCAGAAGCATTGATTGGGCTACTGACTGGATTCTAAGAAGGGACCCATAAATTCCTATTTGTTGTCTCTGAAAACCCTATCATGAGGCCTCCATTACCTAAGAAGGTGGTCACCCAGCTCACATCCCTGAGTTTGATGCGCTTCAATACCCAACTGCATTTTCTCAGACATCTTGAACCCCACCTAGGCTGTCAGATACCTTGATTAGGTTGTGCATTTCCTTGGCTCTGAAAACACTTAAAAAGTCTTTCCATCTTGAAGATTTCTGCTTTCTTTTTATATTCTTCCTTTCTGGGAGGACCACAACTCTCAGAGGTATTAAGATGACAGCTGGGTGAATGCAGGACTTCTCTCACAACTTTGATATGTAGTCACAATTCCTAAGGTTCCCCTGGCAGGACTCTGATCTCATCCATAGCTCACTGTCCTGTCCTCCACTCCACACAACCCCTCTAGTTTTGCATGTTTTTGAACTTTGTGTAAATGAAATCATATATATGAATGACTTCTTCCCTTCAGTGTTACATTTGTGAGGCTTCTTCATGTCACACTGCTATTGTAGTTCATTAATCCTCACTGCTACATAACATTTCATTGCATGCATATGTCCATTCTCCTGTTATGGACATTTTTGGTGCTTCTAGTGTTCGGATATAAAAAGCAGTGCTGCTAAGAACATTTTTATATGTGTCCTTTCATGAGATAATTCAATTTTAACTGAAGTAGCCCTCACAAAATGGTCACGTGGCTTTAAAACTTCTTGCAAGGATACCATGAATTGAAGATAATACTAATGAATGCAAGCACAAGCAAACAGCTAGGAAATGGAAAGCTGATACTTTTACTCTAAATAGAATGTTTGGGGTTAATAATTTAATCAGATCCAACAAGAAATTAGACAAAAAAGGAGGAAAATTTTAAGAAGACTCTGCTGTGTGGATTTATACACTTGACCATTAATGATAAACCTTGAGATATTTGCTAGTGAGTGTGATGTGTCTGCAGTTAGCATGGGTGGACGTCATTGGTGCCATGCACCAGATATTTCTGATTCTCTTCCCAAGCATATGATAGAATTGACTTCCTGGTCTGGTTCGGGTTAAATTTCACCGCGTGACTTATTTTGGCCATTGAAATGTGAGCAGAAGTGATGGATGTCACTTTCAAGCGAAGCTTTAAGAGCTAGTGTGTGATTCATCACAGTGTCTCTCCATTTTGCCACAAGGGCTGGGAATGTTCTGGAAAGAAGCTGCTTGGTCAGTCTGGGTCCCACAGTGAATATACTGTGACTCAGAGCCACAGCTGACCTGTGATGTACCTTCCACATGCAATAAACCTGTATTGCTTTAATCCACAGATACTGTTATCATAGCATAACCTAGCCTCTCCTTGCTGATACAGTAATAGCCTTAAAAAACAAAGACTCAGAACACAAAGACAAACCTGTAATTTTGTTTTCAATGATGTCTAAAGTTATATGATGCTCCCTCCGGTTCTTTATATTAGTTCTGATACTTTGTGACAAATATTTAGATGCCTCTTTTGAGATTTTCTCACTTAATAGTGAAAGTTAAAAAGCCACATATCAAAAAATATATATAAAATAAAATAATATAAAATAAAATAAAATTACTGCTTCAAAGAAATTTTTTTAAAAAAGAAAAGCCACATACCATCAAGAAAATGCTTGTACTTCTTTCCTCAGGCAAAATGGATGAAATAATCCAACAGAAAACAATTCATGGGCAAACTAAAATACATTCGTTTGTCAGCGAATATGGTTGGAAGATGCAAAGAGAGTACCGCTGAAGACGTGAGGTAACAAGTACTAGAACAAATTTTGCAGCTCCGGAGCTTTGCTCCACAATTGGATGAAAGTACAGATGTTTCTAACATGTCTCAGCTTATGGCATGTGCCAGATTTAGGTCTCAGTAATGAAATACACAAAGAATTACTTTTTTATGAGGTGTACTGGAGAAGAGAGAGTTTCAATAACCAATGACTTATTTAATAAAAACAGTTTTATGGAAAAAACTGTATAAATATAACCACTGATAGAGTGGGTGCTTTAACTGCAATACACGAAGGATTCCAGGTTAAGGTTATAGAGATTACTCCAAACATGAAATTCACTCAAAAAAGAGCTGTTGAAGCCAAGAATTTGAGGCCAGAAGTGCACAAAATGATGCAGGATGTCATTGATGTGGTTTATATTATAAAAATAAGACCTTTAATATATAATAAAATCCTCACAGGATTTTGCAACAAGCATATAGAGGTTTGATTATTTTGTAATGAGATATACAGGTTTGATGGCTGTCTTTCGGCAAACTATTGTAATGATGTAGGGAACTTAAAGATGAGTTACGCATTTTTTTTTACAAAAGAGAAATGTTTCAAACTTGCCATTTTTATAATGACAACTGGCTGTCAGTAGTATGCTATACAACCAATTTTTTAAAGAATATATGTTTAGTTTTGAAATAATTTTATGTTTAAAGAAGAGTTTCAAAGATAGTACAGAGAGTTCCTGTGTACTATTTTCTCAGTTTCCCATAATGTAACTTCTTACATAACCAAGGTGCATTTGTCCAAACTAAGGAATTAACACTGGGGCATTACTATTAACAAAACTCCAGAGTCTATTCAGATTTTACCACTTTTTCCACTAATGTCCTTTTTTTTCTGTTCTAGACTCCAATTCAGGATATCAGATTGCATTTAGGCAACAGATATTTTGAAAGAAACACACACACACATTTTCTCTGAACCCCCAGGGTATGTTTGATATGTAAGCAATGACTGAAAGCTAAATTACTGCCTGAAAGGAGCAAGTGTTATGAAGAGAGGATTTTTAAAGCAAACATTTGGAAGTGTTTCCATTGTTTTGTGATTTTTGTGATAGGAAATGATATACCTACATCACCTAAACAACTCTTATGTATGCTAACTTTAAAAACTTGGAAACAGAATTTTTTAACCTGTTAGAAAAAATCTTTCAAAGTGTTTCAGAACCTGTTTGCTAAAAATATAAACATGTAACACCTTTTGATTAGTTTGCAAGAACCACTGATTGACATCAGGGAAGATGGAAATTTTCTTGATGAATTTCAACAAAAAACTTTGCAGACTTGGTGGATAGGAATGAAAAATAACGATGAGGATTTAGTAAGCACAGCCAGCATCACTGTTTTCCCATTTGGATCAATGCATCTTTCCATGGTATCTTTTCCTTTCCCCAGCCATAACAGCAATTAAAATCAAGTATCAAAATAATCTGAATTAAGAACCAGACCTTTGAGCCTCTGCATCAACAAGACTTGCTTTTTAAAAATGAAACATTTTCAATCACATGGCTCTCATTAAAATTTTGGGTGAGAGCAAAAATGCTTTGAACCATTATAAACACGATACAATTAAATGATTTAAAATATTTTATCTCTGTATTATCATTTTTAACCTTAATAATTTAAATTACATTTTACAATGCATGTAAAATATTAGTGCAGTGCTGAGTGCAAGCACGTGCTCATTTAAAAAGAACTGGTAAGGGTGGCTGGATAAAACACTCTGGGATGGTGACACCCATGGATGGCGCCTGGTGGACGTTGAGGAGGGGCCAGCTCTGTGGCAGCTTGGAGGGCTGCCTAAGACAGAAGAGGTCAGAGCCACCAGGCTCCTATGGCATGAGCCAGACATCAGACTCTACAAAGGAGGTAGCCAGAACTGGCATGAGTGGAGGCCCAATTCCATTCCAGGTTCAGAAAACGGAGAAGAGTCTAGGATTAGCCTGCTGCCCTAAACCAGTGTTCAGAGAAATCCCTCGGGCACTCATGTGCCTACCAAGTTGCAGTTCCCCCAACCCTACCTCTCATAACCAGTCTGGTTCGGGGGGAGTCCCTACTAATTTTGGCAATAGCACCCAGTACCTTCTCTGGGGAATCTCAGGCTGCTTGCCTCAATGTTGTTTGTTTTTTTTTTTAACATCTTTATTGGAGTATAATTGCTTTACAATGGTGTGTTAGTTTCTGCTTTATAACAAAGTGAATCAGCTATACATATACATATATCCCATATCTCCTCCCTCTTGCGTCTCCCTCCCACCCTCCCTATCCCACCCCTCTAGGTGGTCACAAAGCACCGAGCTGATCTCCCTGTGCTATGTGGCTGCTTCCCACTAGCTGTCTATTTTACATTTGGTGGTATATATAAGTCCATGCCACTCTCTCACTTCGTCCCTGCTTCCCCTTCCCCATGTCCTCAAGTCCATTCTCTACGTCTGCATCTTTATTCCTGTCCTGCCCCTAGGTTCTTCAGAACCATTTTTTTTTTCTTTTTAGATTCCATATATACGTGTTAGCATACGGTATTTGTTTTTCTCTTTCTGACTTACTTCAGTCTGTATCACAGACTCTAGGTCCATCCACCTCACTACAAATAACTCAATTTCGTTTCCTTTTATGGCTGAGTAATATTCCATTGTATATATGTGCCACATCTTCTTTATCCATTCATCTGTCGATGGGCACTTAGGTTGCTTCCATGTCCTGGCTATTGTAAATAGTGTCTCAATGTTGACTTTGCCCAGGCCACTCTCCTCTCTCACCCTGAATCCCATCTCACATGGCAATTCCGTGGAGGGTTCTATCCACGTTGAACATCGTCCATGGAGGGCTCTATCGTTTGGGGCTATGTCCTGCTCCTCTTTGCCTGACTACAGTGGGCTGAGTGGGAGCCCCTAAAAAGACATGTCTACATCCTAATCCCAATAACTTGTGAATGTGACCTTATTTGGAAAAAAGGTCTTTGCAGATGTAATTAAGTTAAGGATTTTGAGTTGAAATCATACTGATTTGCCCAGGTAGACCCTACATCCAATGACAGGTATCCTTATAAGAGTCAGAAAAGGAGGAGACTCATATACCCAGAGGAGACTCATATACCCAGAGGAGAGGAGAAGGCCACGTGAAGATGGAGGCAGAGACTGGAACGATGCAGCCACAAGGAGAGTCAACAGCCACCAGCATCTGAGAAAGGTGAGGAATGGATCGTCTCCCAGAGCCTTCGGAGGGAGTGCAGCTCTGCTGACACCTTGATGTTGGACTTCTGGTCCCCAGAACTGGAAGAGGATAAATTTCTGCTGTTGTATGCCACCCAGTTTGTGGTAACTTGTTACGGCAGCCCCAGGAAACTAAGACACCCTCTAACTTTTTAGTCCCAGCTTAGACATCTGGGAAGCCTCCTCTGGCTTCCGGGTCCTTTGGGCTTCTGACCCCTCCCCCTGCCAGCTTTCTCTTGTTAGCACTTATTCCTATGTATTAGAATATATCTTGTCCATCTGATTAGCTGTTACTTTCCTGCGGGCAGAGGCCAAGCCTTCTTATTAACCATTGTTCTCTGGTGCCCAGAAAAAAAGCTCAGTACATGATGACAATAGTTCATATTTTTTGAGAATTTGAAAAGTAAAAGGCACAGTTCTAGGAGCATTAAGTACAGTATCTTATTTATTCCTTGCATCACCCCTATGTGGAAGGTACTATTATTAGTTCCATCATACAGATGAGGGTAACTGAGGCTCAGACAGGTGATGTAACCTGCACAGGTTCACAGCACTGGTAAAAAGAGTCAGGATTTGAACTCAGGTCTTTGGCTCCAGAGCTTGCATTCTTAGCCTCTACTGCCTCAATTAGTAAGCCAGTAAATATTTGTCAAATAAATAAATGAATGATTCTTTCTTTAGGTTGGGAGCCTGACTTTCCTCCTCTGGGGTTTAGCATACTTATAGCAGCGTCTCAATCAGGGCTCTTTGCAAAAATCCATTTTGCACACAAAGTCTAGTGAATGGGCGATCTGGCTTCACAGCCCAGAACTAAGAAATCTGTCCAAACTGGGGAGGGCTGCAAAAGGTGTCACTTTGTGACAGCCGGCAGCTTGATGGGCAGTGGCTGGGAGGGGTGATGACTCCAGAAATCAGAGCAAGATCTGGTAGTCTCCACCTCTGCCAGCTCCAGGGCGATGTTGGGTGGCCCCTCATTTCAGCAATATGTGTTCATGAGTGAGCACAATATCCCAGCCAGAGTTAATTAATTCTCCTCAGCATCCTCTGAATGTTTGCGTGTGAGTGTGTGTGTATGTGTATGTGTATGTGTCTGTGTGTTGGGAGGGTGTAGAGAGAAAAAGGATAGAGGGGGGTGTGATACATTTTAGACGATTTTTAAAAATCAAAACCAGTTAAAATCAAAATAATATTTTGGTGCCTAAAAGGGGTAAACTTCAGTTATCTTGAAAATTTCCTTCCGAGGAAAAGCCCATTGCTGATAATGATGAATAAATGAGGTGTTACTGTGTTAATATCGTTGATCATGACAAACATTTGCACAATTGTTTTCAAGCAATGAGACACATTCATTCATTCATTCATTTATTCACTCACTAGTCACTGTATCAGATAGGAATGTTTATAGTTGCAAGATTCTACACACCAAATTAGAAGTGGCTTGAATTTAGTGGACGTTAACAAAAAATTCCATGGTGGGAGATCCCAGGGTTGATTTGTCAGCTGAGAGGTATTGTCAAGAATCCATGCCCTTCTCTTTTTGTTCTGCCATCCTCAGATAATGGTGACATTTCCACGGGTGGTGGTTAGTTGTCACCTCCAAATACCTTACTCCCCCACAGGGGCCTGGAAAGCATGAGGAGGGAGAAAGGTACAGGAGAAGTGTGCTCTCCTCACACACCTTCCACCTTTCATCAGGGATGGAAACCTTTCCCAGAATCCCCACCCACTTCCACTTATGTCTCATTGGCTAGAACTGGGTCACATGCCCACCCCTTCACCATTTGCCATAAAGGGGAACAGGGTTGCCATGACTTGTTTAGGGGGATCAGGCCCAAGTGTCTGACTTCAGCTGGGGCTCTGTTAGCAAGAAAGAAGGCAGAACGGCCATCATGTTGGCTGTATTTATTCACTTCACAAACATCTTCCCATGCCCTGTTCTAAGTGTAAGGGATACAGAAATGATTAAGATGGAGTTCTGGTGACTCTCCTATATTATCTCCATCTTATGGATAAGCAAACTGGCTCAGAGAATCAACCTGCCCAAAGGCCCTACCCAATGAGTGTGAATTCAGAATTTGACCCGCCCCCCCAATTCCAAAGTCCATAATCCTTGCAACCTCATGGAGCTGTTTCTTTGCACTGACCTTCTTGGAGCAGTCCTGAGTGTGTAGCCTGTGCCCGCCCTGAACTGTGTTTTATGTCTTGATCTCTTGCTGGCAGGTGCTGCCCTGTTCGTCCTGGGATTTATGGAGTCTCAGGAGGCTCCTGTGGGATGCAGATGGAAGATGCCCCATCTCTCACAGGCAGGCAGGCTCCCTGCAGATGGGCCCCAGATGGTGGCATCATCTGAGCAGGGGGATGGAGCCAGGGGAGGGGTGCTGGGAGAGGGTGGAGACCAGGCTTAGTCGACCAAGTGTTCGATGGAGAACAGGGCCCAGGCCAGAGGGATGGTGCCGTGTAGCTTCAGAGCTTCTGGCCGGTGACAGGTTTGGCTGAAGTTGGCGTCATTGCCGTCATCCTGGCACTTAATATTTCACGTGGATCAGGGATGAGTGCCTGGCAGGGAGTGGTGTAGACCCTGAGTTTACTGGAGCTTCTAAGAGATGCTGAACCTGGAGTCAGGGATATGAGGGCTCCAGGCTGGATCTTTACCTTCAAGCTGTTGCCCTGTCTGCAGACCTGAGGCCAGGCTCCCATTTGTAACCCTCATCACCCACCCCTCATGCTGCACAAGACAATAAGAGTAGCAACTGAAAATGTGGACTCTGGAGCCTGAATTTCTTGGCTTGCCTCCCAGCCTCACCACTGATTAGCTGTGTAACTTCAGGTAGGTTATTTAACCTCTCTGTTCCCAGGTTTTCTCATCTGTTAAGTGAGACTAACGACAGTGCCAACGCCATGGAACTGTTTTGAGGATTAAATTAATTAATTAATGTGTGTAAAATGCTTTGCCCAGTGCCTGGCACGTAGTGAGTGCTTGATGGGTATCGGCTGCCGTTAGTATTACCACCAACCCCATCGCACTGTACAAACCTCAAGTTTGTTCAACCCAGATAATCAGCTGGAAGCCTCACTGTTCTTGCATTTGAGTTAAAATTGGAAGGGGAGGACTTCCCAATTCCTGACTTGGGGAAGCCCAGTGCCTTCCGCAGGATTGCGATGACATCTTGGAGGACTTGAGGTCTCTGGTCCTCACCACCTCACTTTGAGTCCACTTGGCTGAAGAATTCAGATGTTACTTTGCTGGTTTTCACAACAAACCCGGTCTCACCCAGCATTTCAGGAGCGATGGTGATGGGGGGATGGGGTGTCACGAGGCGCGGTTGCTCATCCTCTTGCCTTTCTAGATTCTCCCAACTGTTTCTCCCTCTGTTCAGCAGAGGGATTTCTCCCTGAATCACGCCAGGAGCTGCCATTTATGGAGCACTTGTTAGGGGCCAGGATCTGTTCTAAGCACTTTGCAGAGTCACCTCATTTAAATCTCATGAGATGTGAGTATGTGCTTTTACTATGCCCACTGTGGGGACGAGGATATGGGTGACACATTGGATCCAGGCGGTCTGGCCCTGACTCAGGGTTCCACCATCCACTGCCCTGTTTGGCTTTTCTGAAACCTTAGCTCCAGGCTCTGGCTAAACTGATATCTATCCGAGTTTATAAACACATCTTTTCCCGGCAAACATGGATCTCTCCTTACAAAGAATCCCTGCGCTAACGTGTCCCTCTTTATTCGTCTCTCTGTACACACAGGGAGGCAGGGGGGTGCGGAAGAAAGAGGGTGGGCCCAGATGCTGCTCAGACTGGAATTCCAGGCCTGGTACTTGGGCCAGACACTTCAGGTCTCTGAGGCTCAGTCTCCTCTCCTGTGAAATGGCTTAATAACTGTACACAAGTTGTTGGGAGGGTCAGTGAAGGTCAATGTCGGATGGCCACTATTGTCAACATCTCTGTCCACAGCCCCCAGCATGGGGCCCTGCTGGTGACATCAGAAAGGGTTTGCTGGGTTGCATCTCTCTGTCTTCAGCGGTGACGTCTGTCTGTATAGCTGGCCTAAGGTGCAGTCTTTCTTCTTTCCATCCCATTCATGTCTCTGCCTTTGGCTGGGTCCTCTCCCACCTGAGCCCTCTCTTCCTGTCTTTGGCATCTCCAGGGGCAGAGGGGCTACTCTTTCCAGTGCTTCCTGATCCCCATAAAGTCAGCTCTAGGACAGAACTAATCCAGGTTTGTGGGGGACAATCCCTGGGTGGATGGGTGTGCTTCCCGCTCATCCACCCCTGCCAGTGGTGGCAACCTCACCCAGCCCGGAGAGTGCCTGGCCCGGCCTGCCCCAGGCCGAGAGGAGAGGGCCAGGCTCCGCTCTTCTCAGGATGTAGGGGACCCGGGCTCCACCTCTGGGAGCTGTGCTGGGCCTGGGCTGTGACACTGAGCAGCCTGGCTGGGCAAGGAGAGCCTGGCTTCTCCTTGTGGTGTGAGAGGCAAGGAAAGCCTCCCGTGCCCACAGTTTGCCCACTTCCCACTGTTATCCCCAAGGCTGCTTCCCCGAGTGGAGCTGCAGAGCTAGATGCGGACCAGAGCCAGGAGTCCTGGGTTCCAGTCCCAGATCCATGCAGTTTGGCTGGGGGACCCTGGGCAGGTCTCCTCCTGATCTGGGCCTCCTTATCCTCTGCACGAGGAGGGCTTGGGGGCAACTACGCTGCAATGGTTGCTTCGACTCTGACTGATGTGAAACTGATGACTTGAAGGGACACCCTGTGCCCTGTGTAGACACACCCATCCCCTAACGGATGGGGGGATCTGGGCTGACCCAGACTTTTGTGGGGTCTGGGGGAAGAAGAAATCCATCTCCCCCGCCACACCATGGACCACCCACCCCCTCGGCCCCTGAAGGGTGTGTGTGTGCATTTGTGTCTGTGTGCTGTGTGTGTCTGTGTTTGCATGTATGCATGTGTGTGTGCACGTCTCCATGTGTATGTATGCGTTTGTATGTATGTGTGTATATCTGTGTCTACGTGCATCCGTCTGTATCTGTGCTGCTTGTGTGCTAAGCTGAATGCTTCTTGCTGCTTCCCTCACTTCCCTGGCACCGAGACCCTGGAAACCCGGTGTGGGCCCAGACCCCCCTCTGGCACTCACTCCAGGCCCCCTTTTCCTTGACTCCTCAGCGCAGTGTGAAAAACCCCGAATTTCTGCTCTTAGGTTTCTTCCTTCCTTCCTGCAGTGGCAGGAACGGGCTTCGGCGGGTGTGTGGGAGCTTCCTCTTCCTCCTCAGGTGTGCCTGCTGCCTCTTGTGCCAGCCTCTCCCTTCTCTGTCTTCCCCTCCCCATCTCACCCCTTCACGGTGGCTCTGAGTCTCTCTCCCGGTCTCTGCCCCACTTCCCCTCCAAGTCTCCCCTCACTGTCTCTCTCTCCCTTGCACCGTGTCTCTCTGTCTCTGTCTCTCCCATCCCTGGGCACCAGAACGCGCTGACAGCTGCTCCCCCGGGGAGGCGCGAAGACAGAGTTGGCAGCTGAGGAACTGTGGAGGGTGCAGAGCCAGGAGGCCGGGTGAGGCGGCTCTGCACTCAGGATGGGGGAATGGCCGTGTCTGCGGGGGAGGAGGAGATGGGGGAGAACCAGGAAGAGCGGTGGGGTTGCGTCATGTCAGCGCTAGGAGGGGACTGAGGTCTGCAGGGAGTTGGAGAGCGGGTGGATGGGGGTGAGGCTCTGAGGACGGCGTGTGCGTGTGCAAGTGTGCGTGTGCATGTGTGCGCTTGTGTGTGGGGGGCGGGGAATGAAGCCTGGAAGCTCTCAGAAAGGAAGAACCTGTTTTCTGGGTCTTGTCCCTGTTCACTTTAGTCCAGTAGGGACCGGGACACTAACACACAGAGTCATAGCAGATGGCATAGGAGCCCGACTGCTGTGAGCTATGGCGGCAGAGACCGGGAGAGGCCTGCCGTTCTGGGAGCAGAAGGTGCCTAGCCTGTGTTACTGCACCATCAGTGATGCCAGGGGGCTGGGAGGAAAGCTGGGAGGCAGTAAGCAGGAGTGAGATGCAGGGCTCCCTTTCTGTCCTGTGTCCTGACCATGCTTACATGTCACTGAGGGTGACCTGAAGGTCAAAGACTCAGAGTCACCTTGTACTCTTCCATGCCAGGGAGCTTGCAGTTCAAAGAAGCAGGCTGTTCTGTTTCTGGAAACAGGTGTCTCCTAGAAAGAACAAACAAGGTGATAAACTCCTATTCATCCCTCAAAGCCCAGCTCAGTAGTTACTTTCTCATGGGAAACCCTTCATGACTCTTCTCTGGGCCATGTCTCTACCTTGAAGCTGTCCCAGCAGTGAGCCCACCATTTGGTAATATTTGTGGGTTTGTGTGTCTTCTTCACGAACTTTGGAGCTCCTTGAGGTTAGGGCAGATGTCTGATTTACCTCTGTGTCCCCAGTGTCCAGCTTGGGGTGGAGCCAGCGTGGGTTCTGAGTCACACAGATCCTTGACGGGGCCTGAGGGGTGGGGCTGGGCAGGTAACATGCTCCAAGCCCATGGGGCTCCAGGGATTGGATCTTGGTCAGTCAGTTGGTGGGCACTGTGGACTGAGGGTGCATTCTGTGTACAGCTTGCCCTGGGGCCCTGGGAGGGGAACCACGTGGAGGTGGGAACCCCACTCTGAAAGAGAGACATGGCCCTGACTGGGAGACCCCTGGTCTGAGGAGGACGAACCTGGCCCACAGAGAGGGTATGTCTCCCCACCCTCCAGACTGACTTATTGCTGCAGTCTGTCTGTCTGGATGACATCTGTCTGTCTGTCCTGTCTTTCATTCAGTTTTAAAGCAACTCCTCCACCCCCAATCCTGTATCTAACGAACCTGGCATTCAGGGAAAATGTCTTCGGTAAAGGTCACAAGAGGGAGGTGGCATTCTCGCTGACAGCACCTGTCCTTCCCGCACCAGTACCTCTCCTTCAAGACAAAGTGCTCCTGTCCCTTGGAGAGCCCCTCCCCCACCAGCCACCACCTCCAAGTGGCTTTCCCCCAGCCTTTCAGTCCATGTAAACCCTCTCCTCTAGAAAGGCACAGCTCAGGACCTGCCTCATTCACTTGTTCATTCTCCCTGCTGGTCACGGAAGACAAGGATAACTCAGATCCCAGCCCTACCTGGCAGGGCCCCTGGGAGGGCATATCCGGGCACAGGGACCCTGAAATCTTGGCTCCAGTGTGTATCTGCAGGGGTGGCAAGAGATGAGGCAGGCAAGGGAAGTGGAAGCTAGGTGGTGAGAATCTCACACTCCGTGCTTGGTCCTGAGGAACACGGTGAGTTACTGAAGAGTTTAGGGAGAAGTTGGTCATGTTTGTGTCTTAGGAAGATTGCTCTGGCTGCGGCATGAAGGGTGGATGCAGGTGGAGGCAAGAGATGATGGCAGCTGGTCCAGGGCAGTGGCTGGATTTGAGAGTTTACTGGGCCAAGGGAGAGCGAGGAGTGAGGCAGGAGCTGCAGACTTGGCCTTGGAAACTAAGTGGGAGGTGGTGCTATTTACCGGGAGGGGCAGGTGGGGATACATGATGCGCTGGTCTCGAACGTGCTGAGTCTGAGGCGTCTGGGAGGTGGAGAGGTCCAGGGGGGCGGCTGGAAAGGGGGTTTGGAGCGCTAGGGGGAAGTCCGTGTGGGGAGAGGAGACGTGGCAGGCAGGTACCTGCAGCTCATGCTGGGAACCGAAACCCTGCGTGTGGATGCAGTTTCCAAAGGGCAGTGTGTAGACTGAGCAGGCAGAGGGCCCAGGACGGCCCCATCAGGGCTGCAGGCATCAAGAGGCAGGCACGAGTGGGAGGCCGTGTGGGAGTCTGACAAGGGGTCCTCAGAGAGGGGACTTCAAGGGGGCAGTGGGCACCAGGGCCACCGCCTCATCAACCCTCAGAGGAAGCACTTGCTCTTCTCATTTGACAGGTGACAGCAGCAAAATGCCTTGTCCAGGGCAGCGTGGGATTCCGAGCTGGGTCCATTAGATTCCAGAAGCCATCTTCTCAGCATGCTGCTCTCTTCCTCATGAGGCTAGTCACCTGCAGGCTCCTGCAGCCTCCTGGTGACCCCATATGACCCTGTCTTCCGCCTCAGTTTCCCTGCTTAGCTCTCGAATTCCCAAAGGGATAGGAGTCTACCCTGACAACCAACCTCATAACTGCTAACATTTCCGAGGCACTTCCTACATTCTAGGCTCTCTGTACCTTAGTTCGCTTAATTCTCCTCGCAATGTTTAAGGTAGATATTATTATCCCCATTTTACAGATGGGGAAACTGAGGCACTGAGAGCTGAAATACCTTGCCCAAGCTCACAAGTGTCAGAACTGGGATTCAAACCCAGGCAGTCTGTGCTCTTAACCCCTCTGAGCTTGATCACCACCAGAAGCCTCTCATCTTAGCCCAGGGCCATCTTTTCTTTAGACGCTATTTCCTTCTGTGGGTGTTCTGACTCCTCAGCACCACAAGGATGGGCAGAACCTGCGGCTTGTGCTCCCACTGGTAACGGGGACAGTTAGGATGACAGGCTGCCATTTGTCTTTGAAAGTCAGGCCTCTGATTCCCCTTCTAGAGTAGTTGCAACATTTGATGGCAACGGATTTGCCTCCAACTCTTGGTGTCTCAAAGGAGTTAAAGGGGGCAGTTATAGGGGCTGGAAATTTTTGTCTGACAGCTTGGTTCAAGTCTGTGGGAATTTGGACATGTGGCTTAAATCTATTCATGCCGCTGGTTCCTCACCAGTGAAATGGGCACAAGTGTACCATCCCGCCCTGCACACACAGGTGGTAGTGAGAGGGACCTAACTGTAAATGTGCAAAGTTTTGTTGATGTGCTTGTCATTATTAAAGGTTGTTAACCCACGCGCTACACCAGGCTTTTGGAGACCACACGACATAGCGGTTAAGAATGTGTGTGGTCCCGACAGTCGGGAAGAGTTTGGCCCTTGGCTCTGTTACTCCCTCACTGCCTCGCTCAGCCTCAGTTACCTGATTTATAACATGGGGGTCATGATAGCGCCTCCCTCCTGGTGTAGAGAAGCAACTGCTCTTTTCAAACCTCAGCTGTGTACAGACTCTTTCAGCTTTTGGGAAAGAGGCATCATTCTGCTCCGGGGTAGATGGAGCAATACACCTTGATGTTTAGCAACAGGGCTTGATGGCTGTTTTCAGAGTGAAAATTGCCTGCCCCCCACCCCACCCAGGGCGTGGACTCGATGGGCTGCGTGCCATGTTGCCCATTCCATTGTAGCGGATGCTGCAGATGCCCTGCTCACGTGCCCGGCAGTCAGCGCCGTCCTTCTGTGGTCCCTCGACCCTCCAACTAAGGGCTTTCTCTTGCCTTGCCCTCGACCAGTAATGGGTGGAAGTTGGAGGCTAAATACGGCTTCTTTGACCTTTGGGTGGGCCACCTGTGAGACGTGTCCCACACCACCTCCCAGAGGTCCCCAGCGGGACTGAGCCGCAGGTGCTCAAGGTGGTAACCTACTGATTATCACTCTCTGTATTGGCCTCCTCCACACCCCGCCCCATTCCCATCTTCCCCATTCCCCTCCCTCCACTTCCTCCCAAATGAACTGCTTGCACCCAAATCCTCATCTCAGCTCTGCTTCTTGGTGAGCCCAGCTCCAGACATCCAAGATGATGGGTGCTTCCCCAGGATATAAGGGAAGAGATGTAAGGAGGGTTTTGAGAGACAGCGAGTCTGAACAACGTGGCAAGAACCCATGGGCTTGAAGAGAAACAGTGGCAATGAAACGTTACTGGGGATGGCTGAGGTTCAAGACTGTTAGCTCAGTTCTAAGTCATGTACTGTGCTGTCTAACCATTGTCATTACCCTCAGACCTGCAGTAAAACTCACTCATGTGGAACCACATTGTGCTCCTGGTTGCTTTGGGGAATCAAAGGAAAGGCTGCAGGGTTCTTGGGGTTAGCTCGGGGCGGACAGAAGACTCTAGTGGCCGGAGGCAAGACCCGGCTGAGATGGAGCATTCAGCGAGTGATATTCAGGAGAAATACAAGTCCCTGCAGGCATTGTTGGGGTTGCAGTGTTTCCTACCATATGTGGGGTGTGAGCTGGGGCCACTTTACTTATACATTGAAAGATGGGTGAACCCACAAGATTGGACAGGGTGGGGACGTCCAGGTGCCTGGCAACATGAGGTTATGTGTGTGAAGTCCCCAGCTGCAGTATTTTCCTTCCTGCCACAGGACCTTTGCACGTGCTGTGCCCTCTGCTCAGAATGCCATTCGCCCAACACTGCCCCTCCTTGCCTAGTTAATTCCTACATATCCTTTGAATCTCAGCCCAAGTATGGCTTTACTAAGGAAAATCCTCCTCAATTCCAGGTTCCTTTCTTACAGTCTGTGTTCTTTCCTTCAAATCTCAACCTATGTGATTATGTGAATAGTGTCTTGTAGGCCAGTAAGCACCTTGAGGTGGGTATCATATTTGATTCCCACCCCACTACACCCCCCATTGTACTGCCAGCATCAGCACAGCTGGCCCAGAGAAGGCGCTCACTAGATATTTGCTGAAGAAATAAGTGAAGATTTTTTGCCCTAGAGTAAAAGGATAAACTTGGACCCCATCTATGAGATGGCCCCTTAAGAGCCATCTCTCTGCCTTCTGCCTCCACGTGAATTACTTGCCTGCTTAAAATGCAAACAGTCCCATTTCCTGGCTCAGCTTTTCCCACTGTGACCGAGGAGTAGTAATTATGTGAGGATGCCAGAATACATTACATGGACAAAAGGTAATGTGGCACACAAATTTAGAAAGTTGAAAGGTAAGTTTTCTTTGTTTTTTTTCTTTCTCTCTTCCTCCCTCCCTCCTTTCCTCTCTTTCTTCCTTCTTCCCTCCTTTTCTTCCTTCCTCCCTCCTTCCCTCTCTCTCTCCCTCTCTCTCTTCTTTCCTTTCTCCTGTAGGTTTTCTCCAAGCTTTCAAATGCTAATGAACATGGCAAATCTCCAGGAGGAAACTTCCACTCTGCAGCAGGTCCCAAATGCATTTGATCCCAGAACTTATTGATTCACTGATTTTGCGGAGCAAATTTGGGATTTGCGTTTCACAGGAGATTCTTGGGGAAGTGCTGACTTACAGAGAAAAGTCCCAGTTTCTTAGCTTCATGTTTAAGGTCCTTAAAGACATGGGCCCTGCCCTCCTCGATGCCCCCATACCTACTCTTTGCTCCAGCCACCCAGTGAAGAACAGTCTTCCAATCACCACGTACTCTCTCATGCCTCCATTCCCTCTGTTGGGATGTATCGATAGGTAAACCTATTGTCTGCTGACAGAGCTCCTGCTCATCTTTCAAGGCCAAGACCAAGTATCACTTCCTCTGTGAAGCTCTTCTTGACCTTTCAACTGTGTTCCCAGAGCTCCTGATATATCTTTTTACCAGGACTTGACCGTGAACTGCTGTCAGGAGCTATTGATGTGCCTCTTCTCCCTTTAAACACCCCAGGGTCAAGGTCAAAATCACTTCTTATTCATGGCCATGTCCCCAGTGACTGACACAGGACCTATCACAGAGTGGGAGAGCATAAATATTTATTTGCTGAATAAGGGCATGAATGAGGGTTGAAGTGGAAATGTTTCTAGTCTTAAAAATCATAGTGAGAGAGATAGCTCAGCCTCCCTTGCCAAGATCTGCAGTGAAAGTCTTCATCCCTCCAACCTTGTCTTCTGCTTTCGTGGTTAACCCCATCCTGAGTGGCTAGAAGTGATATATGACATTCTGGTGGGGTTTTATTCTCAAAAATCTACTACCTCCTTGGCTTTCTTTATCTTACCAATAAAGAGTGCACGAGAGGATGAAGGATGGGGTGAACATGGGGAATGGGTGAGGCTCAGGGGTGGGTGTTGCACATAACATTTGCCCTTATCAAGGTCATGGTCACTTGTGGGTCCTCATCTCACGTGGCCTCTCATGGACACTGAACAGAGCGTCCACTCTCTCCTTCTTGAAACACGGTCTCTTCTTGGCCTCCAGGACACCACATTCCAGCTCACTGGTCCTTCCCCTTTCCTCATTGGATCTCAGCCCTGGGCCTCTTCTCTGCAACTGTTTTTCCCCCAGGAGAGCTCATCTAAGCCACTGGCTTTAAGTTTCGTCTCTACGCTGTATCTCCCATCCCACCCTCGCCACTGAGATCTACACATGTTTACCCAGAAGCTCCACCTGGATGGATAATAGGCATCCAATACTAACAAGGCCAAAGCAGGATCCTTGATTCTCCCTGCCCTCCAGTGTGTTTCTTCTCTAATCTCCTGTTTCAGAAAATGGCGCCATTATTCCCTTAGTTGCTCAAGCCAAAACCCTTCTGCAAGTCAACCCTCCAGTAAGTCCTGTTTACCCTATTCCTAAAAATGCCTACATATACCCCTTTCTGGCCATTTCCTCTGCAGTCATGCCACTGTGATCTCTCATCTGGACCACTGCAACAACATCTGAACTGGTATCTCCACTTTCTCGCTTGCCCCCTACATGCCTTCCCATTGCCACCGACCAAACTTGTGAGGGTTATTAAAAGGGTAAGGGCTTTGGAGTCAGACAGATGTGGCTTTATATCCTACTACATATCATCTGTGTGACCTTGGAGGAATGACTTAACTTCTCTGAGCCTCAACTTCTTGTCTGTGAAATAGGATTAAAGCAATCAACTTGCTTTGGAGATGAGGTATCCCCAGGGTCTTCTTTCCCATGGTTAAAATGATGACATGGGGCTATGGGGTAGACCCCTTGGATTTGATTTTACCAGGAAAACAAAATCAGACTAAACATCATGGAAGAATTGCACTTGGAAATATCCATGTGCTAAGTTTTGTGACCATTATAATTGTATCTACTATGTAGCAATCCCTGATTTCGGTGATTTACATACACCCATGTGTGACATTTAAAACAACCCAATAAGACACACCCATGCAGGAGACTCAGAGTAGTTAAGTAACTTGTCCAAAGGCACATAGCTTGTAAATAGCAGGGCAACATTTTGAACCTTGGTTCCATTCCTTGACCCCAAAGAAGCCTATGCTTCCCCTTTGTGTGACCATATCAGCATAGATATAGCCCCACACACGTGGAAGTGGTCTCATTCAGCAGAGAGCTCCCTGCCTGGGAGTTGGCCTTGGGTTTGAGTCTAGGCTTTGCTGTTCAGAGAGGTTGCCTCAGTTAAGCCACAAAATCTCTCAGAGTCTCTATTACCTTGTGAGAAAAAGCCCCTCAAGACAATAGCAGTTACCGCGTCAGGTGGTGTGAAATCAAATGCAATATTGGGTGCTAAAGTGATCTGTAAACTGCAAACACATGAATTATTTTTTCCTCCCTCAGTATTTGTGGTCAAGATGGATCCAGAGAGGCTGCTGTGCTCTGGGGGGCTCAATTCTACTTTTTGGAGTGCTCTCGGGCACCCGGAATCACTACAGTGCCCCCCTGTCTCAGCCTTAGCTCCTAGTGTTTTCTTGCCTCAGTCTCTCCCTCAGGCTCCTCAGACTTCGTCCTTGGCTCTGTCTTTACGTTCCACTCTTCTAACTTCCTGGGAAACCTGCCTAAAAGTTCTCACTCGGAAGAAAACATCTGCATATCTAACTCCCAATTTGTATTACTATATTCTTCTCACCCCAGGGAAGGAGGGCGTGTTTTTAGCCCACATGTAATAGTAAGGGTTTTCTTGAGCTCCCACTTAAAAGAGATAAGTTTTTGGGGGGGATGGGGCTATGAGAGACTGTCTGTTTATAGCTGTGCGTTCTTCTACTTCCTAATTTGGGTCCCTGTCATGCAGCCCCCAGCCCATCCTGGACCTGACGAGTTGAGCACCTGATGACCTGTGGCCAGCAGGGGGCAGCAGAGGACAGCAGAGCACGCACTACAAGGGGTGGGCAGAGAGGGCAGGTGGGTCTGCAGCTGCTGGGGGAGGGGCTGTGGGTGGAACGCTCTGGTCACTGGGTCTGCCCTGCTCCCAGTCTCTAGGATGTATCCTCTGGAATGGTCTGGAGTAGGCAGTAAAGATGTGGGAACTGGCTTCAGAAGGCCGGTGGAGAGAACCTGGTGTCTGCCACAGTGTGATAGGATGCTGGTTGCAAGTGACAGAGACTCAGTTGGAACCAGTTAAGGCAAAAAGGGGACTTTATCGACTCCCAGAACCTGGCTCTCAGGGGCCATTGCAACTAGGAACCCAGAAGCCATCAGGACCATCCCCTTCCTCTCTCGGTTCTCTCTCTTGTGTGTGTCGGCTTTATTCTCTTTTATTTTTCAATTATCCTGCAGCCTGGTCCTTCTAGGGACTGGAATCATGGCACCAGCAACTCCTGCCTTACATCTTCCCTGATTCACCATCTTCCTTTGGTTCTTATTGGACAAACCTCGGGGGAAGACTTTTCATTGTCCTGGCCTGGCTTATGCCCTCCCATGTGGTGGGGGGATGGGTTGGGGGAGGGTTGGGGGGTGGAGTCCTCTGATTGGTGGCCAGGACTGCACGGTGTGGGGGAAGGAGCTTTCTCCAGATGAAGGACTTTCTCTTAGGGAGGGATAGACTGGAGCTGAGCAGACAGGACACAAGATGTATCTACCACCACCTGCGGTGCTGTGTGTGAGACACTTTTCCCTTGGCACAAAGGCACCAACCAATTTCTCAGATTCATGAGCCGACCTTCAGGGCCCAGGTTAGCAGCTCTCACCCCCTTCCTTCCTTCCTAAATGAAAGGATAGCTTCCCAGGAGGACTGCAGCTTGTTTCTCCACCTTAAATTCTCCTCTCCTCTGGCTCCTTGGTGAAGATGGACTCAGGTGGGCATGACGAAGGGGTTCTCATGAGCTAGTGTCTGAACTGCAGGGCAGAAGAGGAGAGGAGGGGTCTGACCACCTCAGTGAGGTCTCAATTAAGGTCAGCAAATAAAGGATCATTTCAAATATTCTGCCCAAGATGCACGGTAAAGAGTGATTCTCTCTGTGCCTGGCATTTCCCACTAGCCCCGAAAGCTAAGCAGGGGCTGGCTGGTGCTGTAATAAACGTCACCATTAGAGCATTATTAGTGGTGTCTTCTGACCTGCGGGGTCATATGGTGAAACATAGGAGACAGGGGACTCCGTGGAGGCTTGAGAAGACCGTAACAGCATCCTGGAGCCCCCCTGGAGGAGGAGGCAACAGGGACGGGGGCAGCGCACCACACGCGCCTGGCGCAGGTGCTGCCGTGAATCCTATGGTGGGGTGGGGGTCAGGAGACAGGACTGAGGGGATTGGCCAGACCTGGGGCAGTTTTCACCCAGATTCCTTACATGTGTAAAGTATCTGCCTGCATTGCGTTGTTTGACTCTGATGGTCTTTGGTCCCATTTTACAGTTGAGGAGACTGAGGCTGAGAGAAAGTGACTTGTTTAGATTCCTGAAGTTAGCCGGCAGAGCTAGGACTGGGACCCAGGGGTCCTGATGCCCAGTCCAGAGGGTGGAACAGAGGCAGCTGGAACAGGGAAAGAGAAGGCAGCTGACGGGACACAGTCACAGACCTCGAGGCATGGAGGCCCATCCATAGGGCAGCAGGTAGCACTGGGTCTAGGCCCACAGGGTGCACAAGGGGAATTCTGTACAGTGAGTCATGGGGGTTGCTGTACTGATCAGGCCCTGTTGCTGAATGCTGTTGGAGCAAATGGGTGTGTGTTGACTTTTCCCGTGGAAGATGGGATTCCACTTTCCGGCACCTTCTGCAGGCCCAGGCCTCCTCCTTAGCTTCCAGTCTGCATGGGCATACAGGACATCCCCATTCAGAGCCCACAGCCATCCCGACTCCTTAGATCTCCATCCCCAAACTGCTCCTTCTCCAGAGTCCTCCAACACAGTGACTAGGACCATCTTCCCTGAATCATTCAAGTCAGAAATCTAAGCATCACAATCATCACCATCATCATCAACTCCACTCTCCCTCCTCCCCGCATCTGATCAACCTTCAAGTCCCCTGGACTCCTCTTCCTTCATGTCATTCAAATATGTCCTGGCACAGCTGCCATCCTGTGCCAGGTAACCCAGACCATGGACGCTGGGATGGCTCCTCCAAGCACACTTCCTCCAGGGAGGTGGTGAGTCTCCGCTTGCCAGCGCTGAGGGTGAGGCATGACGGGAGATGCACCCATTGAGGGAGGGGACAGCAGACTTGGCATCCTTCGGGGAGGAGAAGCAGGCATGGAACAGAACTGTTGACAGACTCCGGGCTGCTATATTGGGAAGATTTGACAACACACACAAGGAGAGAGTGAGGGCGCGCTGACGGCTGGTGAGAGGCGTGGGGGCCGGCTGGGGACGTGCCGCCACCACCCACGCGGGAGGAAGTTGGGAACAGATTGCTTGGGACCGGTGCCAACCTCCTGAGGAGCTGTCTGCTCCCTCTCTCCTGGTTCTGGCACCTGCTGAGCAATTGGGGAAGGGGCTGCCTTGTTGCAGCCAGGTTGGCCAGGAACACAGGCTGCAGTGTGTGCCCTGAGATGGGAGCCTAGCTTTGCACAGAGGGCCACTCTGCTTTGGGCCTTGGTTCTCCCGTCCCACTCCATTTCATCCCATCTCATCCCACCCCATCCCATCCTAACCCATCCCAAACCATCCAATCCTAATATCATCCTACACCTTTATATTCCCATCCTGTCTCCTCCCTACTCCACCTCGTCCCCTTTCCTATCTCCAAACCCTCCACCATCTTATCCGATCCCATACTCATCAGCACAGGACTTTTCTTCAAGTTTTGTTTGTTTTTATCTCACCTTGAGTGGATGAGGAAATAAGAGAAGGTGTGGTTTTATTTGTTTACAGTGGAGGGCTGTGGCAATCATCATACTCTGCCCCCTGGGCTGGTTTGGAACCAACTAATCAATAACTCAGGAGTTGGGCAGATAGAGTCATGGAGAATGTGGCTTAGAAGTGTGGCCACCATTGGGCCCCCAAGGCCCCTTCTCCATGCCCACCCCCAGGGGCTGATATATATGTTCCCTGTTCCTTCTCCCCAACTCCCACCAGAGGAATCATTCCCTAGGGAGTCAACAGGCTGTGTAAGTTCAGCAGCCCTGGGTACAAAGTAGGATTGCACTTCTTGGCCACTCATGGTTGAGCAAGACCTGGCTGTGAAAGGAAAAATGTAAATGATTTTTAATTATCAGTCTACTCTCCCCCGCGCCCCAGCCCAGGTGATATAGAGGAGTTGAGAGAACAGTGGTCAGACTCCCACATCACTGACGAGATCTTAGGAGGAAATGAGAAAAGGAGAAATAACCTCCTTTTGGAGTGCCTGACGTGAGCACTCAATTCACTGAACACGTGCTGGTGGGCTGGGAAGGGTGGAACCTGGCCGTCTTTAATTCCTCTAATGATTGAGAGGCTGCTCTGCACTTCCCCTTCCTCTTACTCCTACCCTGTCTCCTGGAGTCCTCTGAAAAGGACAGGATCTGTTGTCCCTCCTAAGGCAGGGAGCGTGGGGGAAGACAATGCCCCCATCGTCTCTTCCCCACAGTGAAGAGCACTGGGGGGTGTGTCTGTAAGGGGCCCAGCGCCTGGTAGGGCCGAGTCCATGCTGCCCCCCCTCCTCCCCGGGCTCCCTTTCCCTCCTTGCCTCAACTCCCTCCCTCATTCTTGCATGTCCCCAACGGGGGTTGGTTGGGGGGTGGGGTGTTCTCACCCCTTGCCTATGCTGGCTGGAATCTGGGCATGTTCATAAATACTCCGTTCTCTGAGAAACTGCTGGTGGGGATTGGCGATCGCTCTCTTCCGTGCGTGCGCCTGGGCACGCGTGTGCGCACACATACATACATGCCTTGGCTTGGGGGTGGGGTGGGGCGCGATCTGTGAAGGCCCCTAAACGGACCAGTTAATAACATCTAGAAGCACCTGGGCAATGTTCGAGATTTGGCTCCAACCATCAGTATCTGTGTGGCCTTGGGCAAGTCCATTCACCTTGCGACCTTACCGAGGCCCCACTGCACAGGGGGGTGCCTGTGAAGATGTGATTCTTGCTGGGTGCAACCAATGAGATCAGGGCTGAGCAGCAGCCCTGGAGAGCCAGCCCGGTTCTCTGTAATTGCCATTGTCATCACCAACTGGCCATTTGCACCAGCCATCATCTCCGACATTCTGGAAGACACCTGAACCAGGTGCCCAGGACGAGGACAGGGCTTCTGGCTGGGGACATCCTGGAGGGTTTTGGTGAGAAACTCCTCCCACTGATTGGGCCCCGGAGAAGGGTCAGGATTTCAACAAGCAGAGATGAGGGTGGCCTGGAGGGCATTTCCTGGGAGAGCAAAGGCACACATGGAGGTTGGAGGGTTGAGGGGGTGCCACCTACTGGTAGATGTGTGTGTGTGTGTGTGAGTGTGCAACTCAGGAGAGGTCAGCAGCGTGAGTAGATTTGCAGAACCACTGGCATTTCAGGCTGGGGAGGATAGAGAGCTCAAATGGGCCAATTCACCCTTTTTACAGTTGGGCAAGCTGAGGCTTGGAGAAGGACAGGCAGGGGCACCAGTGCTGCAAAGGGAATTAGAGCAGCTCAGCACTGAGACCATGTCTCCAGGTTCCTCAAATTCTGGAGGGCTTGAATGTCCAGCTAAAGCCCTGGATCGGTCTTGCTGCCCTGGAAGTTACTGTTGCCTTTTGGGTGGGGGAGTGTAGCTAACTGATTGGATTTCTTCCCCTTGAGGCTTTTTGCCACTTGGGTGAAGTTGGGAGCTTTCAGCCAATGACATGGTCATGCCAGGGTCTGCCAGGCATTGTGCCACCTCAGTCTGGATGCTGGGCTGAGCCACTGGCCTGCATCCAAGATAGCAGGTTCCCAGCCCTGGCCACATGTTGGAGTTCCTGGTGAGCTGAACAAAGAAAAGGTGCCCAGCCCACTGGGCTCTTGGAAGCCCTCTCTACAGGTGGTTCTTTCAGAGCCACGCTGGTCCTCAGGGCTCCATGAGGAGACCACAAAGCCCCAGTCAAAGAAGGGGCTTGGGGAATGGGTTTTCCTGGGCAGAGCAGGCTGGAAGCGTGACTTGTTACAGCTGTATTGCCATGGGAACACAACCGGGGCAGGGATGGGAAACACGTGTCACACGCCCCTGCCGGTCCCTCCCTGGTGCATGGCTCCAATCACATCTTACTGACCTGTCAGAGGAGCTTCACCCTGTGGCTGATTCTAATGACACCGCGGGCCCCACCATCTCCATTTGCCTTGAGTTCCTAACTATCTCTGCCTGCGCGGTATGGTCGTTAGCCACTCTACATTAATATCTCCCACGTCCATCGCTGCAGTGATGATGATCCTAGACTTGCCCGCCATCTCACAGGCCAGGGGGTGTGAAGTGGGTCCCCGGGGCCTGGCTGCCCTACCCCAAGTGGGTGGGGAAAGGAGGGGGACAGTCCAGCTTGTTAGATCTAATTACCTGGCTGCTGGCAGTGGGCCTGAGCTCGGCCCACTGCGTAATCCTCTGCCTGCCTTTCCGCCATAATGAGCCTGCCCTCCACCAGCTGCCGCTTGGCTAGATGGGACTGAGTTTAATTGCTACCCAAAATGTCAGCCCTTTCAAACCCACAGTATTTCATCACTTACCTTTAAAGAAGTGGGGGAAAAAAATCAATTTGGACCATGAGTTTCGGCAGCAAAGCCTGCAGAAAGGGCTGCCCAGTTCTTCAGGGGAGCTGCTCTTTTCATTAAAATAGCTATTTTTAAAACTCCCTCTCCCTCTCTCTCTCTCTCTTAACACGAGATGAAAAATCCCAGCTACAAGAAGAAACCCTTTTATGAGGGCATAATAATATAAAAAAGGAGTTTAAAAAAGCCCACTTCTAAAATGGGTCCCTTTTATTTAACCTCTCAAAGGTTAAAAAAAGAAAAGAAAAGGGTTTTATTCTCAAAGGGTTTTTACTGGTATGATCTCACTTCACCCTCACAGCAGCTTGGGGTGTTGGGGGAGGGCAGGTGTGTCACTGTCCCTATTTTATGGATGGAGGAATGCCCCGAGAGGTTGAAGGCTCTGCTGGGGGGCAGTTACACATCTATTCAGGGAGCAGGAAGGAGGAAACACATGTTCTGCTCCCCAGACTGGTCTCTCTTCCTATGGGTCCATGTGTCCTGTCCCCGGATCCACCCACCTCCCCAGTACAAGCAATTTACCTACTAGTCAGAAAGTAAAAGTATGGGGCATTAACAAAAAACCCAGCGGCCCATTCGGGTTGAACGCTCATTTAACTCTCCGTGAGATCACAGCCATCTTTTCTTACCTAGGGAGAATTTCCCCCCTTTCCTTTAGAAGATAGGAATGTAATTCTTTTGGCGATGACATTCCCTGGAAACTGGTTTCTCAAGCTCCCACCTGAAGAAGTGTTCCAAAGTCTGCAGACTAATTAACCCCATTGTTCAGAATTAATCACCTCTGGAATATTTGGAGTCAACAAGAGTTGTATCAATTGGGCTCTTAATAAGCCTAATGAAACGACTCAACATAAAGGCATAGGAAGTAGACTTTTAAAACATTAGCATAGACCACCAGCCTCCCCAGAGCTCTCGGCAGCACAATCAATCCTAACTGACACTTTATTAGCACCAAGAATTGCCATCAATTTGGCGAATCCCCCCACGTTGCCTACTGAAATGATAGATGAAGTTTTTTTTTTTAAAGGAAAAGGAGAGAAAAGGAGGGACTTGGAGTTTTTGGTGAAGGAAGACGGAAGAGAAATTGAATCAGAGTCCCAGAGTGGAAATGACAGTGACAGGGTCTAAAGCATCCTCCCCACTCCCTGGAGTCCAGTGGAGCAGGGGTCTCTGCCATCATGTCCTTCAGGGTTGAGGAACTGTCACTGACACACAGTTCCAGCTGTCTGCCCTGACTGGGTTGACCAGCAGAAGTGTCACTGCAGTGTCTGGGATGGGGAGTCAGGCATGGAAATGGGTGAATCGAGAAGAGGTGCTTGGAGTCCTTGAGTTTTCGCTTCTCTTATGATGAAACATTTGCTTTCAAAGGTTGGGGACTGTTTCAAATCATGCATTCTCTAGTCCCTCATAATTCCTAACAATTTTGCCTTGAGTTTTCAGCTAAATGTTAGAGGGGCCCCAGATTCTCCTTAGCAATCTCAAATCAACCACGAGCCAGGGAATAAAGTCCTCTAGGGTTTTATTTCAAGGGACTTCACACAATTTGGTTGTCCATCCTGGGTGTTTGTGAGCACTTTGACATCACTGCCCTCCCACTCCGCCTCTTCCTCCTCTTTCTCCTTTTCTTTCTCTACTTCCTCCTTTCTGTAATTCTGGGGGACACAGTTTTAGGGCTCAGCCCAGCTAGGCAAGGGGGCCCCATGCTTTCTGGAGTGGCTTTTGCTTGCTGAGAGCAGCCAGAGAGGAAGAAGTCTTGGGAAGAACACAGTGCTGTCCCAGAGAGGGCATGGATAGCTGCAGAACGTCCAGCCCATGGACAAAGAGTTGGAGAAATAGAGGGGAGGCAGCTCATGCTTGATTTGAGACTGACTGGGGAGTCTGGTGGCTCCTGTCATATGTCCCCAACTTGGATTAGAGCTCTCCATTGTGCAGCTCTGAGGTGCACAGGCTCTGGGGCCAGACAGCCTGGGTTTGAATCCTGGCTCTGCTGTGTCTTAGCTATGTGATTTGCTGTGCCTCAGTTTTCTCATCTGTAAAATTAGACAATAATAGTGGCTCCTAAAAGGGTTGTAATAAAGATTGAGTAAATAAGTGTAAAGTTCTTAGAACTGAGCCTGCCACAGAATAAACACTATATAAGTGCTTTGCTCTTACCATTGAAAAGGACACTGGAAGAAAGCAGTAGCTAACATTTATTGACCATTTGCTATGTGGTGTCATGAAAGCCTAGGGTGGAAAAAACTGTGAGAGAAACGAGTCAGCAGGCTCAGATACTCCAGATTGAGAAGAGGCTGCCCCAGACTCTCCCACTGAATCACTGGTGCTCAGTGGATCCAGACCTACTGGGATCTGATGCCAGAGTGAGCTGAAGATCAGGAACAGGTCTAAGCACTTCACATGCATTGTCTCATTTCATCCTCACCGAATCTTAGATGGTTGGTACAATATTTACCCTTATTTTATACACAAGGGAACTGAAACACAGAGGGGTTAAGTATTTTGCACAAGATCATACAGAGAGTAAGTGACAGAACTAGGGTTCAGACTCAGACAGTCTGGCTCCAACATCTATAACCTCAGCCATTTAGCATGGTACTAGTTGGGACTTGGTGCTTCAACTCCAGAAGCACATAAAAGAGCACAACCACAGCGGTTTCTCTAGAAATCATCCCAGAGCTTAAATCTGGGAGCAGAGGACACTAGGTCTTTCTCTGAAGGCCGTTTAGATTGCCCTTCTAGAGTAAATGTACTCAAGGAAATCTTTCTACAAAGCATTGCATCAGTTTTGGTCAAGCAACTGATAGTCAGCACTTAGACTAATTTAGATCCCTGTGACGGGTGTGCAGGAAGACTTCTAGAGTGTCATTGCACTTTCCCTCAAGTGCACTTCCTTTGCTTTGCCCAGGCCATATGAACTTCCCCTACTGACACTCTTAGCATGATATTCCAAACCTCTGTCTCACTTCCTTTTGCCAGAGTATTTAGAGTGTCTAAAAGAGCTGGGGTGTAGTGTTGTACTCTGCCAGTAGGTGTCATCATCCTATACATGGAATCCTCTACCCTGAGATTTCCTTAAATCTGGAATTTGAGTTCTGTAAAACAGTCATTTTTTCCCTAACACATGCTCAGTGATGGGGCATACAAGAAGATGCTCCATCACGATGGAAAATACAAGAAGAGGAAGCATTTCACAGAGGAACATGGTAACTGGCTCCAGATATGATTGGTCTAAGAACATCTAGCCTATCTGAGCAGGGATATGTCTGCCCAGTTGGATTACCCAGAGAGCTTTTAAAAATTAGACATGATCAAGATCATTTTAATTACCTCTGAATTTTTCTCAAGGCTCATTCTCTGGCCCCTACTCCCATACAGACCCTACTCCTATAAAATTTCTCTTTATCATTTCCTTGCTTTCTTGCTTTAAATATGATCCCTAAATGATATATCCCTAAATCATATATTGTTTAGTTTGACCCAAAAATAGTACAATTTAATGGTCTTTTCCAAATGCAAACCTGATCAATCAATGTAATACACCATACTAACAGAATAAAGAACAAAAGCTAAAAGATCATCTCAATAGACACAGAAAAAGCATTTGACAAAATCTAACACCCTTTCGTAATAAAAAATGATCAACTAGGAATAGAAGAGAACTTTCTTAACTTGATAAAGAGTATCTATTAAAAACCCACAGCTAACTTCATACTTAATGTTGAGAGACTGTATATTTTCCCTCTAAGATCAGAAGCAAGACAAGGATGTCTGCTCTTACCACTTCTATTCAACATTGTGTGGAAGTTCTAGCCAGTGCAATTAGGCAAGAAAATGAAAAAATGAAATAAAAGGCATTCAGATTAGAAAGAAAGAAGTAAAAGCCTCTCTATTTGCAGATGACATGATCTTCTATGTAGAAAACCCTAAAGAATCCAAAGAAAAACTATTAGAGCAAGTAAATGAGTTCAGCAAAGTTGCATGATACAAAATCAGTATAAAAAATCAGTCATATTTCTATGTAGTAGCAATGAGCAATCTGAAAATGAGATTAAGAAAACGATTCGGTTTACAATAGCATCAAAAAGTACTTAGTAATGGCAACTCTCTGAATCTTCTGCTCAATTTTTCTGTGAACCTAAGACCGCTCAAAAATAATTAAAAGAAGAAAAAAATACTCAGTAGTAAATTTAACCTAGGAAGTGCAAGAGTTGTGCACTAAAACCTAAATAAATGAAATGAAATTCATGCGTCGGAAGACATAATATTGTTAAGATGACGTTACAAACCAAAGCAATCTACAGATTCAATGCAGTTCCTATTAAAATTTCAACTGTCTTTCCCTCTTCCCTCCCTCCCTCCCTCCCTCCCTCCCTCCGTTCCTTCCTTCCTTCCTTTCTCAGAAATATATACACATCCTAAAATTCCAGTGGAAATGTAAGGCACCCCAAATAGCCAAAAACAGTCTTGAAAAAGAAGAACAAAGTTGGAGCAGTCAAAACACTGTGGTACTGGCATAAGGATGGACATATACATCAATGGAATAGAATTGAAAGTCCAGAAATAATCCCATTACATCTATTATTTTTGACAAGGGTGCCCAGATCATTCAAGGGGAAAGAATAATATTTTCAATAAATGATGCTGGGACAACTGGTTATCCACATGTAAAAGGATAAATTTGGACCCCCATGCCACACAATATAAAAAATGAATTCACACTGAACCAAAGACCTAATTGTAAGAATTAAAACTATAAAACTCTTAGAAGGAAACAAAAGTGTAACTCTTAGCAACCTTGGATTAATGGTTTCTTAAATATGACACCAAAAGTAACAACAAAAGAAAAAATAGATAAACTAGACTTCAACAAATTAAAAACACTTGAATCTCAAAGGACACTATCAAGAGAGTGAATAGACAACCTACAGAATAGACAACAGAATGCGGGAAGATATCTGTAAATCACATATCTGATAAAGGCCTAGTATCCAGAATATATGGAGAACTCTTACAACTCAATAACAAAAAAGGCAAACAATCCAATTTGAAAATAGGCACAGGATTTGCATAGACATTTCTCTAAAAAAGATACGCTAGTGACCAATAATTACATGAATAGATGCTTAACAATATTAGTCATTAGGGAAATGAAAATCAAAACCACAATGAGATACCTCTTACACCCACTAGGATGGCTATATAAAAAACAAAATGGAAAATAACAAGTGTTGGCAAGCACGTGGAGAAATTGGAACCCTCATGCATCACTGATGGGAATATGAAAGTGGTGTAGCCACTGTGCAAAACAGTTTGGCAGTTCCTCAAAAAGTTAAACAGAGTTGCCATATGACCCAGTAATTCCATTACTAGGTATAGACCCAAGAGAACTGAAAACATATTTTTCCACAAAAACTTGTACAGGAGTGTTCATAGCAGCAATACTCATAACAGCCTAAAAGTGGAGACCGCCCAAATGTCCATCACCTGATGAGTGGATAAACAAAATATGGTCTATCCACACTATGGGATAATCTTTGACCATAAATAGGAACAAAACATTGATATTGATACATGCTGCAGCATGGATGAACTTTGAAAATATGCTAAGTGAAAGAAGAAGGATACATATTAACTGCTTCCACTTATATGAAATGCTCAGAATAGGTAAATTCATAGAGACAGAAAGTAAATTAGTGGTTGTCAGAGGATCGGGGGAGGGGCAACTGGGAGTGACTGCTAACAGGTACAGGGTTTCTTTTTGGGATGATGGATGTATTCTGGAATCAGATAGTGATAATGTTTGAATAACACCGTGAATACATTAAGCACCACTGAATTACACATTTTAAAATGGTGAGCCTCATGTTATGTGAGTTTTACCTCAATAAAAAAAAATTGCAAAAGAAAAATGCAAACCTGACTGTGTTAATCCCCAGCCTAAAATCTCTTCACCGGTTTCCTATCGTTCCTGAGGCCCACCTGAGCTGATCCCTGCCATCTCCTCGGCCTCATTTCAGGGCCCCTGGCCCTTTCGCCTCTGGATCCCAGCTGTCTTTCCCTCAGTCCCTTAAGGGCACGTGCCAAGTTTCCCACCTCCCTCGGGGCTTTTGCACAGACTGTTCCTTCTGCTTAAAAATTTCTTGTTTCACCCTCTGCATGTTACATGGAGCCTTCCAAGACCTTCCAAACCATGTCAAGACTCACATAGCCCTTGTTCTTTTCCTTCTGAGCATTTGCCCCTATTTGTGAGTTTGTGTACACGCACGCGCGCACGCGCACACACACACACACAGTTTATTTGACTAATGTCCCCCTTCCCCACCAGCCTCCGAGGCTTGTTCCCTAGTTGACCCCTGGTCCTGCCCAGCACACAGCTTCTGCGTTAAGCCCCGGTTGATTCCTTCTACTGTGGATTCCCGGACTTAACTTTACCAGCCTCTTGATCTTCTTGCTCTCCTTCCATCTCATTCCTCTAGCCCAGGGGTTCTCAATCCTGGCTTCCCTCGTGTATTACTCAGGGAAGCTGTTTTTTAAAGAACCATGTCCAGGCTCCAGACAAACAATTGAATCAGAATTTCTGGGGGTGGGATCTGGGCAGGGAGATTTAAAAACCATTCCGCAGTCCCCATGTGTAGCCAGGCTGAGAACGGTTGCTACAGTCTCACTTCCCTCCCTGCTCAACTCAACCCAACCTGCACAGATCCTGGGCACCTGTGAGGTGTCCAGTCCTGGGTGAATCCCCGGAGAACCCAGAGACCTAAGACACCATTCCTGGAGACAGCACACCTCCCTTCTGAGTTTTCCAAGGGGATTTTGAATACCAGTTACCACCAAGAAACAAAGTAAAGTGAAGAAAGCAGCAAAACATTTCTGAACTCAACGTCATTGCTGGAGATTCCTCAGCGTACGGCTGTGATGTCTCCCTGAGCCTCCACCTAGCTCCTTGACCTTGCCTCACTTTTGCCCATGGCTGGGGGCTTTTCCAATTTTCTTTTTGCATCAGGTCTGCTTGGGTAGGACAGAAAACTCCTGTGGGTGGCTTCAGATGTTCAAAAGTCTAGGTTAATACACATTTGCAACTCTAGTCTGGTTTTGCCTTGGCAGGCTTCCATCTCACGCAGAAACCCCTCAGGGCTGGCTCCAAGTGTCCTGGGTTCCAAGTGGGAGGGATTGAGATAACAAGGGGGTTGAAAGCAGTTTGGGGTAGGTGTAGGGATTTTGTATTGAAGCTACTTTTGCCTAGAAAGCACGCAACGTTAATTTAGGTTGTATATTACAGATCAAAACAACTGGCAAACATTTTATTAAGATGACTTTATTTATAATTTGTACAAGGCTGATAATATCACTTGGTCATATCTAAGAACATTGTTGTTATTATTTTTTTGCAGTAGCTCTGGAGGTGAGAAGTTGGTGAAAATGTCGATGGGGCCAAAGCTATCCCTTGGCACTGCCTCTGAAGAGACTTTTCTGATCTTTCTGGAAAATGCTCTGTTTGACTGTCCTCTGAGCTTAAAATGAGAGGGATACTCACATCCTTTAAAGTAAGGGTATGGCTTTGGCACGGGAAGCAGGGAGCAAAGAGTTTTGGCCTCAGTTTCCACTCTGCTATCGACTTGCTGTGGGCCCTAAGGAAATTATCTCCTCAGTTTCTTCTTCTATAAAATGGGAAAAATAATAGAACCTACCTCAGACGGCTTTGGGGAGACTTAATGAGATAATACATGTAAAGAACTTAGCACAGCGCCTGATACAGAATAAACTCTCAAGAAATGTTATTACGGCCAGATGTGTGGGCTGTACATGGATGTGTATATCTGTGTGCACATGTGTCTGAGGGCCAAGCATTGTATTCCTGGATCTGTCCCTCATGTACCATATCATCTAATATATATAATCTCATGAACAATTGAAGAAAAGTTAGGCATTGATATTTAAAATATGCTCTATATCGCTGATGATTTATGATGTGGGGCTGAAATTTTTTTTTTTGGTCTGTGGAACAACCTGATGGCAAACATTTAATCAATGGACCCCCGTGCTTATTTCACATGTCTCTTCCAATGTCCACCCCCCTGAGTGGCAGTTTTTTGATGTACCTGGACCATTATGAGGTCAGGCCCCAGGCCTGGGTCTCTGAACTTGCTTTAGGGTTCCCACTGCTGCTGGGGGTGTGAACAGTCTCTGGGGTGATGGAAGAGAGCGCTGGCAGAGGAGGGGGCTGTGTAACGAGGAAGATGGGAGCTTTGCAGTCAGGGAGACCTGGGTCTACTATTCCTGTTCCACCACTCCAAGCCACGCCGAGGGGATTGGAGATTAGCAAAATGCAGAGCCAGTGCCTAGCTCCCGGAGATACCCCACAAATGGTAGCAGCTATTACTGTCACTGAGTTTTGCCCTGTTAGTAGCATCCGGGAGCAAACTTTCCAAACATCACAAGGAGACAGTAGCCTCCTTTCTGTGCACTGCGGACCTGCCCTCCAAGCTCTGAGGGCTCGAGGCTCCAGAGGGAGACGCTGCAGATATTGATGGCAGAGAAGGGCCCCCTCAGGGGCTCGCTCCGGTCCTGCTCCCTGAGCCTTGCCCTTCCGGGATGGGGTGCCACACCAGTCCTGCCATGGTGCAGGCATTGGCCTGCTCCTCGTCCTTTTCAGCAGAAGAGAGGCAGGCTATTCTCCAAAGGAACTCAGCTCAGTGCAAAGGGAAATGATCACGAAGAACCTCCTATAGAGGACACAAACCTCATCGTGGAGGCAGAATGGCAGAGGGACCCAAGCATAGACTCTGGAACTGGACTACCTCTTGGCTGGTTCCTAAGCTCTCTGCACCTCAGCTTCCTCATCTGTAATATGGGGATAATCGTAGTACCTTACTCGTAAGATTGCTGTGAGGCTTAGAAAGGTATTAAGTGCTTACTAAGTGTTAGTTATAATTATTACAAAGCTCGAGTCCTCATGGAAGCAGTGCTGAGCTTTCTGGGCTCCAAATCTCCTCCTCCAAAGCCCCCACAAGAGACTGGGTGTTCCAGAGGGAAGGGACCATGGTTTGTTCATCTTTGAATTCCAAGTGCCCATCACAGCCGGCCACACAGCAGGTGCCCAATAAATAAGTGATGTTAAGCCTCTAAACAATCCTATGGTACTGGGATTGTGATTGCCACTTTACAGGGAAGGAGCATGGGACTCACAGAGAAGAGACCTGCCTCAGGCACATGGGGTGGCCAGTGAAGAGCCGGGGTTCGACTCCAAGTCTCTTGCTCTTTGCTGTCGACCAGGAGGGTGATCCGGGTTTTCCCAGCTGGCTGGCCAGCTCCACCCCACCTTGAAGCATCTACCTTTTGCCACTCCTTGCTCTCGCCTGTGCAAAGGGCCTTGGCAGAGTGCAACCCTACCCAGGGGTCCAGCGTGGCAGCTCCATATACAGCCTCAAAGGGCAGCATCAGGGCAGGGAGCTAGCCTGGCGGAGGGAGAGGATGGGAGAGCACCCATCCTTAGGGGTGTGGAGGCAGCCAATAGGATGGGGAGAAGGCAGAGGTGATAAGATGCAGACACAGGCCTCTGGGAGGAAGGGGATATTCCTGACCCAGAGTGGCTCTCGTGTGCCTTTCATGATGTGTGGTGGCAGAGGGGGATGGCAGGTGGCTGGCAGGTGGCCCAGAGGTCCTGCATAGAAGCCTGGGAATCTGGGAGGGCGGGGATGGTGAGCAAAGCCTGCTGACCTACTATTGTGCTGGTCAGAAAGAAGGATGGTGGGCACTTCCTACAGAGGGGTGGCCTCAGGGCTCCTCTCTCTCAGAGGTCACTGCCACAGCCAGGGGCTTGCAGTGCATCCTGGTGACAATGACTTGTGTGGGCAGAGCGCCCACACTGTCTTCTATGCCCAGAGACCTGCCCTTCAGGCAGGGCAGTGTGTGTCCTTGAAGATGGCCTTTTCTCTCCAGGAAAGAACCCGCCCGGGTGATCTCCACTGGCAGCTCTGAGTGTGAATACATGCACTGCCAGCTAAAGAGACAGCCTGGTGTAGGGAGGGGAACCTGGCCTGGGCACTCTATCGCCAACCTGCTGTGTGACCTTGGATGGTCCCCTTCCTCTCTCTGGGCCTCAGTCTTCCCATCTGTAAGATTGGAAGGGGGGGATTGCACTTGATGACCTCTGAGACTCCTCCTTGCTCTGACTATCCAGTGGACGCCTAATCAATATTTGTTGAATAGATGAAGGAATCAGTGTGGTTCCAGGCTGGTGATAGGAATAGGCAGGAGATGAGTTTTTTTTTTTTTTGGCTGCATTGGGTCTTCGTTGCTGTGCGCGGGCTTTCTCTAGTTGCGGTGAGCGGGGATTACTCTTCGCTGCGCTGCGCGGGCTTCTCATTGTGGTGGCTTCTCTTGTTGCGGAGCACGGGCTCTAGGCGCGAGGGCTTCAGTAGTTGTGGCACATGGGCTCAGTAGCTGTGGCTCGAAGGCTCTAGAGCGTAGCCTCAGTAGTTGTGGCTTGCGGGCTCTAGAGCGCAGGCTCAGTAGTTGTGGCGCACGGGCTTAGTTGCTCTGCGGCATGTGGGATCTTCCCGGACCAGGGATCGAACCTGTGTCCCCCGCACTGGCAGGCAGATTCTTAACCACTGCGCCACCAGGGAAGTCCCAGGAGATGACTTTTGAAAGACAAATGAGGCTGTTTTAACCTGCAGAGCTAACAAAAAACAGTGAACATTTAGGCTGCTTCCTCTGCTCCTGACACTGTGCTAAGCCACCGGAAACTAACACAACACTGTTAATCAACTATACTCCAATATAAAATACAAATTAAAAAAAATTTTCCCATTCTGCCTAAGATACACTTAACAATAAATACTTAATAGGTAAAAAAATCTTCATGGCCCTCCAATGATATAGGCACTATTATTGTTTCCATTCCACAGATAAGAAAACTGAGTCACAGAGAGGTACCTAGCCCAACCTCACCTGGCCAGAATGGTAATATTACTCAGGACCCTTTCAGCTGCTTGGGGCAGAAATGTAACTCTTACAGGCTTAAGGATAAAGGAGAGTGTATTGCTCCCATATATGTAAAGTCCAGGATGACCCGACCCAAGAGCCCAAATCACAGTTTCAGGAATTCCCCTCTCCCCTGCTCACTTCAACGTGGCTAGTGTCAGTGGGGATGCCCAATCCAAGAAGAAATATGGTGTAGACGTTAAAGCCCCCATTTTTGAAGTCTGAGTATCTGGGTCAAACTCTGGCCTTGCTGTGTGGTCCTGGACAAATGAATCAGCCTCTTTGGCCTCAGTTTCCTTGCCTGTGAAATGGGGATAGGAGTCGTACTTACCTTGTGGGTTTGTTGTGCAGCTTAGATGAGTGTCAGGTGCTAGGAATAGGACTTGACAGTCAGTATGCATGCACTGCTGTTTCTACCTTTAGAAATCCCCAGTGGGGTGAGAGCCTTCCCTACCCTTCAACCTGAAAAAGCCCCATGTTTGACTAATATTGGGCTGACTTGGGTTCTGTGCTGTCTCCTAAACCAATCCCTGTGGCTAGGGGAGGGGATATGCTAATTAGGCCTGGTCACAAGCCCATCCCTGAGCACAGAGAAGGCCCGTCTTCCCAACACCATGGACCAAGGGTGGCGGAGGGTTAACCCGCTAGAGGAAAATCAGAGGGGGAGTGGATGCTGTACAGGCACAAACCGATAGGTGACCACGGATGTAGCTGACCTGGAACATGAACCCAGGCAGTTCTCCTCCCAAGCATGCAAGCAAGGAGTCTTTTTTTTTTTTTTTTAAAGGGGAATTTTCTATTTATTAAAAAAATTTAACTTATATACAGAAAAATTAACTTAAAAAATTTCTGTTCAATTCTATGCATTTCAACACATGCACTGGGTCTTGGAACCATGCCACAAACAGGATACAGAACAATTCCAGTACCACCAAGAATCTTTCATGCTGGCCTGTTGTAATCAGTCCCTCTCCCACCCCAGCCCCTTGGTAACCACGAATCTCTTCTCTGTCCTTATAGTTTCACCTTTCCCAGAATGTTCTACAGATGGAATTATCGGCCTGGAATCTTTTGAGACTGGCTTCTTTCACTGAACATAATGCATTTGAGATGCATCCGTGGTGTTGTTTGTATCAATAGTTTGTTCCTGTTTATTACTGAGTAATATTCCATTGTATGGTTATACCACATTTTGTTTATCTATTTACCCATTAAAGGGCATCTGTGTTGTTTCTAGTTTTTGGTAATTATGAATAGTGCTGCTATAAACATCTGTGCACAAGTTTTTCTGTGAACATAAGTTTTCATTTCTTTGTAAATAAACACCTAGAAGTAAGGCTGCTGAGTCATATGATGAACTTTAAAAGAAACTGCAAGACTGTTCTCTGGGGTCGCTGTACCGCTTTGCATTTCTACCAGCAGTGTGGGAGAATCCCAGTTCCTCCACATCCTTCCCATCACTTGGCAATTGCCAGTAGTCTCTATTCTTGCCATTCTAACAGATGTGCAACCCAAGTATGGAGTCTTAACCGAAAATTTTAATAAACGGCAGTTTCGGAAGTCAGAAAAAGGCTTGCTGGGGTGCGCACGAGCCTAAGCATTGCACCCCAGACACTAGAACAGTTGGGGTGGGGATGGGGGATTCCTGTGAGTGTTTGAAGGAACTGGCTTAAGACAAGTTGGTGATGGACCTGGGAGAGCAGAACGGCTGTCAGGGCTATAAAGGACCTCAGCCATCACCCTGTGTTATCCTCCACTGTACCAGTGAGGACACCGAGGTCTGGTTGCAAGGGGAGGGACTAGCCCAGTCACAGGACACGTAGTAGAGTCTCAATAAATGGGTGAAGGACAAAAGGAACATTTTTCTTCCAGATTCCACTGGGGCTGGTCTAGATAGCTGTGCTTGGGCTGGAGGTTGAAGGTGTACAGACTGATCTCTCTTGGGTCCTTTGAACTTGGTTCTTGGAGAGGGGCACGACTCAGAACCAGTTCTTTGTGGCTTTGCCTGGCCCAAGGGGGACCCCGTGCTCACTCTCTAAGAAGGAGGGCAGGGTGTGGGGTTGGGATGGGTGGCAATTGTCCACTCTGCAGGTATTCATTGAACTTGTTGCATGAAAAGTGGGTCATTTTCCTGCCTCTGTGTGACCATGGCTGACAGCCCTGGAGTCTTTGGGGACTCTGAATCCTCATGGAAGCCACTAGACCAGGGAATCCAGGCTGTCGCTCCCCCAGAACTACAGCTGCACAGACGACTCCACTCAGCCCTCCTGTTCCTGAACTTCAGAGAAAACTATAGAGAATCAGGGCTGAGTGGGTGGACCACCGCCCCAGGTTCTGGGGGCAAGTAGGGAAGGACCAACGATTGCCTTGTGTTCCAGGCCAGAGTGTCTTGCCCCCCACCTCAGCTCCTACAGGTGTGGGAGCGCTTTCTGATGTGCATCTAAAGCACTCACAGGAGGGGAGGAGGGGAGGGCAGAGAAAACCCCTGTTCAAGAAACTCAGGGCCGTACACCTTGGTCAAGGAGGTGGGCCCCTGGCATCGATGACTGTAGCCACAATGCCATCTACTCACCCCATTTCTCACTCCCTGCTCTGCCACGGACCTGGTATTCCACCATTAGGGCCACTCGTTTGATTAAAGCTTTGACTCTAGAGGAGCCCTGTGAAACTGCACATATTACCTGGGGAGGGCAGGTCATTTTGTGTGGTTTGATTAAATTTCCTGCTTCCACTTAAAGAGTACCTAAGTATAAGAGAGGTGAGGGCTGATGAGTGGAGGAGGGAAGAGTAGAAGACGGATCGGTCTGAGCAAAAGGTGTGGTCCAGCTATGTCAGGAGGGTTTGTGTGTGTGAGGGTCAGGTGATCCAGGTGGGGAAGCAGACTGCCTGTGGGACCTCCAGGGCAGTGGCATGGGCTCTGGAGGAGGGCGAGGCAGGAATGGGCCTGAAGGCATCCCTTTTGTCTGCTGTTTTCAGACTCACACACACACCTTATGACGTGGGCACACACCTCTGTGCTCCCGAGACCTTCAGATGCTGCTCTGGGGCTGCCCTTCGAGGCTTCCGGCAGAGTCCTCCAGGACCCTGGCTGTACCCCCTTTACCTTCCCTCAGAGCAGACTGTACCTGAAACAGGAGCTTGTTTTGGAACAAGGTGAGTCCTGCCTCTTGGCCTCTTTTTCCCACTGGCAACATCAAAGGTGACTGTGTCCCCTCCTCCCAGTTAATGCATTTTGGGCTGAGAAGATAGATTGTGACACAAACAACGAGGACAACAACATCTTGACAGTGACAGCAACAAATGCCATTTTTGAGTGCTTACTTCCCACCAGGCACTGGCCAGCACTTCACACCACTGCATGTGATCATCACAAAGACCCCATGAGTACCCCATTTTATAAATGAGGAGATGGAAGTGCGGCTTGTTCAGGGTCATGCGGTGAGTCTGGAAAGGATGGGGAATTCACATGCAGGTCTGTCTCAGTCTAAGTGGATGCCCTTGACTACTGCTCAGGGTCAAATAAAATGGAAGTGGCCTGTCCCTTAATTCAGGTCAACAGGGGAACATGGCAGGAGGAGCTCCTGGGGGTCCTGGACCCGGTTGGATAGGGGATAGGAGATCTGAGTCATGATCCAGACTCTGCCCAGGGGAGTCCCCAGTCTGTCTGGGGGAGAAAGGGTGGCACTGCTGGGGAGTCGTGCTGAATATCCCTGGGGGGGCAGCCCCTGCCCTTGGCTGGCATTCACAGTGGGACTTCCCTGCCTCGTCCTCGTCCCTGCCTCGTCCTCGTCCTTCGCGTTTATCCAAGGAGCCCTTGGCTGTAAATTTTCCCAACTCCGTGGCCACCCAGCCCTGGCCCCGGCCTTGGTCAGTGGACGCTGCTGAGCTGACAACAGATTCGTCATGGGTGAGTCCTGAGCTAGCACAGCTGTCAGTGGGGAGGAGTGGCTCTGGGCCAAGGCCCTGGCAAGTTTACCCTTGAGCATGACAGGTGCAGACAGAGACCTCAGAATTTGTGGCTCTTCCCTGTGAGTGATGGATGACAGTGACTGGCTCCTTGAGTCTCTTCCCACCACCTGCTGTCAGAGGAGGTGAGTCTGGCTTGAGGAAAGCACAGTGGATGGCAGGACGCACCTGCTGTATGCCTTTGGGGCAACTTGATCGGTGGGCAGGACTGGGCATGGGTGGGGTGACCCTGGCCAGATTGGAAGAAGGGACGCGGTGGTTGGGAGCTTGATGTCCATCGCTTCTCCACCCTCCTGACAGTCTGTGCCCCCTCTCTGCACAGTGCACGATGTCAGGGCACAACTCATCGTACCTTCTCTCTGGCCTCCTTGCTTTCTTTCAACCGATTCATCCATCCTACAAACACTTATGGAGCACCCATTATTTGCAGGCATAGTGCCAGGTGCTGGGGAAAGAGCGGTGAAGAAGACCCTCAAGGTGCCCACCCTTATGGAGCCACGAGTGGGGGGCAGAAGCCAACAAACTCAGTAAAGAAACAAGAAAACCCCCAGGGAGTGACGAGGGCTATGAAAGGAATTCAGATGGTGAGAGAGTGACCAAGGGGCCACTTTAGTGTAGGTGATCAGGAAAGTGTCTCTTAGGAGGTGAGGCTGAGTGATAAGACAGTGCTGGCCAGGTCCCATCTATGGGAAGAGCCCTCGGCAAAGGAACAGCTGGTGCAAAGCACCTAAGGTGAGTGTGAGCTCAGAGCCCTCTAGGAACAGAGACAGGCTGCCCTGGCTGGAGCGGAGCAGAGCGAGTGGTGGGGACATGGCAGACAATGGAGGCTGGCAAGGCAGGTGAAGGGCTGATGCTTCTTTAAGTCAGCACGAGGAATTTGGCTTTGATCCTAAGTGGGATGGGAAGCTATTGGGGTTTAAAGTAGGGGAGAGGCATGCTCTGATTTATGTTTTGAAGTGATGACTTTGGTTTTGGGAGAGCAGATGTCACATTTCTCCAGCTGCCAACACACACAGCCTGCCTGGAATATCCAGTGCTGTTTATCCTGGTGCCATTCTGACGATATCAAATGCATTGTGTCTAAGGTGATTTTAAATGCGTAAAGTTTCGTAGTAGCGTCATTATACCCAGACACATAACTCATGTGTATTTCTTTTTGAGACATGTGGGCAAGGTCCAATCTTACCCAAGGAAGGTACAGAGCCTTGAGTAAAATTGGCACCATTACAAACCATCCCGAGTCCATCAGTTACAAAGACTGCTCTTAATAAATTAAGTAAAGCAGGGAAGTTAAATGTAGGAGCCTTAAAAGCGTGGGCCCATTGGCCCAAAGGGATATTAACAGATTGGCATTTAAGTGTTGATATTTCTCAAGCTTCGAGCAGCGTCGTAATTTAACACATGGTTTGGTGTGACCACATTTAGTGTGATATGTTGAATCTGAGAAGAGCATGTCACATATAAAAGAGAGGAGGAGAGCTAGATGATCAGAAAGGGAAGGGGGAATAGAAATTGAGAAAAGTGTATTCGAGCATGATAGGGAAGAATTTAGAAACCCTGGAATTGAATTGCAAAGAACAGCGTGAACTTGGCGACTTTTACTTTCTGCTCAGTCACGGAAATAACCCAGGCTGCCTCTGGGCTGATGCACCTGCCCCAGGTGTTGCGAAATAATTGTGCAGCCCTAGTGACCATGGATTAGTCTTTCAAATCACTTTGTACCAAAAGGAAGCAGGGATTCCCTGGAGGATAACCGTGCTGGATCTTGAGGAGGAGATGTCTTGGTGTTGGAATGCAATGATGCTTTCAAAGATGCCTGCAGGAAAATCGGAATGTGCACAGAGGCCAGCTCAAAGAGAGACTCCTTTACCCCCTGTTAGGATACCCAAGCAGGGACAATCTGAGCATAACAATTGATAATTATGGGCAAGTGACACAAACTAAGCCCGTATAAGAGTTTAAGTACATGAGGTTACCAAAAAATGGAAATTAATAGGAAGGATGCCAGGGGAATGCACACAGTTTTCAATATGGTTTACAGAGGGATATGGATCAGGTCATGCGGCCAGAGGTTCACACTTACATTGTGGCCAGCAATCAGGTCTCCAATCCAAATTTTTGTTGACTTGTTCCAATGGTTTGCTTAAAGGATGAGAATGCATGCAGAACTGTGCTATTCTTTAGGACGTTTATTTGGTGGTGCTCAGGGTTTGTAATAAGCCAGGGGTGGAGTGTTGTGACCTGCAAGGCTTGTTTCGATCACTTAGTGAGAGCATACACACACTCAGACACACAACACCTGGATTCTGTCACTGTAGACTTTTGTGTGGCACATCCACACTCTCCTTTGCCCAAACAGGTCTTCGCCACCGGAAAAAGGGTGTATATTGTACCAGAAAGAAATCAAAATGTCTTGAGAAAAGGTGAAGCAGAGGGATGGTATTATGCCCTGGCCAGGGCAACCAGCAATCCAGGGCTGATTTCAGTCAACAGATATGTGTGTGCATCTGTGTGTTCTCACCCTGTAAGGGTACAAATGTGAATTATTGCAAAGTTTAAAATCAGAGACATTTAATATATAATCCTGATTTTCAGTTTCTTTTGAAAAATGAGGAGATTTGGAAGTGCTGAGCTAGTATCTCCATTGTTATGGAAGGCTGGGGTTGAATAGGGGCTTCTCCTTCTAGACCTAGCTGGCCACTTCAGCTAGCGATAGTCCCTACCATTCCCTATTGTATATTGTTTAAATTACTTTCTGGAGCTCTGTAGACATTTAAGTTTTTGACCCCTGTTGGTGATATCGATCAACAACAATAATAAAGGGCCATTATTACTATTTTACAGGTAAGAAAACTGAGACCCATAGGGCTCAAGCAAATTGCCTTTAAGTCCCAGGCTGTGGGAGGGACTGCTAGATGATCATCCTACCATCCCTTCTCCTCTTCCTCATTGCTAACAGTACCCTATTTTATTTGGGCTGGCAATGTGTCCAGGTAAAAGAGTATGTTTCCCAGCTTCCTTTGTAGTTAGATGTGGCTGTGTGATTAAGTTCTGGCCAATGACATATAGGCAGAGTGTTATAAGGACCATTAAAAAAATCCTTCAAATGCAGGGGCAAGTCCTTTTTCTCTCGCTTGTTCTCATTCCTGATGCCTGGAATGTAGATGTAATGGCTGGAGCTCTTTCAGGCATATTGGGCCTTGAAGAGACATTGAGGATGAAAGCCATGTATGTCGAAACAGAAAGACAGGAAGTGGATTTTGTGATGAATGTGTAGATCCACCCTACCAATCCCGACCCACATTCCATTAGACTTCTTTTATGATAGTTCTCTGTTTCTGTAGTTGATACAGAGGTGAGGCCAGGATGTATTCCCCCACCCAACCTTCCAGTCTGTGCTGCAGTAACAGCTTTCCATATCGCCTGAAGCTGGCTTCCACACTCCCTCCTGGCCTTCTGGCATTGGACAAGAATAGTAGCACATGCTTGGACTGGCTAATTAAGCAAGTGGCCACCTTCCAGTTCCACAGAAACTACAAAACTGACCCAAGCAAGGACCATCTGGGAGTTCCTTAGTCGGGGACTGCAGTTCCATGTGTCACCTCACTATAAGAGCAGTAGCCTCTGAGTGTCCTCTCTGGGCTGCTCTCCAAGGCCAAATGATGGAGAAACAGTGCCTGTAACAATGACCAAATGGAGGGGGTTCTCAGGAAGGCCCCAAAATTCTGCCAAGGCTGTTACCAGCTGGCACCCGATTTTTACTCATGTGAAGGGTATTCCTGCAGTGACAAGTGTTTTTTCCATTCAAAGTAATGGATCCCTCTCGTTTGAGGGATTGGGATTTATTTTGTCTTTGGAAAAGAGAACCCCACATGGTCAGATATTGAGACTTTTCTGGGGGCCATGAATGGATACAGCCTGGAAAATTCTCAAGGCTTGGTGCAAGCCTGTCCAATCTTAAAAACAATGATGATGATGATGATGATAACATCACTTGGAGCCATTGAGCCATTTTTCTTCTTGCTTTCACTTCTTCAATAAATGGTCTAAACCCCTTCCCCCATTACAACCTCTTTCTCTTACTGCTTATCCCAACGGGACCTGCTTCCACCCTGGTCACCCTCTGAGGACTATTCTGGTTAAAGCCATCAGCTGCCTCTTGTTACGAATTCAATGACTTTTTTAAAAAAAGCTTTTATTTGATTGAACCTCTCTCTGAAGTTTGATGCTATCAGTCACTTTTTCCTTAAAATATTCTACTCTTTTGACTTTCTGACAATATGATCTTTTGGTTTTCCCTCCACCTCTCAGACCAACGCTTCTTTGGTTTTTGTTCACCAATCCTTGTTTCCCGGAGGTCTATCTTTGGTCCCCAGCCTCCCCCTCCATCCCCTCTCCTCTCTCCTTCTCTTCCTCTCACTCTTTCCACTCTCCTACACTTACCTAACACTATTCGCCCATGATGCCTGTCTTAGGTCAAGTCATCAGAAACAGGCTCTAAGATGGAGAACTGCTGAGTTGAAGCCAGGGAGCCCAGACTTTGTGCCCCTGCAGTGAGCTGGCCCTGGGGAGGGGGCATGGCAGTGGGTGAGGTAGCCTCCTTTTAAAAGGCAATTCCTGAAGAACAGCCTAGTGAGAGCAGACAGCAGCAATGCTCTCTGTCACTTGGGGAAGTGAGTGCCTCGGTCCTGAAGAGGGGCGGTCTGGGCAGCATCACAGCATCCACGGTACAATCCCAAGTCTGAATTTATAGTCCTGACCTTTTTCTGTGCAAGTACCACGCTTACGTAGCCAACCACTGCCGAATGTACACACTCACATGGTACAGTTCCCCAAATGCCACGTGCTGCCTCCACCACTGCCTCTCTCTGCCTAGCATGTGCTGTCCGTGTCTATATTCATTAATTCCACGTATGTTTCTTGAGTGCCCACTCTGCTGTGCCGGGACCTGGGCACTGGCCAGGGACTTGGTGGAAGTTAGCTCTTGGGCCTGGAATCAACCTGCCAGGTCCAGGAAGGCTGATTGGGCAGCCCTGGCTGATGGAAGGCTGGGTAGCACGACGTCCACCGAGGCAGAGCCACGCTCACCTATTCTGGAAGCTCCTTGTAGCCAAGCAGTGGGATGTGAAGGGAAAAGGTAACCCCAGGGGGATGGGGCAGACAGGGGCTCAGATGACAGGCCAGATGTTTGTGGGCTTTGGGGAAAGTGGAGCAGGGCACCCCCAACCCCGTTTAACCCCCGCTTGGCTTCCTGGAAAACCCACAGGCACTTACCTGCTGGGCCAGCTCCCCTGCGGCGGGAATTGGCCTGTAGTCCCTGATGGCTCCGTAAAGTCAGAATCATATGCATACATGTACGTGTCCACAAACAGACCTGTGCCCCTCGTGCACAGACACAGGATCATGCCTCCAATTCCCCCACAGGTGTGCTGTGAGCACGTCCACGCTCCCCACATATGTACACACATGGACAGGTGCGTCACAACTCCAGGCACAGCCACCGCCTAGGGTCCACGTTCACCACCCCACCTGCCGTGCCCATCTTCCCGCTGGCACGCGCAGAGAGCACGCAGGCAGAGACTCTCCCGACATTCTCACGTGCTGGTGTGTGCTCACGCCGGGCACGCTAGTGTGGGAAGCCTGAGTGACAGATGTCAGACCAGTCCACAACCTTGCCGGGCATCTGCTAAGTCCCTGTGGCAGGCCAGGGAGAATCGTGGCTCCGGGGCTGCATCATCAGCCTCCGGAGGGGAGAGGTGAGCCTTTTCTCTTCTCTCCTTTTGGAGCCCGCCTTCTGAAGTGCCACGAATAAGTATTCAGTTCCCTTCCCTCCCCAGAGACCAAACTGCTCTCTAAATACCAAGGCAGGAAAGTGGAGACTTATAAAGGTCATTACCAAATATCTGGGAGGGTGGTATTTAGTGAGGAAATGGCTCCTGGAGGGGGAACCTCAGACCCTAGCGGGGAGCCTTTGTTAACAGCCCCATTTGCTGCCCTGGGTGCTGGTTGCTGGACCCGGAGTGGGAGCCATGGAAGAGCAGCAGACCCCATCCTCCAGGGCAGGGCTGCCTCGGAGCTGGGGGACAGACCTCCAAGGGCAGGAGTGGGTTATTTGGGGTCACGGCCAGCTCTGGGTGGGCAGAAATAGCAGCCCTTTAAGTGGAGATCCCGGGGATGGGGGGCCCAATGGAGGTCTCCACTTTTTTCTGAGGGGCACATGGGAGAAAGCAGGACGTCAGTCACCACCCCAGGACCATGGGGGCCTGGCAGGAGGCCAAAAGCCCATCCCTCTGCTTCCAGACTTAGGCAGAGAGGTTTCTGGGACAGAATAGTAACTCTTCCCTTAGGGAATACTCCCCTTCCTCCCTCCTCTCCTTTTTAAATAGTTAAGGTGAAAAAAATGAAAAAAAAAAAAAAGATTACTTAACAGCTTGACAGCACAATTCCCCTTAAGGTCTTTGTTTAGGGAAATACCTTGATAAGCTACTTGGGCGAGAAGATGAGCTCCTGAGGGCAGGTGTTGGCAGGAGCCAAGGCAATAAGAACAACAAATTGGCTAAACTGTTCTGCAGAGAAAGTGAGAGGAATTAGTTTTTGTCCTGAGAGGAAAGGAGAGAGAAAGCCATGGGGGAGGGGCAGGGAGAGGCAGGAGAGAGTGGGAGGCCGGCCACGCTGGATTTGCTGCTTCCTGTCCTCCACATCCCGTCCCATCCCTCCTCTACCCTGCCCTGTGCGCTAGCCTTACCCGCACCAGCCTCCTCTGCCTCTGGCTTCCGGTTGGGTTTGGCCAATGGGAAGCCCTGACAGGGGATGGGGGGGAGAGGAGAGAGGCTGGGGTATTTACTCCCTGGCTCCCCGCCTGCCTCTGCCTGAGGTCACAGGTGCTGTTGGGAGGCCCCCTCCACTATGGCTATGCATACAGTCCTGCTTCTTTCTTCCCAGCTCAGCCAGACCTGTTTACTGGGATGCTGGGAGGACTTCACTACAGCTGGGGTGAGACTTGGGCACAGGATGCTACTGTCTGCTTCTAGCTTGTGATCACCACAAAGAGAGTGTAGAGATAGAATGTTGTGCCCCCCCAATTCATATGTTGAAGTCCTAACCCTCAATGAGATGGTCTCAGGAGGTAGGGCCTTTGGGAAGTGACTAGGTCATGAGGGTGGAGCGCTTGTGAATGAGATTAGTGCCCTTATAAGGAGACCCCCCCCACCCCACAGGGATCCTCGCCCCTTCTGTCATGTGAGGGTGAGGAGTTCTCAGTTTGCAAACTGGAAGAGGGCCTTCGCCAGAACCCGACCACACTGGCACCCTAATCTTGGACTTCCAGCCTCCAAAACTTTGAGAAATAAGTGCCTGTGGTTTATAAGCCACCCAGGCTGTGGTACTTTGTTGTAGCAGCCTGAGCTGACGAAGGCAGAGAGGAAGGGCTGGCGTGGATGGATGCTGACGGTGACTGGAACTACCCTCCCCCAACCCCTGGTCTTCCCACTCCCCTTGGCCTCCCCACTCCCAGCAGCTCAGGACCAGGTGGACCTGCCAGGAAAGCTGAGGTGGGGTGGGGGTGGGGGAGAAGGGAACTATAGAAGCTATAACTTAGGGATGAATTTATTTTTCTGGCTCCTACAAGGCAGTGAGGAAGGGGGGAAAGGCAGAGGAGGGGACTTTCAGGACTAGTTTTTTTCCGGTTGTGACGCATAATGCAATCAGATGACATTTAAATATTCATAAAAAAGGGTGCAGATGTGAGTGTGAGACTGGTGGGCCCGTGGGGGAGGGAGGGAGAGAGAGAGATTGGGATTCACATGCTGCATTTAATGGAACCACAAGATCTCAGAGTGAGAAAGGGCATTTGGGATCATTTAGTTTGACCTTTAACTGTTGCAGGAATTTCTTTATGGAATCCTGATTTGGGAGGAGGTTACCTTCCTCACCACAGACAGGAAGATTATACTAGCCTAAAGCAAGGTTTTCCATCTCTGGGCAACAACCCTGGCTACAGGGAATTTTTCCTTAGAGCGAGATAAAATCTCCATCACTACTTCCATTTGTACCACCCCTCCCACCTCCCCAGTGGTCCTAGCTCTGGCCCCTGGGATCACTCAGGATGTGGCCACTCCAGGTGTCCCCTGGCAGTGCTCAGTGATCTTCAGCAAGTGGTGTCTTCCTAGCTCCACGCTAGGCAGTCCTCAGCTCCCTAGGCATTTGGCCAGAACTTTCTTGAGGTGCTGCCACAGAGACCTCAAGAGAGAGGCATGGAGAGCTTGCATCTGATGATTTGTACCTGTACAGTCCAGGAGACTCGGTCCTTATATCTGGAATCTGCCATCTAGCTGGAGAGAAGATCAAGTCTGGCTTTTGGGGGAACCAGAGAGGGAGTGGGGTGAAGCAAAGCAACACTAGTTTCAGAATCAGGAGAACTGGGTTCCTGATCCAGCCTGGATACTTCTGGCTGTGTGACCTGGAGGAAGTCACTTTACTTCTCTGAGCTTCAGTTCCTTCATCTGCAAGGGAGGGACACCTCTTTTCCAAGGATTCCATGAGGATTAATGAGCTGGGAAAAACAGTTTCCCTGGCTGGATGAACTAGGACCCTCAGCTGAGTGGTGGGTTCTCTGGATCAACTCTTGAGGCAGAGGGAGGGGAGAGCCACGACTTGAGGGCATTTGAGCATCTGGGGCCCATCCTTGGAAGCTCCAGTTGTGGCCATTTTCAGTGATTGTTTTGGAGAAGGCTTGGGGAGGGGGCAGCTTCACTACTCAGCCATGTGGCTGGAGCACTGATGCATCTGCTCAGGGCTGGGCAGGAGGTCTTCGAGGTGGGGGCATTGGGCCCAGCTGTGTAGAGTGTAATAGATGGGACACAACCCAGAGCCATAGGATGTAGTTTTGCTACCCACTGGCTTTGTGATCCTGGGTAAAAGTCCTAACTTCTCTGACCCTTAGTTTCTTCATCTGAAAATTACAGAAAACGAATAGCCAGAGCCTCTTGGGATGTTCTAAAGATGAGGGAGGCCTTGATCGACAGAGTTTAACAGGAAATGAACCTGAATGGGCGGGACTTCTCAGAATATCAGGATTGGGGGGATGGGATGGGAGTTCCCAAGAGCCACGCAGGGCCATGGGGGCTGAGAAGAGTGTCGACAGGGCGTTGGCTTGGCCAGACTCAGCATCATCCCTCCCAACCTGAGTGCAGCAGAGGGAGAAACAGACCCTGTCCCGTGCCTTTAGAACCCAGGGCGGGATAGGACAGTAGGGCCGGAGCCTAGCTTCCCTCCCAGCGTGGGAATCCCCACGGCAGAGCCCAGCTGAGATTCCTGGCTTAGACTTCTTGACCACGGGGGACTCACCGCCTCCCACAGTGGCCCAGGGCGTTGCCAGCGGCTCAGCTGGGAATTGTTCCTCAGCTAGACTGCGGTCTTCTTTCTCCAAGGTCCCGTCAGCTTCCCTGGCCGCAGACAGGCTTGGGAAGGCTTAAAAAGCTGCTACCCTTGGGGCTGCAGGAAGAGGCGATCACGTGACAGAGCAGCAAACAGCTGGAATGAAGGAAGGGTCACTGCTGGGTCCCTGAGTGGCCCTTCTGTCCCTGCTCAGCAGCCTTTCCACTTCTCCCGACTGCTCCAAACCCTCAGTGCTGCCCCAGGCTCTCGAGGCTGAGGACCTTCCTTCCCCCTCCTGGAGGCATTCTTGGGACACAGCCTGCCACTCACTCCCCCTGCCACCCCAGATAAGGAGCTGTTCCTCTTGCCGTTCTGTCAACTTCCATCTGCGCCCTTGACTCCATCCCTTCCACCTTCTCTCCTGGGACCTTTCTCAACGAGTAACTCCTCTCTCCTGGACTCACAACCTCTGCCTCCGTACTGCTTTCCCCCCTTTAACCTATAAACCTACGGAAGGCTCTTCCATTGTAAAGATTAAGCCACCAAAGAGACAAACAAACAAACACCAACAACAACACCGCTCTTGAGAGTCCTGGTGGCTCCTGTGGCTCTGACCCTGTCTCTCCTTCTTGCCTTGAAGCCAGGCTACCTATGTGGGTAGTCTTCTGCTTCCACAAGGACCTTTCCAAGGTCAACAGTGGCACCCCTGATGCTAGGTCCTACGGTCACCCCTCAGTCCTTATATTGCCCGACAGCCTGCAGCCTTTGGGACTGAGGATCACACCCACTTTCTTGGGACACGCTTTTGTCTCCAAAGGTACCACACTCTCCTGGTTTTCTGCCCATCACCTGACCCTAAGTTCTCAATCTCATCTTTCTAGTTAGGCTCTTCAGTATTGTTGATCCTCACGGCTCTGTACTTGGCCTTCCTCCCTCTCCACTCCCTGGGTGACTACAATTGCCATCCATGTGCCAAGGACTCTTGAATCTCTATCTCCAGTCTGGCGTCTCTCTTGTGCACCAGACCTGCATATCCCACTGCCCGCAGGCCATCTCTGTTGGGATGCCCTTCAAGCTCACCATGGCCAACACAGAGTTCACCATCTTCCTCCCAAGGGCTCTCTGTGTCGGGGAAAGTCAACTCTGTCAACCCAGGCACCTGAGCCAGAAACCTGCGACCCCTCCCTTTACGTGGACTCCTTCATCTCTCTTGCTGTTCTGCTTCCATCCAATCGCTAGGTCCTGCCAGGTCTCCCTCCCAAATATCTCTGGAATCTGCCCCTTCCTTCCTGTTTGTGAACACCATCACTCTAGTCCTGGCCAGCAGTATCTCGTGCCTAGATTACTGACACAGAGCCCTGTGGCTTCTAGTTCCCTGATCCCAGCAACGCCAGCCGCGCTCTGTCCCCGGGAGGAGATGAGGTGTCCGCAGATGTCACGGATAGAGGTCTCTTGAACTTGGGACAGACCTGGAGTTCTGGTTCCTTGTGAACTGGGGCCTGGTTTTGGGGAGAAGAGATATGTGCACACGTGTGTGTGCGCACATGTGTGTATTGTGTGTGCTTGCGTGTGTGCATTGCATGCATGTGTGCACGCATGCTGGATGAGGGATGATAAAGGAGGGGCTTCTATCCCCATGGTCCCCAGAAATGTTTCCCAAGAGCCTGTCTCCTGCCCGTCACCCGCCCACGTGGGAGAACAAAGCTCTTTCCAGCTGACTGCCGCCCATGTTTGCTGAGACAAGAGTTGTACATCTCAATTTTTATCACATGAAAATGAAATAAAGAATGCTGGAATAAGTCCCGAAGAGACAGTACTGCAGAGAGCGACTACTCTTTTGCTGTAGAGGCCCCTTGTCCCCTCTGCACCTCCCTGGAGAGCTGTCCCTGTGAGATGTCAGCACTCTCTCTCTCTTTGGGGCTTTCAAAGAGGGTGTCGTGTCTCCTACATTTTAAAACACAGGGAGACTTAAATGCGCCACAGGGGCAGAAAAAGCGGTTCCGAATCGCGTTGAGTGTTTGCTGCCAGCTCGTGCCGCTCGCCTCCACAGTCCCGCCTTGATGTAGCTGCCTTGACTAGACAGAAGATGTTTTCCTTCTCAATTAGGAAAAATCCACAGCTTCGCGCCCCGCATGGGAGGTGGCAGTGCTGGAATTAGCACTGGGGAGGGGTTGGGAGGAGAGGTAACAGAGGCGACAAATGTCTCCCTTGGTCCTGGATTCAGCTCCAGCCTGGCCTAGAGGAACATGCTGGCTTCCCTTTAGGTCTTTCCTTTCCTCCCTCCCGTCCACTGCTTCGTGTAATAAACGTGAACTTGAGCCTTGTCCTGCTTTATGCCAGGTCCCTTGGTAGATCTGAGGACACAGAGGAATGAAATACTGTCTCTGCCCTGGGGGGAACTCGGAGCTTGTCAAAGAGATGATGCAAACATAGATAAACCCAGACACCAGTTAGGCTCGTCCTGTTCCTTAAAATCCACGTCAGATGGATTCAACCTCCCGTTCAACAGACTGCAGGCTGAAAGCCTCCCAAGATTCTTGCACATGCCTGGAGGGCTTCTCATATGGACCAGTTAGGAGCTTAGACTGTCTCGAGTTCAAATGCCAGCTCTACCCCCTGCTAGAGGGATCCACGCTAGTCAACTGCTTTGTGCCTCCGTTTCCACATCCTTAGAAGGCACATAGCCATAGTACCTACTTCCTAGGGTTGTTGTGAGAATTAAACAAGTTAGTTCAGTGCAATGCTTAGAGCAGAGCCTGGCACATCCTAAGCACTATGAAAGATCAGGTCTTTATTCTCATTGTCATTTCTAGCCTTGAGCTCCTGCTTGCACCGAATTAATTGTTTATGCATCTTCTCACCCCCCACTGCTGGTGCTGTCAGTTTCACCCCGAGTCAGCCCAGACATGGACCTCAATCCTTTCTTTTTATGTTCCATTAAACAAAATCAGCCTCACCCCTAAAACAAAGCATGGCTGGGCACACAAAGTCTCTGTGGGTAGCAGACATTTCCAAAGGATGGGGAGAAGGGATTTATAGATTGCAAGAATGCCAGCAACATAAAAGCTCATCTTTGATATTTCCATTCCTAAAAGCCCCTCAGCCATTTCCACCACCTGAATGGCAGCCTCCTGCTACATTGTTTTGTTATTTTCCCCTTTGCTCTCTTCCTCTCCCCTACCTCGGAATTCCCACTTATTTCCCATGCAGAGCAGTTTAACTGTCGCTTTTGCTTCCTTGTCTCCTGTCAAATCATACCCTCAGGACGCTACCTTCCCCCAAGTGCCTTATCAAGGTATTTTCTCATAGGGAGACATTTGCTTCCCTCAGAGGAATTCTGATGTCAGATGTTATATCAGTTAGGATCCAGCCAGGCAAAGAGAAACCTCAGTAAACCTTTAGGACAGAAGGGATTTAATGCAGGGCGTTGGTTACACAGATGAGGGATGGGTAGAGAAACCTAACAGCACCAGTGCAGGATACAGTGAAAGACATTCGTTCCGGTAAACAGCTGCTGTCCCAGACGCCCAAGAGCTCCCCCAGCCCCTTTGTTATGTGCCCCCTATCACCCCACACTAAAGGATAACTAAAGGGCTAATTCTGGGCACAGCAGGGAGCCTCCAGGGCATCTTTCTGATTGGTCTGTGCCACTCCCAATGAATGATTGTTCCCTGTTTGGGACTGAACCCCTCTTCTGGATGAATGGAGCCACAGCAGAAAGAGTCTGGAGCAACGTGAAGCTTCTGGGAGATCTGAAGCAAAGGAGGAAAAAAAATTAGGTGTGGAAACTGGAAGATGAAGCAGAACCCAGTGAGACTGGAGGCAGGCAGGTCTTTAGGAGGTTGTAGTCAACAGTCCTGGGAAAATCCCGTGGCTAGACCCCAGCTTGCTTCTCAGTCTCTCTGCTGGATGGTGTATATCAGCCCCACACCCTGTCCCCTACCGTCAAGGATGAGATCTGGGTGAGACATGGCCCATCATTTTACAGATGGAAAAATGGAGGCCAGGGAGACAGAGCCTTGCCCGTGAGCAAGCAAGGGCCAGTGCCGGGGTCCTGAAGCCTTGCCGAGGCTCTCCCCCTCCTCGCCTTCCCCAGACCAGGATAGTAACACCAGTGCAGCAGGGTCAGCAGAAACCAGAGCTGAGAAGAGATGAGGCCGCGAAGGTGAGCGTTACCTTCAGATGTCGCTCCGAGGGAGACAGCAGGAACTAATGAGATCTCTGCAGGACGCGACAAAGCTGGGGGAGGCCTTTGAAGGACTGCAAAGGGAAGGCACAACTGAGCAGTAAAGGACACAGAGAGCCCCAGTTCCGTGATAGGAGGGGTGAGCCGCAATTAGTGGTGGTAAGAGCGTTTATTACGGGGGGCGGGGGGGGAGGGGCAGCCAAGCCTCTCTGAAAACAAACCTGACACAAGGGCCTTGCCCTCCGCCTGTTGACCTCCACTCACCTTATAAACGCACGGCCCGTGAGAGCTAAAGGCTGTCACACGAAGGAAGAACACCCCGTCCATCTGGGGTCATTCGGGGCCAATCTGGTTCTCGTTTAAAAGTAACAGAAATGGGTTCCGGGCAAGTTAAGCAGAAGAAGGGCATTGGCTGGAAGTCTCTGAGGCTTTCTGACTCAAGAGGGGACATGAGAACTGGCCTCAGGAACAGGAGGGGACTAAGAGTGATGGGTGGTCAGGCTGAAAGGAATGTGGGGTTCCGTCTGGCACAGTTTGGGGTGTGCAGCTGGGCTCAGGACTGACCGCCATTGTCCCCTCTGCCGTGGCATCCCTCCGAGAGTCACACGGGCGGGTGAGCAGGGGTTGCACGCCCATTCCCTGGCTGTGCTGGGCTCAGGGAGAGGAAGAAAACTCATCTTCCAGACCAGAAGGCAGTCACCTGGAATTTTCTTTTTGCCAAGTCAGTATTCAACGTGGGAGAGGTGCCCTCACTCTGCTTTCCACCCCCCAAAAATCTGGGTGATATTAGGAAATGGGTCTTGGGAAATCAAAACCCGACAAATACTCACTGTGCCTCTTATTTAGAAGACACGGAGGCCCAGAGAGGGGCGGCACCTGCCCACCGTCACGTAGTGACCTAGTGCCTCAGCCCTGCTCATGGTCTAATTACACGTCTCCCTTCCAAGGGTGTATGTATCTCAAATCGGAGGCTTCTGAGGGAGCACAGGGGGCTGCGTGGCCCTGCAGACACCTTGGCACTGGTTCTGGTCCTCTCCTTCCCTCCTCTCCTGGTTTACCTGGATGAAGTCCTTTCTTCATAGAGACTTGGCGGCTATGGCAGAATCTGCACCTTCCAGTGTGATGTCTTGGGTGGGCTGGGGGTGGTGGCAGCAGGGACACCCCACTGTGGAAACACATGGCCCAGTTGAGGTGGCTCCCCCTGTGTTGCCTGGAATGAGCAGAGGGGAGAGCTGGGAGGGGAGTGGGGGGCTTGGGCCTGCCCGGTTCCCTGGGGACCCCCCCTCTATGCTGTGCTCCGTCTCCAGGTCGCAGGGCTTCTCTCCGCCTGCCCTCTCACCCTCCCTCTTCTCCCAGGGACACAGTTTTTCATTTAAGCAGCAGCAATGCCCTCACGGCCAATCCTCTCTCCCCCTCCGCTTCCCTTTGGCAACTCTTCGCTGTACACTCTGCGGCCAGGACATATTTAAAAGAGAGAAATTTTAAATTAAAGTTTGGCAGAGTTTAAATGAAAGAAAACACACCCTCACTATTATCAAAGGTAGGAAAAGGGCTTCTGGCTCCTGGTGCAGAATGGTAGGCTTTCCCTCATCTTGGAGCCAGGGAGAAAATCACGAAGGGTTTTTCTAATTCCTTACACGCTGACACACTCACCACCCCTGCCTGTCACATGCAGATTCATTGAACAGGAAGCCCCATCCTTTCCAAGGTGGCCAAGTGTTGGCCCAGCTCCCCGAGGACAAGATTCCTCCTCACATGCATTCAGGAGGGGCTTAGGGGATCTGCAGGGTGGGAGGGAAGTGGGGATACTTCCATTTTAGCATTTAAGCCTCTCTTTGCATGGAGGGATAGTGGGCTTGGAAGGAAGGAAGGAGGCGAGCTTAGCCTCCACCTGTAGGCAGCCAGGGCCTTGAGCAGGTCCTGGGAGGGGAGGGGCAGACCCTCCTGGATAAGGATCTCCTGGGCTGAACCAGTCTCCAATGGGTCCTCCCTTATGCTCAGCTCTGTCAAGTGTGCTGCCGATGGGCAGTGAACAAAGACCCTGGTTGTGTGGTTCACTCCATTTCTTCCTCTACCAGCCGCCTTCCCCTATCCTGGGGTGGGATGGGATGGAGGACAAAGACATTTATCGTCACCATGCTGAGATATGGGACTTGGCCATGCTGGGAACAAAGCTTCCAGTTCTCCACTATGTTCCTCCCCTGTCCCTCTCCCACTCTCTCTCCTAGCCTCCCTCTCCTGGTTTTAGGCTCTTGGAGCACAGATCTTAGGCTTATCTTGGGTGAGCAACTCTAGAGCATCTGATAGGGTGAGACGAGCCTGGGGCTGCCTCTTGCTCAGGTGTTGCCTCTCCCGGGAGAGTGCGAGGTGATTGGTCAGCCTGGCTCTGAATCAGGCAGTGGGACCAATGGGGCAATGCCCTGCTTCTTTCCTTGTCTTCTTTCCTGCCGGTGGTGAGATTTAGAGGGCAGGGATTTGGGATGCAAATGTGGCAGAAGGTGGCAAAGATACTGCCGGGCCTGTTCACTGTTGTCAGCCTCAGGCCGGCCTGGTTTGCAGAGTGAGCCCCTGAGGTCCTCGTGGTCTAGCTGGGGTTTGGGGCTGGGGCCTCAGTACTTGGGGAAGTCCCTCTGCACCCCACCTTGTCCAACCTATGGCGGCAGCAGGCTGCTCGGGGCTCAGAGTTCGTGTCCCTGCAATCTGTCTGAAACATTAGCGCCTATGACACGAACACTTACTATATGCCGGGTTCAGTACTGTGAGCTTCACTTTTCTCTCTCTCTTTTTCTATTGAGATAAAATTCACACAACATTAAATTATCTTAAAATATACAGTACAGTGGCATCACCTTTATTCCAAGATATTTCATCACTCCAAAAGGAAACCCTATATCCATTAAGTAGTCATTCCCCAATCCCTGCACCCCTACCCCCACCCCAGCCCTTGGCAACCACTCGTCTGCTCTGTCTCTATGGTTTTATCTACTCTAGCTATTTCATAGAAATGAGTCATACAATATATGAGCTTTTGTGTCTGACTTTTTCAACTCAGCATAATGTGTTCAAGGTTCATTCATATTGTAGCATAAATCATACTTCATTCATTTTTATGGCTGAATAATATTCCATTGTATGGATATACCACATTTTATTTATCCATTCATCAGTTGATAAACATTTGGGGTATTTCTACCTTTTGGCTATTGTGAATAGTGCTGGGTGCGCATGGTTTTGTTTGAACTCCCATTTTCAATTCTTTTTCGGTACATAACTTAGGATGGAATTGTGGGTCATATGGTAATTCTATGTTTAATTTTTTGAGGAACTGCCAAAATGTTTTCCACAGCAGCTACATCATTTTACATTCCTACCAGTGGTGTGTGAGGATTCAGAGTTCTCTATATCCTTTTCACTTGTTATTTCCTTTTTTTTAAAAAATTGCCTTGTGAAGGGGGTCAAAAGGGACAAACTTTCAGTTACAAAATAAATAATCCAGGGATGTAATGTACAGCATGGTAACTATAGTTAATAAAACTGTTTTGCACATTTGAAAGTTGCTCAGAGAGATCTTAAAAGTCTTCATCACAAGAAAAAAAAAAGAAAACATTTCATAACTCTGTGTGGTGACACATGTTAACTGATCTTATTGTGGTGATCATTTCACAATATTTACAAATAGCGAATCATTATGTTGTACGTGTGAAACTAACATAATGTTATAGGTCAATTATACCTCAATAAAAATTTTAAAAAATTAAAGCCATCCCAGAGGTGTGAAGGCTGTTGTCTCTTTTCTTCCTTACAGTAACCCCATTGCACAGCTGAGGAACTGGAGACTTGGAGAAGGTAAGTCAACGTGTTCAGGTCACACAGCTTGTAATGACCAAGTCAGGATTTCAACTCAGGTGTGCTGACTGCAAAACCAAGGCTCCTAATCACAGGGCTACAGCATGTCCCACCTTCGCTGATGGCTGACTCTGCCTTGGATGTGAGGAGTGATAGAAAGCCAGAGTTCACAAGCTGAACTTGAGCAAGTGACTTAATGTCCCCAAACCTCAGTTTTTTCATCTATCAAAGGGAAATGATGACGCCTGCTCCATCGGGTCCATGAAAACAGTCCATGGGTGGGAAGTGCTGCATGGCTGAGAGGTATGACTCATTTGCTGAGGGTCCAGACCGTCATTCCAACACAACGGAGGCAGAGCTGAGTTAGAGCTTTTGATACATTGCCTCCTAGGCAGACAGACAGACAGTCAGACAGACACATAGGATATTTTGAAGGACATTGTTGAGATGTGGAAGATATGGAAAAGCATTAGCATTAGTATTAGGGTGCAGACACTTTAGCCAAAATTAAATATACATTTATATATTCTTTAATGTTATTTGAACGATAAAAGTAATCCATGTTTATTGTTGGAAACCAGGAAAATACAGAAAAGTATAAAGAAGAAAATTAAAATGATCCATGGTCCCAACATCTAGCAATAAATACTATTAACAATATACTGTGTTTCTTCTTAGCTTTTTCTCTTTAGGCGAATATGGAGTGTTCAGAGGGCTTCCCAGCTTATGCCTGAGCTGTGTCCAGCTCCGGGATCCAGCCATGCTCCAGCATTTCTGATGAGCTGGTGGCACAGGGCCATCCCCATTTCTCCAGGGACTGAAGTGTCTCCTGGAAGAAAACTTACCCTGAGAGAAGAAGCAGCTAGGCAGGGCCAGCTCAGCATCTGTGAACTCCAAGCCAGAAAGAGCTGGGTCTGAATACCAGCTCCACCAGTGGTAGGTGGGTGAACTTGGGCCCATTTCCCTGCTTCCTAATCTATAAGGTGGGGGATAATTGTGGTATCCAAGTCATCAGTTGTGGAGAGAATGAAACAAGATAACAATACATGTAACAAGGTACAAACTTCCGGATATGTTTTCATATCCGGAAGTCACCAGCTATTTCTCTGGGTAGACAGAGAAATGGAGCAGAGCTTCCTTGTTTGGGGAAGCTACTCAGAGTCTTCCTCTGAGTGATGCAAATATGAGGTCAGTGGGCAAACTTACTGAGAGGTAACAAGTCCTTTTGGGGTATATGTGGAGGGGTACATATGCGTAATAAAAGAGCTGAGACCCTGGATGCCCAGGTGGTGCTGGCAGTATTCAGACCTGCTGGTGGACAGGTGTCCACTGGGCAGACGGGACCAGCCTTCAGCTGGGAGGGGCATCCTGTTTCTTTCTCTAGTGGTGTCTGGAAGTAAATTTGACCTCTTTTGACTCCATGAGCGCCTAGGACTTTTGAATAATTCAGAAGGGATGGGGACAGAGGCCTTAAGATGGAGTCACCAGATCCTATTATTAAGATTGATGGACACTTAAATAATTGGAAACATACTGACAGATGTGTCTGCCTTTGTACCCCCACCTGCTGAGCTGGCCAGGCTGGTTATAGACACCTTAAGTACTTAGAGTGCTTGGCACATAGAAGGCATGCAATGGATGATAGCTAGTTACAGAGCCTTGGGGGCATATGGGAGAGGTGAGGCTGAGCATCTCGTGGGTTCTAACTCCAATTTTTCCCATGGCCCAACCCCATGGACTTCTGTGTATGTACCTGGGAAGGAGGGAGGGGACTTCAGCAAAAATAGAAAGGACCATTTGACTAAAACCCCCATAAGATCTTGGAGACATAACAGCATTCCATCAACACTCCACTGAGAGAGAGGAGTTTGGCCCACTTGCTACCCCTCCCTTCTTCTGGGAAACTGCTTCATCCGCTGCTCCAACCCTGTGGTTCAAGTGGGAGCTGCCAATCACAGGATTCAACCTGAGAGCCACATGGGCCCAGCCAATCAGGAAACTTCCCTGAGAATTTTAAATTGGAATTAAGGGAAAAGGGTCAATCTTTCTCTGAAGGCAGAGGCATGAGATGTGGTCCTTGAAATTATTGGAGACAACCTCTTCTACCCTGTGGGAGAGCTCATCAAGAGAAGCAGAGGTGGCAAAAGTTTGGAGGGCAGTCACAGTCCTGGCTTTGGTCATTTCTGCCATCCAAGTACACCTCTCTGCTTCCCATGGTTTGGTCATGTGAACCCATAAATTCTTCTTTTCATCTAGCTACTTCAACTTGCAAGTCCCAAGTAGGTTTTGGTACAGATGACTTCAATGCATTGACAGTGGATCTGGCTGGAGATGTTGGAAGCCCATGGGAGGTAAAGGCGCCTGCTGAGAGGGGCAGTGTCCATCAAAGGTGGGGGTATCCTTGGGGAGTGGCAGAGACACCAGGAGAGAAGATGGTGCTAGGGAAACAAGCCACAACTGGCAGAAGCAGCAGAAAGTTGGGGGTGGGTGGAAGTAGGAACGTGTTATATAACAGAACAGACTTGTGAAATTTATCACACAGTCAATACAGTCTAGTGTTCTTTTTATTTTTACTTGACTTTACACCTTGAGCATCATCCCTTAAAATGAAATATGATTGGAAATGTGATTTTTAATGACCTCATAGCATTCCATCATATGACTCTAACATGATTTATTTAACAAATCCCCTAGCGTAGAGGACTGTAAGTAAATTATCGTCATTGTTTTGGTTGGTTTTTATTCTTTTGTTATTGTGTACGGCATTGCTAGGAACCTCCTTGCAAATAAATCTTTGTGCACATCTCTAATTATTTCCTTAGGAGAAATTGTTATAAATGGAATTGCTTTATCAAAGGGTATGGACATTTTACAGCCTTTGATCCATATAAATAAATTGCCTTACAGAATGGTTGTGACAATTCTCACTCCCCCCATACAGCAAAATAGTTTCCTTTCCTCTCAACCTTTGCCAGCTCTAAGTACTGTGATTTTTTAAAAGCTTGGCTAAGATGACAAGCAAAATACATGTTTCATTGTTTTAATTTGAATTTCTTTTATTACTAGCGATGCTGAAAATTTTCAAATATTTATTTGCTGTTTGTAGTTTTCTATCACTTCATATTTATGTCGTTTGCTCATTTTTCTAATGGGGTTTTCAGAGTTCCTTATGGATTTGTAAGAGTTATTCACTTTGCCTGTTTCTTAGTTTCCTACTTTGTTGTTTGATTTTTAATTTTGTTTATGATATTTTGATTTACATAATGGTTTCATTTTTATGTTTTCAGATTTGTCATTCTCTCCCTCTGTGTTTTCTTCTAAAAAACTGTGCTTAGAAATACCTTCCTCACTACAAAATCAGATAAATATTCACCCATATGTTCTTCTGATTCTTCTAAAATTTAGTAGTTTAAAGTTATTTGGCAATTGAGAGTTTATTTTGATGAGGGGGAGATAAGGATCTAACTTTTTTCCCCTCCAAATAGTCAACCAGTTCCCCCAATGTCATGTGTTAACTAATCCATTCTTTTACCCCACATTTGAAAGGGCACCCCCATTATGACCCACTGCTAGGATCTGTTTCTAGGCTTTCTGTCAGATTCCTCTTGTTTATTTGACTATTCCTGGACTAGAGTGCAATTGAATTTGTTTTTTTGACCTAAAACAAGAGTCCTTGTTTTACAATAGGGAAATTTAATTCAGTTGTATTTGTTGTCAAAATTGATGATGTAATTCTGCATTTTCATCTTGTTTTATGCTTTTTTTTCTTTTTCCTGCTTCCTTTTGTCTGTCTTGTCCACTGCAGTTCTTCTGCTTACAGTAGTGCCTGGCAAAAAGTAGGAATTCAATAAATGCTTATTAAATTAGGGGATATTAACTATATTTAGTATAAGATAAATGTGGCCATTTAAATAAGCAAAGAAAAGATAAGCAATGTTGAGTCAACTGGATCACCATCTAGAAAACAAATAAGTGTAGACTCTTACCTCATATCATGCACAAAACCAAATTTCAGATAAATTAAAAACAACCTTTAAAATAAACTAAACAAATATTAGGAAAAAATGTAGGAAGATATGTTTATAACAGTGAGATAGGTGAGATTGTCTTAAGAAAGATACAAACTGCAAGAGCCACAAAAGAAAAGGTTGATTATTCTAGTTATATCAGAATTTAAAGTTTCTATAAGACAAAAATACCTTATGCCAAACTAAGTAAAGCAGTAGACTGGGAGAAATAGACTGGGGGAAATACATTTAATATCAGGATCTAGAAGCAGGTCTGTTAACTATTGACAGTTTGGAGTTAAGATAAGTGTAAACAACATTTTGAGATACTTACAATAACTATAATCTGATATGAAAATACCTGATTTTTATTGGTGACAAGGTGCTAATTCTACAGTTGTTTGACCTACTGTATTTGCCTCCTATTGCTGCTGTAACAAATGACCACAAACTTAGTTTTATTTTCTTACTTTATGGAGGTCAGAAGTCCAAACTTAATGTCAGTGGGCTAAAATCTAGGTGTTTGGGGACTGCTTTCCTTTTGGAGGCCCTGGGGGACAATCCATTTCCTTGTCTTTTTCATCTTCTAGGAGCTGCCCACATTCCTTGGCTTGTGGCCCTGCATCACTGACCTCTTCTTCCCTCGGCACATCTCCTTCTCTTACTCTACCTCTCCAGCTTCCCTCTTATAAGGATCCTTGTGATTACATTGGGCCCATTGGAATAATCCAGGGTAATCTCTCCATCTCAAGACCCTTGATTCAATCACTTCTGCAAAGTTCCTTTTACCTTGTAAAGTGACATATTCACAGATTCCTGGAATTAAGACATGGGCATCTTTGGGGGCCATTTTCCTGCTTACCATGCCTACATTTATAACTAAAGGAAATGCTAAATTTCAATTAGAGTTTAGTAAAAATAAAGCTGCAGCAATTTCCTCACTCAAGTTCATAAAAGATCTTCCTGAATTCATCCCATGAACCCTAGATCTACAGTATTGATATCTATTAACAAATTGCCATCCAGAAAGGTAGAGATTAAATTTATGCTCTTTTCAATAGGCTATTAAGGGTATCTATTTACCTCAAGTTGTCACCTACACCAGGTTTTATCATTAAAAAAAAAAAAAGAAAAGAAAGAAAGAAAGAAAAGGAAAGGAAAATAAGGAAGAAAAAAGGAAGAAAGGAAGAAAATAAATCTCTGCCAAGTTGAAAGGGGAAAAACACATGTAAGTGAGAATTTGGCTCTATCTAGACATTATACTACCTTTTAATCTCAAAACTTGTTTGAAATTTTCACACGATATTTTGGTGCAGAGGTTGTCAAACTTTCTGAAAATGACTCAGTTACAAATATTTTATGCTTTTCAGGCTATCTGATCTCTGTTGCAACTACTCAACCTTATCATTATAGCCTGGAAGAGCATAGAAATATGGAAACAAATGAGTGTGACAGTGTTGCAATAAAACTTTACTTACAAAAGCAGGCGGAGGACCAGATTCGGCCCACAGGCCATAGCTTGCCAACCCCTATTTTAGAGCAGCCATATATGTAATTTAAAATTTTCTGGTATCCATATTTAAAAAGTAAAAAGAAATAGATAAAATTATTATATTTTATTGGATTCAACATATTCCAAACATTGTCATTTCAACATATAATAAACATAAAAATTATTGAGATACTATACAATATTTCATTTTGTAATATGTATTCAAACACTGGTGTGTATTTTACACTTTTAACGTATTTCAGTTCAGTCACATTTCAAGTGCTCAGTTGTTGTGTGGATAGTGACCCCTGCATTGGACAGCGTAGTCCTAGAGTGCAAATCTAAGCCTGATTTTGTTTTTTCTTTGCAGGAACCAACTTTCTTTTCTGTAAGCCTACTTTGAGGATAATTTTTTTATACTAAAAAACTAAATTTAATGAGGATACGTGTAGGCCTTAATTTTTTTTTTCAATATTTTTATCTGCTATTTAGTGATTCCTTTCAAACTGTAGACTCAGTTTTCTAACAGAACACATTTCATCTATTATACCTTTCATCATTTCTTTGGTTCTATTTTTGTATGTGTTTTAGAAACACTAATTATTTGTATATTAGATCTCAGTTATTTCCCTTCCTTATGTGTCATTTCTCTTTTACTTTTAAATCCCTTTCTCCTTTTCTTAAAGTTTGTCCTTCACATCAGTGATTCCATTTTTCTGCCATTTTTTTGGTCTTCATAGGCTTCTAATGAAGACTTAAGTTACGACTTACAATCTTTCCTTATCTAGCCCTCTTTACATCTGCCTGCCTCTTAACCAATTAGCTCCTTTTTCATCTAACCCTTTTGTTTTACTTACTTTCCCCCCATTTAAAAATTCAATTTAATGAATGTATAAATGAGCTTATTCACTTAACCCTCTGTTGAAAACCTTTAAATATGATCTGTAAATTGTCTAGTGTATTAGTCAGCTACTGCCACAATAATGTTATGTAACAAACCACCCCAAACACTATGATAAATCACAATAAGTATTTATTTTCCTGCTCACAAATCTGAAGGTTGACCAGGGTGTTTTGCTTAGGCTGTGGGCGTACATACTGACTAAGGTGGCTGTACTCCATATCTCATTCTGGGCCAGTGGCAACCTGAGACATGTTATTTTCGTGATGGAAGTCAAAGCTCCCTGAGAGGCAAGAAGAAACACTGTATGACTCTTAAGGCCGAGACTCAAAACCCACACACTGTCTCTTCTATCCACATCCCGTTGGCCAGAGCTTGTCGTATGGCCAAGGTCAAAATCAGTTGAGTGGAGTGTTATCACTTCACTCTTTCACACTTGCTTTAAAGAGCCAACTTATAAGACTACAACAATATACTACTATACTCCTATTAGAATGGCTAAAGTAAAAAAACCTGACAGTACAAGTGCCTATGAAGATGCAGAGAAACTGGGACTCTCCTACATTGCTGTTAAGAATGCAAAATGATACAGCACTTTGGAGACTGCTCAGCAGGTTCTGATAAAGTTAAACATACATCCACCCTATGACCCAGCAATTCTACCCCTAGATATTTACCCAAGAGAAATGAAAACTTACACTAAGTTAAAGAATACAGATTCAAAAGGCTACATACAATTTCATTCCATTTATAAGATACACTGGAAAAGTTAAGACTACAGGGACAGAAAGCAGAGGGCCAATTTAAGAAAATGATTGAAAACAAAAGCTGAGGACTTTCTAAAAACACCTTCTGTTTCCTTTAGTAAATTGTTTTCACAAGAGGCCTCTTTCATTAGTATAGCATGATATGACCACTTTTTTACATTACAATGTATTTCATAGCCTATATTGTTCGATTTTTCTCCTGTCTGGTTTTGAATGAAAAAAAATTTCTATCTAAATCTAGTGTTTAACCATAATTAGAGAGAGTGCCTCCTCCTTGGTTCTTCTCAATTTACCTGGTTGTAATTTTTCTATCTGATTTCAAACAAGATCAGTCTTCAACACTGATTTTCTTGTCAGTCATGGCTGGACCTGGCCCAGCTAGCACCTATGCAGGCTCTGCTGACACCAGGAACAATGTCTAAGGGATATCACCTGAGGTGCCAGGGGAGCAGGTCCCAGGTTTAAGAGATGATGGGTGGTACATTTAGTGAGGCTGGAAAGAGAACTCCACTGGGGAGAGGGGCCCAGGACACAGGGAACTCAGGCCTCCAGATGGCTAGGCTAGGTGACAACCTAGGCTGAAGAAACTGTACTGCCTGAGAGGACAGGGCTGAAGGAGTTCAGACAGGGACACCCCATCCCCTGGCCTTGCCCCAGAAAGGAGTGTGGCAAAGGCGGGGCCAAGGGGGGTGTTATCCAGGCTTGCCAGTTCTTGGGCCCCCACTCTGCCCAATTTCCTCTTTAATTGAAACCCTCCTTGCCCTTCCCCATCAGCCCCAGCATGGGTCCCCAGCAGGCAGAGAATGCATTCATCATTAGCAGATGTTTGCCTGAGAAGGCTGCATAACTCTGCAGAGATGAGCTCACCAAAGGCAGCTGATGGGCTGGGCTGCTGCTCCTGGCCTCCTCCACTGGTTCTTGAAATTATCTCTGGACAATCAGTGACTTCATTCCAGCCCATGGTCTGCTCTGGGTGTGCAGGCAGCCTACTGGTCTCCTTGGGCTGACCTTTGGCTTGGAGGCTGCCACAGGGTAGTGGCAGCATCAGCGCCCAGCCAGGGCAAGAGCAGGGCCTGCTGCCACCCATCCTCTCCCAGATATAGAGCCTCCGTCCAGCTGCAGCTGTGACTCCGTTACCCTGCACGCCACTCACTTTCCTGGATCAAGCTTCCAGCTTGGCCTGGCTGGCGTGGGATCTTCTCCTAGGCTCAGCAATCCTCTGTCAACTGTCCAGGAAGTGACTGGTCCTGGGAGGGGAAATGAGAACTGGGGTGGTGGGTCTTGAACCGAGGGAGGGAAAGTCACCTTTTTCCTTTGGGCCTTGTGTCAGTTGGGTCTGGATTGAGCTGAGCTGGCCTTTGCCTTGTGGAGACAGGAGGAAGCCGGGCAGAAAACATCCATTAAGGGGCCTTATGTGTGTGTGCCGAGCCTGTAGATTCAGCCTGTAGGTTACTCTGTGTGCAGCTTCCCTTCCATATCCTTGAACCTTCAGTGGAGCCTCATTAAACGTCATGGTCTGTTAATCCCAACACATACACACTACTATATATAAAACAGATAACCAACAAGGATCTACCGTATAGCGCAGGGAACTATACTCAATATTTCGTAATAACCTGTAAGGGAAAAGAATCTGAAAAAGAATATAAATATATATATAATAAACTGAATCACTGTGCTGTACACCTGAGACTAACACGACATTGTAAATCAACTATACTTCAATAAAATAACAAGCAAACAAACAACAAAAAACCCCATCATGGTCTGGTCTCAGACGTGCTGGGGAAATGACAAAAGAGCCTCCTCCCTGTTTGGGACTGAGTGGTGAAGGGGAGGACGGGGACCTGCTTTTGCTGAGGCCTCTGTGTGAGTGTGGTTGGAAAGGAGGCTGGCACCCCCAGCAGGGGTGACAGGAGGTGGTGTTGCCATTTGTGGAAGGGGATCAGGGGAAGATGATGGGGTGTGTTCCTGAAGAAATATTGGGCAGCACACTGGGGGCATTTTTGAGGTGGGCCAGGCTCTTGTGAGGGCAGGAGGTGCTGGATTGTCCAAGTTATAGTCATTTAAGAATGCCTAGGAATCTGACCTCCTTTTGCAGCGTCTGGCTGAGGAGGTGGGGACATTCCGGCTGCAGAGGCCGCTGTTTGCTGTGTGGAGTTCCAGGGTGGAGGTTGAACATGGGGTGGTTGGAGCGCCTCCTTCAGTCTAGGGGTTGGGGGAGGCCTGGGGAGGTTGTGGTCTGAGTGGATCTCAGAAGGCACACCATCAGTGAACATCTTTGTTCAGAAACCTTTGTGCCTTAGTCTATTTCTTTAGGACAAATTCCTAGAAGTGAAATTTCTGTGCCAAAGTGTAAGGGCATCAGTCAAAAGTCTTTTGGCTGTAGTAGCCGAAACCCCCTCAAGCTGGCTTATCAAGACTAAACAAGTGTGGGTGGGGGTTTTCTTGACTCACCTGTGATGGAAAAGCCCAGGGAGTAGGGTAGGGTAGACACAGCTTCCATCCTGGTGGGATCCAGGACTCAATTAGTGTCATCGGGGCTCGTTCTCATGCCCTTAATCTCTAGCTCGACTGTATCTCTGAACAGCCCATGGATGATCCAAGCTTATATCCCGCCCGCTCAACCATCTGCATTAAAGGAGAATATCTCTCTCCTCTTTGGTCCACACAAATCCTCAGCTGAGTCTCATTGGACCAACTGGTGTCCCTGAATCAGGTACCAAGGCTGGGAGATGCAGTGCCTCAATTGGTCAGTCCTGGGTCGCACACCTACTCCTGGAAACTGGAGATGTTACCCACCCAAACCAGTGGGTGGAAAGTGAGAGAAAGGAGCTTCCCAAGGGAAAATGGGGATCCTCTTACCAAATGATGCTGCACAGAAACCCCCATAGAGGGCTTCCCTGGTGGTGCAGGGGTTAAGAATCTGCCTGCCAATGCAGGGGACACGGGTTTGAGCCCTGGTCCGGGAGGATCCCACATGCTGTGGAGCAACTAAGCCCATGCGCCACAACTACTGGGCCCGCGTGCCACAACTACTGAAGCCCACCTGCCTAGAGCCCATGCTCCGCAACAAGAGGAGCCACCGCAATGAGAAGCCTGTACACTGTGACGAAGAGTAGCCCCCACTCGCCTCAACTAGAGAAAGCCCGCGCGCAGCAACAAAGACCCAACACAGCCAAAAATAAAAACAAATAAAATAAATAAATAAATAAAAATAAAGAAACCCTCATAGATGTCCATTACTAGCAGGCACCTTGCCAACCCTCTCAATGTTTCATCAGATTTTATCTTAAGCACCCACTCACAGGCTGTGGAGAAACTGTTAGAGCAGAGGGTCAAGGAAGGTCAGAAATCCTTGAGAATCATCTGTCTGCTGCGCATGGATTGAAAACCACTGCAGGTCATGAGCGGCTAGGAGCTCTGGGTGAAGAGTGAGTCTCTGGGCTGGGCACCGTTCTAGGCCCAGGAGATTCAGAGCAAACCCCATGATTATTGCCTTCAGAGAGCTTCCATCCTGTGTGGGGGCCACACGTGCAGAAATATCAGACGGTCAGAGTCAGCAGGTCACAGGGTGCCCTGAAAGCCAGAGGACGGGGTGGGAACAGAGGGGGATGAGCCTTGACAGAGAAGGCTGGGCTTTGAGACTTGAAGGATGACTGGTAAAGACAGGAGGGGCCTGGAGCGGAGTGTTCCAGATAAAAGAAGCAGCCCAAGCAAAGGTGTGGAGACAGGGGAGGGGAAAGAACATTTAGTAACTTCAGGTGGATGTGTGTGGCTGGTGGGTTGATGTGGGGACAGGCTGTGAAGAGGGATGGTGAGAGACAAGGCCAAGATAAAGGAAAACGATGGGGAGCGAGGCCCTGCCAAGGGGCTTGGACTTGATCTCGGGCAACACAAAGCCGGTAGAGAGTTCTGAGCAGGAAAGTGGTTCCCTCAGGCTTGTGTGGTCCAAGGTACCTGGGGCAGTGTCTCAGTCTGCTGGGGCTGCCATAACAAACACATAGAATGGGTGGCTCAACAACAGACTTTCATTTCTCGCAGTTCTGGAAACTAAGAAGTTCAAGATCAAGGTGCCAGCTGATCCAGTTTCTGATGACAGCCCTCTTCCTGGCTTGTAGGCAGCCACCCTCTCACTGTGTCCTTACATAGCCTTTCCCTGCTGCCTGTGCAAGGTCATCTTCTTATAAAGCCACTAATCCCATCATGAAGGCCCCACCCTCATGACATTGTCTAACCCTATTCCCTCCCAAAGACCCCATCCTCAGACACCATCACATTGGGGAGTAGGGCTTCAACATATAAATTTTAGGGGGACACAAATATTCCGTCCATAACAGGTGGTTTGGGTAGGCATGGAGGCAGGGGGAGGGACCAGATGACCTGTGGAGGGTGAAGGGTAATACAGACCACCCTCTGTCTTCCTCTCCCTCCTTCCCCCCGCCCTTTTCTTCTCTCCTCCCTTTTGTCTCTTTGGAGGATGGGGAGCTGCCTTCCCAGAAACAGAAGTTTATGGGGAAGTTTATCCCTGGCACGAGAGACATCTGCCTCACTCCAGAAAACCCAGGATAAAATAAATCTAATTAAATCTGTTACTGTTCACAGAGACTAGTTTTGTGGGCAATTGACCTGTTTTATTTATTATGTAAACCATCATGAAACTCAAGCTCCATATTATTTATGCTAATGGAAGGGAATAGGTAATAAATCCTGCATGAGGTTGTTGGCAGACCAGATGGTGCCAGTGGCACTTGATGGCTTGTGCTGGAGGATCCCATGCCAGACATCACTCTCAACCCCAGGAGAAGGGTTGGGGGTGCTGGGAGGGGTGGCATTGAGTCTTGGGAGCAGCCTCTTTCTCAGCAAATTGCAGAGTGCTAATGAGAAGAGGAGGGCTTTCTGGGTCACCTCCCTCATCCATCTTCTTCTCTCTCTCAGAGGAAACTCCAATCTGTATTATGTCCCTTGGGGAGATTGGAATAAAAATAGATGGTGCCCCTCCTGTGTGCTACGTCCTACGTGATCACATTGGATTTCCACAACAACCATGAGAAGTAGGTCTCATTTATCCCATTTTATAGGTGAGAAAACTGAAGCTGATGTTTGACCCTGGGTGTGTTTGACTTGTAAGACTCAGGTATTTCCGGAGTGCCATGGTCTTGGATAATACAGGTCCAGGAAGGAAGGAGAGACATGAGCTGAGAGAGGGGAGTGAGGAAGGGAGGAGGAGAGAGGGAAGGGGAGGAGAGGGGAGGTCAGCAAGGGGAGGATGGGATGGGGACATTGGAAGAGGGGGCAGGGAGGAGGGGAGGAGAGCAAAGGAAGGTGGGAAGAGTAGAGGGGAAGGGGAGGAGAAGGGAGAAGGGGCAAAAGGAGAGAAACAGAGGCAGAGGCACTTCTCTCTCCTCCTGAGAGCAAGCTGGCCCTAGATCTTGAGGGGAGGTGAGAGTTAGACAATGATGTGAGGGCAACAGCAGGGACAGCCCATGAACAAGTGCGAACTGTTTCTAGTTATGGGGGCAGCTGCCTCTTAGAGAAATTGAAAAGCAGGGAGCTTTATTTACAGCTGAAGGCTGAGAGCATCGTTGTCTCTTCAAAGAAAGGAAGAAAGGAACACAATTCAGGAGGCAATGGGGAGGGTCTGAGTTTACAGGAGCCTTGCAAGTAGGTGGAGTCGGCTACCAGTCTGCAGCCTCTCTTCCCCAGCAGCTCTGCCCCCTGCAGGTGACACCAGGCAGACACATCGCTTTCTTCTGCATGCCAGGTACGAATTCTGGTTTTTATTGCGTCTTGGCCAAAGTGGTCAAAAAAGAGGAATTAAGTGGTTGGGTTTATTTTCAAAACAGGTAAGGCACATTAGAGAAATGTAGAGAGAAATGCAATTAGATAGCAAAGGCAAGGGGACTACTGGGTGGCAGTGGCAAAGAGTTTGGACATGCTGTGCGAACTTGGACAAGTTACTTAGCATCCATGAACCTTGGTTTTCTCAGGGGACAGCAATGCCCACCTCCAGTGCTGTTGATGAGGACTGAACAGGGCAAGGCACATATCAGCCTGGAGCCTGGCACAGGGGAGGTGCTTGCTGAGCTCGGGCTCCCCGGGAGGCATACTCTGAGATGGGGTGTTGTGTGCAGGAAGTTTTTTGGGAGGAGTTGGGGAGGGAAGGATGCTGGTTTAGGCAGAGGAAGGGGTTGAATGGTGATGCAGTTGCAACAAGGCCTTAGCTCATGGGGGAGCCCTGGAGCTGGAATGGACCTATAGTACTGTGACTAATTGACCCGGTTTGCTTGGGATCTAGTGGGTTCCCAGGATGCAGGATTCTCAATGCTAAAACTGGAAAATCCCAGGCAAAATGGGACATATTGGTCACCCTATCCTGCAGAGTAGTCCTATCTATGGCACAGAGGCTGGACTTTTGTATCTCGTTGGATGTGGGCTGCCTCCAAGGAGAGGGCTTTGAGGCCAATTCCTGGAGAGGGACTCAGCTGTGAGCCGTCAGTTGCCAACACTCCAGGCAGTGGGGGAATGAGTGTCTTGTTTTTGACAGTGGAATCTGGGCAGCACACCACAGTGTCCACTACAGTTTCTTGGTAAATGTGCATTCTCTGCTCACTGCCCATGATACAGATTAAGGTAATTATAAAAAGATTTCCTAAGGTATCACAACTGGGGTTAGCTGCTGCCATCTTTTAGGAGCTCAGAGAGGTCTCTAAGCCTTCATCTTGGCTTGTTCAAAAGGTAAAATCTGTGCCTTTCAGATTCTGCACCCCAAGGCCCCAGGAAGTCCATATTACCTGGACAGTCTCTTGGAATGTCAGCTTGGGGCAGTACAGCCATCAGATTCTTCAGCAGGAGAATTATCCCTATTTACCAATGAAGAAACTGAAGCCCCGAGAGGTTAAGAACTTGATAATGATCACACAGCTGAGAGGTAGTAAGGCTGAGATACAAACCCAGGCAGTTTTCTTCTGGAACCTGTGCTCTTACCTGCTGTGCAAATGGCACCACTAGATCGAGATGGCCAAGTGAATCCAAACTTACTGTCTGTTCCTGCTGGCAGCTCTGTCCCTGCATACTTTAATAAGAATAACGATACTAAAAATAATAATAGGTGCAATTTGCCAGATACTAATGCTGGGTCAGACACCATGTTAACTGCTTTACCTTTATCATGACTTTAACTATTTTCACACACCTATGAAGCAGTCATTTTATTATCCTCACTTTATAGATGTTTGTTACTTACCCTAGGTCCCAAAACTTACAGGGCAGTTCAGGTTACTTACTTCTGGGTAAAAGCCTCTCGCAGTTAGTGGCTTGAAGCAATCACTGTTTTATTACATCTCACCATTTTGTGGGTGAGGCATTCAGGCAGGGCTTGGCTGGGTGGTTCCCCTGCTCTGCGTGGCATTGACTGGGGTCCCTCAGTGGTACTGAGCTGATTGCTGGACTGGTCTGGAGGGTCCACGATGGCTTTTCCCACGTGCCTGGTGCCTTAGTGGGCCCAGCTGGACCCCTTGCCTGCTCCTATAGTCTCAGGGCCTCCTTGTGTGGTCTTTCCAAGATGGGCAGTTGGACGTCTTACGTGGCAGCTCAGGACTCCAAGAGCAATTGTTCCAGGAGGGAGGAAGTGAAACCTGCCAAAGCTCTGGCCTGGAAACTTCCGATGTGTTCTATTGATCAGATCCATCACAGGGCTCACCCAGATACAAGGGGGGGGGACCTTACAAACACCCCAATGGAGGCACATCAGAGAATTGACTGCCATCGAAATCTATCACAGGGAGCGAGCGGTCCATCTCCAAAGCCTTGGTGTTTAACTGGCTCCCACGTGCCTCTCCGCCTTCCTTTACGTGCTTCTCTTTTTCCTGTGATTACCTCACTTCAGAACAAACTGCAACCAGCAAACTGCTCCTTGGCCTCAGACCTCCAAGAGTGGCCACCAGCATAGAATTTCTTGGCCGTCTGAGCCCATCTCCCTAACAGCCTCTGCCCTTCTTCTCCCCCTTTTTGCCTGCCTTCCAGGCCGGCACTGTAGGCCTCCAGCCTGCATGGCAGCTCTGTCCTGAGCTGGCATGTGAGCCTTGGCAGAGGTCTGGACAGACCCACGGGTCAGAGGAGAAACCTGCAAATAAGGGCTGTAGCCCTGTGGGTATGTGGGAGTGGAGAGGTCAATGCTGATGCTGGTCTTGGGAAACTCAGCTCTGTCAGGTCATTGTCATCCCCCTGTGGTAAATTTTACAGGGCTCTTGTTGCCCTCAGGCTAAAGCCCTGCTTGATCTGATCCTGCCTGCATTGCAGCCGTGTCCCTCAGCACTCTCCAGCTGTGCTTTCCTCTCTGGCCATACTTCCCTTTATCTGGGAGGATATAGGAGTTGGAGCTACTGTAGCCATCTTGACATTACTAGAGGCGTGGGAAGGGAGCTACCAGTGAGAAAGTGGAACTAGAGAGAGATATATGTACAGAAAGATGGGGAGAGAGTGAGAGAGAGAGAGAGAGAGAGAGAGAGAAGATATATCCTGGAGAATTGTTTGAGACTTGGATCAAACCATACCTGAAGCTTTATCAGACTTACCCAACTCTTCAGACATGTGAACCAATGTATGCTCTATATGTTGAAGCCAGTTTTGGTTAGCATTTCTGTCATTTGAAACAAAAGAACCCCAGTGATGGTGGGTTTGCTGAGACAGCCTGGTTATTCAGCCCTGGGCAATGGTAAGAGCATAGAGCTCCTGGCTGGAAAGCCCCAACTCTTCACTGCATAAACGGGGAAACTGAGGTCCAGAGGTGAGGTCACACATGCAAGGAGTGAGGTCTCTGGACTTTAGTCCAGTGGTCCTTCTACCACTGGAGATGCCTCAGCAGGGAGGAAATTCCAGACCTGGACCTGCCTCCTGAGGCCCCCACTGGTCAGCACAGGAGGCTGGAGGGCCACAGGCTGAGGCCTGACTAAGCAGGGTGGACACCACACTCTCCTGGTTAGCTCACTGTATTCCATCCATACTGGCCTGCTCTGATTCTAGAATGTGCCAGCATTTTTGCATGAGGGCCTTTGCATATTCTGTTCCATCTGCGTGGAAAGCTCTTTCCACCCTCTTTCTCTTTGCTCTGCTATCCCTTTCTTATTTTTCAAACCTCAGCTTAAATATCACTTTTCTCAGGGAAATCTATTCTTATCTGCCTTCAGTAGTTCAACAAATATTTATTGAGTCCCTAATAGATGTCAGCTACTTTTTTAGAGGCCAGTGGTGAAGGAGACCAATTGGAGTTTATATTACCCCTGAAGTGGAGGTGGGTGGAACACAAACACACACACACACACACACACACACACACACACAGACATACACACACAGATACACAGACATACATACACAGGCACACAGACATACACACATATACACACATATAGACACACACAGACACATACAGACAAATACGGACTCACACGCAGAATACGCACATAGACACACAGACACAAACATACACACACACACACACACACACACACACACAAACTATGGAAGAAAATGAAACAGTACAGGTGATGGTTGCCTGGGGAAGGGGATGAGGAATTTCAGGTCATCTGGTCAGAAGATGACTCTCTGGAGGTTACATCTGAGCACAAACTTGAACCAAATGAAGGGATGAGCCATTGGGATCTAAAGGTGGAGAGTTCCAGGTGAAAGGAGCAGCAGGCCTGGGTGGGGAGAGTTGGCTGGAAGGAGGGTGAGGAGCTCAGGGGGGCGGAGAGCAGTGAGGGGGCGGAGAGGCAGGGGGAGAGGTTCCAGGGATGCAGGTCAGGGAGGGCCTTTTAGGTCCCAGTAGGGACTTGGGCTTTTATTCAGTTTTGCAGTGAGAAACCACTGAGGGCCTTTTAGTGGGGGTGATCTGATGATCTGATCCCCATTTTGCAGGCCCCCTCTGGCTGCTGTGGGGTGGCAGAGCATGGAAGCAGGGAGGCAGGCAGGGGCCAGGCCAATGGTCTGGCAGACGTGGTGGTTTTTGGGACAGCAGCTGTCACGGTGGAGTCAGGGGTTGGATTCTGAAGGACATGGTTTCAAGGAAGCGCCCACAGGATTTGCCCATGAGCTGGATACAGGGTGTGAAAGAAAGCAGGTAGCGATTCTGGCCTGAGCAACTGGGTAATGCGTATTGGGACATGGAAGACTTGCGGAGATGGGTTTGGGGGCAAGTCCAAAAGATCAGGGATGGGGTTAGGGCTGGACACACACATTCGGGCGCCCTCAGTTTATAGATGGCATCTAGGGACATGACCTTGGGTGAGATCTTCGAGGGAGAGAGGATGGAGAGAGAAGAAGAGAGGTCCAAGGCTGGAGCCCTGGGGCCCACCAGCATTTGGAGGTCAGGACTAGTAGGGGCTTGCGTTATTGTATTGTTTCTAGAGCTGTCATAACAAAAGTACCACAAACTGCCTAAAACCACACAACACGCCCTCACAGTTCTAGAGGGCACAAATCTGAAATCAAGGTGTCTGCAGGGCCGTGTGCCTATCAGTGGGTTTTGGGGTGAATCCTTCCTTGCCTCTTCCAGCTTCTGGGGACCCAGGCATTCCTTGGCTTGTGGCTGCATCGCTCCAATCTCTGCCTTCATCTTCACGTGGCTGTTTCTACTCTTCTGTCTCATCTAAGGACACTTGTCATTGAATTTAGGGCCCACTGGATAATTACATCTACAAAGATACTCTTTCCAAATAAGGTCCCATTCACAGGTTCTAGAATGTGGGTACATTGTTTTGGGGGCCACCATTCAACCCATTACAGGGGTACAGGCACAGAGATGGGGGTTGTCAGATGGGTGGAGACCAGGTGAGAGTGATGTCCCAGAAGCAAGCAGAGAAGATGATTTGGGGGAAGGGGGCAGTGGTTGACCGGGTTCAATGCTGCAGAGAGGTCAAGATGAGGCCCAAGAACTGACCATTAGATTTGGCCCCATGGAAGTCAGCCAGGGCCCTGATACATGCTCACAAAGCAGCCCTCACTGTTCCTTCTTTCCAGGCCTGGAACTATAGAGTTATTTGTAAATACCTGCCTTTCCAGACTGAGACCCCCAAAGGGCGGGAATCTGTCTTGATTCCCAGGGCCTAGTGAGAGAGTTTCTGTAATCATTTTTAATAGATTACCGAGGTGGAGGCCAGAGCCCTGCTGGGAGGGACAGCGGGGCTGACACCCCAAGGGAGAGCTGGACCCAAGAAGCCAGACCACCATTTTGTACAATGTCTGCCTATTTCCAACTCACCATCTGACCTATGGGACCTGCTCCCAGGGAGCTGAGAGTCAAGGGTGGCAGACTCTAAGGAATAGTCAAGGGGTATCTGGGGCTCTCCAGGGACCCAGACGATGGCTTTCCAAACTCCCCTGGAGTGAGGCTGGGGCTGCTAAGGTATGAGCAGAGATGGCATCTACCTGCCCACCTTGCCTCTCCAGGTGAGGGTAGAGACAATCACAGGCTCACTGGGACCCAGGGCAGGGGTGCACCCCCGAGGCACGAGGAATGGTTGGGGGGAGCTTGGAGGGCTCTGCAGAGCAAGTTACTGGCCAGCTTGGGGTTGGGGGCTGGGGGGTTACGGGTGCTCTGGCCTCTTCCTCTTTCTGGATGGAAATTCACCCTCAAATCCTTCCCTCGCACCTAGGGAGTGCCGCCCACCCTCTTCAGCCAAGGTGCCAAATGCTAATCCTGGTCTGGGCCTGGATAAGCTGCTGTTTAAATAGTCAGAGATTAGTTTTCAAATTGACAAATAAAGCCCATCTGGAGTGCTTGGAGCCGGGCCCCTCCAGGGTCTGGCTGAGCAAACCCAGTTTAATTAGCCCTGGTACTCAGCCGGCGGGGGACGGGGACGGATGGGGTGGGGTGGTAGCGTCTCCTGGCTCAGCTGCTGGCCACTCTGAGGCAGCTGGGCTAGTCCCCGTCTGTCTGTCTGTCCACCCCAGCCCTTCTCCCCACCATGCTGAGCCCTCGAGAGCTGAAGGGCAGCTACGGGGTGGAGAGAATTCACTCTGTCGCTCCCCGCAAAAAGGACAGACCGGAACCTCCTGTTTCTCCCCACTTCTTCTGGGGCTCCAGCTGCAGGGAACCACCTGAGGCCCCTTCACATCCCTCCCGGCTTCACCTGTGCCCGTGCCTGTGCGCACTGCTCCCTCCATTCATTCACTTATTCACGCTCCCATCGAGCAATGACCGAGCACCTACTGTTCGTCGGCCGCTGTTCTGGGCACAGAAGAGGTGAAGGCTCTATCGCCTGGAGTTTTAGTCTGGAGGTGGGCAGCAGATATCGGTCAGATAATCACACAGAAGAATATTTCATCCTAGGCTATGGGATGTGCTCAGAGAGATGAGGGTGAGGGGCCCAGAGCGCTCTGGAGACTCCTGCGGAAATGGCATCTGAGCTGACATTTGAAGGGTGAGGGGGCGTCCACCAGGTGAGGGGCAGTGAGTTTGAGTGTGTGTGTGTGTGCGTGTGTGTGTGTGTGTGTGTGTGATTTCCAAGCAGAGGGAACACTGAGCACCAAGGAGGACAGTGCACCTGAAAGAAGGCCGCTGTGTCTAGGGATGGGGAGGGGCGACAGGCCAACAGGAGGCTGGGGCAGGAGGCAGGGCATCCATTTCAGTCTTGGATCACAGAACAGTGGGAAGCCCTCGGGCTTCAGGCAGCTCACATGTTAAGACGGAGCTCATTCAGGGCCAGCTTGGGGCTCCCTCCTCTCTCCTCACTCACCACCGCTGCTGCCTGTTCCTACATCTAAGGCTCCCCTTGCACTTGGTCCGTCTTCTCAGGGCCCCCCTTTGGGCTATATAAATGTGTTGAATGAATGAACGAATGGACAAATGAATGAATGAATGAAGCCTTGGCCCTCCCCGGGCTCCTCCTTTGGTCTTTAGAAGGGACCCTCTTTAACTCTCGGGCACCCTCTTCTCTGTGGCCTGTATTTACAGCCAGTGGCTGGAGCTCTCCTACCTCCCTGTGCCCAGATCAGAGATCCCAGACCTGGTGGTCCTTTGCGGAGAGGGTCTTGGGAATCCACAGACACGGCTCAGATTCCAATGACTGAAATTCTGTCAGGGGAACTGGGATTTTGCACCGAGTCATAATTCAGGCACTTTTCATTATAGTAGCTTAGAAATGTTAAATATAATAAGCTGCAATTCTCCAAAAGACACTGGAAAATCCTAGCCACGCCAAGGAAACAAGGAAACCCAGGTGGACCAGGGCATGGAGAGCCTGCCGTGAGTTTTCTCATTAATGATCATTTATCCTCATTCATTTGTTTCTTTCTCTTTCAGGAGTCACAGGGAGATAAGGAGGACCTGGATGTTTAAAAAATAACTAAAAGGCAGAAAATGCTAAAGTAGGGGAAATTGTACTCATTCGTTTCTTTTTTTCTTCTACAGATTTGGAAAAGACAGACACTGTCAGGGCAGTTCTGGCGAGAATCAGGTGGCACTCTTAGGTGTTTGCAAAGGTGTGGATGAGGCCTGGGGGCCATCGAGGTGGTGGCAGGGAGCTGTTGCCACTCCTGGGCCCCCAGAGGCCAGCGGGGGTTAGTTTCCAGGTAGCAGAGAGGTTGGTTAACTCTGCAGGGGATGCAAACAGTAGCCAGAGTCTGGCTCGGGCTTGGTCCCCCTTTTGATATCCTGAACTAGGACCTGGGCTCTGTGTGACAGGAGGACTGGAACTTGGGGGACACACTGGGTTGCTTTGTCCTTGAAGCCCCTAATTTTTCTCCTCCTGAGTTTGCTTCAAGTCCCAGAGGGCAGGAAGGTGGCTGGGGCTTGTTGGAAGGATGTCATCCATGAGAATCACGTCTGAAAACAGTCCCAGGGACCCCAGCCGGGATGCCCACTGGGCCTGGATGCACACACACCCAGTTGATCAGGGCTCTGCTGTCCTTCAGGACACAGAGGGGAGGTGGCCCATGAGCCGGAAAGGTGGCAGTTGGTACAACAAAAGCAGGGCCAGACTGGGCAGAAGGCAGGGCTCCCTGACGGGTTTGCTTTCTGCCTGGTGATTACCCATTACCTCCCGTCAGTGCCTGATAAACCGTTATCATGGAATTATCTGCCGCAGGCTCTGGCATCAGTATGAAATCCATTACTGTCCACCAAGCTCTGTGGCTAATGGTGGATCTGCACCAGGCGGGGCTTGGACAGATCCGTTATCTGTCTATTACTTCAGCAATCACATCTCAGAATGGAATCTTGGATGGGAAATGACAAGAAGTTCCAGGACGTGTCATGCTGATGGGCAGCTGGTGGGTGGAGTATGGCAGGGAGGTGACCCTAGGGATCAGCCCTGCTGCCAGCCCGTGAGCCGGAGGAAAGCCCTTCACTTGTGGCCTCAGAGCAGGTTCCAAGTACAGAGTCAGCAAACATGGTGGCAGATAGAAGGATGGATGGCCGGATGGTCTGATGGGTAGAGTCTGTGCTTCATTTTGTTCCAATGGGCCCCTCTTCCTGGGCTGAGTGCCATCCTTGTCCAAGCTTAGGGATCCACAGCTATAGCAGCTGGTGTGAGTGTGGGCACTAGGGTCAGACAGATCTGGTTTGAAGGCCAGCTCCACACTTCCCTAACAGCATGGCCTCAGACAACTGATTTAAACGCTCTCTGCCTCTGTCTCCTCATCTATAAAATGGGGCTAATACTAGAATAATAACAGTTGGCTGATATTCTGTGATGCTGAGTGACCACACCACAATCCCCCATCTTGTCCTCTCTGTTTATGCCAGCCAGCGATGGCGGGGGCATATACTCATTAAGTGCACTGGCTGTGGAACCAGCCCAGGTTTAAATCCTGACACCGAGGCACGCTGCACACTGACCACGGGCCAACCGCTTTGTTCCTCCACGCCTCCCATGCCCTATCTGTGAAGTAGGGCTCATGGTAAGTGCCTTGAGTGTCACAGAGGGGATTCCACGAGACACCATCACCTCTCCTACTTCACTGCCTTTCTCTCCTCCTACTCTGCTCCAGCCCTACTGGCCTCCTCACTATTCCTCAACCATGTCAAGTTCACACCCACCTCAGGGCCTTTGCACTTGGCGTTCCCTCTGCCTGGAATGCCCTTCCCCAGATCTGCTTCGACTGATGCAGATCTTCACCCCGCGTCACCATCTCTGTGAGGCCTTTCCCAGCCCCCTGATCTAAAATGATAACCTCCCCTGCTCCCACTCCCCATCCTGCCTCCCTGTTTGTTTTCCTCCCAACACCTGCTGCCACCTGACAGTCTATATTGGTAGGTGCCGATTGTCTTACTCATTCCCTCTAGAATGGATGCTCCCTGAGAACAGGGAATTTTGTCTCTTTGGTTTGCTGCTGTTTCCCAGCATCCAGGACAGCATCTGGTTCATGGTAGGTGTTCACTAAATATAAATATAAATATGAAGGAATAAATGATGGATATACACACACAGCACACAGGGAGCTATTGGAACTGCCAGCTTCTTGGTGACCCCTCTTTGTTCTCATATCTCCCAAATTTGATGTCATCTCCTCCCTCCTCCCTGTCCCCTGTCCAGGCCACCATCATCTCTCTCTTCTGGGCTCTACCAGAATCTTCCCACTTCCCACTTTGCTTCCTCTTCTTGCCCCTACAGCCCATTGTCTACAGAGCAGTTGAAGTAGATTTCTTAAAATGTGAATCAAGGTGTATTTTCCCCCTGATTAAAAGCCTCCAGTAGATTCTCATTGTAACTAGAATAGATTCCAACCCCTTCTAGGCCCTTCAAGCTCAAGCCCCAGCAACATTTCAAGTCCTCTCCTTCCTGTTCCCCCTCACACAGCCCTCCCACCGCACCAAGCCTTCTTCGGCCCCTCTAATCCACTGGCTGTCCCCCACTCAGGGATGCTCTCCTGCCTGTGTCTTCTGCCCGGAATGCTCTCCCCCCAGATCCCTACATGGCTGGCTCTTTCCAATCCCTGGGTTTCTGTGTAGGATGACTTTTCCTGGGCACTCAGTTCAATCACTTTCTTATTTTCTTTATGGAGTTATCACTAACTGGAATTGTTTTCCTTATTTGCTTTTTAAAATTGTCTCTCCCCCACCAAAATGTAATTCCTCCAAGGGGAGTGGCTAATTTATCTAGTTCATAGCTAGAACCCCAGTGCTCAAGAAATATTGGGTTATTGAAAGAAAGAATGAATGAAAGGAAGGAAGGAAGAAAAGAGGGAAGGAGGGAGGGAAGAAGGGAAGGGAAGAAGGATGGGAGGAAGATCTCATGATGACTGACATATGATCCACCCCAAGTCCTGTCATGTGAAAACTGAATAAAGGAAACCTCCTTCGAAATGTAGCCAGGAGGCCAGAAGGGGGAGCTCCCACACACTACCACTCCAGTCAGAGACCCCAACAGGAAGAGATCTACCTTGCATTCCCAGCAGCAAGTGTCTCTACTTTACCACCCCAGCAGGAGGAAGAAAGATTTCTCCTCACCCAGCAACAAGCCCAGCCAATGGGAACCATTGCAAGTCAGCCAATGGGAAACCATCACCATCCTGAATTCTCGCTTCCTCCAATGGACTTTTGTTCAAACACCCATCCCAACATTCTTGTTTTGTCTATAACGTAATGTTCCTCTCCTTTGTTTGCTGAACTTGCCTGTAGTTTTCACTATAGCATGCTTGTCCCTAATTGCAGTTCCCTGCTATATCCAAATAAACCCATTTTGCTGGTAAAATACTTGGCTGTTTTCAACTGCCACCATCCTGGGGGTCTCAGCGGCCATGTGGATAGGCTGTCCAGTACCATGGCCTCTCTGTCATAGGTGCCATACCTTGGACCTTCTTATCGCTTTAGCCATATGCAGCTTTGCAATCTTAACTGCTCTCTCCCTCTCTCTCTCTACAACCTCGCATCCTTTCAGTGTCCTTTTAAGTTACTGGTGGAAGTAATTAGTTGTGTGGTCCCAGGAAAGCCACGCAATCCCTCTGAGCCTCCGTTTCCTCTCCTCTAAGATGGGTTTACTGATCCTGCCTTGCAGGGCTGCTGCGAGCACTGTGTGTTCATGCACGTCAAGTGCTTAGTCCTGTGCCCGGCACTGCTTCTTCCTCATTTCCCCTTTCCCCCATCCCTCTCTGGCCCCTCTTTTTTTCTGCTCAGGCTGAGACCAGGTAGGGAGCCACCTGCCCCGCCTACCTGTGCCTTTACCCCTTTCCAGTGTCCCACCTGCTTGGTAGGGTCCAGCCTTGCATGGATTCCTCCCCTCTTCTTTTCCACCCCTTTCACCCGGAAGCTCTGCCATCTGGATTAGACCACATGCCACGGCCCATGGCACCCTGCCCATTCGTGGTCCCAGATCTCCTTGGGGCTGCAGGGGTCAATTCCGATTCCCGGTCTCCTCACTATGTTCCGTGGACCTGCCCTGCACCTGCCCCTGCACCTGCCCCTCACTCCATTCAGTCCAGCTCTCTGTCTGCTGGACTAGTTAACTGTTGGGTGAGCATTAGTTCATCTTCCTGTGTCTGCCCCACCCTGGAACCCCCTCCCCATACTCGCCCTCCCCGTCCCGCCCCCGGGGGTGAGGGGAGGCCCCTCCCTCTCAGCACTCCTCTTGTCTTCAGGGCTCTGCTCAGCTCTTCCTCTCATCCCTCCCTGTGACTTTAGCGGCCCCCCCTCAAATGCTGTTGACCCCCACTCACCTGTCTTCAGCTCCAGCAAAACCACATCATTGGTGGTGGCTTTGCACAGTGATCCCTCCCTCCACATGTTTGAACACCGTGTTCCCACCCCTGCAGCCCTTCTCCTGCTTCTCTGTGTGCCTCATGCATTGGCTCAGGCATCACCTCCTCTGCAGCAGGGCTGGGCCCTTCTCTTTGTCCCAGCTCCCTGTCCTGGGCCACCCCATCCAGCCTAAACTGTGTAGTCCTTGCCTCCTTCCTCCTCTGTATCTGCCACTAGATTCACCTCCAAAACATACTTCCACTCCCCCCTTAACATTCCCACACATGCACACATGGACCCCCTTCCATATACTCTCTGTCTCTGTCTCTCTCTCTCTCTCTCACACACACACACACACACACACACACACACTCATAAGTGTATGAGATATTAATGGGAACATTTTGGGCATGGGACACTTGGGACACCCCTCCCACAGGATGGAGAAGGTAGAGTCAAAGGCTGGCATTTCAGGGCCTTGGGATCCTGCCACCCTATAAGAGAAAGAAGCCTATACTGGCCCAGGAACCAGGAAGCACAAAGCCAGGTGCTGGGGCTACGGGAACCAGTCTGATGGAGGAGGTTGTATCAGAGACAGGACCTGATGTAGTCATGGCCCCTGGTCTGGGAAGGGGGAAGATGAAGACATGGCTTGTCTCATGATAGTAATGAGGACCTGGGAGCAGGATCTGGTCCCCAGCAAGGATACAGACATGGACTCTGCAGGTTTAAGGGGTGTGATCAAGCAGGTTGGCTCAGACCCAGCAGAGAAGGCACAAAAGTACTTGATAGGAAAACTGAGGCCCAGGGACAAGCCTGGGGCAGGGTCAGCGGCGCAGGCCAGAGAATAGGTGCTCCCTGAGCACTTTACATGGATTATCTCATCAGGTTCTCACAACAGTAGTTTGAGGCTTGCACTATTGTTATCATCTCCATTTTGGAGATGCCAAAACTGAGAGCTAAGAGGCTGAGTAAGTTGTAGAGAGCTGAGATTGGAACCCAGACAGTCTGACTCCAGAGCTGGAATCCTTAGCCACTTCCTGCTCAGTGGCACACACGTGTACCCAGAGGCACACACACATGCACACCTAAACCCTAGCACACACCCATGCCCGCCCCAGCCATGAGAGTTCTTTTGGCCCTAATTCACCTTCCGTCTCTGTATCCCCTGAAGTGTCAAGTCAAATTAACTCATGGAAGCAGAGGAGAGACCTTGGACGGGGAGAAACTGGGGAGCAGCTATGCAGCCTACTGGCTTGGCCAGGCCCCGAGGAGACTCCCAAACCCAATTAACAGTTTTATTAAAGACAATTGGATTAGACACCTCTGCAGCAAAGGTTTACTTGACTTTAGCTGGGAGAGTTTATTCATTTTTCATTAATGTGTCTGATCACCTCTCAATCGTTGGCCCTTGGAGCTCTCATCTGGCTGGACACACACCCTGGCTGCCTCTCTACTACACCTCATTTCACCAGCCACCCGCTTCCTCTTCAGCACCTAGGACAGCGCCTTGGCTCTCCGTTCCCCTAACCAGGAGAAAGGGTTGAACTCAGAAGAGGGGAGCTGGAGGGCAGCAGGGCTGGACTCTCTCCACTGTCCCCCACCGCCCCAACAAAGGTCCCTTTCCTTGAAGCAAGGAGGGAACTTCACATTCCTGGGCTCCTGCTCCCTGCAGAGAAATGTGCTGTGCACTGACCACATCTCCTTTATTATTTCCCTCCTCTGGACCTCCGCGCTTGTGTTCCCTCTGCCTGAAATGTTCTTCCCTTTTTTGCATGCCTCCTTCTCACCCTTCAGGTCTAATCTCAAATGTCACCTCTTCAGAGAGACCCTCCCTGACAACCATACCTCAAGTGACCTTCCCAAGTTACTCTTTAGATAAGCACCCGGCTTATTTCTTTTATAGCTTTTATCCAAGTGGAAATTCTATTGTTTTGCATTTATTGGATGATTAAATAATCCTCACAACAACTCTGTAATGTTAATATCATATTATTCCCATTTTACTGATTAGGAAATAGAGGCACAGAGAGGTTAAGTAACTTTCCAAAGTCACACAGCGGGTTGGTGGTGGAGCTGAGAGTACACCAAAGTTCAATGAATGCAAAGACCCTGCTCTTTCATTGCTATTCCTCTGTTTAATAATTGTAGGGTCTTGAGATGACACACTTGCATGCACAACCTCATTCAAACACAGAGAACACTAAGAGTCCCTGGTGGGTAGGTGGGTAGGCCAGTAGGTCAGCCTCCATGCCCCTAGCTTGCTGACTCCTGCAAAGCAGAGGTCAGGCTATGGACCCAGACCTAGGAGGAGCAGCCATAGGCCACGGATCCTCCAATCCCCGGCCCAGTGTGGCCAGGAGGTTTTGCCACATTCAACAGTAGTATATTCCCTCCTGCTCCATATATTAATTTGGGGGTTTATAGAAAAATCCATACTATGTGAGTTATCCAGGGAGGTGGTCAGAGGGAGAGGCACAAAATCAATAGTGAGAGATTGTCCTATTTCACAGCTTCTGTAAACAGGGCTGGCTGGGCCACTCCAGGGTAGGTGCAGGCAGGCGAAGGTCAGTGGGCTGCCTCGCTCTGTGTGGCCAGCACCTCTGGCTGCCAGCCCTGGGAGGTCCATTTCAGCGCCTGCTGGGGCTGATTTGTATTCTCCCTCGGCACTGTCAAAGGACTTGGTAAATATTTATTAACAGTTCTCTGCAGGCGAGAGCGCCTTCTTGGCTGCAGCTCCTTGGGCATTAGACTGTGGCAGCTATGCTCCGTCCCACACCCCATGGCTTGCCTGTGTTCAACAGCAAGGGGGCCCCAGGCAGACCAGGAAATGAGGTCCCCGCCCAGGGGTGGAGCAGTGGCTTTGTCATCAGGGAGTGCTGGTGAGGTTTCATAACGAAGCGAAAGTTGTGGCTGGACCACCACACCTGCTGGCTCCCTCTTTCCTCCTCAGCTCCCTTCCCTCCCATGGCTGGGCCACTTGACTTCATTTGCAGGCTCAGTCCTGCTTTTGGCCATATCTAGAATCAGAGGTTCTAGAGCAGTGCTGGCCAATAGGAATATAATGTGAGACACAAATGCCAGCCACATATGTAATTTAAAATTTTCTAGTAGCCACATTAAAAAAGGTAAAAAGAAAGAGGTGAAATTAAGTTTGATAATATCTTTTATTTAACCCAAATGGCATCATTTCAATACATAATCAAAATTAAAAATTATTCATGAGACGTTTTAAATTCTTTCCATCACGCCAGGTCTTTGAAACTGGGAGTGTACTTTACACTTGGTGCACATCTAAATCTGGACTAATCACAATTCAAGTGCTTGACAGTCACATGCGCGCATCATATTGGACAGCTCAGTGTCTGGGATTCATGTCTCCGCCCAGTACCAGCATAAGGCCAAGCCCAGGGTGGCATCAGGGACTGAGCGGATGGCGTGGCAGTCATTAGGTGTTGCCCATCAAATGTTTCCAGTTCTCTTGGGCACAGGATAGGATTGTATTTGCCCAGCCCCAGAGGGTAGAGGTGAACGCTTGACTCACTTTGACCAGTGAAGGTGAGCGGATGTGGAATGTGTGATTCCAGGGAGAAGCTTTACAAGCCAGTGTGATAGTCACCGTGCTCTCTTTTCCTCTGCCACAGAGACCAGCAACGCTCCAATGGCGGCTGCTCTGCCAACCTGAGTCTTAGAGTGAGAGGTCGATGACCCAGATGGTCTGTGATGAACCCGTGGCATAAGCAAGAGTTAGATCTTTGTTATTTTAAGCCCCGAAATCCTGGAGTTGTTTGTTCCTGCAGTGCAACGTGGCCAGTCCTCGCTGGCATAGGTGGATGGTGGTACTTCATTTCTCCATCGTTCAGTAATATTGAATGAGTGCCTCCTACAGCCAAGAGCCTGGGGATACCATGGAGAAGCAGCCAAATAAGGACCTTCCCCTCAGGGCACTTCCCCTGTAATGGGGACCCAGACATTAACAACAGTTTCTCAATTATGTGCCTAACTGGAATTGTGATGAGTGATCTGAAGAAGAGTGAGCTGTGAGAGCACCTCACAAGGAATCAGGGAAGGATCCTCTGAGCGAGAGATGCCTGAGCTGGGCATTCAGGATGAGGGGGATTAGGTAGGTAAAGGGTCAGGGCGGAAGCACATTGGAGGCTGTGGGAACAACATGTGTGAGGTCCTTGAGGTGGGAAACATGTCAGGGAGAACCCTAGTCCCCTGTCTTCATGTTTCCAGGAGGAAGTGTCTACTGCAGGGAAAGTAACCTTGTTCTTCTGTCCCCTTGCTCCTCCCTGACCCTCCCTGAGGGAGGAGGAGAGACTCGTGTCTTTGGTGAGTTTAGGAGAGTGACTTTGCTCAATTCTGGCCTTTCCTTTCACCAGACTCACACAGGAGTCTGAGACTGAACATAGAAAGAAAGAGGGTGCTATTTATCCTTCCCTCAAGCCTCAGCTGGCCCAGTGTTGGGGGTGGGTGATGGAGATGAAGGTGGAGGGGTGGGCATGGGGAATCTGCAGCGATGTAGAGAAGCAGCAAATCTGAGTGGTGTTAGGAGGTGGAATTAGCAGGACCTGGTGGTGGGCTGGGTGGAGGTAAGGGACAGAGAGGAGTCCAGAAGGCTCAGGGCCCTTGGCATCTTGGCCCTTCTCTGAAACTGGGCACACCTCTGAAAACCTGGGCCATGCTTCGTACCTTGGGTAGCCTCAGAATCGTTCTTAACGCAGCTTCCAAGCAGCCAACACAATGGATTGTTGCTCTTGAGCTGTGTCAGGCTTGCTTCTGAGCCTGGTGTATAGGGTGGGTGTCAGGCATCTATCTTCCATATATACTGGGTGTGCCTTGCTCTGTCCACCTCTGGGGTTCTGGGATGCCAACCCCAGGGTCCCAAGACCTCACAGCAGGTTGTAGATGTATGAAGTGATATCTAACAAATGAGAAGACTCCAGAGTGGCTCTTGAACTACAGTGGGGCATGCATAGGTGCTAAAGCTCAACCATTTTCTGCCTAGTGGGGCTCTAGCCCCTTCTCGCTAATGGCCACTATTTGCTAAGACCCCAGATGAGTGCACACCTGGAAAAGCCACATCTGTCCCTGGAACTTTAAGGGGATGGGATTTCCTTGAGTCCTTTGGATATTTCCCAACCAAAGTCATGCTGGGACTTGTGGGAGTCTGGGTGGCTAGCACACCCATGGAAAAACATCCGAGGCCAGGCTAAAAGCTCAGTACTTACCATGAGCTATTTGTAATGCCCCTTCTGGAAGCAGCCCCCGGTCCATCACTGAGGAGGGGAGGATGCTTCAATGGTGGGCTCCTACCCCATGGAAACTCTCCCAGCCAATGGACGTGGCTGTGATGATTCTGAGCAGCCCTGGTAACCCCCATGGTAGCTGGCACTGAAGTGGCACGGATGTGCCCAGTGACTGCAGTCATGTGAAATGTGCAGAGTGGTCAAGGGAACTTGCAAAACAGAAGGTCTAGAGAGAGGGGATTAGAAACGATTTTCACGCTCTTTACCTTTATTGTTTGGGGGTGTGGGTGGGAGGAGCGATCATTTACCACCACTTGGGATGCCAGGTAGAGGCGTTTCTGTTGGAACAACCCTCAGGACCTAGCTCTGCGCTTGCTCAGCCTCTGACCCCTTTGCGAAATGGAGGAACCCCTTTGATTGGTGGTTTGGGAGAAGGCACTGAGCATGCTCAGCTCAGGCCCCTGCTCCCTGGGTTCCCCTTGCCTGCAGAGAGGTTTCTCCTTCTTATGGTGGATGGGCTCTGCCCACAGAGGCAGGTCTGCAGTTGAGGGGAGGAAGTTCAATGCAGGGAGCTCATCTTGACAGGGCCACGTGGCTCTTACACCAAAACCATGTTCTCCTGTGTATCCATACTAAGGCTGGTACTCTGATCTCCACTTGTCTAATTCTGGTGGGAAGAGAAGGATGCCATTTATTGGGTTTTCTTAAGCATTATCAGTGTCAAAAAAAAGCATCTTGTTAAAAAATTTAAAAAGGAAATGGATAATTTTTTTGTAAGTCAGGGATTTTTTTCAAAACATTTGGCCTCAGATCCAGTGCCCACTGGGCATTGCCCTTAACATTTCACTTAGGACACCCCACTGAATGCCAAGGATGCCTGGACCACCTTACAGTATGACTGGGCATAATAAAAAATGGCTGAATGTGGTCAGGCCAGACCTGTCACCCAGCCAGCAGGGTGCCAGTCTGCATTCACTGCCACATGACCTGGGACAAGTCACCCCCACAGAAGTGTGGAGTGTGGGCTTTGGAGTCGCACAGACCTGCAGCTGGAGTGTGGCTTTCCCACTTACTGTGTGATCTTAGGAAAATCACTTGACCTCTCTGAGCCTCAGGTTCCTCATCTATCAAATGAGAGTAACAAGAATTTCTCCTTCAAGGGATCCCAGCATGCATCTCGTGGTGCTGGGCATGCTGCATGATGGGTGGTGACCTTCACCACTGGTACCAGAGGGGTCAGATGGACGGAGGTAACCCAGAGACATGGGCCGAGGGCAGTTCTGGAAGCTCCGGAAATGGGCTGCCTCCTCCTCCCCTGTCCTTTCTCTTCCTCATCTGCCTAATATTCTTTCAAAAACCCACCCCACCACCCACCAGAGAGACACAGGATATGCTCCATGAATAGTGTTCAACCTCCATACTCAGTGTTTTGGGCTAATTTCACGCCAACATGTCTTAGCATTTTGACACCACCAGATTGAGTCTCGTTATTTCGTTGCAGAATTGTGGGTTTTTCTCATAAAGTGTTTACTGGGTATGTAAAATGTAATCACAGCTTTATGAATAAGAACTAGATTATTTTAATGATTGCAGGTAATTTAAAACTTAAGGGCAATCACATTTCCCAGCCACCTTACGGTGCTTAAAAGCACGAGTGAGCGGTTCTGAAGAGCCGTGGTCTTGCACGTCTGCTCCGCTCCCCGGCAACATCCCTGCTCCAACATGGTGTTACAGTTTTCTGATTATTGTAATTGATGACATTAGGAATAAGGAACCTGTACAGAATAATACAGGCACCTGTCATGCCAGAGTGGTTTTATTCATTGTTAAAGGAGTTCATAAAGTTGAAAGCAAGCATTGACGTGGGATAGAGTAGCACCAGGCATATTTCAGTCCTTTCTTAATTTGTAAATAAAATGATTATTTCCCAAAGCCTGCTTTAGCTGAGAAATTGCAATAAGCCCTGTATACCCCCCTCCCTCCCTCTCTGTAGCCCTGGGAGTTACTCGCTGTCACTTCATCTTGGCAGGAAACCCTTGCCCTGCTTATCCACAGCCAGCACCGGGGCCCCTGCCTTTCCCTGTTCTGAGATCTCCATCTTTCTGCTTTACTTGTCTTTAGTTCTGCGCTCACCCTCTCTCTCGGGGTACCCTCTCCCCAGTTTGGCTACAGAGCCGGTCTCTTTTGGGTCTGACCACTGATAACAGACACAGGGAACTGGAAGCTCTAGCACCCCAGACCCTCTCTTTAGGGGGCAACTGTAATCTCTATGGATTTCTGCTGTCCATTTTATAATTAAATATAATAACCATCATTTATGAATGTTACAATGTGCAGGTCTGGTGTTCTACAGCACGTGAATTTTTCAATGTAATGCCTTACCTCGTGTTGAAGATTTTATTATTCCCATTCTATAGACAAGGACACTGTGGCTCCGAGAGGCTGGATTACCTGCCTAAGAAAGTACATTTTAGTTGGTGGCAGGGACAAGATTCAGCCCCATGTGTGGCTCTTCTTTGCTATAAAGTAGCTTTTCCTCAGAGCCGCGAGGGAGGAAGACAGGAGGGGTGAGCATGCTGGAAGGTATGGGTGTAGGGTGCAGAGGGGTCAGGGTTTGGAGACAGTCCTGATTAATGGCTTTGGTTTTTCTGGGAACTTGGAGGCAGGTCATTGGCTGAGCAAGAGAGAAGGAGTTAGTTAAGCGGTGGATTGGAGATTTTTGGAGAGCAGAGCAATTTTGAAATATGGAGGGAGGGGGAAGGTGGGAGGGTTTATTGATCAGAAGCACTTGGAAGGAATTGAGAACTGAGGTGAGGGTGATGCCTGGGAATGAGGAGAGACTCCAGGTCACATGGTTGCGGGGAGTTGGAATGGGGAGGGGGGATGGATGGTGGTGAGGTGAGGTGTGCAGCCACCTCTTGTTCATCACCGCAAGGGTGGCAGGAGCACGTGTCTCATGGGTCCAGCCCACTGACCCTAGGGGACCACACCCAGGCAGCCTCCCCTGCCCTCCGCACTCCACCTCCCCGGTCCACCCAGGGCCGCGTTCTGCAGGGTGACTCTGCAGATTCCCAGCTCGGGAACATGGTAAAGGCAGGATGACTTTCCTCTCATTCCTGCTAATTTGCTGCTTCTGCTTAAGCTCGTAAAAAGTTTCCTAGCAAAACCATTCTGGCCTGAGTCCCTGCTGGAGCCCGCTGAGCTGCTGTAATTAAGCTTTGATTAGCTAGCTATATATAAATTCCCTTTTGGAAGCCAGCGTTGCCCTTGAAGGCCTCGGCAGAGCATTCGGTGCGTGTGTGCCCCAGAACTTGGGTCAAGTTTCCCAGTGTTGGTGGTCAGTGAGCAGATGGTCAGGGATGGTGGGGGGGGAGATGTCCTGCTCAGGCTGAGATGGGGACACGCAGGAAAGAGACCCAGGCTGGCCCGGCCCCTCCGCAGGTGGGGCAGTGCTGAGCTGTGGCTCTGGAAGCGGAGGATGTAGGAAGACACAGCCCCTCCAGAGGGCCTTCCTTGGCTTCCGTTTTAGAACTCCAAACAATAGGCCCTGGCCAAATATATTCTTCTACCATCACAAGCTCGTTGCAAAGTTGGTTTTACGGATGCCCTAAACCTGCCTTTTAAATTATCGTCAAGTGTAATAAAACGGTAGAAAATCATCAATTTTCCTGCGAATGTGAGTAAAGTGAAAGTTAGTTACATGTCAGCATGGGAACTGTGGTCCAGCTGTGTCTGTGATCGGAAACAAGCCCTGAAAGGGGAACAGCTGTTTTCCGATGGAACGGCCAGGCTTAGATTTTATTCTGAGGAGGTGAAGAGGTGGAGAGCTGGGGCCCTGCATGTGTAAACTCACCCAGAGGCCAATGAGGAGGGAACGAGGGGTTCAGAATATTCCCCCGCCGAGGTCCCCAACTCCCACTCCAAATCTCGACCCACCAACTTCCATGTAGGAGCCAAGACGGTCTAAGATGGTCTGCACTATGTAATGGGGACCTGGCAGTGGGGAGCTCTAAGTGTTTTGCCACTGGCTCTCAAAAAACCACAACACAACACAACAAAACAAACTGTGATATGCAGCGTTTGCCAGGTAACACGATGTAAATACTTCCACTTTCCAAGTACCAAGGTGACGTCACTGGAAATATGGTATTTCCAGATTCAATAGATGTAAATAATCTCTGGATCACAGATAATAGTAAAATAATCAAGATGCGATGGGTTTTGAGCATTTATTACACTAGTTTATAATAAAGTTTATTTAGTTGTACATTCACATCGTTTAATTTTTCATAGTGCCTATGTTTATCAGCCGGCTTGAAAATTCTTGAAAAATTGACAATCTGCTCTCACGAGCAGGTTTGAGCCCGTGCCAGCACCCCACTGGGAACAGGTCTGGGCGGTCCTGCTAGGTCGCAAGGTCTACCAGGCAGGGCCACCTCTGTCTTGTTCACTGCTGGACCCTTGCCACCGAGCTCAGCATTCGACACTCAGTAAATGTTTCTAGAATTTATGAATAGCAGGTGGCAGGAAATGTCCCTTGCAACGCTTTTTCCTGTGGCAGGACTGAATCAAAGCCAAAGAGCTCTTGCCTCCTACCGCTCAGAGCTGCCGGGATGCCACATCCATCCCCTCCGCTGTCCCCTCACTCACATCCTTGGCTGGGGTCTGCTCCCCCCAGGGTAGCTAATGCCGTGGAGGGAGAGTGGACTTTGGAGCCGGACCTTCTGGGCTCAGATCCTGACTCCAGCTCCTCCTTGCTGGGTGACCTTGAACAGGTTATTTAAATCCCCGCCCCCCCCCAGACACATCAGATAAGTAGAAATAATCTCTTCCTCCTTCAACAAATATTTATTGAGCACCTACTAGGTGCCAGGCACTGTCATAAATGCTGCAGACACTCCAGAGAACAGAGTACAAAAGAAGGCAGGCATGCACGTTTAACAAGCATTTAGGAAGCATCATAAATTGTGATGCGTGCTGTGAGGGAAGAGGACACGGTTTATGAGAGAGGATGGTAGGGAGCATGATGTGGAGATGGGCAGAGGACCTCTAACGAGGAAATGCTGTGTAGGATGGGAGGAGTTTGTCCAATGGCAAAGGGGAGAAAGAACATTCTAGGCACAGTGTGCAACCAAGACCCAAGTGGGAAAGAGTCCTTGGGAGGTGTAAAGGGGTGAGAAAGTGCCTGGCATACAGTAGGAGTTCAATAAATGTGCTTTCCTTTCCCTCCTCCCCCCTCTGATTCTCTGTGGGTCTCAGGGAGCAGGATTGCAACTATCCTGGATGAGAGGCACCCACCCAGTCGCTGGGCACCAGCTGGAAGGGCCACGGAGGGAGGCTGTCCCTGTGGGCTCAGGTCCCTTGGGCTGGGATGCAGAGCCTGGATCCCTGCCATCTGTCCACCCAGGGGGTCAGGCTGCAGCCCCAGAGAGCACCGCCAACTCACAGGCCGTGGGCAAGCTTTTACGGTGGGATTTTTAAGTCACCTGTCATTAGGGGCATTCAAATGGCTCTGTGGTCTCTAGACGAAGAACATGTGTGCAGCCTGTTTGCTTTTATCCTGTGGACATCCCAGATCCAGCGACAGATCCCAGTACCTTCTGCTTTGGCCTGGAACCAAATTCCTTCTAGTAACTTATGGTTTGTATTTTCTATCCTGACCCCATGCTCTGAATGTGCTTGCTTTCATTTCCCCTTCCCTTGATGTTTGTTTAATGTATCTATTGTTTTAAGGTGCCTTGGATTCTTGACTTGAATGTGGTAGGAGAAATTAGGTAGGGAAGGAAGGAAGGGAGGGAGGGAGGGAGGGAGGGAGGAAGGAAAGAAGGAAGGAAGGAGGGAAGAATAAAAGGAGGGAGGGGAGGAGAGGGGAGGAAAGGAGAAGAGAAGGGAGAGAGACTGAGAAATGGAGACATAGAGAAAGAGCGAGTTTATTGCGGTTCAGCTCAAGAACTGTCCAAGAAAGCCAAAGACCTGGACCACATGGGCAGCTCCCTCCATCACCTACTGCAGGTGAAGCCTTTTCGGCACACTGGAGATGCTAGGCAGAACAAGAGACAGAAGAGTTCCCAGGTGCACAGATCCTACATTCTACTGTTCAGAGTGTCTTGAAGATACCACCAGCTTGTGGCGGTGAGTGCAGCAGAAGGTAGGTGTGTGCTGCCCCCCGATCCACAGGACCATCCCCCCCGCACCCCAGCTGGCTGAGCATTCCTGGACCACCAGCAGGTTCTTGCGCAGACTGGCTGTCCCTGGTGCCAGGAGTTGGTGGGTGAGCAGAGACTGAAGCAGCCTAGGCCAGGCGTGGGAGTGATTACCTGTGCAGCCCCGTCCATACCTGCCCTGTGCCCCCCAAACCCACCTCTAATCTCTTGCCTTCTGAGGTTCACTTCCCAGGTCTGACCTGCCCCTGCTCACCCCAACTTCTCCACGCAACTTCTGGTCTTCAGGTGCCGACCGCCAGCCTCTCACCTCCTGAGCTTAGCTGGGACCTCCCCCATCTGGACCTCCCACAGGTGCCCTGTAGTCCAGCACAGCCAGAGTGTGTCAATGGCTCTCAATCCATTCTCCAAGGATGGATTGCGGGAGCAGGTGGAAGGGTCAGTGACTTTGGGGTGGCCCTGCCTTCCCAGGTTTTCCTGTGGTCCAGTGGCTGCATCCACATAACACCAGAGCAAGTGGCCCAAGAGGGAAAAGTTCAGCATTGTCATCAACCAGGAGAAAAGAACTGGCTTATTTTGACTATATACTTGAATGAATTCAACCAAGTGGTCAGTAAGTATTGAACTGAATTGACCTGAAACATCTAATGATAACCAAAATTACTGTATATGGAGGACTAATGGGTCTGACGTGTCAGTTACATTTTTCATCTAATTCCCATAACTATATCTGGGAGAAGTACTATTATTTCTCTCACATTACAGCTGGGAAAATTGAGGTTCAGAGCGGTCAAGGAACTTGTCCAAGGACACACAGCTGGAAGATGGTAAAGACAGGATTTAACCAACCAGTGTTGTCCAGCGCCCACATTATTAACCTCACTCTCAACTAGTTCCTCTCATTTGAGTCTCAGTTTCCCCAGTTTTGTAGAAGGGGGATAATGACAGTACCAACCTCACGGGCTGCCATGGTGGTGACTGTAGAATTTCTCTGGGGCTCTTGAAGTGCCAGGTCATCAGGGTGATGCTCTCTGGACCTCTGATGCCAGGCCCAAGCCTGGGCTGGGCACCAGTTGCCTCTGGGTCCTCAGTGACACTGCTTGGCTCGTCTTGCCTGGAACACGCCATTCCCATCTCCCACGGCCTCCTCTGGGTTTTCTTTCAAGGGCTGCTCTGAGCCTAGATGATGCTCCTTGTGAAATGTTTGTCTCTGAGCTCCGAGGAGCAGGGCTGCCTGCAGGATGAGATGCACGGCCCGCTAACCGCCCTGTGCCCACAGTTCTGTGCACTCCTGCCACCCCTGCACCTTCTCAGAAATGTTCCTTAAGTGGCAGATGCCACTGATGTCTCCCTGGTACCAAAGGGCACCAGGAGTCCTTGTAGCCAACACCGATGGCTGCCCTGAGACTCAGAGGCTGCCTCTCTGGTCCTGGGAAATGCAAATGCTTAGGGCAGAGATCTTGAGGTGGGGTGGAGTCAGGTTCTAGATCAGATAGGGGTCCACTGACTGGCTAACATCTATGGACACTGAAAGGCCCCACCTTGCCGAAATTCTTCCCCCATCCCTGTCCTGATCCAGTGCCTAACATCCCCATATCAGTGCATTTACGGTGAAGGGCTCAGTTTCTGAAGGCAAATGAGAAAGCAAATGTGGTACTAAAATGTGATGCAATTAGCAAAGCAGGACCTGGTTTCTTCTGGGTCCTCCCAGGACTGAAAATGCCCTGGGCCCCGCTGAGAGAGGCACTGAGGCGGGGTTCAGAGCACTGACCTTGAGTTAGAAGTAACCAAGGCCTAACCTGACTCTGCTTCCTACCAGCTGGTGACCTTGGGTCAGAGACTTAATACTGACGTCACCTCTAAGATAGAGCTCACGGTGGAATCCAACTCAAAGAGCATTGGGAGGATGAAATAGGAGAGTGAGTGAACATCAAGGGCTGAGCACATTGCCTGCCTCCAGCTAAGTGGCCAATGACAGGCGGAGACGCTGGAGACCCCTGGTCCAGGGCCCCCAAGTTCTCTCCTGCTGGCCCCAGACCCCCTCAGCCAAGACATGGTGGTCTATCAGCCTCTGCTCATTTCTCTTGGCTCCAACCCCAGCTCAGACCAAACCTTCCCAGTGGGACAGGGGCTTCTCAGTCATTCCAGCCCTTTTCTGAGCTTGCAGGTTGCCCTGTCCTCCTGCTTGGATCCCCCTCTCCTGTGCTTTCTTCATCTTTGGTTCAGCTCGAACCTGTACCCAATCTCCTTGCCCTTGTGCATCAGCTTCTGACTCAGTGCTGGGTTCTCAGCATCTCCTAGTGTCTGCATCTCCCACCCCCGGGCCGGGGATGCGGAATTCACATTCCACCTGCCTGAGGCCTGGGAGCCCTGGCCGCTGGTTTGCTTAGATGGAGACCTTGGGCATCAGAGCTAGAGAGCACCCCCGTTCCGAGATCTTCAGGCTCAACCCTCTCATTGTGCAGAGGGGCACACCGAGTGTCTGGACAGGGAGGGACATTCCCAGGCCCTGCAAAGTGCCAGGGACAGTGCCGGAGCCTTGGCTTCCTCTGTTGAAGGCAGGAGGCATAGCTCTGGGGTTAGACAGGGAGGATACCTGAGTGGGCCCTAGAATTCCTGGAGGAACTTCCCAGGGAATTAAGGGCTCCGTTGACTCTTCAGGGCCCCCCGTCTCCAATAACTCGCTCTCCTGGTGATCTAAGTAGGAAGCTCTGCCTTCATTATCCCAGTTAACGTCCAAGGAAATAACAATATTTCACTCCTTTGACATGGTTTTCGTGCTGTTTTGCTTTTACAATCATTCCCTTTTAAGTGCGTTTAGTTTTAAGCTCCTCAAATCCTGTTTAAGTACATGGAGATAAGGTGTCCATGAATGAAGCAATAAATAGACAAGTAGGAAGGGCTGTGAGTTTGCTCTTCTTTCCCGCTTTGCCTCCCTCTCTCCGTAAAGCTCATCCCAAATGCCCTGACCAAATGCCACACCGGCTATCAGACAGTCCCTGCAGGCAGGGGATCAAAGTTCACCTGAGGCCTCATAGCTCAGTGTCTGGGCGGGAGGCCTGTCTCTCTGATCAGCTGGGGTCAGCCCCAGGTCATGACCAGCTCCAAGCCACCCAGGACCACCTTAGATCTCATTTCTTGGACTCCCGCTTGATATCTGTCTTTGTCAGATTCTCTAGAAGCAGAGCTTGAGATGGGGACTCAAGTGCCCATCATGTGTTGAGAGGATGCTCTCCAGAGAAGGGGGATGAGGAAGCAGGATAAGGCAGGGGCAAGGTCATGGTCTCAGCAGGAGTCTAGCTTTGTGCTGGTCCTACTGCCGAGCTCTGGAGCATAGATAGCACCATGGAGTCAGTCCCATCTTAAGGAAACAGGGAGGCCTTTTGTACGTCCACATTGCAGATCATTGGTTGTGAGCTGCCCCAGGTGCTAAGAGATGGGAAACATAACCTCATGGGTAAGAAAGCATCTGAGAATGGAACGGCTGGGAGCCATTACCAGCCAACACTCACAGAGACAGAGGAATGGGTGCACCATCCAGGCAAAGGCGATCTGGGTGGAGAACCTACTTTGCCCACTATTCTGGCCCAGCATCTCCAGAACGGGCCTTTGTCTCCCTCTATCTAGGCTTCCACTCACCCCTGATGGAGGTCTTGCCGTGGACCAAGCCCTATGCTGAACATGTCACATCCATCTCACTGCGTTTTTACAAAAAGCTCATAGGCAGGGCTTCTGAGCACTTGTTTACCACGGAGGATCAGAGAGGTTGAGCAATTATTCCAAGGTCACACAACTGTTGGGTGGCAGAACCAGGAGTCAAATCTAATTTCCAAAGACTACACTGGCACTGTGTTCTGGTCCCTGTATCTGTCAGGCCTGCTGGATTCCACTTTGGGGAACCTTCATTGTCTCCTGCAGCCCAACAGTTTAGCATCTTTTAACTAGTTTCCCCTCTGGGCTGCTGGCTCTACTTCACACATCATCTGCTCACTTCTGGTCCCCTGGCCTTCACCCAAGGCACCCTCACATATCTGCCCGCTGATCCTATCTCCACTACCTTCAGAGGCCTGAGTTCTGCCAGGAGCTGGAAATATCTGACTTGCCCACAAATGACATAACACTGGGGAAGGATCTGGTTCTGCCACCACTGTCTTTGCTGACACCTCCATCAACATAGATCTTCCTAAAGACAACAGACATTTATCCCTGGCAGTCAGAGGCACACTTGTAATCAGATGCTGGAGGCCTGAATTCGGGATTGTCAACAAATTGACGAGGGCTCTTCAGTCAGTGGAAAAGGGGCTGGGGAGAGGGTTGGGGAGGGCTTCAGAAATAGCCTGTCCTCTGCAAGGATCACCTCCCCTGGGCCAGGGCTGGCCTTCGGCCCGAGGGACACAGGGTGGCCTGAAGCACACATGACAGAAATGAAGGAGGGAATAGGAAAATCTTGGGGAGTAGGGCTGGCTCTTGGTCTAGGAAAACAAACTTGGATATGGATGCAGGAAAGGGAGAATAACAATTAAAGATGATGGAAGATATTACTGGAGTTCACCGGTTTCCAGTTCTTTTCTCCATCCTGGGTACATGGAAGACACACTCCAACCCATGATGGCAGTTAGGTAGAACCTAGTTCTGGTTGTTCTTGTCTAGGAAATGTGAGAGGACTTAATACATGTCAATTCTAGGCTGAGGCAGTAAAAAGCACTCATATGATGCTTCAGTCCATTTATTTCTTTGCTGAGGTGATTACAGAGAAGGTCTCATGTTGAGATGCTGGAGCCTCACGATGGAAGCAGCCTGGACCACCAATTTTCACAATGAAGGACAGTCATCCCAGATGGTTGCCAGCCACGTAGAATTAAATGTACATGAGAAATAAACAGAATTGTGTGAAGCCATCAAGACATGGGGCTGTTTTTTGTTGTAGCTTAACCTAGCCTAGTCTGACTAATTGCAGTTTCTTGTTCACCTACTGTGTGGCAAGGATTGTGGTAAGTGCTTTACATCATCTCACAAAATCCTTGCAACCCCACTTCCAGGAAGGACGTATTATTAACTACATTTTACAGATGAGGAAACTGAGGCTTAGAGGGATTAAGTAACTTCCACAAGTTATCACACAGCTAGTAGGTAGCAGAGTTGGAAGGCAAGCCCAGATCTGTCTGATTCCAGAGCTGGAATTCTTAACACACAAATTCCAGAGAGGCCACCTTAGTTTTTCTACCCTTATTGGGATCTAGGCACCAGGGCTTGGTAGGACCCAGGGGAGCATTTGAAAGCTGTCTCCAGAGAGTCCCAGACATGGGTGGAGTCCCTAAATTGTCAGTCAAGGGCCACAAGCACACTGTGTTCCCATGGAGCTCACAGTCTGGTGGGAACAAGCCAAGCAAAAGTGTGGAGGTTAGAATGAGTGGGGTGTGTGTGTGTGTGTGTGCATGTGTGCACATGCATGAGGGAGGGATGGGATGGGTTCAGTGAGGAGGCTGGACTGGCTAGAGGGACAGTGTGCTGATGGGGAGGGAGGAGATCGCATGGAATCCCCCTGGCTCCTACTGGGGTGGTGCTGGGTTTACTGGGGGCTATGAGTCTGCCCTCTACCCATCAATCCTTCCCAAGGGGACCCTGGTCTCCCTGACCTGTTGAGGAGACAGGGGACTGTATCAGTATACCTCTTCCTGCTTCTCAGGTTATAGAGTGGGGCTAATGACCCCAGGAAGCAGAGTGATGAACCCATTTGTGGATTGCGGTCCTATCTACACTCTCAGAAGGCAGTGAGCAGTGATATTTGGCTCAGTTCTGGCTTTTGTAGGGTCATGAATTGAGTCCTGAGCTGGGGATAGGATGGTAGGTAGAATAGAAAGATGCTGACAGATGTGGGTTCAAATCCAGCTTTTACCACTTGTTCCTGAGTGACCTGAACACGTCTCTTTACTTCCAAATGTCAGTATCTTCATCTGATAAATAAGAACCGTCACATTTCCCTTGAAGGCCACTTGTGAGGACTAAACGGCACGCAGTAAGTTTCTTTCTCTCCTTTCCCTCCCACCCTTTCAGAAATGCTTCCTCTAGCAGTCCCTGGATGACAGAGGCCAGGCCACAGGTCCCCTCTGGCTGGGGAGCTCTCCTCGGACCCTTCTCTGGACCCACGGAGGAGGCCTGCCTGAGAGGGCCACCTGAGACCCAGCTGTGGGTGGCCCTGCCTTCATCCAGAAAGGAAAGATCAGCTTGAACCAAAAACTCCCCAACTGCTCCCAGCAGCACTTCCCCGGAGGGAGTTTGCAGGCAGAGTAATGTATGGCTCCATATTTAGATGTTGCCGAATTCCATTTGCCGGAGATCTGTGTTTTATTGCCGTATCAGTGTTTCTAAATTGCACTATATTTTCTTAGCTTGATGGGAATTTACAGCATCTGGATTGGAGCGAAATTGGGCTCTTCCCACAGCTCGGAAATCACGGGGTCGATTGCTATGGCTGTTGCCTCCCCCTCGGACTGTTTCTGCTAATTATTCATATTAAGAAGAATCCGAATCTGAGAAAGGACACCCAGGAGGCCCACTTGGCGAGACGTTCGCGAAGGCTGGGAGGTCTGTGGCTGCTCCCTGTGGAGATCCAGGCCGCCCAGGACAAGGCGGGAGGGCTGTGGCGTGGGGCGCTGAGGCAGAGATGAATTCCAGGCTGGGGAGCAGCCAGCCTCGGGCCTGGCGTGTCCTAAGGAGCACTAGACATTAGGTTGACAACCGGAGTAACAGGAGCAATAATGTTGCACCTTTGAATATCCCTTTAGTGGCCTCAAAGTACTTCCATGTCTTCCTAATTCTCCTGTGAGGAAAAGAGAACAGGGACCATCAACCTCATTTTACAGGTGAGAAAACTGAGGGCGTAGGGGACCAAAGCACAAGGTAGAGGTGGGATTAGAACCCAGGGCTGTCTGGCTCCAACCTGGTGTTTCCTCCCCTCCCCCACACACTTTGTAGGGTTTGGTTCCCTCTCCATTTTCGCACTGGAGACCTGGAAGGGGTGCTCTCGTTTACAGAGCCCTCGCTGTGTGACAGTCACCGAGTTGAAGATTCCCGGCATCGTCTCATTTAACCCTCCTAGAAGTGGGTATGACGTAATCCATTTTACAGAGTAGCTTCAGGATGTTAAGCCACTTTTGCAAGGTCACACCGGGACTCCTAAGTGGCAAAGCTGAGATTCAGCCCCAGGAATATCTAATTCCAAAGCCCGTTCTTAGCCACCTTGCTCCACTGTTCCCGGGGACACCAGCAAATCCAACTTCTGCCGATGCAGGAATGAGCGGCCCCAACCATGGGGTGGGAATCCTGGTGCATTCTGGGAGTCAGATGGTGCCTGTCTGGTGCTGCCATTCAGCAGGCCGCAACTTACATGGGGAAAGCCAGGGTGCGCAGACTGAACCCTGCATTTGAAATTCACAATTTCCCCAGCTCCAGCCTCCCAGGAGGCTGCAGTCCCACCCAGGGTGTTGGGCAGGGAGAGGAGGCAGTCACGAGGACCCAGCTGGGGACCGCAGGAAGTTCTGGCCTGTCCCTGTGGCAGGTCCTGGCTGTTTATCTCACTTGGCAGTGATCCTCTGTCTAAAAGCACGTCTGACGTTTTTGCAATAAAGTTAATGGACTTCCTCATCTTAGAGCAGCTGAATTCTCTTGGAGCAGATGCTGAGGGTTATGGATGTTCTAATTAGGAAGCTGCCTTCGGCACTGAGGGAAGGAGGGGAGTCTTTGTGACGTTGCCTGCCCCGTGAAGACCCCCTGCCAAACTGCTTTCCCGTAGCTTGCCAGAGCAGACCTGCTGCAGCAGAGAAGAGAGATGTTCCTCTCCGCCCCCACCTCCCACTTCCCTTCCAGCACCAACCTCACTTCCAGAAGGGACCGTGGGCTCCCAAGGTTGGGTCATGGACTCCGAAGTCTGAGCCACCGCCAACAGGGTTTAGTGTTGCAATCAAATAAAACTTACACCCAAGTTAATCTGACACATTTATCGATGTGCATAATTGTTATTGGACTGCACTGCAATTAGGCATAAATGGTAGGTCGTTCCTGTGAGTGGCTGTAATTAGTAATTCTTGTTTTTGGCCCAATCAAGTTTGGATTTTTGTTTTTTTCTATAAGCATGGAAGTTCCCCAGTGTCTGTAAACAACATTGATTATTGACTGTTTTCTGATTCACTCATTCATTTAGTCATTCACTCATTTGTCAAATCTATGACATGGAGGTCCCAGCTGGAATGCCTCATTCTCATGCTGATGCTGGGTAACTGTGGGTGAGTTATTCTACTTCTCTTAGCCTCAGTTTCCACATCTGTGAAATGGGGACGATAGCCCCTAGCTCACAGGGTTATGGTGAGAATTCTGTGAGATGAGGTATGCAAAGTGCTAAGCACTGTCCTAGGTCTAGAGTTGTCGCTCAAGTAGCTAGAATGTATTATTATTATTGTTATTGTTATTATTGTTATTATTATTTTATTATTAATGAGAACTTCTCCTGGAAAAGAAAGAGCGGAGCACCAAGAGCTCTTAACCTTTGGTCCTCAGATGAGAGGGTGATTCTGAGTGCAGAGGGGACCTGTCCCTTGGACTTTGCAGGGGACTGGAGGTCAGGGTGATGCAAGAGGTCACAGAGCCAGTGACATTTGGCTTATGGCAACTGCTGTGACCTTATTCCCTCCACACCCCCTTCAGGTGCGTAGGGCTGGGAAACTTCTGATTTTTCACATCTTTCATCTCATCACTGCCCAGCTCTAAGGAAATATGGGGATGAGTTAGACCACCTCATAGAAGGAAGTGCCCACATAGGGCAGAAGGCTCTTATTAAATGCTTGACCTGCTCCTGTCCCTGAAGATGCCTATCAGACTTGAGAGAGTTCCAGAGGCTGAATTAGGGAGAAGGAGGGGAAGCTGGCTCTCATAGTATACTAAAAGTAAAGGCTTTGGGCCAGAGGGACTGGACAGAGGACAGACATTCTCCGAGGAAAATCTCTCCACATCTAGGAGCCTTTGGACTCACTGGGGAAGACATGAGCTTCGCCAACACACCTCACTGGGAGAAAATGTGTGAGGGAGGCTCAAAGGGCCAGGAGATAGTGAGGCACTGGAGGCTCCTTGAGCTGGGGAGGCAGATAGCCCTGGAACGTGGGCAAGTAATTTGGCTTCTCTGAGCCTCAGGCTGTTCATCTCCCCCAATTCCTACTGCCACCACCTGCATTGCTTTCCCTGAGGCTTTATCCTACCCCAGAGCCCACCTTGCACCTGTGGCATGCCAGAAGCACGTGGGATTGCCAACCTCCAGAGACCAGCCTAGACCAAAGCTCTCTCCCCCTTGAATGGGAAACTGAGTTGCTTATTATATGCTGTTCCCAGAAGTCCCTGGGGGGATGGAGTCCCAGTTGCTTCCCATCTTTTCCGTTGCATCCTGCTGGGTACTGGCAACTCTGTCTTCAAGGAGCTCCAGCTATTGAGGAATTGGGGACAGAGCCCTGGGCCAGGCTGAGCTGACACTTAGGTCTTTGGAAATGAAGGACCAGGGCCCTCCTATGACAGAGGCAGGACCTGGGGGCTTGTCTGGCAGGAAGTCGTGTGTTCCAGGGTGGGGCAGCTGCTCCGGAAGCCATCTCCACAGGGCCTCCTCTTCCCAGATGCTGTCTGGAGGCTGAGGCAGGCACTAAATCCCCTAGGTGGAGCTGGTCCCAGCATAGGCCACCCTGCAGAAAGGCTTCATCCGCGGCCTCATTTGCATAAGATAATGAAACTGCAGTAAAAATAGTAAAAGAAAAAATGGCCTGGCAACTTTGTTTCCATAATGACAGATGCTTCTTAAACACTCAGCTTCTGTTTCCCAAGGAAGTGCCATCAGGGCCCCAGGGGAGCCGCGTGCCCTGGCCCAGCCTGATTCTTGGAATGGCAACCTGCAGCTCCAGGCGTGCCCCGGCCCTGACCTCCTCCTGCTCCAAGCTCACTCCAGATAGACTTGGGGGTGGGGGGAGATGAGGGAGAAGGGGAAACTGACAGAAGGGCAGAGAAGGACCCTCACGAATAGTAGTAAGCCTGATGTCTCACACTTAACTTGTGCTTTCATAGGAAGATTTTTCTTTTATTCTCACATGAGCTCCCTGAGGCGGTCAAAATGGGCATCCCCACAGCACAGGTGAGAAGCTAAGTCTTGTGAATGGTCCAAGGTCACCTGCTTAAATTAAGGGGGCAGAAGGGCCTTGAAGCTTGTCCCTGATTCTTTTTTTTTTTTTTTTGGAATTACTCCTTTATTTAGTGCCCTGAAGGTTTTTATACTCTGGGACTTTGCACATATTAAGATTCAGAAGAGGTGAAAAGTATACGTTTCTTTAGTAAAGATGGGGAAGGGCCCATAGTTGAAGGAGACTTCTTTTTCAGATTCTTTCTCAGGCAGTTCAGATTTAGGAAAGAATATAGATGGAAGTTTAAGATCTTCCAATGGATTCCCTTGAAACTATCATGGCTTCCTTATTCACTGAAAAATCTTCATGATTCAGGCCAGAGTTTTAAGACCATTGCTCTCTAGCATTTAGCACATTCCTGTGTTTACTAAATACTCCAAAAGGAGTAAATGAGTGCCCATATTAATTAGAACCATGGAATGGATGTGTTACTACTAGAATCCTTGGGTTGGTGAGTCATCGTCATCAGGGTGGGTTGGCTTAACTCAATCGGTTACTCAGTCCCATCGACTTCTGTTCCTGATTCTGACATGAATGATCAGAGGCCCTTGCCACAGGAGATGGCAGGAGAGAGGGCATGTCCCTGACCTGGAGGCTGGTGGGGACCTGTGGGAGGTCAAAGCCAGCTCAACGGGTCTCAGACCTCTGTGCTCTGGAAAGGGTGAGACAACCAAGGTCAAAGGGAAGGGAGCCCTTGACCTTGAGGGTATAGTTATCGGGGATGGGACGTCCCCAGACCTAGAGGCCAAAAAGGAGCCTAATCAGAATCTGCTCCAGAACCATCTTGGCCTATCAGCTCCAAGCCACCAGGGCTTCATGACTGCCTGGGGCGCAGAAATGACAACCACCACAATAATGATGATGGTGATGAATAAAACAGTGGAGAAGGGGCTTGTTCCACAGCTCAGAGGGAAATTTCTAGTCTAGTCCCACTTGGTTGGAGGTGGGGAGGTACCTTGACAAACCATCACCTTCCCTCTAAGTGTTCAGGACCGAGCCCTGATTTCCTGATTCAATAAAAGAGGGCTTGGCCACGTGGGCTCTGAGCAAATTCTCAGGCTACAGATGGCTCTTCACTCTTGCAAGATGGCCAGGGGGCATCACCTGGCTGCTAAGGAAGCTGTCCTTACGGAGTCGCTGAGAAGGATGTCTAGCGGGGCACATGTCCCCAGGTCTGTACTGCCCTCATGCAGGTAGAGAATGGGGTCGACTCCCTGGAATCATCTGGGGCTGGCAACCTGGGGGTCCCTCCACGTCTGACTCCGTTTCTGTCTGGCAATCCCTCCCCAAGTTCCTTCTTCCAGCCTGTGGAATCTTGGGCCTAATTTGGGAAGTGGTGGAAGGAGAATGGGATCCTATGTCCTCCCAGATGTTTTGGGTCTTACACCAGAACCCAGATCTTTGAACTTAAACACTGAGTATTCGGCCATCTTTGATTTCTCTGTGCCTTTGCCACTCTAACTCTTGGAATATTGGGGAGGGGTCCAGTTATTTGTTACTTTCCCTCCACGATAAAAGCTGTGATCGTTTGAGCTATACAGGTGCAAGGCAGCTACAATGTCATTGAATCCCTACAACAACCCTCTGAGATGGGTCTTAGCCTCTCTTTTCTGCAGGCAAGGAAACTGAAGCTTGAAGAAGACACAGCAAGGGGCAGAGCCTAGCAAGTTCAACTCCTGCGTCCCTGATTGTACTGCTTGGTGGGGCTTGTCATCAGGCCTAGAGAGGGGCCCTGAGTGATCTGGTGTCCCCTCCAGCCTAGATATTCTAGGGCTGATGAGAGGGAGGAAGAGGGCAGTGCAGTGGTAGGACTGAATTAATAAGCATTTCCGATGAGGCGAGTGAAGTGTTAAAAGGGGGCGGGTCCAGCTCTGTGCTGCTGTTGAATGGGGTGGATGGGCCTGGGTCTTCAGAGCTTGGAGCAGGAGGGCCCCCTGAGGCCATGCTGTACACTGCTCCCCTCTAGGGCTTGGCTACTCACCGTGCGGGTGACGGACTAGCAGCCCAGGCATCACCTGGGAGCTTGTCAGCAATGCAGACTCTCAGGCCTGTCCCAGACCCACTGAGCCAGAGCCTTAGGTTTAACAAGATCCCCGGGGCATGTGTATGCTTAAGTGTGAGAAGTGCAGGTCTAGAGCCAGTTCTCAGATACACCCCTTTGCTGAGAATGTCCCCATCCAGTGCCCTCTGCTGAAGGGGTGGCAGGTGATTTGGAATTGGGACATTTTCATACTAGGTCATTGCTGTTGGGCCCTGGAGCATGGGGGACTTGAAACCAGATCTGGGGTGGTTATTTACTGCCATGAACAAGGAAAAGGGTTGGGGAGGAACCTTCTTGAAGGTTCTTCTCCTGGGGGCTCAGTGCATTGGACCTAGGAGCCAGTGTCCTGGTGCCTGGAGATGGAAGGAGCATGAAGGGCATTGATCAAGGAGAGGCAGAGGCAGAAATAGCCCTGCTAACAGCAGCTGGGGACTGAGCCACACCAGCCACCTGGCTGCCCACCCCCCCCCCCCGCCCCCCACCCAAGGCCTGGCCTCCTGATTGCCTTCCCCTCCTTTCTTTGCCATCCCTCCTTCAGGAGGTAGCAGAGAAGGGAGGAGCTTCACATCTTGAGGGGGAAAGTCCTGGGAGGAGCAGAATGGAGAGTGGAGAGGGTCAAATCGCCCCTTTTTGTATTCCAGCTCTGCATGTGGAAAGCCACACTGACTAGCTGTGTGACTTTGGGCAAGTCCGTGCACTTCTCTGATCCTTTGCTTCCTTAATTGTAAAATGGGATATAACAGTGTCTCCTTCGGAGGGTCGTTGTTCAGTCCGTGGGAAGTGCGTATAAAGTGCTGGCAGTGATGCTTGGCTGGTACTGAGTGTCTGGTGAAGTGGGCTCCATTTCCTTCCTTGGGGCAGGAGCAGGGAGCACCCCCTCTGTGGGCAGAGAGGCAGCACACCCTGCTCTTGGGGGTGGGAGAGAGGCAAGGCCCAGCATCACTTCCTTATCTCCTACAGACAGAGCCGTGTAGAGAGAGAGCTCAGTGCCAGCCAAGTGGAGATGGGCCGAGAGGTAGAGTCGGGGGCTTCCCAGAGAGGCTGCCCGATCCAGAGACAGAGCAGCCCCGCTATCCCAAGAGGCCTGGCTGACCCTGGTCCGGAGCCTAGAGTGTCACAGACAGGCTTCTGGGCCGGGCTCTGTGTCCCCCGAGGAAGGAGTCTTGCCTCACTGCTCACCACTCTACCCCCAGGGAGGGCTCAGCACATAGTAGCTGCTACTTCTCCTTCTCCTCCTCCTTTTTCTTAATAAAAATTGCTGTCACTTGTTGGCTTATGATACGCCCAGCCCTATACTAAGTACTTAACTTGCTTTTTCTCAGTTAATCCTTGCAACCACTCCACGGGCAGGTGGTTTTCATGATCATGCATTTTACAGATGAGGAAACTGAGGCTCAAGGATGTGAAGCTGCTCGTTCAAGGTTATACACCTAGTAGGTGGTAGAGCTGGGACTCAGACACAAGTTATTTAAGTCCTCAGATGATGGAGGGTGCGTATTTTAGGAGGCCTGCCCAATCCATAGAGCTGTTTTTTGGAATTTTCCAGTCTTCTCAACCCTCCTAAAGCAAAGACCCTGAATACCATGATTGTATTATGTGACCCCCCGCCTCCCCCCGGCCACAGCTGATTAGACTATGATTATGCTGATGTCGTACATAGGGAAGCATGGAAGTTTCTGGATGCAAAGTAGTCTCTGCCAATGAAATCTGTTTGCATGAGATTTGGAAGGCAGAAGTGAGGCAGAGCCCCTCTTCCCACCCCCTTATGGGCTGTTTCAGACATGGGAACATGAGGTTTTTCCAGCGGCATCACTACCATTTCCTGGGTGATGACAAGCAGTTGTGATGGGGATAGTGGTGGCCTCAACTTCTTGATCCAGGCTTTCTGAACCCTGGATTGTAGCTCTGGTGTGTTTTGCCTCCCGGTTCTAGTACCAGCCTCAGAGGGGGGCTGCTCCCCTGGTGGGTCACTTCTGTATTGTTTTGGGAGCCACTGGAGGCCCAGCATGGCCTTGCTCCCTCATCTTTCATTGGTTTTGTAAATATCCGTATCCAATCCCTTCCTGCTTAAAATGTCCTGCCCTGAACCCTTTACTATGTGTACAGTTTCCATCTCCTGAGAGTAACTGACTGAGCGTTTTCTCATTTCCAGTTTGCAAAAGCTCAGGCAAGATCTCTGATTGGCCAAGTTTGGATAAGAGGCTCACCCAGCCTCCCCAACTGTCGCCAAAGGGACAGGGTCACATCAGGACCTGGCAGCTTCCAAGGTAGCTATGTGGATGGAGATGAGTTGGAGAGGAATGTGCCCAAGAGAAGGGAAGACAGAGGTCAGATGATGTCAATATTGATGTCCCATGTCAATATCTGAAATGGGAACCAGGAGCCTGGGCTGGAGCCACCCACCTGCTCGTCACCAGGGTCCCTTGCCCAGGACACAGTCAGCCCCGGGTGAATGGCACAACTCAACTGCCAGCACCCTCTGGTTCTCAAGAGAGAAGAGAAGCAGAAAACACATCTCAAGGGATCCCTGTTTTCTAGAAACATTTCTTTATTTAAAATTTAAAACCATATTACTTCATACAGCAAACTGTGCACTTTGATATATCACAGTGTCTTAAAAAGGAAAATAATCGGATTTGTTTGGAAATTTATTTACATCAGCCTAGAATGATTGGCAAGTAACACAGTTACTATGAAACCCAAATTATTACAAAATGTTTACAAAAAACTATATTTATAGAAATTCTGCATGTCCACGAAGGGCATCCCCTGAATAGCCCAGAGACCAGTGTGTGGGAACCATGTTGAGTGGTATTGGGGGGGCGTCCAGGCACTCTGGTCTGGGTGGTGGGACAGTGGTCTCACACGGTGCTGTCTGGGGGCTCAGCTGAGGGGCTGGGAACCCAAGTCCCCATCATGGGAGGCCCAGCCAGGAAGCTGGCCCAGGCAGACGTGGGCTGGGGGCTTGGAGCACAGTGGCATGGGGGCCCCTGGAGCCTCTGATTCCTGTCCTGGAGCCAGGACAGACCCTTCCTCAGGGCGCTGGGTTCAGATGTGCTCTGGCCAGGGCCCCAGAGGCAGACCCAGAGTTAAGTGCAGACCAGTCTGATGCATGGGGCCGAAGCAGAGGGCAGGCTGCTGACCACACGCAAGCCCACTCCAGACCTTTTCTCTCCTGCATGCTCCAGAGATGCTCTGACCTGTGATGCAACAGGACCACTAGCTAAAGGATTGGAATGGGAAGAACACACGGATCCGAGCGGGGCAGGGGTGGAGGTCTGCGAGTACTGCGGGGGTGGGAGGGGGGCGCAAGCTCCTTGCCAACTGCCCTGCAGGGGGAGGTGCAGCAGGGGAGAGAAGGCAGACAGACGGCACTGGGCTGTGCTCGGAAGGAGTGCCTTCTTGGCTTCGCCTCTTTCACCCCATGTCACTGTTCTGCTCGCATCTCTGGCTCCCCGGTCACTCCCTGACAGCTGACCTTGGGGTCAAATGGGGCTGGGGAGGTTGTCTGAGGTGGGACAAACTCTTGGCTGGAATTGCTGGGTCTATAGCTGCTGGAGGCCTCAGAGTTTTGATCTGTAAAACAGAGACACACTGTGGGGTGATTTGAGGTCTGTTCTAGAAGACAGGGGAGGGGGATAAGGTCAATACCGAAGGGCACAGGGACATCAGACTGGCACGCTGGTAACGCCCAGGGGGACATTCTCTTTAAAAAGTGTTTTCCTTAGCTGTGAGCTGTGCCTTTGCATGTGGTTGAGAACGTGAGGCAGAGGCCTTTGCCACCTAGAATACTCCAGCCTTCTAGGGTATTCCAGGAAGAGCCTGACACCTCCCTGGCAGCTGGGCAGGCAGGTATTGAGAGCTGGTCTAGGCAGTGGGCCCCTGCTAACTGCCCTGGGACCAGAGCTGTCATATCCACTCAGGAGCCAAGCACTGGTATGACGTTGCTCCCCAGACCCAGGTCCAGCTGTTCTGCCTCAGACCCTCTCAGATGCAGCCAAGGCCCCTGGGCCACTCCTGCCCATTCCCAGGAGGCACTAGCTGTACATGGGCCATCCGCCAGCCCCTCTTCCTCAGGGTCTGCAGCTCTGATGTACGCAGGCCCTTCCCTTCCCCCACGGGGCTCTCCGCAGCCCCTGCCCCAGGTGGCGTCCATCCCAGACTCCGCAGCTGCAGCCCCCATCTCTCACCTGGTCCCCACCCATACTGGCTGGGTTATGTACACTCTGTGTGCAGACGTGCGGGGAAGGGTGCATATACACATGGGCTACGGGTCATATATACACTGTGCATATATATATACATACAGCATATATATATATATCTTTTTACATTCATATATATAATGTATAGAACATTAACCTTCTATCAAAAACAGTTTTGTGACTTTCATGTATGGCCTCAGCGCTGAACTTCTAACTCCAGGGTAAAGCCAGGACTGAAATGAAGGCTCGACTCAAACTGGCCTGGGGACAGAGGGCAGGGCCCTTCTACCGTGGCAAGCAGCTGGGCCCGCTCCAGATGTGTCCACCCAGGCTGGGGCTGTTCCAGATGTGTCTATTCCAGAGGCCCGTCTACAGAGCTGGGCTCACTTCCTGCATCTGTCCATGGGGCTGGGCCCATCTCAGATGTTAAGTCCATATAGCTGTTTGTCCAGACCGCAAGGCCCTTCCCAGCTGGCTATCCACACAGGACCACGGACGTGGGCCAGAGTGGGTCCTATTTCCAGATGTTTGCACAGAGAGCTGGGAAGGGCTCGGGGAGGGGTGGGCTTCACACTGAGTGATGAAACAGCAGCGTCCAGCCCACACGCAGCAGGCCAGCAAGAAGATGGGGGGAGGGAGCTTCCCACTGTTCTGGGTGGGCGTGTGCCTGCGTCTGACTTGTGACTTCCTGGAGTTTAAGGAGGAGAGTGACTTCCAACCATTTGGAGCCTTCACCCCCCCACTGCCACCCTCCTCCATCCTGGCCCGGACCTGCCCTCCGCAAGTGCCCGGGGCCTTGCGGGGAACCCGTGTGCTCAGCTAGCAGAGGCGGAGTCCTGGCTGCGGGGCGGTGGCTCCCACACTTCAGAGGTTCAGTCAGCTCCTCAGCCAAGGGGGCCTTACGCCTCTTGAGAGACACTCGAAGCCACCTGAATGGTGACAAAGCTCTCAGGGTTTTCTTAACTGTCCATAGAAGAGAGACCAATACAGGTCAAGGGGAGAGAGATAAGGAGCCCTCATGGCCCCAGACCCTTAGCGGGGTCTTAGCGGGGTGTGTGTGTCTACACTGCTGCCCCTCAATATGGCCAGTTTGATCAGGCTGAGGGGAGGCACTGGCATTTGGGGGTAGGGGATGGGGGTAGAAGGTAGGGGAGTCTTTTCTTCAGGGCCGGCATGCGGGGCCAGACAGGGACGGTCCAGCACCTGCTCGGGCCGGTCTCATCTCCGCTCCATCCAAACCAGTGTTGATGCCTCCACCGCTCCCAGCCACTGACTTCAGAGCCCCCGTGTGGGCGTGCTCCCCCTGCCCACGTGCACCTGCTGCGGCTCAGATCCTCGTCCGCGGGCAGGTGGGCCTGAACTTGAACTCTACATGACCCGCCTTGCTGGGAATAGCTCCCTGGCCCCCATCCCCAAGACGCAGCGGCACCTTCAGTACCCCGGGGAGAGAGAGAGCTCACATGTGGGCAGAAACAGGCTCCGCTGCACTCTGAACGCTGGGCTGGTCTTAGAGACAAACAGGTCATCAGGCAGAGCCTGGACATTATCCACACACACGGACATAAGGCTTGAATGGGAGGCGAGATCAGGCCGCGTGTCCTCCCGTCTCTGTGCAGGACTCGAGAAATCATGTCAGTCCCTTTCGGGGGATTTCCCAAATTGAACTGTGCCTGTGATTTCCAGCATTCTCTCCTCCTTTGATAAAGCTCTTCCTACCCGCTCCACCTCCTTGTCGCCCTTCCCATCGCAGTCTACATATGTGCATAGCCTCAGAAGAAATGACACATTCATGGCATGTCACACGCAAAAGCACACACACGTGTGTGTGATACGAACATGGATGTGGGCACGTGCTATGAAATTAGACCGGATAAAGAGAGTGGTTCATGTCTGTGGTTGGTGAGAAAAAATCGGCAAATACCTTCATCAGAATCTGGTTATCGGGCAATTGCCAAAAAAATGTCATTTCAAATGGGCCACTCTACCGAGAGCAAAGGAGTCACTGGCCGTGAGCCCCAGCAGTGTTTCGCCTCCACTTGGCCAGTCTCCCCGTGCCCATGCCTATGCAATCTCGGCAAATCTTTGTGACAATAATCTCTCCACGACAGAAGTGTTTGCAGGCTCTGGTGCCCTGCCTTCCTGATTGTCCGTCTCCGCTCCTGCTGTGAGCTGGAACATATACGTGCATTTGAACACACATATGCGAGCCCACTCACACACACACGAACGCCAGTCCCATGTGGCTTCTCACATACAACATGCACTGCCCTGTGCTACGTGTCTGTCTGGTTCCGCCCTCCACTGCACACACACATGCGCACGCACGCTCACACACGGACCCCTTGATGACATGGCTTCTCCGTTTAAACATATTTGGCAATGTTTGCAGGTGTTATTCTGTTCTCCACCCTCTGCCATTTGGTGCACAAACGCACACACACACAAGCGTACACAGTCGCTCACGCATGCATACATATGTATACTCACCAGAACCCCATTATGACATGGCTTCTCCTGTGTTTACATGTATGGGGTCCTGCTGCTGGTCCAGATATTTGTCTCCCTCACCCCCAGTTCACACACATGCACACGCACACGTCAGAACCCAAAGGATTCTCCTATTATTGCATGCCTGGACTCTGTTACCTGCCCTAGTTTGCCCTTCATGCCCAGCCCCCAAAGATGAGACAGACAAAGATACACATATATGCGCACCCACACACACAGACACACACACACTCCTACACCCAGGAGCTCACACAGCATGGCTTTTCCTATCATGACGTGTGTTGGCTACGTGGTATGTCCAGCCCTCTTCTCCCACCTCCAGTGCACACAGCCTGTTGGAGCCTCTGTGATTCTGGGAACCAGTCGGTTTGGCCCTGCAGCTCAGTTTGGAGGAGGGACGGTATTTATCACAGGAGTCCACTGTGCTCTCCTGCTTGGGGAGTCCTGAGGGGAGTCAGAGATTACCCTTCACCCCAGCTGAGAAGGTTCTTGAGACCTAAATGTAGCTCTTCCCTAACCAGGGTCCCCAAGCAGAAACAGGAGAGTGGTGGAGGGGTGTGGCTGGTATCTCCTGGGTCCCTGTCCAGAGTCTCCAGGCCCCTTTCTCTTGCTCAAAGCCTGCCCTCTGCCCTTGGCCATGGGCAGCCCTGCTGGCCCCATCGTGTTCTCCTTAAGGACACTTTGCTCCTAATCCCTCCATGTCTCATTCTTCTCCCAGAATCTTAGAGTCACAGACCTCTAGGGTATCTGTCACAGCTAGCTGGAACCCACAGATCACCTGGTCAACCCCTCACTGTACCTCATCTGCTACTACTTCTCTGCTGAATCCCCAAACCCCACAAGGTCCCAACTGCTCTGGACAACAGACCAGGGGCCATAACGGTCTTGTGTCTCTGTGTGGGGTCTTTGGTTAATTCTCCAGGAGGCAGCTTCTCCCTCCCCACCATGGGGGCCTCTATCAGGGAGGCTATTTTGCTCCTGAACACTTTCTTTTCCTGGGGAGCATCTTTAGGTTTGGCAAGTCCAGGAGGCCAGGTATTCTTAAGGGCCCTTCTGGCTTTCCCCATCTACCCCAAAGTTAGCCTGTGCCATAGGACATGATCCTCTTTAGAGGAGGGGTGATGACGTTCACTTCAATCTAGGCTACTTCTCTCCTTCCACGATGACAGAAGAAGGTCAAGGTCAACTGGCCAGGAATGGGGAGCTGCTGAAGAGTAGATGGCAAGGAGCTCAAGCTCCCTAATGCCACCAGGGTTTAGAAAACAGCTTGGTAACCAGCAAAGTAAAATCTGCAGGCTTGAGGGCCTGAGGGATTTCCACATGGAATCCACTGTTCCTCTGGGCTTCAAATACTGTCTGAGTCTCTGGGCATCCTTTGCGAGAGATTCAGGGGGTCTTCTTTCCTCTGGCCGGAATGTGGGGAAGAATTTGCTCTGACCACTCCTCCATTCCTAGAGACCTCCTAGAGGAGTAGGACCCATTGGGACATTGTCCAGAAGAATTCAAAATGGCGGTCTCTGTGTATCCTCCTCTCCCCCAGACTCCAAACTCCTCTTTTCCCCTATGGGGCTCTCTGCCTTCAACTTTGCCCAAACAGGGGCTGCCATGGGTGGTGTCAAGTCCAGGAGATCAGGACCACATAAGCAGCCCCTGGGGGATGAAGTCTTCCTTCTGCCCAGGCATGTGGGGTGGCCATCCCCATCTTCAGCTCCCATTGGCAGCCAAACTATAAGATCCTTAAGGTACCCAAGGTTTGTGTCTCTGGTCTCACAGTCAAGTTCCAGGAGGCCTGGGCTCACAGGGAAGGAGTGGCAATATAAGAGCTATTTCCCATTTTCTTTGGCCCCTGCAGGGCCATGGTAGAAACTTCTGACTGTAGAAGAGAGTTGAGGGGCAGGTGAGTTTGGCCTGAGAGAGGCATGTGCTTCCTTTGGCCTTGGCTGTCTTGGCTGGCAGCTTTAGAAACCCATAGAAGAAACAAGAGGAGGGTGAAGCCCAAGCAGCTGGCCTGGGGGCCTGCTGGTTTCCTGGTAGGTAAGGGCAGAGGACTCCTGGCCCAATAGGCAGGCAGCAACTCTGGTCCCCAAGCCCAGTATGGGGACTGGGGATGTTCCTTCCAGTCTCCTTTGCTTTCCTCCGCCCTGCCCACAGGACTGCGGTCCCCGCCCCACCTGTGCCTAGGGGAACACGGGGGCCAATGATGTGCTGCAGGTCATGCTGTCCTTGCCCGGAAGCCGGCGATCGTTGAATGTGTGCATGTTGATGACGGCGTCAGTCTTGACCATCATGGGAGGCTGCGGCTTGTGCTTGACCCGACGCTGGCAGGTAAGGGAGAAGCGGATCTCGTCGGCCATGGTACTGCAGAAGGAACGCTGGGGTGGGGGTACGGGGTGGGAGGGCAAGGGGCACATGGGTGAGGCCCGACCCTGCAACTCCAGCCAACTCCTCCCCTTCTTCCCAGAGCCTGTGCTAAAGTTACTGGGTCTCCCTCACACGTTTACCCCACCTGCCTCCTGCCCCCTGTAAGGTGATTATTTTGAGTAGCAGCCTACAAAACATCACGTCCTTGTTTGGAGTCTAAGGTGGTATCATCTTAGCCCCATTTTACTGATGAGTTAACTGTGGCTCTGATTGGCATGCACATTCATGTCTGAGGAATTTACCCGCCTGACTTTTCTCCACTAGCTTCTGAAGGCAGGAACCAGCCAGTTTTATCCCTATGAGCCCAGCCCTCAGCTTTAGGCCTGGCTCAGAGTCAGTGCTTAAGAAACATTTGATGAATATATGGATAACCTTGCTGGAAGGGCTTCCAACTGAGGGGAGGGGTCACTGCACTCCCACTCAGGGAAGTTCAGTACATATTTCTCAACTGGGAGGCAGGTCCCTGTAGGGCTGTGGGTGGCAGTGGCCTCTTCTGGCCTGGGTCCCTGTGGATATCCAAGAGGGACAGCTCAAGTGCAACACTGCCCACAGGTATCTGATGACAGTGGCTCCTATGAGACCAGCTGCCAGAGGTTGTCCTGCAGCTTGTCGAGAAGGCAGTGGGGCTGTCAATACCTCAACTTGCCCAGGGAGGCCCGGGCATCAGCACTCAGACAGTTTGTAGGTAGGCTGTGTGGTGAAGGGGAAGGGGGACCTGGCTTTGAATTCTGTCCCTGCCTCTTACCAGCTGTGTGACCTTGCCAAGTGTCCCCTTGCTTCCCCACTAAATGCAGACATCATCCCTCCTCACCTCCCTTTCTTCATTCTGTGACTATTTACTGAGACCCACTCTGTGCCAAGCACTGTTCCAGGTGTTAGGCACACAGCAGTGAAAAAGACAGATAAGGTCCTAGCCCATGGTCTAGGAGCCCACGGTCTAATGATGGGACAGAAATAGATAATAAACATGTGAACAAATAATTTCAGAGAGGGATAACTATTATTAAGAGAATAAAGCAGTGAAATGGGATAGAGTGGGGAGGGGGGATAGGTGGGGAAGACTACTTGAGCTTCAGCTGAATGACCAAAAGACTCTAAGAATATGGAGCTCTGGGGGAAGAGCATCTCAGGTAGATGGAACAGCATGTGCAAAGGCCCTGAGGCAGAAATGTGCTTGGTTAAGGACTAAAAATGTGGCCAGTGTGTATGGAGCAGAGTAAGCGAGGGGGGAGGGTGGGAAGGAGGAGGTTGGAGATGTGGGCAAGGACCAGATCTCATAGGCTTTTCGGTGGAATTTGGAGCTCATTCCAACTGTAATGTAATTCTAATGTAACCCAAAGAATTTGATTGTTATTTTTAGATGTATCATAACTTTTTAAACCATTCCCTATTATTGGACATTTAGGTTTTTTCACATTATAGTTAACACTTCAACAAACAACCTTGTCAATAAAATTGCACATGTCCTTGGCCACTTCCATTGGGTGCATTTCTAAAAGGAGAAATTGGTCAAAATGCATGGCCACTTTTAAAGACTCTGGCCATACTGCAAAGTTACCTTCCAGAAACTTACCCTCTTGGACTCCCCCCAGCAATATGGGAACATGTCTCTTTTCTTATACCCATGTGAACTTGAACACCAAGAATTATCTTTGCCCCTCTTCTTTGCTAACTCAAGCTTCTTGATTATAAAGGACTCCATTTAATTTTGGATGGATGTGTAAGTGCATCTTATACATATGACTTAACTGCAATCTCCTTCCACAGTTGCCCTGAATCCCTTTGAACTTTGCTGTGAGAGGAGCTTCCCCGCAGCCCAGTAGCCCTCAACTCAAGGTGCACATTTGAATCACCCCATACACTTTCTTAAGAAGCCAATTCCAGGCTCTACCACAGGCCAATTAAAACACAGTCTCTGGGAGTGAGGCCAGGGTATTAGCACTTAAAACGCTTTCTCCCTGTGATTCCAATTTGCTACTGGGACCCAGAACCACTACCTAACCACACTTGATGAATTAATCAGACAGGTTGAACCTAGCAAGCTTAGGCCGGCCCTCCTAACTCTTTTTTTTTTTTTTTTTTTGGTTAAACTTTTGATTATGGAAATTTCCAAATATATGCAGAAGTGGAGAGAAGAGTATAATGAACCCCTACGTAAGCATCACAAAGCTTCCACAATTACCCTGGAGGGGTTTATGGGAGGGAATGACATGGTTTGAATTAAGTTTTAAGCAGGGCACTGGGTGCTGTATGGAGAGCAGCTGGTCGAGAGGAAAAGTGGAGGCAGGAAGGCCAGACTGGAGGCTGGTGCATGGTCCAGCTGGAGAGGATGGGTGTGGCCTGGTGTGGAGCTACAGTGAGGGGAAAACATGCTCGGAGTCAGTGCAGAGGTGGGGCTGGCAGGGCTTCCTGGTGGACCGGATTCAGAGTGGGCTACGGTGGGGATGGGATCAGACACCACCTTGCACCTGGCACGTAGGGGGTTTGAAACCAGCGCAGACCCCGTTCCGTCTCCTTCTCTTTCCCGCGCAGGCCCCAGCTCCTGGGGGCTTACCTGCTCTCGCTCTGCTGTCTTGCGGAGCTTGTATACAAACTCGCCCACAGCCACCAGCACAGACAGGACCAGCCCGGCGGCCAGGACGATGAAGATGCCCCCAATCTTCTGGATGCCCAGGGCGCTGGCCTCTTTGTTTTCCTCCTCGGGACACCCACTGCCCCGCCACCACTTCTCCTTCATGATGTGCAGCTTGTCCTCCTCTTGCAGCTGCAGGATGGCGATGGTGATCTTGTCCCGGTATGGGGAGCCTGAGTCGGGGAGAGAGGAACCTGGCTGTCAGCAGCCTTTAGTCCACCTGTGGGCCCCTGTCAGTACCCTGGTGCGTGCCAGATACCATCGCTAGGCCTCTCAGTATGCTCATCCAAAGGGGGACCCTAGTGCCAGGAGGCCCCTCTTGAAATCCACCTATGGTGTCTGGGTGGAAGGGTCCTGATTTGGGGTGGAGAGTCTTGCCTACGAATCCCTGTCTCCATAGGCCTGCAGCGCATCTGGGCGGCATCAGCAGGGGTGAGGTCAGGGAGAGGAGGCATGACCTCTGAATTGACCCCCCACCTTTGTGCCTGCCCAGGTCTCCTCTGCTCAGGCCAGGGCTGACCTCACAAGGCTTGTGGCTCTACCTTTTTGTTTCTGGGCTGAGGATATGCTGCCTTTTAAGGCTCAGTGGGGTGATGTGGGAGAGGGAGCAGGAGGCCTTGTGTGCGCATGAGCGGATGTGGTGGTTTCGCTCACCCTTTGTCACCCGCCACCCTCCCGCCTGCAGCCCCGTGCTCACCCATGGGCGTGCCAATGCCGTAGCCCTTGGAGTCAATGAGGCCCCCGATCTGGGTGAGGTTGCAGTTCCTCTGGGTGACGTACTCGATGGTGGTGGACTCCATGAGCAGGGCATAGTCGGCCGTCAGCGTCCGCTGGATGCCCTCCTCATTGTTCTTCACCAGTGCCGAGGGCTTGCTGCTCATGAAGGCCCACATCTTCTCGAAAGTGGAGATCTTGGATTTCTGGGCCGTGGGGAGGGATGAGGGGCGGTGATGCACACACAGTTACTGAGCACACAGGGATCAAGCCCAGCTCACCCCTTAGCAGGGCCCGGGCCACTGAACTCTGTGCACAGTCCTCAGAGCGAGGGAGTGCCACCCACTGCTCAGATGTGGAAACTGAGGGCCTAGGAGGATAGGTCCCCAAACACACAGCTGCTGAGTCATAAAGTTGAGAGTCAAGCCAACCTACCCGAAAACCCTTGGCTCTTTGCCATGACACAAGTGTTTTTCAGGCTGTTCTTTTAAAAATTAATTTTCTCTCTCTAAGATTTATTAAATAATTAAACATGTGCAGGTCCTGTTCTAAGTGCTTTGCCTGTAGTAACTCACTGACTCTTCCCAGCAATCATAGGGGGCAAGTACTGTCATTAGCCCCATTTTACAGATGAGAAAATTGAGTTTAGCTGTGCCTCAATTTGCCTAATTTACTCAGACACAAAGTGGCAAAACCAGGCTTCTAACCTAGGCCAGCTGGCTCCAGAGTCCATGCTCCTAACCATAGAGCTGCACTGCCTCGCAGAAACCACTGTGAGGGGGGGGGAGGGGCAGGGGCTGATGAGGGCAAAGCTCGGTGGATTCTGGGCCCCCCACTCCCACTGCAAGCAGGTCGCTCTATGTACCATGCTCCAGGGGAAGATTTGTCTGAGGCAAGTGTTCCTGTCTGTTCTCCTTCAAAACAGTAAAAGAGAAGCAGGGTGAGAATTGCAGAGAGGGGAGAAGAGTGGGGGCAGTCAGAGCAGGTGGTCCACAGGCCCCCTCAGCCTCTTGTTCCAGAGCGCCCTGGGCAGGATGCTGCTCCAAGAATACGGAACCAACATCCCTAAGATCAGGCCTGGTGGGTGGGCTGCTGTGCTTGCCCCGCCTGGCTGGGGAGACTCAGAGAGGGCCTGGGGCCGGGAGAGGGGGCCAAAGTTCCATGTTTCTTGCTGCCTGAGGAGACTGGGCAGACCTGGGTGCATGCATTCATGAGATTTCTTGGGAACTTAGTGCCTGCTGGCTGCCTGCTCGCAGCAGGGATCAGCCTTGCCTCCGCTGATCCCAGGGGAGCAGGCTGCTCTGCAGGCCTCCTTGTCCCTGGCTGTTTCCAAGTCTGGCTGTGCCTGTTTGTGATGTCAGCCTGTCTGACTGGCACCCGGCCCAGCTCCGGTGTGCATGATGGCATGGGTGCGCTCAAGCAGGCTGGCGCGGGGCTGCGGGGGGGGGGAGAAGCTGTGACTGCCAGGAGTGGTGGGGGAGGGGGCTGGGAGGAACGTGGACCTTCTACTCTCCAGGTGTTTCCTAGCTCTAAGGGCTGTCCCCTCCAAGACTGGCTCCTGGAGACCCAAGCACGCCTCGGGGAGGAGGGAGCCCCGGAGCAGCAGGCAGCACCCCACTCGAGATTCCACCTGAGCCCTGAATCTCTTGAGTGCCAGGGATGCCTCCTTTGGGCACAGGGCCTGAGGGCGCCTTCATAGACAAGCAGCCACTCCCCTCCTGCAAATTTATCTGCCCTGAAGCTGAAGGCCTGGAAGGGCTCAGATGCCCAGAGCCCTCAGTGGGTTCCATCGGAGCAGCAAGCTGGCTGCCGCCCGCTCCTGCCGTCCTCAGCCTGTCCCACTATCAGCTATTCCTGCTCCCCAGCTATTCCATCCTCCCATGGCTCCCAGATGCTCCCCCCCTCCCCACTTAGCTACTCTTGCCCTTAAGAACATTCCTGATGTCCAGCTCTTCTGACTCTCCAGACATTTCTTATTTTCTAGATAATTTCTGATATCCAGACTACCTTCTCCAGCTTCTCCCTTGGGTCCATTCTCACTCTGCTACTTTTCCCGCCCTGATTCTCTACAGTCGGAAGCTTTGAACTGGCTCCAATGATCCCCATCCCTGGGATTCATGCCCTGGTGTGATCCCTTACCCTTGAGTGTGGGCTGGGCTCAGTGACCTGCTTTTAACCCCTGCCCCCAGGAGTGATGGGATGTCATGCCTGAGATTAGGTTACAAGAGACCGTGACTTCTGTCTTGCTTCCGCTCTCTCTGGCTCCTCTGGCTTGCTGCTCTGATGGAAGCTGGCTGCCATGCTGTGAGCTGCCCCATGGAGAGGCCCACATAGTAAGGAACAGAGGGCAGCCTCCAGCCGACAGTCAGTGGAGATGGAAACCCTCTGCCCAATAGCCCAGGGGGAACTGAATGCTGCCAACCGCCATGTGAGTGAGCTTGGAAGTGGAGCCTGGAGATGACCACAGTGTTAGCCAGCACCCTGATCCCAGCCTGTGAGAGGCCCTGCACAGAGGACCCAGCTATGCCAAGCTGATTCCTGACCCACAGACTGTGAGGTCATAATGTTGTTGTTTTAAGACACTAAGTTTGGGGTAATTTGTTATGCAGCTATAGGTAACTGATACGCTCTCTTACACACATACTGACGCAAGCTACTTTTATTCCCAAGATTGTTGTTTTTTCAGACAATCAGTTCCAACTCTTCTTCTAATCAGGTTATCCAAGTCCAGTCATCACTGCTTGGCAGGGACACATGGCCTCTGCTGTCTTGGTTATTGTAACTAAATACTATTCTCCAATCAGTGATTTCAGCACTTCAGCTCCTCTTCCATCCCAGTCTCTCCTGCTTTCCAAATTCTCCTTTTTCTACTAGAGGTGGGAATTAGGAGTGTATGAGGCCATCAGGGCTCCTTTTACATCTCCTAATGCATGCATGCATGCATCCATCCATCTATCCAGCCATCCATCTACCTATCCATCCACCCACCCATCCTCTCATTCATCATGTTCATGTTCTCACCCATTCACTCACACACTATCTACACACTAATTCATTCAACTAACTATCCAACTATCCACCCAGCCTTTTACTTATCCATCCATCCATCCATCCATCCTTACACCTCACCCATCTCACCCACTCATTCTCTGACACAACCAGCCAACAGTAACTTGAAAATGAACCACACAGGGAGCCCTGGCCCACTCCTTCTGTCTCAGAAGAGGATGAGAACTTCTCCTCTTTCTGCAAACGCCTCCTTGCATCCTCTCCCCAACACCCCGTTCCTCCTATACATAGGCCTGCCTGACATCAAAATATATGCTCTTCCCAGTTAACACCCCATCATAAATGGAGATAGAAATTTCCATTGGAGGCTGGCGAGGGAGAGGCTGGTATTGAGGCTGATGGGCTTTGAGGAGAGACACGTGAAAGCCTGAAGCAGGTGAAGGAATGGAATGGGGAAGATGGGTAAAGACCCCAGAGAGCTTGGGCCCGTTAAGATGAGAAGTGACGATAAGGCGGGAAGCTGGCTGTGATGCTGATTTCAAGAGATTCTGCTCTCCCAGCTCCAGTGTCAACTAATTCATTACCTTCATCACCTTTAGGCAGATGGGTCTGAAATCTTCTGCCCTAAAAAGGCCACCCCCTGTGTTTGTCTCATATCTTGGGATTCCCATTTTCAACAAAACCCACTGATGGTTTCTGATTCCCCTTAGGTTCTGTCCTTGAGTGATTCTGTGATTCTGAGAACATCCCTGAAAAGCTTCCCTGTGGCACCTCCGAGGCAGGGAGGGATACAGCCAGGGCCCCTCCTGGAATCTCAGTCCCCTTTCTTATCTTCCTGGGCCTGGTCACAAGATGCCTGAGTTCCGTCACTGGCCTGAGTTAGTTACCACCCCAGGGAATGGAGTCTCACATACCTACGGCTCCAATGCCATCCTCCCTGTCCCAGCTCCAGTGGGAACCTTAATAAGCATTGCTTCAGGGCCAGTCACTCAAATCAATTAATGGAATTGTTTGCAGCAGCCGATACAGGGCGACATGCCAGGACGGAGAGGATTTTTTTATCAGTGAATTTGGCAAGAAAGTAAGTTTCAGACTCACGACTTTCAATTCTAGCCTCCTCAAAGAAGTAAATTGATTTTCCCCAACTGAAGATATTTAATCTTGAGAATTTAACATTTCTGTACAAGAAAATGTATATAGGTATATATATATATGTATAAAAATATATATCAATTCCAAAGAGAGCTGAATCTCAGGGAATGTGTGTGGGGAGGCAATGTGATTCCATGTGAGACCTTGGATATTTTCCATACTGGAAAAGAGACCTTTTTCCAGATTAACTGGCTTTCTTATCCCTGGATGTGGAGTCTTTGGCCTTATCGGATCCCCGTACCCGAGCAGTTAATCATGTCTCTTGGGTTATTTTCATGGGGACCAGGAGGCTCCCTGAATCCCCTGCCTCTGCCCACCTCGCCAGGGCAGACTTGCTGATCCTCTGGCCCAGCAGCTGCCTCTGCTGTCTGCACGTGCCCCTGAGGCTTGCCTGTGTGGGGGCTGCAGGCTGGCCCCTGAAGGGAGAGGAGGTGAGGAGGCGAGGGCTACAGGCTGGCCCTGCAGGGGAGAGTGAGGAGGTGAGAGCTGCAGGCTGGGGATGGAGGTGGTGGGAGGGGTTGGCTCCACTGCATGGACTCTGGTGTCACACCTAGCTGGGTTCAAATGCCAGCTCCTTCGGTGACCACAGGCAAGTGATGTCACATCTCTGAGCCTCACTTTCCACATGTGTAAAATGGGAATCAGCTTAGCACAGAGCCAGGTTCCTAGGAAGTGCTTGCTAAGTGGCTAGCGTCATTCTCTGTCTTTAAGCCTCCTTTATTCTCTTTAAGGCTCAGTTTTCTCATCTAGAAATTGAGGATAATAATTTCTAGAGTGCAGAGTTTCTATAGAAACTAAATGACATAGTACTCAGTGGCAGAAAATTCCAGTGCTGAGACGGGCCAGGCAGAGAACTGTAAATAAGTAAAGACCGCTGAGTGGAGTTCTGATAAGCTGGAGAGGGCCGTCGCCTCTTGGCACCTGACAATCTCTCTTCAGGAGAGCCAGCTCAGTGATGCTCCTCCATCTTTCACATTCTCGAGAAGCTGGATGTGTGAATTTTTTAAATGCAAAAATCTCCCCATTTTAAAATGCTGGCCACTAATTAAAAATATATAAGAAATGTGCGGCCCCTAAAATCCTATCTGTGGGCTGAACAGGGCTGTGTATCACCAAGAATAAACAATAAAAATAGTTAACATTTATTGTATGCATACTCTGTGTCAGGTATGGTTCTAAGTTTTTTATATAAATTATCCCATTTAATCATCTCAATAATCACCTCTACAAGGGGGGGGTGTACTATTATTATACCCATTTCATAGGTGAGAAAACTGAGGCACAGAGAGGTCATCAGTAACTGAGTCGTTTTCAATAACTTCCCATCATCCCCGGGCCTCCCCTGCCCCTTCTGCTGCCTTTCTGCCTGCCTGCTCTGGGTCTTTTCTATTCTGAGGACCTCTGGGCTCCCCGTGAAGTGTTTAGCTCTGTGCAGAGGTAGACAGCCATCCTGTGATAGAGGCACCAATGTCCTCCACAAAGCCCCCAGGCCCAATCTGGAGGGACCTGGAAGAAGAGAGGTTATCCAGGTGTCCAGTGGCTGGAGCTTCTCCATGGGACTCCAGTTAAACCCTTGCCTCAGAAGGGGACTACACGGCAAAAGGAGAAAAGGGGCCGGCCGTCTTGCCCATCTTCTGGGTCAGCCAAAGAGAGGGGCATCCAGAGGAGAAAGCCTTTGCCTTAAATGTACTGTGTGCCTAGCACTGGCCTAACCACTGTATATACAGTAGCTCATTGAATCTCCTTACTAATTGCTGCATGGTGGGAATCAGTATCCATGTCATCCAGGTGAGCAAATTGAGGCTCAGAGAAGTGAAGTGACTTATCCAAGGTCACCCAGCACAGACAACAGCCAAGACTCAAGTCCTGGTGTGTCTGACTCTGAGACTGATGTGACTTGACTGCGCCAGGCTGCACCACAATGAATTCTGCCTGGTCACTGCATTTCTGTCCTCCTATCCTGCTTCTGCTTGAAAGCAGGGCTAAGGCTGTATCAGAGAGGCCAGCAGACAGGTCAGGAGAAACTGGGAGCTGAGCTTGGGAGCACCCTCCTGAGCCTTCCAGCCCAGGGAAGAGTCTGCTGAGCAGCTGGAAGGTAGGGAGATGGACTGGATGACCTCTCCAGGCACCTTCCAGGCTCAGTTGCTAGGATGGGGCAAAGCTGTGCAAGGGGTGGGGCTTGCTGGTGCCAGGGACCTGGGGAGCCTGGAACTCTTGGTACCCAGCTCTATCTCTTTCCTAAGCGGCTGTTGCTCACACACAGTCCCTCCCACGTGTGATGTGTCTCTCCCACCGCAACACCAAAGAGGGCTAAATCCTTGGAGAAGCTGTCTTCTGACATCCTCTGCCTTCAAAGCTGCCCAGCCCTCCCCGCCAAGAACACGCTTTCCCAACGTCCTCCTTTACATTTTGCCTACGTATTTTTACAGCCAAACAACACTTTCAAAGGCCTCCTTTTTCTTCTCCTAATTAATTTTTATCTTCCAAGATGGAGGGAGGACAACACAGGAGACGTTGTTTGTGATATTTGCTGCTCCCTGACAACTCTTCAAATGAAATTTCCTTTGGAATGATGGGCTGCCACTAGCCCCGCGTCTCCCCGGATACAGGGTGGGGGGGGGGCGAGGGATCTGGAGCCCCCCCGAGAGACCGGCGTCTCGCTTCCTGCTGTTGTCATCTTTGGATGGGAATGGGCTCTCTCCCTCGAGTGCCACTCTCAGCCAGGGGGGCTTTCTAAGACAATTTGCAGCTTAACCAGGAAACATGCTAACTGCAGAAATGAAGTTCATTTGCCCTGTGCTCTGGAACCTTCAGGGGTGCTATCTGCTGGGTTCCTGTCCTTAGCATGGTCTCCTGTATTTGCTTTACTTGGCCTCTGCTATCTTTTAATTCCATCCTTTAATTCAACAACGGCATCCACTCAACGTGAATTATTTAAGCAACTACGATGTGCCAGGATGGTTCTAGGCTGGGGATACGGCTTCACTCTTCCCCAAGGAACTCCTGTACTGTGGCTGGCTCCTTAGAGAAACAATATGGACACGGGGACAAAGAGCACAGGCATTAGAGCCAGACTACTTGGATTTGAATCCCAGCGCTGCATTTCACCAGCTGTGTGACGTTAGGCAAGAAGTATGAACTCAGGTTACTTTCTGAGCCTTCCTTTCATCATGTGTTAAATGGAGGTGATAATAATAGTCTCAACCTTCTAGGGACGTTATGAGGATGATAGGAGTGAATACAGGTAAAGTACTTGGAACGTTGCCTGGCACACAGTAAGTGCTCAATAAATATTACTATTATTTTGACTTTGCCAATGTCTCCTAGACATCCAATGGCAACATCTGGAGCTGATTCCTGTTCAACCCTAGTGCCAGTCTTGCCGTATACACTCACGGGCGGGAGAGAGGACCACCCCTCCAGGAGAAGACCCTGGAGCGGCTGCGGGAGAGGGCAGTGTGTGTGCAGACAAAGTATCTGACCGTACATCCGGCTCCATTGATCCTTGATCTGCTGTTTGATCATCCGCAACTCACCCAGCCCCTCTGGACCTCTGTTTCTCTAGGTTAAACTCAGGTTTCCTTCCAGCTCTAACTTGAAAGTGACCATAAGGAGGCTACCCCCAGGCCCAGTGCAGGGGTGGGGGAGGGGAAGGGCTTGGGGAGGGAGGTATGACTAAGGAGGGCGGGCTGGGGGTGGGGCAGGGAGGAAGTAAGTTTGTCCAGGGACCTTCTGGAGGGGGTCTTTTCTTCTAGCTCATCATCCGAGGTGGGGTTAATGCATCCACACTCAGGTTCCTCTCTGCCTACGTAACAGTCCCACCGCTGCTGCTGATGGAAGGGAGCCTAGGCAAGAGGGCTTTCATTTGAATTAAAGCAGGAGACAAGGTGGCCAGAGAGCAAGCGGAATTCATTGGTGATCAGGAGGGCAAGGAAGGGGAGTTGGCTCTGCAGGGGAGTGTGGAGTTGCTGTTTCTGGCCAAAGGCCCTTGTGAGCCTGGGCCCTTAAGCCCCAGCATCCCAGCTGGGTGGCAGCATCTGTGTCCCTCCCCTGCCCTCCTCACTGTACCATTCACAGGGAAGGTGCGTGAGGGTGGAGCGGGCTGTGGGAGGTGCTGCTTGATGCCGAGGACAGCAGCTTGGTGGGGAGCAGGGACGGGGCTCTTGGAAGCCAATCTGAGCATCTTAGCATGGAGGGAGGCAAGGGCATCCAATCAGTGGCAATGAGCCTGCACTGGGCTTATTTATGCTGTTTCCCTTTGATCGGGAGCCCTGCTTAGAGACGGGCTCATCTGTAATGCATGAGGGATGCTCTGGCACAGTCAAAGGGCTGGGCCGTAGCCTGCGGATAGGCGGGAGCAGGCGCACGCGCACACACACACACACACACACACACACACACACGCGCGCCCATCCCCCCACTCACACTTATCTAAGCATACCTGTTGGGACATTTAAACAGACAGACACGCGTGTACTCTCCACTTACATATCCATGTAGACACTGGCACACACCTGTAAACAATCATAGGCACATATCCACATGCCCAGATCACAGAGACACATGCACACGTATGTGGGTCAGTACATATATGCAGACGCTCATGTCCAAGCATAAAGACACACAAGCACCCAGACAGGATGATTCTTGTGCATGGGCACACGTGTGCACACATACATACGCGAATGTGCATTCACACGTTATATACCGCTACACGTGCACGTGAAGGCATTCACATGCTCACACACTTGCTCGCCCTCATGAATACATACACCGGGTCCCAGAGAGCCCCTAGTGTGCTTATGACAATGGTTTACCTTCCCCACACTCTAAATACACGGTGGTGGCCTTGTAGGAAGACCGAGTTTGCCAGAAGCAACATCCCAGAGGGGAGTCCGTTTCCTCTCTCTCTGCTCTTCACTAAGCAGCTGCTTCTACCCGTAAGAAGAGGCACAGGGGACCCGTAAGAAGAGGCACAGGGGAGGCCAGGGGCTGGGGCAGTGCTACTGGGGCTCCATGCCCAGGAGGCAGAAGGCTTTCCCACCTAACCCCTTCTTTCTGTCCTTACTCAGACCCCACTGGAGGCTCAATCTATCACTCAGAGGCTTAGCCTGGAAGGAGGCAAGAGCTGGGGGATGGGGAACCAGGGCCCGGAGGAAAGCAAAACACCCTAGGCTTTCAGACTGATTGACGGCAATTGACTACTAAACAAATACATGAATGAATGGACCCATAGCCACAGAATTCCCAGATCCTGACCATTTCTGAGAAATCATGAGAGCCGTGGTCCCCAAAGGGTGGTCCCTGGTCCAGCAGTCTCAGCCTCACCCGGGAACTCATTAGAAATGCACATTCTCAGGCCCCCCAGGACCTACTGAATCAGTAACTTCAGGGGTGGGGCCCAGCAATCTGGGGGTTCCCCAAGCCTTCCAGGTGATTTGGACACACACTCAAGTCTGAGAACCATGGCTCAGAACATGCGCTTTGGAGAAAGGCAGACCTGGGCCAGCCTCGGGCTCCTTTAGCTGTGAGCCCTTGGACAACCCGCTTAACGCTCCAAGCCTTAGTTTCCACACATGTAAAGTGGAAATAGTTGCAGTACCTACTTCACGGGATTTGTCACGAAGATTAAATGAGACCAAGCATGGAGCACCTGGCCCACTGTGAGCTCTCAGTGGTGGTCGCTATAGTTATTATTACTTTAATTTCCAGAAGAACATTTACAGCTATCGGTGATCAGGGTCACTCAGTTTCCTAAACCCTCAGCTACTCTAGTAGAAGGTGAAAAAACATTAAGGAACTAAGCCAGTGCTTTACAAAACAGGAGGGTGCAGCAAAGTCATGGCCAGATCCCCATGAGAGCAGTAACCCGAGCAGCTGACAGGGGCTTTACATGGACACCAGCATTCCACGAGTGTAATAGGCTAAGGAATGCTTGTAAATGCTGGTTCAAGTTTTAAGCCTCCTTCCTTCCCTGGAGGATGTTCCCCCTGCTGCTCTCTCACTGGTGGAGAGCTCACCCCAAGCCCAGGCCAGCCTCTTGGAAGTGGAGGCTGCTGAGACGCAAAGCCAAGGGCAGGGAGCCCACTGGCCCCAGGGCCTGTTTGTGTGCCTGGGCCATGCTTCTCCTTCGCCCTTTTCCAGCCTCTTCTCTCCACCTGTCCTCCTCTGATGATTTAAGGAAACACAGCATATTCATGCTGCTTGTCCCGGGTATGGAAACTTCTAGGATTTGTGCTGGGACCAATCCAGATGGCCACATCACTACAGCTCCCCAGAGTCAACTGGTCCCACACAGGGATGGGCGGAGCCCTGGTCCAGGGAAATTCTGGTCCTTTGGCTCTGTGTGGTTAGGGAAGGACAGTGAAGGGAGGGAGAAGGTCTCACCTTGAAGAAGGTCATGGTTGCCCCGTCCTTGACAGCCCCATACTCGATTTTGGTTTGCTTGGCCAGGTCATCGGCAGAGTCGATGGGCGATTCCATGCGCTCCACGGTCAGAAAGGCAGCCAGGTTGGCCGTATAGGAGGAGATGATGATCAGCGTGAAGAACCACCAGATGCCACCAATGATGCGCGTGGACAGGGCTTTGGGCATCAGTTCAGACCCTGGGAGGAGGGAGGAGAAGACTGGTGGTCCCTGACAATGCTCAGACCAGGGTTGCTCTGGTCCTCTGGGACACGGACTCCACTGACAATCTAGTAACAGCTGAGACCGCTTCCCTAGACCAGTGGTTCTCAAAGTGTAGTTCCTGGACCATCAGCATCACCTGGGAACTTGTTAGAAATGCGCATTCTCAGGCCCCACCCCAGGACCTAATGAATCAGTAACTTAGTGGTGGGGCCCAGCAATCTGGGCTTTGATAAGCCCTCCAGGTGATCCTGATGCAGGCTAAAACTTAAGAACCACTGCTTGAGAAAGACACACACATGCACAACATTTCACAGGCTTGTCAGACCCTCTGATGCCTATCTGTGAACCACCTGTGTGGTCCCAGGGTCTGAACACCTGGAAGTCTTGAGTGACTCCTGCCCTTAGCCCTTAGTTCTCTGTGTGATCATGTGCCAGACAATTTCCCTCTCTGGGACTCTGTAAAGCATCGTCCTTCCTCTGTCCCAGCCTCACGCAAATATCACAATGCTGCTGTAATGATATAATTTGAGGAGGAACTGTGTTGGAAATACAAGTGGTATACAAATATAAGATTGCTATAGGATGCTTTGCAGGAGGAGAAAAATCAACATTTTTTGAAGCTCTTTGCCGAAATAGATCACTCCTCCTCCCCGACCTTGGGTGGAAGCACAATTTAGCTGAAACCTTCTAACTGAAGTAATTAACTAGGTGGCTTTCAAGAGATTTAAATAGCAAGTGACTCCTGAACTTTCCAGAATATTTGGACCTGCCGTCTGAAAAGCGTCTGCTTTGATATGGATGAATTTTTTTCTCAAAGAAATCACTCAAGGGAGAGTTTTTCAAATACATAACTATTTTTCTCCCTCCTAATCAAAACCTTGTGGGGAATACATCAGGGGCCAGTGCTTTGAATAGCAGCAGGAGGCGAAAGGGAAGCTATTACTGCATTGAGGGGCCTCCAGGTCCTTCCCAACTGTCACTGAACAAAGATGATGAATGAAGAAGCAAGGTGAGGCTTCAGGACACTCATTAATGGTGGGGATAGAAAGAGGCACGTCCCTCTAAAGCTGCCTGTCACTTCCCAGCTGCTGGAGACCACGCCCCCGCCTCCACCCCCAGCTTCATCTGCCTGGCCCTCCCCCAAGAAAGGGGGCTAGAGTTGCCCCTAAAGGGAGAATGACTTATTTTAGTTGTTTGCTTGGTGAGCTCTGCCAGGCTCTGTTGGGCCTCTGACCTGGCCTCTGTCGTGGCTGGGAGTTCGCTCAGGTCAGGGTCCTTCATTCAAGTGCCCAGCACAGGGCTTGGCATGTAGTGGGGACTCAGGAGACATTGAGATAACATCAGGCATTCATTCCTTTGGCATTTGCTGGTATATATCTACTGAGGACCAGGGTTTGTGCTGGGCCTTGAGGATACACACAGATGAGTGAAGGACAGAGACATTCTTTGCCCCTTGGATCTCCTTCCCTCCCTGGCGCGTTTGTTGCCCACTGTCCCTCTGTGGGACCCTAACTCAGGCAGAGGCAATGAGCACTTGGCTCCTGGCCATCAGGGCTTGGGGGTGGGGTTCTTCTGGGGGTCTTTCCTGGCTGGGGTTCCCTCCCCCTGTGCTTGCCCTCCAGCCCCTGGTGTTTCTGCACTATGCTCCTTGCAGGTGCTCTGCTTTCTGAGATATTTGAGCAAGTGCAAATCTTTCCAAAAGGTGGGCTACCAGCCGGGGGTAGGTGCAGTATCCCAACCCTCCGTCAAGAGGATGTAAGAAAAAATGGCATCCTTCTGTGTTTACCAGCTCTGATGCACTGAGGCTAATGTCCCCACCTCAGACATGCCCTTTTCGACTACCAGGCTCCCCAGAGTCCAGTTCCCACTACATTCTGAAGTTTTCATAGTCCATCTCTGTCCTCCACCCCCATGGCCACTACCCCGGCTCAGGTATCATCATCTCATTCTTGCAATGGCCTCCCACCCAGCCTCCCTGCCTCCAGTCTCCCCTCATCCTCAGCCCAACTTTGCTCAGCCAGATTCTGCGGTGGTGAGGCCATCGGTGGGGTTGGCCCCAGCAGACAAGATGCTGTATGTCCATCGCAGCTGGAGCAGGAGGGGCTGGGGATGAACCCTGCATGCCTTGGGTGGGCGTGGCTTATATGCTTCAGCCTCAGACCGTGAGCCAGTCCAGCCGCAGTAGTGGTGGAGCTTGGGGACCTGGGAAAGGGCACGCACCTGAGCATCCAGGTGTTGCCAACCTTCTGAGGGCTTGGCAGGTCTGAGGCTGCCCTGGAGGGTGGGGCTGGCTCTGCTGACTCTGGAGAGGAGGCTGCCTGGGGAGGGCACACATACCTTGCTGCATCAAGGACCCCATTCCAAACCAGAAGCTGTTCAGCAGAGTGAAGTTATTTTCTACCACCTCGGAGCCAGGATTGCAGGGATGAGCATCATACCACTCATAAGGGCTGAACCTGCAGCAGAAAGAGGGGGGCAATGAGGCGAGGCTACGGGGAGACAGGAGGGAAGGAGTGTCGAAGCCACACAAGCCAGCGGTTTAGCAATCAGGGATATGCCGACAACTTTAGCATCAATTCCCTCACTGTTCTCCTGGGAAGGCAGGGAATGGGAAACCAGGGCCATTTTGCTTCTCTTTCTTTATTGTTAGTGCCCTTTTCTGGTGATAAAAGTAATTCAGCAGTATCTCTTAAAATTAAAAGTGCACATGCCCTTCAACCTAGCAATTCTGCAACTCATTATCCATCCTAGAAAAAACACTCCCACAGGAGCACAAAGAGAAGTGTGTGAGGGTGTTTATCAAAGCATTGTTTGTAATAGCGAAAAACCGGAAACAACTTAAATGTCCTTCAATAGAGGAATGATTAAATAAACTATGCCACAATCATACTTTGAAATATCACGCAGCTGTTAGAAGAGATGTACCAACAGGGAAAGATCTTCAACACATATTGTTTGGTTTTTTAAAAAAAGTGATAAAAATAAGAACAATATGATCACATTTATATAAATAGATTCCTGAAGACATAGTTGCATACCTATTTATGTACATTTGTATATAAATGCATATAGAGTCTGGAAGGATCCATATCTAAAAAAATATCACTGTTTACCTCAGGGGGGGTTGTTAGAATGGCAGAAGAAATTTCATGGAAGCCTGTTGCTTTGTATGTATTACATGAATTTTTGAAAAATGAGAACAGGCTTTTGAATTACTTGTATACTTTAAAAAACCTTAAAATGGAAAAATAGTAAACTACACTCTTCATAAAATAGTCAAACAGTACAGAATACAATGAGAAAGCGAAAGTACACCATGATCCCACCCCCTGGGAAAAACAATGTGTTATGTATTTTTTTCAGATTTTTCTCTCTGAATATGCAAATACATGCATGACAGGAAAAAATGTTATTGAAAACTCCCCACTGCCTTCTAAGGAAGAGAAGTCCTGACAACTGGAGGGATCTTTGTTTACTGTGTGAATTCCAGTTGAGGAAGTGTAAGCTGGAGGAAGCTGGAACACTCTGGAGAGATTGAGAGCAAGTCCCCACCAGGCTGGAGTGGCTGCAGTGACTGGGGTGACTGGAGTGGCTGGTGTGGGGTCAGATGCTGAGATGAGGGACCCGGAAGGAGAGACATGTCTGATAGAATTTTGTTTTGTTTTTTAAAGTGTGATGAGCTTTAAGTGTGATGTTGTGACTTTCCATCCCCCTTCTAAAAGCTTTAGTAAGTTAAACATTGATCACCAATGCTCACATGAGAAGATTTTTGTTTTCACAAAGCAGGAAGATCCTCCAGATAGGAAATTTCAAAGTGAGGCTTCCAGCCAAGATGGGGATTTTCAAAGTGAATGACCACGAACTGGTTAGAGGCTCTAAAAATCCACAAGGAAGAGACAGAGGATGAAGAGAGTAGAGACGAGAGACTGCTGTGAGAAGGGTTTTAGAGAAAGCCTTTGGAGAGCCGTGTGTTCAGGGGCCCCTGCATTGAAGTCTAGGGAGGGCAGCTTCCACAGGGTGGCTTCGGGAGCTCGGGGGTGGCTCTGGAAGGAGCAGATGTGGTGGACACCACCTGGGAAGTCTGGAGGGCAGGGGCCGGGCTGATGCATGCTTCTTAGGTGAGGCAGGAGGGTGGGTCCTTGCTGCCCGGCACTGGCCTGCAGGCCCAGACATGGCCAGGGCTAAGGACGTTTCCCTGGACCAGATGGGCCCATGTAGAAGAGAGATCCAGCCCAGATCCACCTTGACTCCTATCCGAGAAGGGCGATGGGACTCCAACAGGGAGAAGCCATGGGGCAGGGGCTGCTAGAGGACCAGGAGCTGAGCGGGGGAGTGGGCCGACCAAGGAGGCACTGCCAAAGGGGGCCTACATGGGGGCGAGGGGAGAAGTCTGATCTGTGAATGAGGGTAGAAATGTTGAGGACTATACCGGAGTCAGCCTTCTAACTTTTGAGTTGAAACAGTGTGTTTGTGCTTTAGAGAGAGACCTAGGGTTTCTGAGCTCTGGAAGCAAGCCAAAAGTGACAGGTCCTGGCAGAGCTTTCACTGGGGCAAAGAAATTCACCTCTGAACGCACTGGAAGGTGGGTGAGAGGCAAAGTAAAGATGATTTCTGATGAGCTCTCATGAGCCCTGCTTTTTTAATGTACACACATGTATACAAAGTATATATATGATATATGTGATAATCTTTTAACACACAAAAAAATCATATCATATATAATAATACTGTCTTAGATCTTGGCTTTTCACTTAATAAGTCACCAGCCTCTTTCCAGATCAGTCCTTCCTGATCCCCTTTATTCTCTATAACTAATTAATAGGTGTTTTTTTTAATACATTTTTAAAATTGAAGTATAGTTAATTTACAATGTTGTGTTAGTTTCAGGTGTATAGCATAGTGATTCAATTCCATATATATTCTTTTTCAGATTCTTTTCTAAGTTATGACAAGCTACTGAGTACAGTTCCCTGTACTCTGCAGTAGGTCCTTATTGTTTACCTATTTTATATACAGTAGTGTGTATGTGTTAACCCAAAACTCCTAATTTATCTCTCCCCCCCACCTCCCCACCATCCCCTTTGGTAACGCTAAGTTTGTTTTCTATGTCTGTGAGTCTATTTATGTTTTGTAAATAAGGTCATTTGTATCATTTTTTTAGTCAGTAGGTGTTTTTAACCATTCCTCTTTGATGGCACGTAGGCTGGCCCTATTTTCCAGTGTGGTACACTCTACTGAAAGAGACATCCTTGGTCACACTTCCGTGGGTACCTAGGCCAAAGGGCAGCCTTGTCTAGGGCTTTGCTGAGAAGGCTTTCTAGATTTGGGGGAACTGTAAAGTGGGGCTCAGTGGTGACTTTCAACAGGATAAATTCCCAGAGATGGAATTGCTTACCATAATAAAAATAACAGGTCTCGAATGGGCCTCTTGGTTATCAAGTACTGTTATAGACCTGGGTCCTCACTACCCCTCGAGAGGCCAACAATGCAGCAGGCGCCCACTTTACAGGTGGGGAGGTGGCTTGGAGCAGTCTAGGTGACTGCAATCTTGCGGTCAGTGGGTGGAAAGGCCCAGATTCGAACTCCAGGGCCACAGGAGGGAAGAGGAGTGGGATGGGCGCTGGAAGGTGCCACCAAAGTGAATGATGCATCTCGGATTTATGGCTTGTGGCTACAACGGGTTCTCTCAGTCTTGCAAGTAAGTTGGAGCTGGTAGAGGCTGACCTGGAGATACACTGTGTCCCCTCAGGGGAGAAGGCTAAACTCCGGCTCCTGGGTAGAAGGGTAGACAGAGCACTGACTGGCCGGGACCATCTCTTCCCTGGGACTCTCATCTGTACTGGATTTGGCCGGAATGTGACTCCTGGGGGCTGGACTGGCGGCTCATCCTCGGCCCTGCCTCTGGGGTCAGGCACTTGGGATTATCTCCTCGTCATGAGTGCCAACTGTCCTTCTCTCTGTGGTGAGAAGCATCCTCCCTCCCTTCCTTTTTTCTCACTGAGCAGGAAGCAGAATATCCTAGTGGCAGAGAAAGGCCTTGGTCAATGCCTGGACCCCTGATGCTAGACAGGCACAGGCCAGGCCAGTTTTTAGGATGGACAGCCCTGTGCCCTGCTGGAGCTGCCCGGAGGGGGCCTGGACACCTGCCCACCCTTCGCAGACCCCATCTCTTGGGCAGCTGTGTCCAGCTCTCCGGCAGCCAGCATGGAGTGGTCCAAAGGACACAGGCCACATGGAGGGGAGGGGACAGAGGGCCACATCCACACTACAGATGTGCTGTGCTCGACCTCAACAGTATCGTGAAAAATCAAATTAGTGGCTACTTATAAAAGCCATGAGGCTTCACATGAAAATCTGAACCTCTCTCTAAAATCGTGAACCCCGCAGCACTGGTCTGTATTCCTGTTTAGCACAGTCTTTTGGAGCTGAGTGGTAGTCACCCTTTTCTCCACGTGTGTGCTCAAGTTTGCCTCAGTCCCCACTACTCCCTGCCGCCTACCACCCAGCCTGCTTCACTCCCTCATGCTTCCTGTGTGTGCCACCCCTGATTTAAAGTCGGGCAAGTCTTGGTTTGAAGCCTAACACTGCGAGGAAAGGCTTTCTGACTTTGGGCAAAGACTTAACCCCTGTGAGCCTCAGTTTCTGCTTCTGTAGAGTGGAGATAATTGTACCGACCTCACAGGACTGCTGTAAGGACAGGATGGGTGTGAATTGTGTTGTCAGAGTGTTGCACTCTGTGACAATTGTCCTACGATGCTGTTCATGGCTCTGTGGCCAAGACCCCCTTGTCCCTCTCCTCTCTCTCCGGCATCCTGTGTCATTCCAGCAGCTCCAGAAATCCCATCTCTTCCAGAAAGTCTTCCCAGCCTAACCTTGGGAGGGGGGCTCCTACCTGCCTGGCCAGGAGGTAGGGGGTGGGAAGGAGGTTTGGCTGCCAGCAGCTGATGAAAGGCCAGGAATTAGAGGGGGATGGGAGGCACATCAAATGAGCAAAGCTGATGCTGGAAAAGCTCCAGCTGTTTTCAAGGGGGTGGGGAGCCAAGAGGCCGGCTGGAGCTGCTAAAATTACGGTGAGAGCTCTGGAGAATGGCTCCTGGCTTTCAAAGGCTTGTTAGACCATTAGAGACAAGAGGCATAATGAAGGTCTCTCTGTGGCAGGCTGGGCTGCCGGCTGGGCGAGCAGGCAGGCAGCACCAGGCCTGCCGGCAGCAAAGAGCTTCGGAGGCAGGACAATTTCCTCTCTCACATCCTTCCCTTTGGTCTGTCTCTGTGTGGGAGGGGGGAATGAAAAGAAGCAGGGTTGGGGGAAGGCTTTCAAAGAAGACTCAGGAGAGAAAAAGGCCGAAACAGCAAGTCCTTGGATCTCAAACTGCTTCTCCGGAGAAGTCTCGCTTCACACCTTGTTAGAATTTAGAGAAAAAAGAACCAGGGCAGTGGCAGGGGCTGGGGCTGGAGCCTGGAGGCAGGAGGCAGAGGGCCCAGGGCCCAGGAGCCACCAACTTGGGGCGGGAACAGAACACAGATGTCCAGGTGGCCAGAGATGTGGGTTGCAGATAAAACACTTGGTGACCTGAGTTCACTTGCCGGATGTGTCCCTTATTGCTAGGATGGCCTTGGCGAGTACTGAGCCTTTCTGAGTCCAGATGTCTCCCCTTCATGGGAGGCTGTGAGAATTAAATAAGATAATTGGCTGTAAAGGACAGAGCATGGTGCTTGGCACACAGACGGCGCTCAGTAAACACTGAGCTAAACCTGTTTCCTAGTGACCTCTCCCTACCACCCACCAGTAAGGATGTGCTGTGTCTACTTCATGTGAACAACTAAATATGCAAGCGTATTGCTAGTACATGTTAGAGGCAGGTACGTGCGTGTGCCAAGTTTCTGCATGTGTGCATGCGTGTGAGTTTATGTGGCATTGTTCCCCCTGCTGCTGTGGACCGGATGGACACAGTCTGTTTGCCAAGTTTCAAGCGACCTGCTGGGCCGCCCAATGCGCCTGGGTCTGCTGTACTGGGTGCCTGGCCCAGGTGGTGCAGCCTCGGGCAGTGACTTAACCTCTCCTGCTCATAGGACCTGGGATACAACTGCTGCCTCTCAGAGTCATGGACGCAGACCAGGGTGAAGACTGGGGGATTCAAGCTCAGAGGCCGTGGAATGATCCCTGAGGGATATGAAAGGATCTGAGCCTCACGGAGGGAGGTAGGAGCAGGTACAGCAGTGGCATGAACCTGGGCCTTCTGTGCCAATTGCTGAGGATGGGGGGGGACCTGCCAGGCTCCCTGAGCCTCTAACCCTGGGCCAGACCTCTGGTCAAGGCGTTGCCCTTACCTGGCGATGACAAAGAGGACACAGCTGACACCCAGGTAGGCGAGGAGCACGTACATCCAGATGTCTGGGGACAGGGGGTTGAGGAAGGAGAAGACACTGGGGTTGGTGCCATTGGGCTTGCGGTAGAGGATGCTCACACCGAGGGTCATGAAGGGCTTGGAGAAGTCGATGGCCTTCTCACGGACGTGGGTGATGGTCAGGGGGGCCACAGCCAGATCTGCCTTCTGCAATGAGAGACAGACAGACTATGAGCAAAGCCTAAGACTAGCAGGGGACAGAACACCCCTTCTGGAAGGGAGGAGAGACGAGGGAGTGAAGTGGACTCTGTTGCCTGAGCCCTGGATCACTTCACCGCTCTTTAGTGTCAATATTTACTAACCCTCCTTCTGGGCCAGGCCACGCCCAGGGTGCTGGGAGACAATAATGAATTAGACCTAACCCCTGTCCTCCAGGAGCTCACGGCCTTGAGGAAGAGGACAGTGGTATCAACATGCAGAGAATGGAACCCTATTGCAGCTGTAACCCATGTGGTCCATTCTCAAAATGGTGCCTTTCAAATATAGTTCAGCAATCTTCAAACATTTAAAAATAGCTGGTGTTCTTTCTTTGTGACTATCAAAGGTCATGAAGAGGACACAGAATCCACAGCAACCCTTATTTATATCTGTTTTCCTCTCCTATCTACTTCTTGCACGCTTCACCCCATTTTGGATACTCTATATATCCTCAAAGCCCCAAAAACCAGTTGGGCAAAAATAATACTCTCTTTGGAGGGAAAGGGAGGGGAAGAAACTAAACAGGCAAATTCAGAGCCCTCTTTAATAGGAGAGGGGAGGGAAGAGAACAGAGCAGAGGAGGAAGGGAAGGGACCGGGGAAGGCTAGGGATGTCCATAAGTTGATCAATCTTAGCCCATCACAATTTTAACAAGGGGAATAATTAAAGGTCTGTATCTCTGGTCTGAGCTTTTTCTGACTAAAAATCTACAATCTCTCATTCCCATCTTTGCAGGCTTTCCTCACTGCTCTCCTCTGGCACAAGGCCCCACTAAACTGCTTCCTGTTTACCACATTCCCTTCTTGACCTCCATGTTTTGCACACACTTTGCCCTGTTGAGAATGTCTCTTCCTGTTGTCTAACTCTCACTGCCTTCCATATTCCTTTGCATATGCTATGTCTTCCAAGAAGCCCTCCCTGATATCCTCCAATTCTAAACTCCCAAGAAGCTTGCGCTGTCCCATGGTAAGGTCCTAACCTGCTCAGCTGAAATGGCAGTATGTGCAGCCATGTGTCTTTTTGTCACATCTGCCTATTTACCTGTGAGTTGCTAAGCGCAGTTGGGACTGTGGCTGATTCACTGCTTTGTTTCTCTACTCCCAAGCCCCATCTCAGCCTTTGCAATATTTGTTAACTAATAATGTGTCCCTCTGAGAGGCTGTGCCTTGGGCTCCTGTGGATATTTACATACCAGAATGTGAACCAAGTTATCACTTCCCTTCCTCGGGTGGGGCAGGACAGAAAGGGAGGCTGAGTCCTAAAGACCAGCACTAAAGACCCTTTTGCTAAGGGCGGCGGCTGCCTCTGAGAACCCCCTTCCAAACAATAGTCTCTAGGCAATCATCCACTGACTTGGTCCAGCTTAATTAATTAATTGAGTATTTAAACAATTAATCGTTTTGTGAGCTTCGCTAGGCACTAGGGATACGAAGCTGAGCCAAAGAGACATGGTTTCTGCCCTCCTGGGGCTTATAGTCTAGTAGGGCAGACAGATGTTAATCAAATTGTTTTCTAAGTGGTAGCTGTTAACACATCTCTGACTGCACCGATCCTAGAATAGGAACCAGCAACCAAGTTGAAATGAAACTTCAAGACGGGGAGGACTGGTATGGGTAGAACCCCAGCTCCTAAATGACTCTGCAGGTGCTCCAGGCTGCGGGGCACTGGCACTGGCTGGGGGGCACTGCTCCAGGCTGGGGGGCACTGGCACATAACCCTGATGTTACTCACCCCAATGTTTCTCCTTCTAATGTCAGCTCCCACGGCTGATTATTGACACTAGGAGCCCAAGGATTTGGTGAATCTTAGAACCTGGGGAAGTCAGGGAGGAGGGGCCTATTACAAGCGATGCTTCATACTGGGACTTTCCTTTTGTAAGCTTCTGAATGTGTGAGTTGGAACTTGCCTAGCTTTGAAGGCAGAGGAAGAAGAAATAGGCAGCTGCTGCCACCCTAGCTCCCTGGAGCCCTCTCATTTCAGGGTGTGCACAAAGGAAAGCAACAAAAGGAGAGAGAACTGTCAGGGAAGGTGCAGAGGGACTAATGTGTATTTGCTCAAGACCTACTGTGCACCGGTTGGGGGTACATGGGTGAGCAAGAGACCCAGTTCTGCTCTCATGGAGCTTCTGGTGAAGGGAGCCCCTGTTGGAGGCTGTGGATAGGACTCCAATTGGAGTGGGAGCTGGGGTGGGACATTCTGGAAGGTCCCTTTCAGTCCTGAAGTTCTAGGATCCTCTAAATGTTGGCATGACATCATTCTAGAACTTGGCCTCCCCTAGCCCTGCCCCTTCAAAGCACATCGCTTTGGGAGGCTCTGTTCTGACTCCAGAGTCATCATCACTGTTCAGAATGCATTTGGAACTGGTCTCTGGGAATGGCTTCTGGGGCTTGGAGTGGATTCTTGGGAAGAACCTCAAAGTCAATGGTGGCAAATCTTCCTTTGGCTTTTGATGGCAGGTTGGATGACAGTGTTAGTAACTGAGGGTCAGTGTGTTTGCAGCCAAAGCTTTTCCCACCAGGAGTGTTCCAGGAGTGGCGAGGAAGCCAACCACAGGGCCAGAGGCCTTCTTTCTTCCCCCAGATGGTTTCAGAACCTTCAGAATCTCCCCACAAGCCTTTCTGCTCTCGGGTTCTAATGGTGTTGGAAGGCACCTGTGCCTACAGCAGCAAGACAACTGGTCAACCTGACCTTCTTCACAGGAAGTTTTGATGTGTGTTCTCCCTTGGGCTTCAGGAAGGCTGGAGTTCTCCACTTTGGTTTTGGTTTAGGCAGGAAATACTACATTTCACCGTTGATTACGATTTCCCTGAAAAAGGCATTATTTTGTCCAACTTCCCTTGAAAGAGCTGAACAGATGTCAAGCCTTTGCTGTTTCAGTTCATTACTCAGAATGAAAGGCCCAATCTTGGCAGGCTCTTCCCACTTGTGCAAGTTTTCTTTGAGGATGATTCATAAAATTATAGGCTGTCAGAGCTGGACAAGAGACCGTTAGCAACATCTATTCCAACCCATATTATTTATGGAGGGAAACTGAAGCTCTGAAACAGAAGGTCCAAGGTCTTTGCTCTCATATTTACAGTAATCATGTCCTTGAACAGACCAAACCTCTGACTTGTGCAACACATTCATTGGTCTTATGAGTGATTTGTTAGCCCCTTCTCCCTCACTGAAGACCTTTCCATACCTTTTTTAAAAAAAACAAACCTCTGGACCAGGTAGGACAGCTCTTCCAGGACACTACTTCATCCCTATAAGCAGCTTTCCACTTACCAAGAATCTGTCAGGACCCGCCAGGCTCCAGCTGTCCTACTCTCCTCCATGCTTGCATGAGGTCAATTGGCACCATTTGCTTTACCACGTCTCCACAACCAGAAGTGAAGGCAAGAATGACTTAACTAGCTACAGCTCCACATTTCTGCCCTTAGTATCCAGGCACTTTGGCTGCTGGTCAGATGCTAGCCTCATACCCCAGAGTGAAACCTGGCAAGCCTCAGCTTGCTACCTGTGTCGGATGGCCCAGTTGGCACCTGCCTACTTGGATTCCCAAGTATGGTCTCCACCAGATTCCCCATCTATGTGCTCTGCCTCTTGGTTGGGGATCCCCCAGGGCATCTGCTTGCTGACTGTGACCTGCTATAGTTAAAATAGTAAGAACTACCATCTTTTCATAGATGCTTCTTATACGCCAAGCATTGCTAAGTGTACTACCTATATTACCTTATGCGACCCTCCCAGTAGCCCCATGAGGCACTAAACATGATCACCACATTCCAGGTGAGGGTACTGTGGCTCATCAGGCTAGGAGGTTTGGTCAAGCTGGTGAGTGGCCAGTGGCGTTCGTGGTACAGTGATGAGCGTAGCCACCTTCCAAGCTGGTGAGTGGCTGAGCCAGTACTTGGACCCAGTTCACTGTGACCTCAAACCCCGATGTTTTACCACTCTACCATACCAGCCATGTGCAGTGTGGGATGCACTGGGCACCCCCTCCCCAAATATGTTCAAGTCCTAACCCTGGGTACCTGTGAACGTGACCTTATTTGGAAATAGGCTCCCCCGCTCACCGCCACCTAAAACAGTATTTTATTATTGCCACTGGGACTAAACAACCTTGGAGAAATTCCTGGGTAGCGTAACTGGGGCTGTGCCTAGGGAGGACACACTTTCTCTGTCTTCAGTGGGCGTGTCCACTTTCGCATAGATCTGTTTCTCCCTGACTCCCGCTGAGTGTCCCTAAATCCATCAGTGTGCAAATACCCTCTCCTGAGTGTGCAGCCTTGTGGAAGGCTCCTGGCATGAGCCTGTTTTTTATTAAGACTCTCTGCGTCACCGTAGTTCCCTCATATGTCCCCTAGCAACACTCCCCAAGTGGTTTAAAATTCCCCTAATACTACTGCATACCTATCAGAAGAGCCAAAAGAAAACAATATTGATAATACCAAGTGGCGGTAAGGATGCAAAGCAACTGGGTGCCTCGTAGGTTGTGCGTGGATATGTAAAATGGTGCAGCCACTCACGTTACTGGTTATTATAAGAGCATAGAACTCAGGAAGAGCTAGATGAAGAAGATACATAGGGAAAGTTATGCGGGAAAGGGTGTGGAGCTTCCATGCTTTCTCTCTTTCTCTGGGCGTGCCACTCTCCCCACATCTCCATGTGTCCACCAACCCAGAAGCTCTGGAAATTAGGTCTTTGTGGAAGTCATCAAGTTAAGATGAAGTCATACTGAATTAGGGTGAGCTCCAAATCCAATGACTAGTGTCCTTATAAGAAGAAGAGAGGATACACGGATACACACAGAGAAGGCCATGTGATGGGAGGCAGAGACTGAAGTGATGCCGCTTCGAGCCAAGGATGCCAAGGATTGCCAGCCACACTAGAAGCTAGGAGAGAGGCCTGGAACAGATGCTTCCTCCAAAGGGACCAACTCTGTGGACACCTTGACTTCTGATTTCTGGCTTCCAGAACTGAGAGAGAATAAATTTCTGTGTTTTTAAGCCCCCTAGTTTGTGGTCATTTGTTGTGGCAGCCCTAGGACACTCACACACGTGCCACTTAGGACCCTGGGCAGGGTGCATGCAACTCCCTGCACCTTCCACTGCCAGCCCTGTCCCTGCACCTGTCCTATTCTGATAGGCAGGCTTTACGGTTAGGCCCACCCTGCCCTGCCTGAGCCCACGCTGCATTCCCAGAGACCTGAACTTGACTCTGGCTTCTGACCATGAGTGCCTGGGTCTCCCCAGCATACACTTCACATCACCTAGTTAGGCTTGGGAGCCCTATGGCTGCAAGAACATGCTGATTCGCCCCAACTTCTCTCCAGGTCCTTGTACTTCTACTGCCAAAGCCACCCAAGAAAACTAGTCTCACTCTTGCCACATAGGCAGGACTTGTCCCCAGGGCTCTGTCTGCTGGCTCTCTGCCCACATCTCTGGTGTGTGGGATCCATGGAATTCACCTTCCAGTCTTTTCCCAAAGTGTTGTTTCTCCAACTAGAATCTCCTGATTCCCAATGCTGCTTAATATATGTCAAGACTTTCCCCTCTGCCCTTCAGATAAAAAATTCTTATTATGGGTTCATTAAGCCATTCACGATCTACCTGGTGCTGTCTAATAGTACTTTCTGCAATGATGGAAATGTTCTGTACCTGCACTGTCCAATATGGTAGCCACTAGCCACATGTAGAAGTTGAAATGTGGCTTGTATAACTGAGGAACTAAATTTATACTTTGATTTCATTAATTTTAAATTAAATAATTTAAATTAATTTAACCAATTGATTTTAATTAATTTAAGTTTAAATTTAAATAACCCCATGTGACTGGTGGCTAGTGCATTGGAAAGCGCACATCCAGCCCTGCCTGCTTCTGCAGCTTTACCTCCCATCTTGTTTTCCCCTGGTTCTCTTCCTACTGGCTTCTTTCAGACCCTCCAGTCCATGCTCACCTCAGGACCTTTGCACGGTATTTTTCTCTACCTGGAACTTCCTCCTCTCTGAACTCTTTGTTGAGCTAATGCCTGCTTCTGCTTCAGATTTCCGCTCCAACATCACTTCCACAGAAAAAATCCCCAGATGAAATCAGGCCTCCCTGGTGATGACTCTCACAGCACCAGGTATTTGCAGTCCTAGCACTGATCATGCTTGTGATTTTAGAGGTATTGGGTGATTTCTGCCCCCCCCCTCACTGGCCCATAAGCTCATGAGAGCTGGGCCTGAGCCTGTGTCTTTTCACTACTGTATTCCCCCCACCTAGCATAGTGTCTGGCTCACAGCAGGCCCTCGGTAGAGATTTGGGGACTGAATGAATGGGGTGTTGCTGGTTTAGGAGAGACACCCAGCAAGCGTGTCCTCAGAGCCAGCTGGCTGGGGCACCTGGCACTTTCTAAGAGGGCAAAGCCAGTCACAGACAGTATCTGCTGATGAACCCTGGCCTCTCCAAGCTTAAGAAAACACAGTGCCCCTTGAAAGGTCCTGGACGTAAGCCTGGCAGCCAACGGCCTTAACAACCCACACATCTGAACAGAGGGGAAACGAGTGCTAGTAGATTCATGAGTGCCAGCGGATGGGTCAACTATCAACACCTGTGATTCACAAGCCAGCTTCCTGAGCTGATAGCAACCTCATGGCCTGATGGTGAGGAATGATGCCGTGCCTTCCCCTGGCCTGGAGAACTGGTGATTCCTGAGTCCCAAAAGGCTCCAAGCTGTGCCTCTGTCCTCCAGGAAGGATGGGCGGGTCCTCCCTGCTTCATGGCCACAGGGCCCTAGGGACGGACGCCCCACGGCTGCATCTCCTGTCTCTGGGGGTTCTCTTTCCCCATCCCACAGGACCCTGAAGATGGCATCTGCCCAGAGAGGCCCTGCCCAGCCAAGCCCAAGGAGCTGGGGGCAGGGAGCCCCCTCCCTCCACGGGCTGTGAGGTCCCAGTTGTACGTTCCCATAGCCCCTGTGCTGGTCCTCAATGCCCTTACCACAGATAAATTTTGATCTATGAGTCATTGCTTAATATCTAGCTCCTCTGCTGGTATATAAGCTCTAGGAGGGCAGGGACTACATTTATTTCACTCACTGATGTATCTCCAGGATTAGCACAAAGGCAGGCAAAAAGAAGGGGCTCAGTAAAGTTTGGTTGGAAGACTGAGCGTCAAAGTACCCCCAGGAGTCCTGATCAACACTTACTCCAGCCTAACGGGCTGAGCTCTGGCCTCTGTTTCCCTGTTCAGCACCGCCATTCTTCCTGAGGTCACTCAGACCCCTGCCAGTCTGCTGGGGTCCGGCCCAGCCTGCCTGTCTCTCACCAGCCTCCCTCCAGTGTTTGGACCCTGCACCCTGTGCCCTTGTCCTTGATGGGCACCCTTACTTATGACCTATCAGCGGTCCCTAGCATTCATTGATAGCCCTCACCGGTCCTCATGGCTCTCCTCAGGCAGGTCCTGGTGACATCTTCAGCTCCACAGCATCCTCAGTGGCAGCCCTGGGCGACCTGGCTGCCCTGGGGATGGGGCCACCTCTGCGGTCCATCTGTTTCCTCCACCCCAAGCCTGTCCCGCTCCATCTGGGACTCTGTCCTGCCCCCCAGGTGAGCTCCCAGCATGCCTTGCTTTGAAGTGCCCTGTTCTAGGCTGGGAGAGCGGACTTGGGCAGAGCCTTTCCTGGCCTTGTAAACAGGGGTTGGGTCCAATGCATATAGGCCAGAACCAAGGTCTGTTCCCTGGCTGGGAGGAAGGTGGGACACAGTGAGGTAATGGTGGTGTCTTAGAGACCAGATCTTCCCATCACATCTGCCAGCCTACCTGGAGGCTGGGAGACCAGAGTGCACAGTCTCAAGGCCATGGCTGATGTTGGGCGACATCTTTCCAAGTCTATGTCCTCTTTCATCTGTCCCTCATGTACCATTTTCTGTTACCCGCCAGGGAGCCAGAAATGACCCAGACCCCTTGCCTGGATTTCTCTGAACACTGATGGCCAGCAGGACAGGGAAGGCATTTCCAGAGCTATTCCCACCTCTCACAAGTCTCTAGGACCTTCCTCCAGGGGTTCCTGGGATGGATTAGCAGCAACTCCCCACTGGTTTCTGATGCGCAGGGCCTCTCAGCTCAGGCGCCCGTCTGCCAGCCAGGGAAGCTCTTTCACCTGGCCACACTCCTCTTGCGGAATAGTTACATCTATTCGTACATTCATAGATTACTACCTGCCTGTTTCCTCCACTAGAACGTAAGATCCTGAGGCTCAGGGAAGGGATCCTGACCGTTTAGGTCACACTGTATCCACAGTGCCTAGCATGGGGCTTAACTGAACAAATTGAATGAACAAGTGAATCACTTAATCGGTGGGAGCGTTGGCTGGATCCACCCTCTGAGGTTTAGAAGAGGTCACCCAGCGAGCCCTCCTTCAGCGCCTGGTGCACTGCAATTCTTTTGGGGGGTACCCTGAGTCACAGGTGGTGTCCACTGATGTCCCACCAGCCGGCCAGCGCCACACTTAACAATCAGCACTGTAGCCACCGATAACCTCGGAACAGCCCGTATGTATCTAAAGACATGGGACAGGTGCTAGAAAATTCCTAAGTGCTGACCTAGGGGTCGTCTACGCATGCTTCACACATAGGCTTCCTGAGCTGATGGATGCCCGGCAGTGAGACATGAAGCCCGTGCCTTTCCCAGGCCTGGGAGAATGGCCGGCTCCTGAGTCCCCACAGGGCTGTCTTTCCGGACAGCTCAGCTGGCGTTGCCCGCTTCATGGCACACTATGGGGGATGCATCGCACCTCCATTCGCATCTCTGTAAGATGCCCCCTTCCCCACTCCCTGCCTGTCTACAAGGCTGGCGTCCACCCAGGGTCTGCCCCGGCACGGTCCTACCAGCCCTGCAGGACCCCCGACGAGGGCGGAGACTTCAGCAACCTTGGCGACCCCACCCAGGTCGCTACCCCCATCTAAGCCCTGGATATCTCTGCCTCATTCTTCAAGTCTCAGCTCCAGAGTCACCTCTGCAGGGAAGCCTGAGTCATTTCCCTGTTTTACACTCCCAAAGCCCCCTGTACATATTCCTCCTTGCAGCACCGATCAAAATTTTAATGAAATTTAACTTGGTTGATTCATTGCTTGTTCCCAGAGGGGCAGGAACCACGTTGACCTTGGTTGCTCCTATATCTCCAGTCACCGCCCTGGGTCTGACCCATCATTTGTGCTTGGCTCACTCCTCTCATGCACTAGGTCAGACCCTCTGGCCATGACCAACCTCATGCAGGCACAAGCTGCCAGCATCTCACCTCCTGCCCACCTGGACACCTCTTGACCCCTTCTTTCCTGTCTCTCCTGCCCCGCTTCCCCCATAACTTCCTGTGGACACTGCTGCAGGGCCCTGATTGGCTCCCATGCCTGCCCTGACAAACCCAGAAATGCATGAAAGTCAGGTGCCAGTGGATAAACCTGTTCTCCCTTTTCCCCTCACCCCGAGAGGTGGTCCTGAGACACACTTTGTCAGGCTTTTCTGGGGTGCAGACTTGGATTAGTAGCACTCAGTGGTGACCAGTTCAATGCTGCGTCCTCATGTTGGCTTTCCCTCCCCTCTGCTCCACTTCCGTGCCCTGACTCTCCCCGGCATCACACCCCCTAACCCACTCAGTAGTAGCATCTGAGCCTCCTCAGCCTCTGCCCTCCAGAAGCCCAGGCTGAGATAGGGTTCCATAAAGTTTTGTGGAAAGAATGAAGGAATGATCCTCAGCGGGAGGGCCAGCTTGTTCCCGTTGCTTCCTCCACCCTTGGTTTCCCTCCAATAACCCCCTCACCCCTGCAGCTCTGTTGCTGCCTTGCTCCTTGTCCTTTCTTGCACTGGTTGTCTGGACCCTGACCTCCTGCCAGGCTCTTTCCAGGTCTTTCCCAGGTTAGTCTCTGCTTGCTGGGTCCCGGCAGCTGACAGCCCTGCAGTGAATCTCAATGTAGCCCAAGTCCTTCCTGCATCCCTCACCTGCTTACTTGGTCGTCTTCAGGTAGATCCTAAGCTTCCCCAGAGCTCCTCAGTCATTGCTCTGGGCAACCTGGCTGTCCTGACAAGAGGCTACCTTTTCAGTCCATCTGCTTCCCTGCCCTCACCTGCCCTGTCCCATCCAGGCTTCTGACCTGCCCCAGGTGAGCTCCCAGCATGCCTTGCTTCAAAGTGCACTGGCCAGCCTGAAGGAGGTGGCTTGGCAGAGCCTTTCCTGGCCACCCAAACAGGGATTTGGGGCCCCTCCTAAGACCAACGCATGCTGGCCAGAACTAAGATCTGGTTCTTTGTTGGAAGGCAGGGGACACAGTGCGTGATGGGGTCGGTCACGGCCTTGACACTAGACCCTCTGCTCGCACACCTTGGGTGGGAAGCCCGGTAGTCATGACCCCACAGCCGTGTCTCTGGGGATGGTGTGCAAGTCCACGCGCTCATTCATACATCCTTCATTCATCAACGCCTGCTCTGCGTGCCCAGCCCCACGCCAGGTGCGGGCAGCGCCAGCGCGGTCCAAAGGCACTGTCTGTCCGGAAGAAGAGTCAGGAGGGGAAGTGGGTCCTTGGAGCTGTGCCACCTTCTCTGCTCTGCTCTCAGTGTTACACGGCGACAGAGGGGGACACCTGGGCAGTGCTACTTCTTTCACAGGGGCAGGGAAGACACGCCAGGGCTACCCATGACCACTCCTTGTCTCAGCCATCTTGGTCCAGCCCCCTCCATGACACAGGGAAACCACCTTACGTGCTCTACTGAGATGTAACAACTTCGAGATAAAAGAACGAATGGCTTAAGTCAGAGGGTGGCATGGACATATATACACTACCAAATGTAAAATAGATAGCTAGTGGGAAGCAGCCGCATAGCACACGGAGACCAGCTCCGTGCTTTGTGTCCACCTAGAGGGGTGGGATAGGGAGGGTGGGAGGGAGCCGCAAGAGGGAGGGGATATGGGGATATATGCATACATATAGCTGATTCACTTTGTTATACGGCAGAAACTAACACACCATTGTAAAGCAATTATACGCCAATAAAGATGTTAAAAAAAATCAAAAAAAAAAAAGAATGAATGGCTTCCTGTGGTTTGGAGGGCATTCATGCATCCCCTGGAGGCCAGGCCCCTGCTCCCTCTCCTCCCCCTCTCTGTTCAAAGGCCTGGAAGAGCAGCCAGGACAGGACTCCTTGGCCTCCGAAAAGAAAGCTTGCAAGAGGCCAGGCCAGGGGTGTTCAAGGAGCCCGTGTGGGGCCTGACCCTGTACCCCCAGGAGATCACACTCGTGCCAACTCGTGGATGCTGTTCCATCCTCGTCTCCCTCCACCTCCCCACCTGCTGCTTGAGACCCTGTGTCCATGCCTTCCCAGCAGCCTCTCCTCCTTTGGCCTCCATCACCCATGCTCCCTGGCCCTCCTCCCTCCTCTCTGGCCTTGCGGGCTCGGGCATCTTGTTGAGGCCTCCTTTTCATCCCCTCCTCACACTTCCATGCCATTCAGGGTCCCACCCCAGGTCCTCCTCTCTTCTCTCCCCAGCAATCCCCGCCTCTGTTTCTGTCTGTGTCCCAAGGTTCCCCCGAGGCTGTGTTCGTGACTCCAAACCTCCACCTCCAGCCCTGCCACCTCTTCTGAGTGCCCAGCCATACGGCAGCCACCTCCTGAGACCCCAATCCCAACATGATGTCTGAACCTCTACCAAATCCTGTGGGGATGACCTCACCACCTCCCCAGCCATCCAAGCTAGAATTTCACAACTCGTCCTTGATTCCTCCCTCCCTTCACCTTGCCTCCTTCATGCCGCCAATCATCAACCTCATCAATTCTACCTTCATGTCTCCATCCTATGCCACCTACTTTCCTCCTTTCTGACCACAACCCTCGGAGGCCACCATGCTCTCCTCCACCCAGGTCCCAGTGTTGGCCTCCAGACTGGCTCCAGTTTAGCCCGGCAGCACTAGTCCCAATTTGACGTCACCCCCTTGCTCTACATCTTTCAGCTGTGCCTTGTAGCTCACAGGATTAAAACCAAATTCCTCACTTTAGCACCCAAGGCTTTTCAAGGCTTGTCTCTTGCCTCCTTCTCCGGCAGCAGTGTGCCCTCTTGGCTTCAGGCTTTCCATACTTAGGGCTCTGTCTCCATAATCCCTAGCAGGATCCCAGGCACGTGGTGCCAGAACAGAAGCTCTTGATGGTAGGTGTCAGGAAAGGCCCCCAGTGTAGAAAGGGGGTGATGCCTTGAGTGTGCCTCAATCCCCCGTGAGCCTGATCAATATGAGCCAGTTCCCTGAGGCTCCGATTTGGATTCAGAGGAGCAAGGACTAGATCCCAGGTCACTGTGGCCCACCTGGGTGACCACGTCTGAGGGGCCAACTCCCCTACTGCCATCACGGCCACCCATGTACATACTTTAGACAGGAGGAAATGGTGAGGAGAAGGATAGCTCCCGTGTGCTGAGCATTTTGTGCTGTAGCTCATTAAATCTTCCCAAGAACCCTAGGCAGAAGGCTTTTAAAATTATTCCCATTTCCTAGAGGTGGAAATAGAGGCCAGAGAGGATGAATAGCTTTCCAAATTATTCCCATTTCCTAGAGGTGGAAATAGAGGCCAGAGAGGTTGAATAGCTTTCCCACTGTCAGCTAAAATGTGCTAGACCTTGAATTTGAACCCATCTCTATTGAATTCTCAAGTCATTAAAATACAAGGGGGTAATTTAAGGCATGGACAAGAGTAGGAGACTTTCAGGGGAGGGAGAGTGAGAGAGTGCAGGCAGTAAAGATGGAGAGAGTGACGATCTGGGAGAGAGATGGGGTGATGGATAGAGAAATCACTGCTCTGTCCAATCACCTTTTTTGCTCCCATCGTTGGAGGCAACTTCGGGGAAGGCAAGTATGTGAGCAGGAGAGGGACACACCCTCTAGGTACCCTATCTTCCCCCATAACCCTGGCTCCTTGGAAGACCTGTGGCATGGGACAGAGAAGAGCAGAGTGTCAGGGAAGGACTTAAGCCCTGTTGGTCAGAGGCTCCATCCAGGGCCTCCAAATGGGCCTCGGGGAGCAGATTCTTGCAAAGGTGGGCATTCATCATTTTTACATCTACGTTCAAATCCCTAATAAGGAAGTAATAATATTGCCAAGATTTTACCACGCTTTCTATGAGCTAGTGAGAAGACTAATTATCTGACGACACTAATAAATGGTTATGATGTTATTAAAAATGGCACCAAGCTAGGATTAATAGGCTCATCAGTTGTAGGGAATCAGGTTTAACAAGGTACCCGCATGTGCCGTCAGGGCCCATGGTCTTGATGGATACTGGGTTGCATGGAGGCCATGGATGAGACCCCCTCTTTTCTCCAGCTGAGGGTCAGCTTAGGAAGGTCTGGCTGCTGCTGGATTTTCTAATCCACCCCTTTGCAAATGGCTCTGCAGAGCTCTCGGGCTCATGGGGATGCTGTGGGTGGCAAGACTGGCATCAGCCTCGTTCACTTCTGCATGTGGCCTCCACGGTCCATGGGATCCCCTCTTCCTCCCCAGCCCAGCTCACCTCTGCAAGCGACAGGCTCAGAACCTACCCGGAGCTCCATGCTCCAGAGCCCCACTCATGAAGCTCGGAGGGAGGGGGGAGCTGATAAATGGAGATGCCTGTGGGGCTTGCTGTCTAATTTCCATAATAATTACAGTTATTACCAATAATGGTGACAACCCCACTCCCTCCCATTTAGACTGAATTCCGCCATCTAGGAGCTGTTTCCCCACCAGTTGTCGCCTCTGACAACAAGCAGGGAAGAACACAGGGCAGGTATCATTATTCTCACTGTTGAGTTAGGAAATGAGCTCAGGGAGAAAAAGGGACTTTCTGAAGCCCCCTCCCCAGCCTCAAAGGAATAGCCGTAATGATAAAAATAAAAGCAATAAAAGCAAGTACTGACGCGGTGCTAACTATGTAGTACACATATGTGAACTTAGTCCTCACAACAGCCTGTGGGGGAGGGGGCTATTATTATCATTCCCATTTTACAGCTGAGGAAACTGAGGCACAGAGAGGTTAAGAAACTTGTCCAGGAGCACACAGCTAGTAAGTGGGAGAGTGGGAATCAAACCCAGCCCAAGTTCATGCTCTTTACCATTAGCCTCCGCCGCCAGCCTTCCCTGGGAGACCCACTTCCTAGGGCCGAGGAAATGACTCCACCAGTGAGGCTCTGCTTGAGCCTTCTTGCTCTGAGCTCCAGCCTCCTTCCCTTCCCAGCTCCCCTCTGACAGGCGCAGGAGGGCTAACACAAGAAGGCCCTGATGCTGCCTGCCTGCACTTGGAGAGGCGAAGTGATAATAATCCTTTTGGCTAAGGCTTTTCAGGTTGTAAAGACTTACTATATGAACCTTCCCTGCCCTCGGTCCTGGGGTCAGATGGCTTTCTGCAGAGGTCGGAGACCAAGGCTTCAGAAACGGAGAGCCTCCAAAGATTCTTTGAGTCCCAGCTCCACTGCTTACTAGCTGGGAGCCTTCACCTCTCTCTGCCTCAGCTTCCTTGTCTGTTAAATGGGCGGTAATAACAGTACCTACTTCACTGGGTTGTTGTAAGGATAAACGAGAGAAGGAATATGAGGGGTCTGGTGGTACAGATCCATTGCATTCGTTAACAGGTATTTGATAGAAAACGCTTCTGGAAAGTTGAAGGCCCTGAGCTGGAAGGCAGGCAATGTTTAGTCTGTGCTGGGTGAGCCTGTACCAATGGCTCCTTTGTCTCCATCTCTCCTTCCCCCAGGGCTGCTGTCTGCCAGGACGCCCCACCCTGACGTGCACAGAGGACTTGGCCAAGCCTCCTGGGAGATCCTTGGTCCCTTGTGCTCCCACCTCACTTACATGGTCAATGAGCTCCTTGATCATGCCGTTCCACTGGCCCTTGTCATCCTGTGCCCCATATTTCCCGTCCTCCACCAGCCGGATCTCGTAGGAGAAGCCCAGGATGTGGGCCAGTTCCTTGAGCAGGTCGATGCAGTAGCCCTCGAACCGGTCATTCCCGAACAGGGTCCTGTCGGACTTCCGGAACATGACAAAGGGCTCCTCCTGCGGGGACAGATGGGAGAGGGGCAGACAAAGGCTGAGTGGGTGGGGCGGGTCCAGCTGGGGCCAGAGAGCTTGGGCCACGTCCTCTGCAAGGGTGTTCTAAGCCATCTTTAGTGGGGGCTCAGAAGAAGGGCCTGCTAAGTCAGGAGAGGGAAAGCCTACTTCCTGAGAGCCAACTTTGTGCCTCACAGATGGCCACCTACTGACGTGCACACAGCACTTAGTAGGTCCTTATTGATTTGATCGTCCAATGATCACAGAGCTGGAAACTAGTGGAACTGGGATTTGAACTCAAGACTGTGATTCTGAATCCCACGCTCTGTCTGTTGCACCATCAACACAGGCCAGTGGTCCCCAAAGTGTGGTCCCCAGACCAGCAGCATCACCCGGGAACTTGTCAGAAATGCACATTCTCGGGCCCCACCCAGACATACTGAACCAGAAACTCTGGGGGGGTGGTGGTGCTGGCAATGTATGCTATAAGAAGCCCTCCAGGGGATTCTGATGTCTGCTCCAGCGTGAGCACACTGATGCAGAAGGCCCTTCATTGTTTCTTCCCTGACTGCTCCCCAGCTCCTGTCTAACAGATGAGATCTCCCTGCTCCCTGACACCTTTCTCTCTTTCCAAGGATCTAGTCCCCAGCGTTGGGATCTGCCAGTGAGTGATCTCTGATAACTATGATAGTTTGCATTTGTATGTGGACGTGCCAGGCGCCAGCAAATCAGCAGACGAGATGGTGCCCGTGGGGGTCCAGTGCAGAGCCCAGCAGAGCAGGAGGGCTCAGTGGACAGTAGCCGGTATTGCCTCCTTTAGCCTGAGTTTCAGCCTTCTGGGGGTAGATACGAGTAACTCCATTCTGTAGATGTACAGAGTGAATCCGCGAGGATAACGTAACTCGTGGGAGGTCACTCAGCTGCCATAGAGAGAGGATTTGACTCAAGTCGGTGTGGTCCCAGAGCAGGAGCTCTTAACCACCTCACTGTGCCAGAGGCCCTGAGTCACATGGTGCCTCTCCCTAGTGGGCAGGGGGTCCTCAGAAGGTGGCTTGTGGGTCCAGAGCATAGGTGACAGCTGTCCCACATCAGGTTCCCTCCTTCTCAGGTGATAGGGAGCCAGTGAAGGGCTTTGAAAGGGCATGACTGTCTGATTTCTCATTTAGAAATAAACCCCTGGCAACCGTGCAAAGAATAACTGGGAGTAGAGGCAGGAAAACCTTGGAAGGAAGCTACTGGCCTCACCCAGTATGAGATACACAGAGAAAGGAACGGAGGTAGATGGGTTGAACTTTCAGCAAACTCATCATTTACAGAGTTCCTACTATGCACCAGGCATTGATTTAAACTCTTTTTCACAGAGTGAAAAAGGCTCACAAGCTTTCAAGATAGGTGACATTACTGTATGCTAACACATATATATGGAATCTAAAAAAAAAAACAAAACTGGTTATGAAGAACCTAGGGGCAGGACAGGAATAAAGATGCAGACGTAGAGAATGGACTTGAGAACACGGGGAGGGGGAAGGGTAAGCTGGGACGAAGTGAGAGAGTGGCATGGACTTATATATACACTACCAAATGTAAAACAGATAGCTAGTGGGAAGCAGCCGTATAGCACAGGGAGATCAGCTCGGTGCTTTGTGACCACCTAAAAGGGTGGGATAGGGAGGGTGGGATAGGGAGGGTGGGAGGGAGACATGAGGATATATGTAAATGTATAGCTGATTCACTATGTTATAAAGCAGAAACTAACACATCATTGTAAAGCAATTATACTCCAATAAAGATGTTAAAAAAAAAAAAGATAGGTGACATTATCCCCATTTGATAAATGAGAGAACTGAGGCTCAGAGAAGGTCAGTAAGTTGCCCAAGGTCACACGAAAGTTGAATTGTAGTCTGATGGAGTTCAGGTCCAGTCCTTCCTGCCTGTAGCTCCTTGGCCTCTTTCTGGGCCTTAACCTTCCCCCAAGCCACCTCGGCACCCTCTCGTGAAGGAATGCCTCAAGCCTTCAGCTGATGGGTGAAAACCATTAGCTGACAGAATCCACCTATGGGGGGAAGCTCATGTCCACATGCCCATAAGAAGAGCACACACCTTATCTGGAGGTGCATCATTCTCTCAAGTGCTGGGGCCATTCCTTTGACACTGTGGGCCGCTGAGCAGTGAAGGGCCCTCACCAGGGGTCCTCAGGCACAGAAACCCACCGGCAGCCTCTTGCCAGGCTCCTGCTGCAGAGGGCGGGCTAGATTCTCTGGCCCTGGTTCCCCGGCAATGCTACCTCTCAAAATCCCATCCCATGACTGATTCATTCTAGGTTTTCAGCAGTCCTTTGGGATGCTGCAGAGAAAGGGCAAGGGAGCGTCTGAATCCCCAAGGGGTTCTGAGAAAACCACCTCTCAGTCTAATTGGGTGAAAAGCTGGGTCCTTTGGCTAGACTCCATGCTAAATCTCAGTGCCTCCCATCCCCAACTCCAACCAAGAAGCTCACAAGTTTGGAGAAAAGAGCTGAGGAGGTGCCGGGGAAGGGGCTGAGACTACATGGAGGGAAGGGAACTTAGGCTATTGTGGACCCTGCCTTTGTGCAAATTAATCTCTGGGATGGTGCTGCCCTGAACCGTGGCACAGGGCCTGGTGAGAGGGCCTGGATGAGGTTTCAGTCCCATCTTAACTATTAGGTCAGATGCTCTTGTGCAGTGAACGAGCTGTACCACGGCACCTGGTAGCCCTGATGTTAGCTCAAGGAAAGAATTAAAGAGAAGGTACGGGCTTCCCTGGTGGTGCAGTGGTTGAGAATCTGCCTGCTAATGCAGGGGACATGGGTTCGAGCCCTGGTCTGGGAAGATCCCACATGCCATGGAACAACTAGGCCCATGAGCCACAACTACTGAGCCTGTGCATCTGGAGCCTGTGCTCCGCAACAAGAGAGGCCACAATAGTGAGAGGCCCGCGCACCGCGATGAAGAGTGGCCCCCACTTGCTGCAACTAGAGAAAGCCCTCACACAGAAACGAAGACCCAACACAGCCAAAAATAAATAAATAAAAATAAATTAAAAAAAAAAAAAGAAAAAACACAGTTCGAGTACTTTCTTTAAAAAAAAAAAAAAGAGAAGGTACCTACTTTGCCAGGGGAATCACCAACCACATATAGATTCCTAAGCAAAATCGACCTCTTTCTGTAAAATGAGGATAATAATAGAATCTACCTTACAGGATTGTTGTCAGGATATGATGGGTCAATCTGTGAAAAGCACTTAGTGCCTGGCAAATGTAAACTGCAGTATTATTATTATTATATTATTAATATCATTATCATCTTTCTGTGCACGGGGTGGCCTGTTATTGCAGTGACCTCTCTAGCCTAGAGACCATGCCCAATGTCACCAAAGGTTAAAAATCATAGCTAGCAGCGGAAAGCTATTTCAGGAAAGGTCCCTGAGATAGCTCACTTCCTGACCCTCTCTCCGAGACCCTGCCAGGCCGTATCCTCTAAAATTAGCACTTCATTTGTGAAGCCACCCCAGCCCCAGAATCTATACATCTTCATATAAATATGCTGCCTTTGGAGCAGCTGTAAAATGCCATTAATTTCAGGAAGTGCTTTGCGGATGGCATACATATTTAACAGCCAAAGCCCAGAGCATTAAAATGGTGCTTGCCTTAGTAATGTGTCTCTAGACCTGCAACATTTCCTAGGGGGTAATTCTGAACTCCGCCAACTACTTATTCATGGACTATTTCACAATTTATTACTGGAACTGTCCAGACAGCCAATTCACAAGCTCTCTCGGCTGCTAATCGATTGCTCAGTGAAGGTGCCCTCAATTTCATAACTTTGCGCTCTCCTATTGCTCTGGGAGAACAGCCGTAGGAATGGGGGTAACATTTCTCTGCAACAAGTCGCAGGAAACAAGGGTCCAGAAAAATAACCTTTTCCTACTTTTCATTGCTAGGGCTCTTAGTCTAGTTTCTTAGTCTAGTTTCACCAGCGTGAGAGCCGAGTGACAGGACCTGTGGAGTTGGAAGAGGGTGTCTTGGGGGGGTGGGGAAAGCCAAGGATTAGCTACCTAAGAGCTCTGTTCCCAAGCCCCTTCTGGCTTAGGCCATCTCAACACACACCTGCACAGCCATGCGCTGTGTATGCACACAATGCCACCGGCACGAATACACCGCATTCTCGGATGTTCTGACCTGCTCAGACACAGAAGCCAAGGACCCTGGCCCCCAGGCCTCAGCTTCTGCCAGTTAGAACCAGGACAGAGCATTAGGAGTCCGGTCCTCCCAGCAGGTGCAGCCTAGAGTGGTTCCTGGCCTGGGATGGGTCTCCCAGCCCACATCCTGGTCTCCCCAGCTTCCCCTCTCTTGTGCCAGGTGTGCAGGTCCGGCTTGCCTGGCAGTTGCGCCTAAATGGGTTACAATGCACACATGGCACAAACACACCCAACGGTGCATGTCCAGACACCTGTGTGTAGCCAATCCCACACCTGCACAGGTACCCACACGTGTGCCGACACCACTGCTCACTTCAGCAGCCCCAAGAACCCTGAACCTTCCAAAGCAGGGCCCCCAGGAGTGAGTTGAGTGTGTTTTCTTGGTGTGTGAGCAGAGCTTTGGGCAGATGAATTTTTCACGAGCTCATGGAAGAGCGGAACCTGAGCAGAAGCTGGGGCCTGGCGGGGCGAGGGTGGGGAGCGCAGGCTTCCAGCCTCTTGCTGCTGCTGCTGCTTCAGCCTCAGGAAGGGGGAAGAGCCCGTGGCTCTGAGGGGTCAGAGAGGGCGAGGTCCGGGCTCTGTCCATCTGTCTGTCCAGGGTAATGCGACCTTAGCACCTAACCCCGGGATTCAGGATGGAGGAGGATAGAGGGGGCTTTGGGGGCAGCCCCCATATCTCCCTGTGTTCTCTGCCACATCCAGATTCCAGGGACCAGAAGAGGAGGAGAGACTCCCTCATCAGGGTCTCAGGTCCAGCCCTGTTCTCCAGGGCAAAGCTGGTGGACGTTCTTGTACCCAGGCTTGGTACCTGCCTGTCACTCAAAGCACTGTTGCCCTGACAACACACTTCCTGAGAGGCAGGGGCCAGTGCTCTCCGTGGGAGGCGCTGGCTCTGCTTTCAGGCTGCCAAGCTTGGGGTTGGGTTTTCAGCCAGAGCGTCTGGGCTGGGCCGGGCTGGACACTCCCCACAACTGGTGCTGCTGTCCCCAAAAGCCCAAGCTGAGAGCACTGTACCCCGACCAACCCCGCCCAGGGCTCTGGGACATGCAGACCATGCTGAGACTTTCAGGAGACTCCGAGGACATTTTCAGCTGGACACAGAGAGTTTCTTGGAGACCAGTGTAAAGGCTGTGTGTCACATCCTCTGTCCCCGCTCTGCCTCCGGGAAAGACTGGGCTTCTCTCAGGGAAGAAGTAGACCCGACCTTCCATGGTCTCTGGACAGTGGGGCTGGATCATGGGTCACTCCCAGACCATGCGAGTATCTGACCCTGCATAATGGGGTTAGGATGGTGGGACATCTGCTTCAAGTGGGTCAGCAGCCATGTCAGAGTTCAAGGCAAAGGAGTCCAGAGGTAGGGGATTATCACAATGTCAGGGCCAAGGGCTCAGACCTTGAGATGGTGGTTGGGATGTGGAGCTTTGTGTATCAGCAGGAGATTAGAGCTATGAGGGGCTCAGGAGGTCACAAACCCTAGTGCTTGCAGGGACCAGTCAGGAAGCACCTGTATGAGAAGCAGCCAAGAGTAAGCAGTATGGAATGGTGGGGTCTGTGGTGAGCCAGGGAATGCCCACCAGGCCTTAAAGACATTCAGATCCAAGCTCAGCGTTTATAATGCACCCTGACAGAGATGAGCTCTGTGACCACGGTCAGGGGTCAATCTTCAGTGAAGTTCAGGGCCCTGGTTGTGGACGGAAGCAGAGGTTTTCTCTAGAACTCTCGTTCTGCTTATTTAAAACCCGAGCTTACTGGGGACTGGATTTATAATCAATAATAACAACAGCAGCCATTACTTAGATAGCACACACTCTGTGCCATTTATTTTTATTAATCATTCATCCTCCCAACTCCATGAAGTAAGGACAATTATTATCACCTCTCTTTCGCAGATGGGGAACAGAGACACCAAACGACTAAGCAGTTTTCTAGGGTCGTACAGCTAGTGAACAGTAAAGCCAGGACTCAGACCCAAAGGTTTGAGTCTCTTAACCATCACAGTCTGGCCCCTGTGTCCTGGTCACACTTGCATGTCGCCAAGAGCTGCTGGGCTCATGTTTGCCCGGATGAAGGGCAGGGGGACCGATGGAGCTGCATCCAGGCTGCCAGCCAAGGGGGCTTCTCTCCTTCCTTGGGGTGCTGAGAGCCAGCTGGACGATGTGGGCGGGACCCTCAGTGAGCAACTGAGTGCAGCAGGTCGGGACCTTTGCAAGAAGCTTCCAGTATTGCCCAAGAAACTGTGAGAAGAGCACAGGATATCTGCGGGATTCTACCTCTGCAGGTGTAGATAAATCCCCTGCGGCTTTGCAGAAGGGTCTTGTGCCCTTTAAACCAGGCTGCTGTCACTTTAATAAAATTTAACCCTGTGGTCACTGAAGGTGTGTGTATTTTGCATCCTTTTGGTATATTATCTTTAGCTCCCCTCTTACCTAGAGTATTGTTTTGTGGCTGAATCATCTCAGCTCATTTAATCATCTCTCCTAATCTCTCTGAGCACATCCGTTTTACCTTTTTTTAATCTTGTCTTCTGAAAAGTGTTTTATTTATATCTCACATTTTATGTGGCTCTGCTTTTAATCTTTTACCACCGTTTTATTATTTTATTTTTACCCTTTTATATTTTAGCTTTGTCACACTTTTATCCTTTTGCTTTCTGACATTTTGGTTTTACATTTTTCACTTTCTCTAGCCAGAGCTGTTAATTATTTATTTTATTTTTTTGTCTCTCTTGGTAGCTTTCCTTTTAATCTCATTCCTTATTTTCATTTTTCTCTTTATTATTCTCCTTTTAACCTTTATTTTGTTCTCTTTCAACTTTCCTTTTATCTTTTCTATTCTTATCCACATTAATATTCCTTTCATTGCTCATCACACTTCATTCTAATCCCTTTGCTCTTTTCATGTCTTTTTATTTTTAATCTTTATTTTTTGCTTTATTCTTTTTCATTTATTTTTTATTATATGTTATAGGTGTACAATCTAGTGATTCACAATTTTTAAAGGTTATACTCCATTTATAGTTTTTATAAAATATTGGCTATATCCCCCATGTCGTATACTATATCCTTATTGCTTATTCTAGTTTTCATCTTTACATTTTTTGTTTTTACAATTTTTTTCCCCTGTTCCTGATGAGATCTTTTGACCTACTGGTTTTATAGCTTGACATTTATATTTGTTTAGTTAACAAAATATCAATCAGGCAGGCAGGATGTATGGTTTTGGGGAAGATGCCAGTGGGGGTCTCACTCCCGAAAGGTGGGTGTGGGGAGGTGTCTCCCCAGCCATCTCCTTCTGGCTCTATCAACAGCATGTTCAGAATTGCTAGGTCTCCATCAGCTTTAACGTGGATCTTCTTAATAGTCATAAGCCTGGAGACTGGGGATGACACCCATAGGCTACAGTTGCTCCCTGGAAGCTGATGGTGCCCCTGGAGTCTGCTGCTCCCTGGATTCTTGGGAGGGTGGGGTTTAGCTATTACATCTCTTCTTCCTCCATGGTGTCCGCCACCCAGCCACTGAGCATATACCTGGCACTAGAGGGAGGGCATAGGACCGTCCAGCAGGGCCTGGCCAAACCAGGTTGAGCTCCCTTTTTTAGTATAGAGTGACCTCAGCACATGGTCCTGACAATCATATTTGCTTCATTATAAGGAGAAGCTGACCAGGGCCAAAATTGTCCTCGAAGGGCCTTTGGTCAGAATCCACCGGGCTGTGATCAGGCTGCCTCCCCACTACACGGCCCAGCTTGGGCCCCAAGAGCAGTGCTACGTCTCTGAGAGGGTGAGTCCTGAGCCTCCGGACACCCTGGAGGCCTTCCAGGCGGGGCTGGTGCACGTGGAGTGGGCACAGCGCTGGCCAAAGGAGGCCAGCAGCCTGGGTGTCCTTCTGTTCACCCTGAGTTTCAAGACTCACAGAGCCTGGGAGACCCCAAAAGCCATTCCTTGGGTTGAAATGGTCAGAAGAAGGAAGCACTATTCAGTCCTGGGCAGTGGAGGGAGGGTGGCAGGGAGAATGGTCACAGCCGTGGCCAAGAGCACTCGGGACAGGACACTGTGGGCGGTGGCACGTGTGTGGGCTCCCAGCACCCGCCAGGCTGGGGGGACCAGTGGGAAGGGCCTTTCCCCTGGGAACTGGGGTGGAAGAGGCGGACCCCAAGTCCTGGTGCAGAAGGCAGGTTACCCCTCCTTCCTTCTACCCATCACAGCTCCTATCAGGCATCAGGGGCTCGGGGACTGGGTGGGAGTGAGATGCAAACACACAGGCTTCTGCAGCAGGGCTGGCCACGCAGGTCCCAGACAGGCAGGAGGGTTGGCCTGCTCTGCCTTTGGGAAGAGGCCGCTCACAGTCACCTCCTGGGGTCTCTGGCCTGTGGCCACGAGCAGCATTGTTGTCTCCCAACTGCTCTCTGGGGGCTTTCTGAGGGACCCTCAATGTTTCCACCTTCCTCCCCCATCTTCCAGCCTCCCAACAGCCTCATAAGAGATGCATGGCCTCTGCTGGGTGGGGTGATGGAGGGGTCTTTCCAGCCCCGACGGCCAGCCCGCCCCCAGCTCACAGCCCCTCCTGCAGGGCTGCAGCTCTTACCAGCACAGTGGTGACAATGAGGGACCTGTTTGTCAGAGAGTCGGTGACGTTAGGGCCTCGGCCTTTGGCAACCTCCGTGATGTTGAGCCCCTCGGGAGGACTCCACACCCCAACCTGGATGGACAGACAGATGGAGAACAGGAGGCTGAGTCTGCGGTCTCTCCATCCTTTCTCCACGCCAGCATGCTCCTCGTCTCCTTCCCATCCTTCATGAGTATCGTCATCGCTAATGTGTTTCGAGCCAACATTTCTGGCAACCCTGCTGCCTCCCTCCTTCCCAGAGGAAGCCCACAAGGTGTTCCGTCTCCTGAATTCTGCCACCTCCCCATTTGCTGGCAAACCCGTCACAGCTGGAAGGGAAAATGCAGAGGGAGAAAATGAACATAAAGACGGCCCAGGGAGCCCAGCGGAAGCCAGCCTGGGGTGGAGCAGATGCCATGAGGAAGTCAGTTAGGGTTAGGGCCAGGTCCTGCCCTGGGACAGAGTCACCCTGAGCCTGGGGGGGCCTTCCGCCTCCTGGGGAAGACCTGGGTGCCCAGCTGCTCACTGGGTCTCAGCGTGTGCCAGCTCTGGGGCCAGATGCCCTCCAAAGCCCAGGACAGGGCCTGGAGCGAGGGAGATGTTTCCTAGGCATCTGTGGAAGGACAACGAGATGTGTCACGTGCAGGAAGGCAGGTGTAGCAGGACGCTGGTCTTTGCAGCTATTTTGGGGCAGAATAGAGTGGAAAACCCTCACTGGGGGCACTGGATGCCACTCGGTTAGAAGGCAGTTTGCTTTGTGGTTTTACACGTAACTAAAGGTGGCAGACACTCTGGCCGAGGTGGCATAATCTCTGTCCCCATGGTGCCCTTGTGGATACGAGGCCTGGGGCTGGAGGGAAGCAAGGGAAGATCAAGTTTACAAATCGTTCTAAAGCCCTGGGCCTCTTGAAGATCCTTTGGGACCCAACTCTGCCCAGCTCTGCGTCCATCTCAGTTCCTCTCTCTCAAGGAAGGTTCTGGCCTGCCCATTCTGTCCTTGTCCCAGTTGGGGTGGGGTACTCAGGAAACTTAATCAATTAAACAGGGAGGCCGAATGCAAACATCCCATTAAGAGAGCTATGCAAAGCAGATAGCAGAGAGACGTGTAATTATGCTTGCGTAATTCTGCCTTAATCCCCCCAAAGCCACCGGCTGGAGCTGGCTGGATCAGTTATGACCCGGCTTAGCAAACAGAAGTGATGAGAGAGAAGTGATGAGAGGCAGAGCAGCTGTGTTTGGGGGCTCAGCACCCTCTCCGGGCAGCATCTCTGTCTATGCAGACCCCGCCCCCAGAGCCAAGAGGAGAGCAGACAAGCAGACAGCGTCAAAGAGGCTCTTCTCTCAAGGGGGCTGAGCTCAGAGCCCAGCCCAGCACGAGGGACCCTAGCGGCGGGCCTGGGTGCAGGAGGCGCTCAACAGACAGCTGGCTGGCGACCAAGTGACCAGCGGGAGCCCTCACCCCAGCAAGCATCTATTGAGATCCAACTGCAGGACCTGCTGGACAGCAGGTGCCGTGGGGTTGCGAGAAGAGTTAAGACTGAGGAGGACCCAGTCTTCAGAGGCTCGCTGCCCTCAATCTGGTCACCTGTGTCTAGGTATAGTAAAGAGTTTTTCTCGAGTACTAGCTGTGGTTGATTTGTGTGGTTGCCGGAGGGCTGGTGGGAGCTGCGGGTAGGCTCAGATGGCAAGAGTGCTCTGATGGGCAATTACTGATGCCTGCCACAGGCGCAGGAGTGGGAGGTGGTGGCATACCTGCCATCTAATTGCCATCCTTAGAATTTTAGGCTATCCCCAGAGATGGAGAGCTGAGAGAGCAAGACTGAGACGGCGACTTGAGTGACAGCTATTGTAGTAGTCCTGCCAGAGGAGGAAGGGAGCTCCCTGGCACTGCAGGAGTTTAAATGGGAGCTGGCAGAGTGCTCGATAAGCTATAATTTGAATAGGGTTGGACCAACGGGCCGCGATCATCTTAGCAGCAGAGGGCACAGCACCTGTCCTTAGGGGACTGATGCTGTATGTGGCTGAAAGAGTTGCAGAAGAGTGGTTGCCCTGGCCACCCGGCCCCAGCACAGTGACCCCATGTGTCCGTGGGAAACTCAGGATTGAATGAAGTCACCTCGGCCACAAAGTGCAACACAGGCAGAGCCAGGTCCATGCCTGTGGGAATGAACCAAGGAAACAGGCTACTCCTGCAACTGGGGAGCTCGCAAGGGCAAAGGCCTGGAGGTGCAGGAGGGAGTGGGGATGACTGGGCCATGGGGAATGTTTGTGGGTGGGGCAGTGGAGACTAGGCCTGGAGAGGCAACCGGGGCATTTCCTGGAGAGCCTTCAAGGCCAGGTGAGGGACTGATACTGAATGCCTTGGCATTGGGGCGCCATGCTCAGTCCCAGGGCAGGATAGAGTTTCATCTGTGTGTACACTCAGGATGGCTGGAGGGCCCGGGAGTGGAGGCGGGAAGCCAGGTTGGGGTGTTAAAATAATCCAAGGAAGAGGCCCGGACCAGAGAGGGCAGAAGAGGAGAGGAGAGGAATCAAGGGTTCCTGAAGGATCACAGGCATCAGGGGTGGCCACTTCACTTCTGGCCTCTTTGCATTTTAGACACCTCCCTCTCCCAGGGTTGGAGAGGTGCCCTGGTGGCTCCCAGAGACCAGCCTGCTGTGGGAGAGGGTGTGGCTGAGCCCCTAGCTCCGAGGTCCCAGGGGATGCTGAGAATCAGGGGCTAATGTGAAATTCCCTTCTCAGGTCAGCAACCTGACTTTGTCAGAATATGCTGAAGGTTCCCAGGGATCAGAATCGGCCCCATTACAAACATTTCTATGGTAGCCAGATGGGAGGCCCAGCCCCGTGGGCTTGCTTTCCGCGTTGAAATTCCCCGGAATCGCAGAGGCCTTAGAAGCATACAGTGGGGAGTTCAGAATCCATATGCTTCAACCTCTCTCCAAGGGTAAGAATCACCTCCAGTCTCCCAGACAAGCAATCGCTTTGTTCAGTCTTTGCTTAAATGTCTCCAGTGACAGTGAGCTCATTATTCCCCATGCAGGCATCCCCTGGTCATTAGAAAGTTTCTCTTACCTAAGGACATGTCTGTCCCTCTGCCCCATGACAGCCGTGCAGGGACTTAGTCTGTCTGCCCCTTGAGCCTCTCATCTCCTTTCCAGGGTAAGCAACTCTGATGGCCCTTGCTCACAGGGTGATGGTTTGGGTATCTGCCATGGACAGGCCACTGGGTTCTGCACCCCTCCAGTCTGAGAAGGCCTTCATGTTCTCTGATGGGCCAAGGTACTGGCCACACGGGGTCATGTTGAGTCCCAAGGGGGCAGATGGACTGGGTCTTGCCCCCTCGCTCTGGGTCTCTGCCTGGGGTCTATCGTAGGGGATTTAAAGAGCCTCTGCTTGTTGGCCTGCCCTCCCACTCCTGAGCCCACATACCTTCTCTAGGCCATCTTCCTTCAGGCTGATGATGTCCAGATCGAAATCCGTCCGTAAGCCACTGGTTTTGTTGAAAACAATCCTTCCCGTTAATCCTTCCCATTGAGCCTGCCAGAGGGGAGAGGGCAGAGCAGCAATTCCTCGGGCTCATAAATCATCATTCGGTACAACTGTACAATGCTTCATTTTAATTACTCTTTGCACTGATACTGTTCCCCCAAGACCATGATTAATTAATAATCACCTCCATCATTGGTAGGGCTGTGGTACGAGCCAGCGATTTCCATAAATTCTATTATGCTCTTCAGCCAGCTTTACACTTGCACCTTCTCATGTACAACATCGATCATAGGTGCGCTCAGATGAGCCCCCACCTTGAAGCCACGAGAAGGGGGAGTCCATGTTGGGTCCCCAGAGACGGGCAAGGAAGCAGGCAGGCAGGCTGCAGCAGGTGAGACCCGCCGAGGGGCAGAAAGCCAAGGGGCCATGCCAGCTCTGGCTGTAGGACCAGACACTTGGAGTAGCCCCCAGAGAGCCGGGGGTGACAGAGAAGGTCTCCCACCCCTGCCCCTGCTCCACCCATGTCCTGGTTAAGAACTGGGGTCAGAATGCAGGGTCCAACCCCAGTTGGACCTGGGATTTCATTTCACCTCTCTGCCTCAGTTTGCTCATCTGTAAAATGGAACTAATAATATTACCCATCTTACCAAAATGCTATGAGGGTGAAATGAGTTAAGTCCCTTGAAAAACGGAGAACAGTGCCTGGTACAACCTGAGACCTGAATAAATGGTAGCTTTTGCTACTTTTTCTTGCCTTTAGCATCATTAACACAGAGAGAGGCAGGCAGAGCTTCAGAGAAGGTAGAGGACCCAAACTAAGAAGGGCTCCATCTTCTAAAGCAGGGGTTGGCAAACTATGGCTCGCAGCCCAAATGGGCCCATTGCCTGTTTTTGTAAACAGTTTATGAGATCACAGTCACGCCCATGGGTTTACCTATTGTCTTTGATGGCTTTTGAGCTGCAACTTTGCAGTTGAATAGTTGCAATAGAGACTGGTCTGCAAAGTCCAAAATATTTACTACCCGACCCTTTTTATAGAAAACGCTTGCCGACTCCCCTTCTAGATAACACCTTGCCTGCAGGCCCAGAGCGTTAGTGATACAAGGTGTTTCACACTGCTCGCCTCATGAAGCCTCCACAGCAGCCTCGGCATGTGGGCCCAGTGGGTTCCTCACCGCACTGGGGTGATGACCCTTGCAGATTCTGAAGAAGGCTCCAGAGCCTCTCCGTGGCTGAAGGTTCCCCTTGCACTCACAATATGACACGCAAGTTCATGGGTTCCCAGATCCCTGGAGGCCTATCTATAGATTCCACATGAAAACCCACGGGAATCTCCGGGCACTCGGGCAGCTGTCCGGCACTGTATAAGGGTGTAGACAGGCATGTGTTATATTAGCTCAGGTGGAGGGGCACACCTAGGAAGGTTCCAGGAGGCTGGAAATCAAAAGGGGATGGAATGAGTGCTTTGCACAAGGCATCCAACCTCTCTGAGCTTCAGGAAGAGGAAAATGACCTATTTCATGGGTGGTAACAAAGGTGCATAAAGGGCTTAGCACAGTGCCTGGCATACACAACCCCGGCTATTATTTTTCCTTAGTCGCTTCCTTCCATAGGGCTTCCTTGGATTAGGGCTGGCCCTTGGCTGGAGGGGGAGGGATGGTCACTTGGGCCATGGCCCGAGGCCTCAGGAGAAACCCTATCACAGAAGGCTCATCCGTGATTAGCTTCCCTGCATGAGCTCATCCACTTCACATTACAGTCCTGCCAGGTGGGGGTCATGATTGCCCCCATTCTACGGTCACGGCCACTGAGGCTCGAAGAGGGACTGAGCTCTGTGGGTCCCAAGTAATGGTGGTGCCGGGCAGATTCCCACTGTGCTCAGTGGAGCTGAAGAGCTGGGGTCATCGTGCCCAAGTTGAGTGGGGAGAGTTTATGAAGCCCAGGGAGCTGGAGATAGGGGTTGGGGATGGAGATTTAAAGATGCATCTGACTCAGAGAGCAGATTGGTGGTTACCAGTGGGGAAGGGGGTTGGGGGATGGGCATACAGGGCGGAGGGGTCAACTGTATGGTGATGGATGGTAACTAGACCTTCAGCGGTGATCGCTTTGTAATGAATACAGATGTGGAACTATAATGTTGTACACCTGAAACTTACATAATGTTATACATTATTTTACTTCAATTAAAAAACTGCATCGGTGACGGTGAAGGCCGCTGTTTATGACTTCACAGGGAGGCTCAGCTTCCTTGAGGCTGGCTCCCCAGCCCCTCTGCCTTCCCCCTCCTCTGCCTGGGACCCCTCCCCCCTCGGGCTACCTCTCAGCCCCCAGGGAAATCACAGCAGGTGCCTTCAAACCTGCACTGGAGGGAAGCCTTCCTCTCTGTCAGCTACAGAGGAATTAAATGTCAGCAGGTGCGTGGCCTGTCTGTGGGCGGCCGGGCAGGGGCAGGGCCGGGGCAGGGAGCCGCTGGCAGCTCCTCCCCGTGACATTTCCCAGCCCTTCCGCCCCTTCCAGCTGCCACGCAGGACTTGCTAAATGAAAGATGCTTCACACGCTCTGAACTCCGGCCTGGTATTTTCCAGCTCCTCTCGGAAATGCCAAGTCTTTAAAATGATTTACTGTCACGCAGGCAGATGGGGAGACAGGCAACTTGGGAATGGTCTGAGGGAAGACGGTGTACTGGGCTCAGGCAGGGTACCTGGGTCCCAGGGGTGGCCAGCTGTAGGGCCATGAGGGAGCCACGCAGCTGCTCTGGGCCTCCGTCTCCACTTCCCTGAAATGGAGTGGAGACGAAGTTGTTTCTGAAAGGACTCTGTGAAGAAGAGTGAGTGGTGAGGGCTGTTCACTGGGCCGGGGCCAGGAAACAGGAGGGCCAGGTATGCCAGTGTGGGCCGGTCGGTCCCGGTGCGGAGGGGGGGTGGAGGAGGCTCCCCTGTCTGTGGCGTGACAGTGACTCATCTGCTCCCATTAGGGCTTCAGGACTGAGCCTCGAGCACTGCGGGGGGCGAGGGTGAATGGGTCGGGGACGTCCCTGAAGCTCTGGGGCCTGGAGATCCTCTTTAGCTGAAAACCCACCAGGGAGCAAGAAGCCAGAGTGACGACAGTCGTGATGATAGAAATAATAGTAAGAGCAGCCAATCAGCTTGGCACTTGCTCTGTGCCAGGCACTGTCCTAAGTGCTTCACACACCACAACTCACACCTACAACAAACCTGGTATTATCTCCATTGTATAGGAGGACCTGCAGCACAGAGAGGTTCAGTAGCTTGCCTAAGGCCACACAGCTAAAAAGTGGTTAAGCTTCAAAGACACTTACGTCTGGCTCCTAAGGGTCCTAGGGTTGTGGCCTCCGTCATTGAGAAACCCATGCCAGCCTCTAGCTACTGGGTTGGAGCCTGCCGAGGAAGGAGGCTCAGGGGGCTGGAAATCAGGCTTTCGAGTTCCCAGAGAACAAGCCGATGATTGCCCAGGCCAGCCAGGCCTTGCTCAGGGCATCGGACAATCGGACTTCCTCTGCAGTTCTGAGGGGTAGGATGAGAAGGGACCCTCATGGTCCTCTTCTACCAGAACATCTGATACTGGAGCCCCTTCTAGGGGTGAGGGGACTGGTGCCAAGGACATAACTGCTCCCTCATGATGACTACTAGCTGGTGTTTGCCAGGTGAGCCAACTGACACTCGGGAATGTCCAGGAATTTATCTAAAGCCGCACAGCTGGGAAGAGGCAGAGAAAAGCTCAAAGGCAGTGCATCAAACTCTAAAGCCGTATGCCTTTTAGTGTCATTCTAAAACACAGGAGGTGTCACTGGCCTCGTCCCAAGCAGTCATGGTGAACTGGGACCTCCGGAGAAGCTGCCCTGTCTGCTGAGTGGTGGGTTTCTTTGCTATTTACCCTCACTGTGTTGCCCTCCTTTGCATATGGGATTACATTCATTAATGGGATGACTTGATGGACGTCTCCCCAGGCGGTGAGCTCTGTCCGTGCAGGGGCCCGTCTGTTTTAGCCCCATTGGATCCCCAGCGCGTGGCTCAGTGCCGGCCACCCAGCAGACCCGCACAAATAGGTAGTGAATAAATGAATGAACTCTCAAAGCAGCCTGCTTCATTCCTGGTCCATCGTGATGGCTACAAAGAGATGGTCTATATGGAGCCCGCCTAGAGGGCTTCCCCTAACTGCCCTTTTTGTTGCCTTGGACAGGTCACTCCCTCTGACCCAGAGCAACCCTGCCTAGATCTCGTCCCTCTGAGCCTTCCTCACCTACCATTACTGGGACTTGACTCTGCCTAGCCTTGGGCTACATGCTTCGCACATAGTTTTTCACACTGTTTTTTCAACAATGCTTTGCGGCAGGAACTCTTACTATACCCATTTTACAGTTGAGGAAACTGAGGATCAACGAGCTAATCATCTCACCCAAAGTCACGCAGCTTGTTATGATGGAGACAACGTACAAGCCCAGGCCTGAGCATCCCCATCTGTAAAATGCGAACGATAAACTCTGCCATCCATAAGGACAACAGTGATGGAGAGTCTGAAACTAAACTTTGGCACTGTGTATTTCCATGGTCATCCTCTCAGCAGCAGGACAGGTTCTGCTCTCTGGCTCCTTTGAATCAGCTCCATGGATGGGACTTCTTCATGGTTGCCATGGTGCCAGGAGAGCCGGGTCCCAGCAGGGACCCTGGCTGGGAAGTTGGCTGATGGGCCCAAGAAGAAGAGTTAGTGGGGGTGTTGATTATTATTTACTGAGCCTCCTCTGCCCTCAGGACTAAGCACTGTCACACGGTGCCTCATTTCGTCTTCACAGCATCCCCATGAGGCAACCAAGGCTCAGCAAGTTTCCCTAGATCGCCTGAGGTCACACAGCTGGAGGCAAAGACCCTCATCTGTTGTACTTTAAAGCCCAGGCTTTGTCCTGCTGACAATGCCGACCACCCAGCGAACACGTACTATGTGCCAAAGACTCAGCCCCTTAGTCATCCTCATAGATTGGTCCCTATTGAGCCCATTTTCACCCGAGGCAACAGGCTCAGAGATGTGAGGCAACTGGCCCAAGTTCACGTGGATTGGAAATCAATGCTGTCTGACTCCCAAACTTGGGCCCTTGACTGCTCTGCGGCCCCCAGGAGATGGCCCTGGTGCCGTCCTGGTGAGTTGGGGGGCACTCACCTCCTTGATGAAGTTCATGAAACGGCCACCAAAGCGCCACGCCTTGTGCCGATGGCACTGGAGGGAGTTCACGGTCATCTGGGGTGCCCGCTGGTAGCACACGGACACGATGTGGACGGCGTCGTACAGTAAGGCCGCGTCAGTCTGGAGGGGAGGCCCAGGGTTGCCTGAGAGTGGCTCGGGCCCGAGAGTCCTCAGCCCACCCTGCCCTGTCTCCCTTCCCCTCGCCTACCAGAGGCAAGGGGGTCCTGGTGAGGGCAAGGCCCTGAGACCCTGGAGGTGACCGTGTCCCTGCTCCGAATGAGAAGCCAAACTCGGCTTGTCTCTGCAGCTCTGCAGACACCGGACTCCCTCCCTCTGCAGCTCAGACCTTCTCTGCCAGGCCCCTCCACCCCGTGCCGTTGTCCCTGCTATTGCCTGCCCCTACGCACACCTTCAGCTTTCCGGCCTCCCCAGCCTCCTGCCAGCCACAGCTGAAAGTCCCCCGTGCCCAGCACTCACTAGTCCTTATTCCTACTCTCTGTAACCATCTGGCTCCGTGCCTGCACTCCCACACTTGGGGTGGGACTCTGTCTGATTCCTTTGCGTCCCTGGCCCCTGGCCTAAGGTCTGGCAGATACAGGGCAGGTCTTAAGAAGGAAAGTGGTGGGAGGGAAAAAAGAAATAGGGAAGAAGGAGAGAAGGAAGGGAGGAGGAGAGGGAGGGAGGGAGGGAGGAAGGAAGGAAGGAAAGAAGGAAGGAAGGATAGAAGGAAGGGAGGAAGGAAGGAAGGAAAGAAGGGAGGAAGGAAGGAAAAGAAATGGAAAGAGGGAGGGAGGAACGGAGGGACAGAGGAAGGAATGATGGGAAGGAGGGAGGGAGGGGAGCCCCCAGGTCTGGCCCTCCCGGCTGCAGTACCATCATCACTCCATCCAACAGGCCGGACTCTGCCCGGGGAGCCGCCTGCAGCCGCTCCATGGACCACTTCTCCACGATGGCCGAGACATGGGGGTTGTCCACGTTGAGGATCCGGAATCCCGTCAGGTTCACCCCTGAGTAGCGGTAGGGCTCCAGGTCTAATGCATAAAGATCCTTGACAGAGAGAGTTTCAGTAAACAAAGGTGTGGTCTGGCTGTGAGTTCCAGCCTCACCTCCCACACTCCCTACTGGGGCCCCAGAGCAGCCGCAGCTCCCTGCAGAGCCCTGTGGAGGTGAGGCTCAGCAGCGAGGATGGAGCACCCATGGGAGCACCGCACTTGGAGTCCACTTGACCCTGGAGGAGTCCAGCCAGCCTGCCTGGTGGCTGACCCCACTTACTCTGCTGGACCTCAGACACACTGCTCTGCCTGTTTCTTCATCTACAAAATGGGGATCATGCCTCCTCTTTAGGCCCCAGTGAAGCAGTAGACATCAAATGCCCAGCCTGGAATAGCAAAGGAGCTTGATAATGGTCATGACCGTCATCCTCTGATGGGGGAGGTCCGCTTTGGGAAGACAAAGGGCATTGGGTCTGGGCATCTCCAAGTTACCCAGAGGGAGGCTGAAGGGAGGATTTTATCCCCCCAAAGAGGGTATTTTAAAACAGTCTCTTCTGAAAACAAACTTAGGGTTACCAAAGGGAATGGTGAGGGAGGGATAAATTAGGAGTTTGGGATTAACAGATACACACTACTATATATAAAACAGATAAACAACAAGGACCTACTGTATAGCACAGGGAGCTATATTCAACATCTTGTAATAACCTACAATGGAAAAGAATCTGAAAAAGAATAGATATCTAGACATACATGCATAACTGAATCACTTTGCTGTACACCTTATACAACACTGTAAATCAACTACACTTTGATAAAAGAATTAAATTAAAATAGTCTCTTCTGCCTGAGACTGAAGGAGTATAGCTGTCCTCTTCTCTACCCTTGCCCCACATCATCAGCCAGGCCCCCTCACCCCCTGCCTCCTAGGAGCAGTCAGCCTGTCTGTCTGTGGGCCAGGTCATGTCCGGTCTGGTGCAATGGCCTAAAAGCCAGGAAGACAGGCCTTAATGCACGGGGGCAGCCCAGCTTCAGCCCCTCCTGCCAGCTTTAGCTCTGGGGCACGGTGAGCTGGTGAGGGCAGGGGGCAAAGGGAAAGAGGGGGGTTGGCTGCAGAGGGAGGAGCCAGGTGCTAGGCTGAGAAGAGCTGGCACGAGGTGGGGGCTGGTGTGAGGAGCAGAGCAGAGCTCTGTCCTGTTAAGAAAAACTACCCAAACTTGGAGATAAGGCAGACGGATAGCAGTGCGTCCTTTCAATCTCACACAGAAGCATCGCTTACCAGGCCCTCCCGGGACTGTGTAATTCTCCGGGAGAACGCACCCGGGTTTGACTTCACTGTCGGCTACTGGTTAAAGGTCCAGATTCTGAGCTAATACGTAGATTTTTGCCCATAGAAAAGATAATCCCCAAGGTGGTGGTTTTATTGCCCTGTAGGATATTAATCCATTTTTGTGTCTAACTTAGCCGTCTTATTTTATGTTCCCCCTACACCAAATACCTATAAATACTCAATCCTTCAAATGTTCTTTGAGCCAGCGTTGTCATCCTACTGGTTCCTTTGTTCATGACTTGAATACATCTTTCACACGTGTTCATTCTATATTTGCATAAGAGTCGTGTTACTTTTTGAAACGTGTTATGTCGACAATCTAGATGGGCCTCATCCCACTAGTGGGGAAAGTGAGTCTTAAGGTCTGAGCCCCTCCTCATCCATTGTCTGTTCTTTTCCACACTCTCCTCTCATCCAGCTGCCTTCCATTCTGGCCCCCCCCTGCCCGTCCTCTTTCCCGGGTCCCTCAACTCAGTCACTCCCTCCCATGCTGGGACAGAGTGGCCAGGGACGGTGTACTTGTCTCTCCATGGCTGCAGCCGTCAGGAGTAACATCTGGCCCCATCACAGACCCAGCTTCAGTTAAATCAATGATGGCTCATGGAAAGATAATGAGGGATAAAACCTGGAGCCCACAGAGCAGCTCCTTCACACCGTGCTGGCTTCCTCTGGTCTCTGAGATGTTCCTAATTCGTGCTGAAATCCTCCTGTTCCTCCTGTACCTCCAACTGGCCGCCGTCTGGAATACACTGTGCTGGTTTCCTCTTTAAGGGTTTAGGGATTAGGGGAGAGGCTGGGAGCAGATTTGAGCCCAAGCAAGAAAGTCTAGTCTCAGCCTTGCCCAAACAAATAGGGCCCTGATTCAAAGCCAGGATTTGGGATGGGGGAGGGGCTGGGCGGGAGTAGATGGAGGAGTCTCCATGGAATTGACCAGAGGGTGTCTCTGTGGCCCCAGTCTCAGTGGGGAGTGGAGGGTGGGCTGCGTGCTCAGCCCCACGCATGGAGTGTATCATCTGATCGTCACAATCCCCTCTAAAGTAGGTATTTAATAGTATTCCCTTTTTAGAGAGGAGGAAACAGGGCCAGAGGGGTGAGGTGACTTGCCTAAGGTCATAGAACTCATGAAGGCAGCGCAGAAACTGTACCCAGGTCCATCTCAGTGGTGTGTTGGAGCTGGGTTGAAATGGCTTGTAAGAGCTAAATGTCAGCACTTCTTCCTGACTCTGCGCTCAGTGACATTCATTGGTAGCTTGATATTGGCCATGGTGGGAGTATTTACACCATGAAAACTGGCAAGCACTACACATCTGGGTTTTCCCCCTTTTCGGACAGCTGGCTGTACACATTTACTAGTACACCATGTCTGTCCTATTTAAAAATCCCCGTGCTTTATGTCCCCAGTGGTTGTCAAGCACAAGGTATGCACCAGAATTGTTTTTGGAGCATTTTTTGGAAAGTATGGGCCATAGAGAACGTGGGCTGGGGCCTCAATCTGTGATTTGAGAAGCCGCTTATCTAAGCTACTACTCCTAACTGGGAAACACACAGAGAGGGGTCTGGGCTTAGACGGGGAGACCTGTTGAATCAGAGGGAGACGGGGGAACCACACTGGAAGGAGGCCTCTCTTCCCACAGCTCCTTCCTGAGAACAGCTCACTGGGCAGCCCCAGGGGATGGTTATGAGCACAGACCATGAGGCCAGGCCATCTGCTCTCCTTTCCTCAGTTGCCTCATCTGAAAAACGGGCATGATAATAGTACCTGCCATATAGGGTTGTCATGAGGAAGAAACGGGTTAATAGACGTACTTAGAACGTGTCTGGTGCATGGTAGACACCACGGAAGTGCTGACAAACATTCATATTCTGCCTTCTCTGGCAGCAGGTTGTGACAGCTATTGGACTCAGCCCCCAGGGACACGACTGGGTTATTGGAAGAGAGGAGCAGACATGAGTTGCATCCTCCTGACTTACCTCTCTTGGCAATACGAAAACAATCGCAAGGAGCTAACATTTACTGAGTACCTATAAACCTCAGAACAGTTTCTGTGTGCCTTAGGTGTATTAACTCGCTTAATTCACATTTTCACCTTACAAGAAGGGTGTTATTATCACCCATTTTAGAGGAAGGAACTGAGTCACAGAGAGGTTAGGTCTTTTGCTCAAGGTCATACAGCTGGGGAGCAATGGCGTCAAACCCAGGGCACCAGCTCCCGAGCCCTCCCTCTGTCCTATGACCAGCCCTTGGTTCCCACCCCTGGATATCTCAGTCACCCACCACACAGCATTCAGAGGGGTCTTTCTGAAGAATAAACCCAACCCTGTCACTCCCCTGCTTGGCATATTTCAATGACTCCTTCTTGCCTTTTCAGAATAAAGCACAAATTCCTTAGTATAGTTTGCAAGGCTCTCCACCCCTCTGGCCTCACTTTTCTTCCCACCCCCCTCTCACTTTTTGCCCCAGGAACACCAAACTGCTTTTGTCCCCCTTCCCCATTCCTCGCTGGCCCCTGCCCCCCATCATGCAGCTTCTCTAAGCCAGTGTCTTTGTGTGTGCTCTATCCCTGGGCTGGAATGCCTGTCTTCTCAATCCTCCTTGGGTGGGCTCACTCTGAGATTCAGCTTGTCACCTCTTCTGGGAAGCCTCCCCTGACTACTACTCTACACCCACACACAATAGGGTGGGTCAAGGGCGCTTCTGCTCTTATCTTGGGACCTCTTTGCTTTCACCCCACTGATAACAACTGTCCATGTCTGCATCTGTCTCCCCTAGGAGCCCCTGGGCTCCCATCACCCAAAGTGGAAAGAAGGGTCAGCCAGCTGGGTAGCTCTCTAGGGTACCTAAATAGCACTGGGAAGAGCCTGGAATGGAGAGGCTAGTGTTTTACAACCTCCTCTCAGGGGGAGCTTTCTATGGGGCTACAAGTTAGGAGCGGTTTGGCAAATTGCCTGAGGTGGAGGATGAGCCCCTCAAGGGTACTGCTTTAGAGACAAGAGAGCTTCCCTAAAGTGCCTTTGAAGGAGGTGGGTCTGGGCAGTTGGAGGGATTTTGCTTTGTAGGGCGGTGAATGCAAGTTTGGGGCCAGAGCTGAACTGCTGGGGTCACAGAAGAGAAGCTGAGCTCTGCCTCCAGGGGGCGCCCTCCTCCCTCTACCTCTGCACGGGGCTCAGCCTCTTCTCCAATTCAGTGTTGACCTGATACCTAAGGCCTGAAAGATGCCCAACATGAGCCTGCCTAGAGCCTCCGTGACTCAGCTCACTTCCCTGAGGACTAAAGACCAGCCGGACTCAGTGAGAAGGGCAGCATCTCTGGCTTCGGTGGGGGCTCGGGTGCTGGCGTCATCAGCCCTTCCGGTTTCCAGATGCAGCACTGAGTTGGCTGACACTCACACAGTGGCTGTGGCCAATCGCAGCCTGGGAGGGGGCACGATGGGGTGTCACTGCTGGAGTCACCTTCATCCCTGTCACCCTGAGCCTGCACTTAGCTGCAAAGTGTTGTAGGGCTTGTGGCACTGAGTACCACCATCCCTGTGACATGAGGGCAGTGATAATGCGGAGCTGGAAAAGAGGCCTCTTTGTCTGGCTCCAATTTTTTGTCCAAACTGCCCTGGGCTGAGACCCCATGTGCTGTACACAGTGAACTGTGCACAACCTTGCTGCTTGGCAAAAAGTTGCTGTTCTCCATGCCAAATGTTGACACATTGAATTCAGTATCAACGAGGGACCTTTTAGAAACATTCAGCATAACATAATAGACTAATTCATTAGCACCCCATGGGTCTGACTGGGTAGAAGCTGAAGCTCGGAAAACATCGCCTTAAGGAATGACAGATGAAAATATCTTTCCCATGATATAACTGTTATTGCCGGGAAGCGGCATTAATTGTGATTGCTTATCTATTAATTTATTATAATTCTTTTTTCACCTCCAGGCTTTTACCTACACATGACATGTACCAGGGGCTCAGCTGGGGCTGATTAACGCGGGGTTATCTGGGAATGGCTCAAAGCTGGCTGGAATAGATAATGGCAGCTGGGGTAATTAAAATGTCTTCTGCATGGGAGAAGCAAGTTTGGAGAATTTTTTAGACACGAAGAATTGGTGACGTGGGTTTCCTAAAGGGAAGGAGATAAATGCCAAATGCCACTGCCCTCCCACATACAGCCACGATTGACCAATGGGCACAAAGAGGCACAATCATGAGGTAGACTCCCAAGCCAACGGAGCTGGAAGGAGGAGCTTGGAGCTGGAGCCGGAAGCAGGACATGGGGACCCAGGCGACATAGCTGATGCCCTGGCATATGGGGAGCTGCTGGGAGATACCCTGGTACCCGCTGCAGCCCAACCCCCCAACACACACACATATTCCACTGTAGAACTATTTGTATTGCAGGGACTGTGCCTCTCTGGAAGGATCGGCTCTTCCTGACCCTCAGAGAGGCATGGGGAGGAAGGGCAGTGGGCTGGAACAGAAGTCAGGAGCCAAGGCTTTTATCACTGATCTCCTGTGAGACTCTAGGCAGTTCACTCAACCTCTCTGGTCCCAGGTTTCCCCATCAATTAATGGGGAGCACAAACTGCCCTGTGAAGAGGAAAATCAGCGGTGTGGAGAAAGGGCTTTGGAACCTGTGAAGTGTGGGTGCCGCTGAGATTTGTGGAGGCTTTGTTCCCCGCGTTAGTGTCAATCACGTGATGCCTGGACCATCACAGCCTGTGGAATCCGAGCCGGAGCCAGTCAGAGGAAGCCAGGCGACACTGCATGCGGCTCTCGGCACAAGCTTCAGCAGAGGGCTTTGGAGCTGGGTAGGTCCCAGCTGGACAAAATCCTTGTCCTTCTCCTTTTTTACTGAGTGACCTCTTTGAGCCTCAGTTTCTACTTTTCTGTAAAACTGGGAAAGTCATACCTCCCTTGGAGAGTTGTTCAGAATTTTGGATGAGATGGGGTATACTGAGCACATAAAATATATAAGCAGGAATTATTTAATTAATCAATTTAACTCTTACATAGTACTAAGTAACACTTTCCTTAGTGCTTTACTGATGTCAACATACTCGCTTAATGTTCAGCATAACAGTCCTATGAGATGGTACTGTTCTTGTGGCCATTTTACAGATGGGGAATGAGGCACAGTGATGCGAAGTAACTTGCCCAAGGAAGTGGAAGAATCTCGATTCTAACTCAGGCAGATTGGCACCAGAGTCGGTGGACGTCACTGTTGCTATGATGAGGATGTTAATTTCACTGATTACTTTCTACTTTGTATTATATTCATTCATTCATTCAGGCATTAATGAGCACCTACTGTATTCCAGGTGCTATTTGGGCACTGGAGATATAGAGGTAAACTGGGCACCGTCCTTGATCCTTATGTGCATAAAGGAAGCCTACCAGCTGGTGAGCTTTGTGTTAGATCCATCTCTAGACACCCCCTCTCACCCAAGTGCCTAGCTTGGTACCTGGGACCTTGAGAGCATATGTATATGCCTGCTGGATAAGTGAGTATATGAATGACTGAATTAAGGAAATGTAAAAGTAAGGAAAACAGGGACTTCCCTGGTGGTTCAGTGGTTGAGACTCTGCTTCCACTGCAAGGGGGTACAGGTTCGATCCCTAGTTGGCAACTGAGATCCCGCATGCTGCGCGGTGTGGCCAAAAAAAAACAAAAAAAAACCATAAAAAAGTAGGGAAAACAGATACTCTCTTGGGCTAGGATACTGCCCCAGGGTGCAAGGATACTGCCCTGCCCCTCCTTCCAAGAAGTCCAACCCTGACCCCATGCTGGCACTGGCATTAATGTGGAGAGCCACTGGCGTCACTGGGGTGGTGCCTTCTCCAGAGCCTTGTCTCGAAGGTCAGGTCGGGCCTCAGGGCTGAGGGTCCAAACCCTCAGCTCCCTGAGGGGACACCCCCTCTGGCCTTGGAATGAGGGCATGAGCCAGGCAGAGATGCTTTTAATTGACTGTCTGGAGCTAGGACCGGAAGCAAAGCACAAAGAGGCCTTAACCACAGGCCCCGTGTGGACACAGTGGATGAGGGGTTTGTACTCAGGGTGGGTGAATGAAATCTGTGGATTTTGTTCCTGCCGCTTCTGAAGGGATCTCCCAGTGCCCCAGCCCTTCTGCTTGGTGGCCATGACTTAGATTCTGTGAGCCCATTGTACTCTGCCCCCCACTGCCAGACCTCGGCTGACCAGCCAAGGAGTGGTCACCTCCCAAGGAGGGTTGCTACAATCTGGCTGATGACTCAGCCCCTATCCTGGGGACATTTGAAAGTATGTGGAAGGCATTTATTTATTTGTCACCAAGCCTGGAAATTAGTGAGCAGGGACAGGGATGCTAGACATTCTAGAGTGGGCAGGACGTTCCGGAAGGATTAAATGTCCAGCCTCAAATGCCTATATAGTGCCCTGTTGCGAAGCACTGGCTCGTGCTTGGTCAGTCCGAAATCTGACCCGGGGCAGGTAGGTAACACTCAGAGAAAGAGGTGGTGAGAAGTAGCAGAGGCAGAATGAATGGTCAGTTGGGGTGTGATGATCCCAGGGCAGCTGTGATGAGCTGAAGTTTCCAGGGAACAGAGGTGGCGAGGAAGGAGCTGAGGCCGAGAGCAGGGGGAGGGAGCAATGGGCAGAGAGAGGGAAATGGAAGAGCCTGGCTGAGTCTCAGGGCAGAGGGTTGGAACCATAATCCTCGGGATGTCCAGGGTCGCTCTGGATCCAGAACCACTCTCTACATCTGCTCTTGTGGCCTGGTGGTTCATTCTTGAGTCTCTAGTGACTTGAGGTTACCTGAGTGAGCTCTGCTCCTTGAAACCAAAAGAGGCCAAATGAAGGATCTGAAGCCCAGAGGCATCACAAATTATTCCCATTTTAGAGGCAAGGAAACTGAGGCCCAGGGAAGCTAAGCAATCTGCCCACGTGCACAGTCCCTGGTGCTAAAGGGACTCTCATCCTTATCTATGCCTCCGAGGCCTGCTCTCCTGTAACTGCGCTGGAAAGTAATGTGGAGGGGGGATGGGCACGGTCTGCAGGGGGACCACAGCCGTCCCGGGAGGTCTGCCTGCTCCTCCCTTGTATATTCCTACGTGGACTCCAGGGCTTTGTTACAGCAGCTCAAAGTGGTGAGGACTCAGGGAGGCGAGCCAGCAGGATGGAAGTGTGGGAAGAATGTGCTGAGCTGGCACAGGGCTGGTGGGGAACTCTAAGGGCCCAGAGGTTGGACTCAGCACCCTAGGAGCCCAGGGCTGCCATGCCTGGAGACAGAGCCTCGGGCGCCTGGAATGTGCCCCACCCCACCTTCCCAGCCTTGCTCCTGTGCCCTGCTCCTAGCTCCATACAGAGGTGGAATATTGGGGATCTGATGACCTCATCCTCCAGCCTCCAATGACTTTCCCAGGGGAGAAGCTAGCTTGGGTGGATAGAAATCCAGAAGGGACCAGAGCAGAAGGTACCTGGTCTCAGTCACCAGCTTCCAGCATCCCTTTCTCCCACCAAGGCTCCTGGCAGGTCCCCAGGTCTGGGCTCTGGATCAGAAGAGTGGGCAGGGTGGCCCCTGAGCTCTGCCATAGGCACAGGGTGGGGGGTGGAGAGAGGGTAACAAGCAGTTGTATGCTGGGAAATGCTTAATAACCAGCTCTCAGGGGATGGCGAGGAGGAACCTCTTATCTGTAGCATTTGCCAATTTCTGTGATGTGAATACTCCCACCTTGGCCAGTCTCAAGCTACCTGCATGATGTCACTGACTGAACGTGGAGCCAGGAAGAGATGAACACAGCTGGCTCTGGCAATCAACCAGAGTGAGCCTTGAAGAGCTAACCTGCCTCCTGGCCTTTGCTTATGCTGTTCCTTCTATGTGGAATGCCCTTCCTCTCTCTCCTTGGTGAACTCCTACTGATCCTTCAAGGTCCAGTTCAAACATCTTCTTTCCTGTAAAGACTGCCTGAAATTCCCCACCTTCCACCAGCTCTGTGGCACTCGGCGTCTCCTTCTGCTGTGCCCCGTGGCCATCTGATGTGATGGCTTGTGATGGCACAAGCCGGCCGAATGAGTTACACATAGAGATGAAGACTGGGCAGGATGGGAGCTCCTTGAGGGCAGGCCTCAGTGCCAGTCGTCTTGAGATACTCAGTTGAATACAGGTGCTGGGTAAGGAATGTTAGCTGGGTGCTGGATGAACGAAGGAACACAGCTAGAGGCTTGCAAGACTGCAGTGGCAAGTCTGACACAGATTTCGGGAGCTTGTTTCAGCCACAGGATGTTTAGTGATGCTGTCACTTGCCCCAGATCTGGGCTGGGTAAAAGAGTCTACCCGGGGCCCCAGTGACATCCAGGGCATCTGGCTCCAAAGCAGGGTGGCTCGGGGGTTGGTGCCCCTTTGGCACAGGGATCTCTTTATTATGCTGATCTCAGACCACAACTAATTATCCTAATGGGTTTAAATGGCCCTAAATGTTCTCAAGGTTTGGACAGGAACCATCTGGAGCCCGCAGGTGGGCTGGCCCCGGCTGATAGTGAGCGGGCAGACCTGAGCGTGGATGCCACAGGAATCCAAAGTGGCAACTCCCGTTGCTGTGTGAGGCCTGAGGCCTGTGACCTGTGTGAGGGCGTGTGGGCTGGGGCCAAGGGTCATCGTCATAACAACAGTCCTTCACACGAGCAGGCACTGCTCTCAGCGCTTTAGTTCGTGAACTCATTCAGTTCTCACAGCAATCCTAGGAGGTAGGAGCCATGATCATGCCCATTTTGCAGAGGGAGAAACTGAGGGAGGTTAAATGATTTCTGCGAGGTCTCACAGCCGGCAAGCAGAGGGGCTTGTGTTCACACTGGCAGGTTCTAGAGTCTCTGTCTTTAGTCACAAGGTGTCACTTCTCAAAGTGGGCAGGCCACAAAGACAAATTTGTGCCCTTGCCTGGGGCCACACCTACAGCCTTAGGAAGCAAGTCCAGCCTGAATCTCCTCTAGCTGCAGCAACTGTCTCCCCCCGGCTGACCTTGTTCTGAGGGAGCCCCACCCCGACCCGTGCCAGGACTCGGAGGTACGTTACCAGGGTGGTGAAGATGAAGTGGTAGTACTCGGTCATCATGCCCATGGCCATGGCCTGCGGGAGAGCAAAGTGTCAGCACCCTGCAGGGAACACCCGAGAAGCCCCTCCCCCTCTCCACCCTGGCAGGGGGGGATGGGGGTGGGGAGGGAGGGGGGAGAGAGCGGAGAGGACCCGGGGCAGCACAGGCTGGCAGTGTGTTGGCAGAGGCTGGCCGCTTGGAGTGGGACATCCTCTGAGACCACCTCCCGACGGAAAATGACCGGCTGGCAGACAGCAGTGGATTTCACACTGGAGTGTGCAGCAAAATCATGGGTGACACATTAAAATGCAGAATCTTAGGCCACACTCTCCAAAGATTCCAAATTCTGCAGGGCCAGGTTTGCCTTTTTAGTAAGCATCTCTGGGCCTGCCACACTTGGAGAAATGCTGATGGAATCCGCCCAACATCGCCTCCTCAAGTGCCCTGACTCTCCGCAGCTGAACTCACTGTCATGGCTCCAGAAAGACGTCTGTGGGAGCCTGGCCCCCACCAGCCCAGCCAGGCCCGACGAGGAGGGTCTGTCCTCAGTCTGAGCCTCCCCCGGAAGGGCTGACACATCCCTGCTTCTTGGGTCCTGGTTGGCCACACAGCAGGCCACATGGCTGCTGTGAATTATTATTCTATACCATCATGAAATCTATTGTATTTTATTAGAAGCCTATAATCTATAATACTAATGACCATAATGCATTTTCTACAGAGTTCTTCAGCATGCGGGCCCACAAAGCGCTCCAGGAGGAAATGTCACTGGGTCAAGTACACTTTGAAAATGCCTCACATTCCCTCCCGGTCTTGGAGGTTCACAACCCGCATTCGCAGGTGAAAGGCTCAAGAAGTCCTCAGTACGCAGACGTGCGCACCTTGGTTTAGTTCAGTGTCAGGCTGCGCACAGAATCTTCATTTTCAATTCTAGAAGTTTTCATGTCAGCAAACTGGGGAGTGAATTCGGACTTTCTGGCTGGATGACCTCAGGCCCATTACTTTCCCCCAGAGCCTCAGTCTCCCCATCTGAAACCGAGCACGATAATCGCCCCCACTTCCCAGGGTGGCGGTAAATGAGGGACAGTGTGTGTACCCGGCACCGAGTAACTGCTCTGCGAACCCAGGCTGGGATTGTCTTTATTACTCAGTTGCACATGCCTGGAAGAGGAGGGAGGCACTGGGCGCCGCTGGCCGGGACACTGAGGGTTAAGGGATTTCTGGGGAGCACGTACTTCCTCCACGCTGAGTGTAAAGCTGTGCCGCATCCATGCTGACGGTGCCCTGGGCACTGGGATAAACTCTTTCCTCGCCTCATCTCACTGAATCCTCCAGAACCAGGGGAGGGAGGGATCATTCACTCCATCTACAGAGCAGGGGATGACTCCGGGGCCACTTGCTCTGGGGTATATAGCACCCACGGGCAGAAGCAGGATTCAAGCTCTCAAATGAGTTTTTAGCCCCCGTGTGAAGGGTCCTGGGGTGGGACTTCCTCTGGGGGAAGACAGAGGCTGCCTTTCAGCTTGGGCACCCCTTGCAGGGTGTGCGGGGCAGGCCTTGAACACATTCATGGCCAGCTCAGCACCTCTCCCCCTGCATCCCTGTGACCCTTCCCTGCCACCAGCATCTCCCGGGGTCATGTGTCAAGGCCCCACAGAATGCCTCCTCCAATCACCAGGTTCGCTTTCTGGGACCACATAACTGCCTTTTACACAAAGCACTGGTTCGAATCAGAGTGTTTTTGTTTTCGGCTGCGGCACCCTCGGAGGGGGGCTGTGAGCGATTTTGCTGTTTGTTTCTTAGGGGGCTGGCAGAGCTCGCCATGGTTCCCAGCACGCCACCCTGGGCTGTGTCGGGAACAGAGGCGCGGCCAAGGACCGAGAGCCATTCTCCTCCCCCTCCGTTGCTGCAGAGCTGAGCAGACGGTGCACAGAGCCTCGATAAACCTCCCAGTGGTAGGAGAGTGACATCGAGTGCCACGGGCTGCAGGGAATCAGTGGCTGGAAGAGGAACTCTGGGGGCTGTTCCCGAGACCCCCAGGCCTCTCCGTGCTTCCCGCAGTGTTCTATTCCCTCTCCGCAGCCCCCGCCTCCCTCCTGCCCCGAAGTGGCGTGGAAACTAGCATTTACCCAGCACCCTCCGTGCGCCAGGCCTGGCTGGGGCAGCTCATCTATCGTCTCATCCCATCCTCACACCAACTCAGCGTGTCGAGACCACTGTGTCCAATTTGCTGCTGGTGAAACTGAGGCTCACAGAGGCAAAGTGACCACCCAAGGTCATACAGCCGGAAAGAGGCAGACTAGAGGTCGAACCTGGATCTGGCTGACATCATGCCTGTGTTTGGGAAATGGGGGGGAGAGTGGGAGAAGTGGCAGGCAGATCCCAACCATCCCTCCCGCTGGCCAGGGCTCACGCACCTGCTTGAGGATCTGGGCGGCCATGGTGTGGCTGCAGTCGAAGATAATGCGAAATTCCCGGCCTCGCTTCATCTCCTTGAGCAGCGGGCGCGAGTCATCAGAGTCAAGGGGGAGCTGGCGGATCTTCAGGCGGATGTTGTACCTTGATGGGGCCATGATGAGCTCCTGCAGTCGGATGAGCCCTGAGAGGTCCCGGGGCACAAAAGACACATGTGAGCCCACGTATACCTAGCTGCAGGTATCCACAGACTCGTGTGGCCACAGGTCTACAGACACACATGGACACTGACATGCGGCCCACGGAGATAAGTTCATGGACTCAGCCACGCATGTGCAGACACAGGCACTAGCACACTGGGGCACAGACACGTGCACCCAGCTGTGCACGCTGGCACATGCCCACAGGCATGTGTGCACATACAAACACATGCTTATCATGCACAGACAGGACATACACTTGGGTTGATAAACACATGTGCACAGGTAGGTAAAGGTGTGTACACACCTGTACATTCAAAAGCAGGCATGGACAGCTAGCGAATCCCCACTGAGTCCACCCACCTGCCCCTCTCTAACTCAGTCGGTGTAGAGACTTACGGAGACTGAACCAGAGGCCCCCCACTCCTCCTCCCCCTGCCCCCTGCAACACTGTGAAGCATGGGACATAATCTTCCTAAACAGTCCCAGCAGCCTGCTTCCAGGATGCGGCCCAAGTGGCGGCTCCAGGCTCAGCTGTACCAACGGTTGGACCAGGTAAGGCCGGGTGGTATTTGTGCCCGGCCTCCATCCCCAAGGGCAGGCTGCCCCTGTACACCTTAACCATTCTTCCGGGCTCAGTGCAACCGCCTCCTCCATGACACCTACCTCTACTGCTCTGCCCAGACAAGACCTCCCCACCCCACTCTCATCCTGCCCCTCTCCCCCGAAACTCAGTGGCCTCGTCCTTCAGCACCAGCCTCCTCTGGCCTCATCTCACTCTCCTGGTCCTGTCACAGACCCTCAACATCAGGGACTGGGTCTCCATATGCCCTAGCACGGGGCCTGGCACTTCAGTTGTGCTCAACACAAATTTCCAGAACTGGATTGACTACTGTCTTTTTTTCTCCCCACGCTGAAATATCCTCCACCTTGGCATTTTGCAAAACCACTTAATCTGGGGACTTCCAGGGAAAACTGAATGTCACTTCTTGGAGACAAATGGCTCGCTTAGGTCTAATTAAGTCCATTTCTGTCCTTAGTACAAGGTCCATTCTTGCTGACTCCTCTCTGCTTAGCCTGGAAGCAAGCTTGCTTGCCGTTCTCTCTCACCCTACCCACTGCAGGAAGAGTGGAGGAAGCACAGGCCCAGGGTCCCAAGCAGGCCGTCCCCTCCCACCTGCTGGGCTCCCCGCCCATTCTCAGGGCTCGGTGTCTGCATCCTGGCTGCGTCGTCCACTCAGCCATGCTCCATTTCCCCTCTAACAGCACTCTGGTTTTCCTTTAGGGAACAACTCCTACCCCATGCTCAGTCCATGTGACTCAAGAGTCCCCACTCCAGGGACACAGAATCTGTCCCCACTCCAGGGACACAGAATCTGGCCCCAGCCTGGTCAATCAGCACACACATTGCTCTAGGCAAAGGTATGGGCTTAGCGATGGATGTGTGACACCAGCTGGTCCTATCAGATGACTCCCAGGAATTGTGCCAGAGCAACTGGTAAGAGACAACCCTCTTTCCATTTAACTCCAAATGGGGAGGAATCGAGTCTGGGGTCACCACTTAGAACCTGAAAAGGATTCCCACAGGGCAGAAGTCAGGAAACGCAGAAAGAAAATAAGCCCTAAAGATACTCGTTTGCACCTCTAAAGCTAAAATTACTCCTGAACTTTCCAGTAAATGAAACCAACAAAATCCTCCCCCTACCCTCGCCTTTTTTTTTTGCTTAAGCTAGTTTGCGATGGACTAAAGTTCGCAATCAGCTGTCGCAGTGCCCCCTATCCGGAGAGAGTCCCCACACACAGACAACCCACTTCCTGAGCCTTCCAACAAAAAGTCTGGATTTCCAAAGCCATTTCTGGTACATACACCTGGGTCTGTCCAGCCTCTCATTCCCACTCCTGAGGGCTGGACATCCGGAAAGCAATCCGACTGGTATCCATCACTCCACTCTGCTGGGGAGGACAGAGATATTTCTCTGGGACCTAAGCCTCCCAAAGAGCTCCCAAACAAGCTTCGCCATGGCTGTGGGCATCAGGAACCCCCAGTCCCCTGGAAGGTCTCAGATCCAGGTGTGTGGGCTGGGAGAGGGCTCTGGAGCCCGGGAGTGGTCTGGACCAAACAGGGGCCCCAGTGCTTTCTAATACCAGACTTGATGGGGGCAGGAAGAGGATATCAGGTGACCTTACAGAGGAAGGAGGGGTCACAAGCTCCCCCCAAACACACACACACACCCATCCTTTCCCTCCCTCCTCAACTAATCCCAGAAGTTCTTACTTTGGCTGAACGATGCTGCCTGCTCACACCTGTTACCTTGCGAGGCCCTGAGTGCACGCTTTGCTCCTACTTGCTCAGTTTTCAGACCCAGGCACAGCATCAGTAGGCACATGGGCTTTGGGGACCCAGGACATGAGGACAGGGACAGTCTGGATGCTAGAGCAGAGGCCACCAGAGCTTTCTTGTCAGCCAAGTTCATTGCCCTGTGTAATACACAGTGACCCACATTCTCCAGCAGCAAATGTCAGACCTCCTTCCCATCAGTGTATTCCCAAAGGAGACCAGAGGCTCGTCTTGGCTCACCCCAGCAGAGGACTAGGCCCTTTGTTCACCTGAGATGAGTTCTCCTTCCTGGCTGCTTCCCTAATCAATCTCTCTCAAAATATCTGCAGTGAATCATGGTTGTGGATGTCATGCTTTTCACTTACAAAGCACTTCTGCATTCATTACCCTATTTAAACATCTCCCTGTCCTAGAAGGCATACAGAGTAGGGGCTTTTGTTCCAATGTTATAGATAAAGAAACTGAGGCCCAAAGAGGTTAAGTGAGCCTCCCAAGATTTTGCAGCATGCCAGTAATGGGATCAAAATTCAAGACCAATTCTTTTTGGCTCTTAGTCTGGGCCCTTTTTCGTTACCCCAGCATTTTCTGAGCCCCTTCCTTTCACTGTTGATATAAATCTGTCTCTGTGCACGGGTTAGGTTAGGAAGGTGGCTGTGTGGCAAAGCTCATAGGACAAACACTGCTGGTCCCTGAAATAATCACTCTTGGTATTCTATAACTGATGAATTGGCATCCTGAAATCATGGGCCAAACTGATGACCAAAGTTGTTTGTATCCTTATTATCACTGGGTTTTCCTGGGCACACAAAAATCGTATTATAAACTCTCCAACCACAAGCCCTACAATCTGTGTTTTGCTTCCTACCCCATATGGGATGTTTGCACCTAACAAATTCCACCTATAATAATAAGTAATTAATAAAGGCTCTTGCCCATGATTTCCCCTTGCTCCTGCCTCCTGACCAACCCTCCATGTGGCCCTGGGTGCCATGGTGTGCCCCCTTCTTCTTCTAGGGAACTGTAAGTAACAACTCTTCTTTCTATGCCATTGGCCTCTTCATATCATCACTTGGTCGTATCTACCCTTTAGATTCCAGGTACATTTTAAAACAGTTCTCCCTGCAGTGGAGTGCAGTGATGACCCCAATTCTTCACCCCTCTCTACATCCCCATCCTTTGCCATGTAATTTTGCAGTGCCCTCCAGCTGCGGGGGCAGGTGGCTTGCTCTACCCACGACATTGGGCTCAACCACGTGAACTGTTTTGGCCAATGGTGTATTAGCAGGCATGACATAAGCAAACACTTGAAATGGAATTGCACACTGGGTTTGTTCTTTTTACCTCTGCCATTGTCATGACAACACGCCTGGGCTAACCTGCTGGAGGATTGAGAGCCCAGCTACCCCACCATCTCAGCCAAGGCCAGTCTAGATCAGCCAGCAGTCAGCTGACCCCCGAGCAGGTGAGTGATCCAGCTGAGACCAGAACTGCCTGGCCAATCTCAGTCAGTCACTGACCCCACAGGCTTGTGAGCTAAATAAATGCTTATTATTTTAAGTCACTAAGTTTTGGGGTGATTTGTTACACAGAATTATTATAGAGATAGATAACTAACGTACCCTTTTCAAGCATACTAAGAGAACCATGATTTTGTTTGGGTGGCAATGTGCCAGCCCCAAGACGTGACTCGGGATGGGTGAAAGCCCATCAGTGGCAGTCCCATTCCTATCTGAATGTGTTTAGGGTGGTAGGCGCAGACTCAATGAGCTGTATAGTGTGGTCTGTTGGAAGGTTATGAGACAGATTTTCCTCCCTGATAAGAGGCACGAATCACATTAAGAACAATCCCTTTGGCTTCTACCTCTTTCCTTACCACTTCCTGGGGTATCATCATGTGAGGATGTGATGCTTGGAGCTGCAGCAACTTTATTGTGACTATGAGGGGGAAAGTCAAGAGAACTGCAGTGATACTGACCCAGCACCTTGACTCTGCTGAACTGCTAAACCAGCCCTGGAAAGGCCCATCTCCAGACTTCTTGTCAGTGAGATAACTAAGTGGCTACTGCTCCAGTCAATTTGAGTTGGGTTGTCTGTTACTCACAGACAAAACATCCTAATGGAAACAACCCCCAAAGCAAACATAGTCAAAGTCGGCTATAAAGTGCTTCCCATTCCATGGGTTTGATGACCCACAAGCTGTCCTGTCCCCTTGAAATATCCTGATTCTGGGAGCATACTTCTTACTACTCACTATTCTTCATCAAAGTTATATTATTGTTTGACTGAATCCAACCCTGAATCCCTAGTACTAAGTTCTTTTTGACCAAACCAGCTCTATCACTGACTCCCCTAAGTTTTAAAATATTTGTTGAATTGAATTGAATTGAATATCAAGTTGAATCAAACGATAATTAAATACTACAGGAAAGAGTGTGTTGGGCACTGGAAAGGGTGAAGAAATGAAGATGTTATTTCATCTTCTTTTAAGAAGTTAATAGGGGAGTGAGTGCCCACCCAGAAGTCACTGGTCATCAGAGCTAAGAATCAAGTGATGTGTACATACAGTCAGAGCTAGACATCCTTGGGGAGAGGAGGCTCCAGGCCTCAGCATCCGCTCTGACCAGTCTCACTGGCATCCACCTTTATGCCACAGCATCTTTTCCTCTGAAAAGCCTCTCCCGCTGCCCCTATCCAGCCTGGAGGCACCAGTACTGCTGGGCCGTGGTTTATGCCAGTGTCTGTTCTGACTACTCTGTGCCCGTGACACTCCTACAAATTTTCAATATTACCTGCTCACATCCAATTCTTTTCTTCCATTCTGGCCCCAAGTTCTCTCCCAAGCAGCCCCTTTGTTCCTGCCTGGACCAACATGGCCACCTCTGCCTCAGTCTTCCTGCTCCAGGTTCTCCCTCCAACCCTCTGTACATTGCTGTCAGTGCCACCTTCTAAAACTCTGCTTTTAGTATTCTGTTTCTTTGCTCAACAACACTCAATGGTCCCTGGCTACTTACAAGGTAAAGTCTGAACTCTGAAGCTAGACAGCACAGACCTTGCCCACAGCCTTATACATGCTGTTTATCTGACCTTTTCCTCCTACCCTCCATACTGGGATCCTTTTCCCTGCCAGGCTGTCCTCTTGAGGAGACCGCCAGGCACAGTCCCACCTCCTCATCTTGCTCGCACTGTTCCCCCTCCTGTAATGCCTTCGTGACTCCTCTCCTTGTCCATCCATCCTCAAGGCCAGGCTCATGTCTCTCCTCCTCTGGCAGATCAGCCCAGACTAGCCAAGGCCATGGAGCTTCCTCTCCCTAGGTGCCTCTAGCTCTGACTGTATGTACATGTCACTTGGTTCTTAGCTCTGATGGCCTAGAAAGACCAGTGAGCTCTGGGTGTGCACTCACCCCACTTCAATATGACTAACTTCTCTAAAGAAGATGGAGTAGCCACTTCTTTATTTCTTCTTCCTTACCAGTGCCCAACGCATCCTTTCCTGCCATATTTAATTATAGTTTATTTCCATTTTATTTTCAGTTCAATTCAATTCGATTCAACCAAACATTTAAACGTCTGCATTTTACCAGGTGCTGTGCTAAACCCCGGAGGTACCAAAGACCCATGGTCTGGAAGCAGAAGCAGGCTCAAAGATAGACAATCGTTCACAGTGGTATGTTAAGACAGGCAAAACTACAGGGCTGCCTGTAGCTGGGCAGGAGTGGCTCTCAATAACTGGCGGCACTGAGCAGGGCTCGGGGTCTCTGCCGTCCAGTATCTACTGTCCGGTGCTTTGCGTGTAGCAGGAACTCAAGACGTCCTTGTCGAATCCTGAGTTAACTAAATCTCTGATCGTCTTTTCTGAGGGATTCTCTCCCCACTATCCCGACTCCCCATTAGGAGGTAATCAAGAGCTGACACTGAATCACAGGCAGCTGAGAGCTGGAGGGCTCTCTCCAAGCTGGCTGCTGTAGCTCTTGACTTGTCATGTGGGAAGAGCAGGGCCAGAGGGGTTAAGTGACTTGCCAAGGTCACTCTCTTAAGAGGCAGGGCTAAGAAATATCTTGGGACTTGAGTCTTTGGAAAGAAAGAGGAGGAGAGGAAACAGCTGCGTGCTGCCCAGCTAGTAAGCGCAGAACCTGCGCGCATCACGTACTGTTTGGTCTCAGTCCAGAGTCTGCGCTCGTAGCCAGCACGGAGTTGGATGCGTTTGCTGCAGAGGAGAATGTGTGAATGGAGGGTGCAGGTAGGTGTGGGCGTGGCCATGTAGGCGTGAGTGCAGATTGGAGCATGCTGCTGGGGCGGAGGCGGGAGTGTAGGGCAGGTGTGAAGTGGGCTGGGCTGGGTGAGTGTGGCTGGCGTGCACCAGGCTGCGGGTGAGTGCAGGGCGAGCATCAGTGTGACTAGATGAGGCTTGGGTGTAAGTGTGGACTTTTTCACCAGGGGCAGCTGAGTTGAGCGAGCAGCAAAGAGCCAAATCCTGGGGCTCTGCCGCCCTCATCTCCTGCCCTTGGCCCAGCCAGGCCTGGCTACCCACCTGTGCTGTCGTCATAGACCACAGTGGCCGACCGCCACTTGAGGTACTGGACCAGGTCGAGGATGGCATGGCTGAGAGAGGCGTAGTCCGGGTACAGGTTCACATAGAAGGTGTCTTTGTTGTCCGGTGGGTGGTGCTTCCAGCGCAGCTGGATGTGGGGCACCTCCAGCGCGTTGCAGATGGATTGCACGGCATTGGTGCAGGAGCCCTGGGATGGCCCAAAGATCGCCACCACCCCCAGTGCCAGCTGGTCACAGGCTGCAACAGAAAGAGGGAGGGAAGGCTGGTACAGGGGTCAGTGCTGTCTCACCAGGCATCTGGGCATTGGGGGCATGGGGAGCAGTCATCTTGAAAACCCCTCTGAGGTGGGCGACTGATGAGCTCCCTGAATCTCAGTTTCCTCATCTGGAAACTGGGGTTGTAATAGCCCCCACCTTAGAGAATCATAGGGAAGTTGAATGAGATAATGAGTATACACTGTTGGTGGGAATATAAGTTGGTGCAGCCACTATGGAGAACAGTATGGAGGTTCCTTAAAAAGCTAAAAATATACCTACCATATAATCCATCAATCCCACTCCTGGGCATATATCCAGAGAACACTCTAATTCAAAAAGATACATATACCTTATTGTTCATTACAGCACTATTTACAATAGTCAAAACATGGAAACAACCTGAATGTCCATCGACAGATGAATGGATAAAGAAGATGTGGCATACACACACACACACACACACAAGATGGAATATTACTCAGACACAAAAAATGAAATAATGCCATTTGCAGCAACATGGATGGACCTAGAGATTATCATACTAAGTGAAGTAAGCTAGACAGAGAAAGATGAATGTCATATGATATCGCTTATATGTGAAATCTAAAAAAATGATACAAACGAACTTATTTACAAAACAGAAATAGACCCACAGACATCGAAAACAAACTTATGGTTGCCAAAGGGGAAAGAGGGGGAGGGATAAGTTAGGAGTTTGGGATTAACAGATATACTCTACTATATATAATATAGATAACCAACAAGGACCTACTGCATAGCACAGGGAACTATACTCAATAGTTTATATGTATGTGTACATATATGTGTGTGAATGTGTGTATAACAGAATCACTTTGCTCTACACCTGAATCTAACACAACTATACTTCAATTCAAAAAAAAAGATACAGCATAGCACTCGTGAGATAGAAATGACGATTACTTTTATGTTATCATCTCTGTGATTAGCATCACCAGCTCTGTACCTGGTCCTGTTCTGGGGGGAAAGTTGAGAAACATATAGGAATGAAACACCTACCTGCTGGTGACTCTTAAACCTCCAGCCCCACCCGTTCCCTAGCATCCAACTTGTACATCTCACCTCTCACTCACCATCACTATTTGGATGTCTAAGTTGCATCTCAGACCTAACGTGTCCAAGACGTCACCCCCTCTTCTCCTCCCAGCCTCCCCCATCCCAGTAAACAGCAGCTCCACTGTCCCAGTGCCTTATGCCCCAAACCCTGGTTTTGTCTTGACTCCTTTCCTCTCATATCCCACAACCCAGCTCATCAGCAACTCCTGCTGCCTCTCCTTCAAAGCATATCAGAATCTGACCACATCTCTCCACTCCCACCCCCGTCCAAGCCACCATCATCTTTTGCTTGCCTTACTGCAGAAACCTCCTCACCGGTTCTGGCTTCCTCCGTAATCCTCCTGCCATCTTACCTTTCACAACCTAGGGGGGATGACATCACTCCTTTGCTCCAAGGGCTCCCGCTTCACTCAGTCTCGAAACCAAAGTCCTTACAGTGACTAACGAGGCCCTACTTGTTGCAGCTCTTCCCCACCCTGTCCCCGTCACCACTGCCACTTTCTGGCTTCCTCTCACATCCTTCTCTCCCTTCCTCACATCACTCAAGCCCCACTGGCTTCCACGATGTTCCTCAAACATGCTTAGCACACTCACGCCTCAGGGCCTTTGCACGTGCTGTCCCCTTTGGCTGGAATGCTCTTCCCTCAGATATCCACATGACTCCTTCCTTCCCTTCCTCCAGGTCTCTGCATCTTTGTGTCTTATTAGAAACACGTCACTACCCAACCTGTAATAGCAATCCCTGTCCAGCCACACTCCCGAAAACCCACACCTGCTTTGTTTCTTTATCTATTAAATGACCACTGAAGTCTTGTTCATTTGTTGGCTTTCTCCTCCCACTAGAATGTGGTAAGCTCCAGAGATGCAAGGGCTTGATCTGTGTTGTTTATTGCTGTTTCAACAGTGCTTAAATCTGGTCTGAGTAGGTGCTGAGTGAATGGATGCTGAATCCCTGCCTTCAAACAGCTCATATTCCTGGGGGAGGCCCAAGGACTCAGGCAGGTCAGACGGCAGATGCTCCTGGGAAGGGCAAGCATCAGTGGGCACAGCAGAGCATGAAATGAGCAGAAACGAGGGCAGGTGAGCCTCAAAGCGGGGCATAGGCTTACAGGGATTGTGTCTAAAAGATCCATAAAGTGGAACCTCTCAGGGGCAGTCACGGGCTCCCCAGGAGCCACTGCCCTTTCTCTGGCAACTGTCTCTAGTTTTCCTTTGGGCTCCACTGCCTTTCCCACTTCCAATCCCAGAGGGGTAGTGCGAGGGACCCAGACCCCAGCCGACCACTCACTCACTGCCCCCAGGCCACAGACATTGGTTTGGAGGATGGTCATGTGACCAGTTGGAGCCAATGGGATGGCATGAGACCTCCCACTGAAAAGGGGGAACTTCCTGCTATAACTGGACCTGGGAGGAGGTAAGATGTGGAGGTGGAGTAGCCCCCTGTGCTCACAGAAAAAGCACAGTGCTTGTCTGTGAATGGAGTCAGTGTGGAGGACAGAAGAGCTAAGAGAGAGAAAGAAATGTGAGCCCCATGATCAAGTGGAACCCTGGACTTTGGTTACATGGACCAATACATTCTCTTTTTGCTTAAGCAAGTTAGGATTTGGCTTTCTGTCACTTGCAACCAGCAATGGCGCATCAGCACACCCACCAGCCTGTGGCCATGGGAATGACACTATGTGCACACGTATGAACATATGATGCATGTAGGAGGAGGCAAAACATGGATACACAGTGGATTCAGGCAATCCTGGCTGCCTCAAGAGCCTCTGGGAATGACCTACTGGGCTCAGGCTCACCCCTAAGATTTGCAAGGCCCAGGGCCAAAGAACAAAGAGAGGCCCACATACCAAGTGGCTAAATATTTAAATGTTGTTAAGTCAAGCTAACAAACTGTTATATAAAACATGTGCTTTTCTCCTACCTTGGCAAATATGCCTTCCTAACGACCTGGAAAGTCAGGTGAGAATGGAGACTTCTCCTACTCAGTGATGTGGGGAGAGAAGGCACCAGCCTCTACACTGCCCCCTCCTCTTTGACCACTGGTTCCACCCTGAAACATAAAGGGCCTTGAACTTTCCATGTGGACACCCCACTTCTTATGTCCAAGCTCTGTCCACACTCCTTGCAAACAGCTGTCTCTTGGTCACCCCTACATAGGGCCTAGGAGTGTGACCATGGGAGTGTGGTTCTCCCTCCAGAGGACAGGCCAGGTCAGAGGCTCGTGCAGGCCTAGAGATGGGCACAGAGCCAAGTGGGCAGGAAATGCAGGGTTCTAGATACTTGGAGCAAAGACTAGAAGGGCAGGGCACAGGCTCCTGGTGGGCAAGTCCCCTTGGTCTGACTGACCCCTTGTACTCAGAGGAGACATCAACCAGGGGAGGGTAAGGGCAGCCCCTCCAAAGCACAGGCCCTGGGAAAGAGCCCCTCTTGCCTGGGCTAAGGGATCCAAAGATACGGGGTGGTTTGAATTGGTCATAATGTATGGTCTTCAGGGTATTTTTCCTCTCCACTGACATCCACCCCTCCTCCCTTACTGCCTCCTAGGAATAGGAGATATTGTATAACGTAGTTATTTCTCCTGAAATTTGTACTTCCCCCAAGAACATCAGAGAATGCCACTTATGGTCTGGGTGAAAGAGCACTCCGGGGGGTAGGCTAGTTATTGCCAGGAGTCTGCTGGAAGCACCTGGAACACGGGACAGCACAGCCATGTGTGGAAGGTAGCAGGCCCAGCACAGAGGGCATCTCCTGGGTGACCAGGATTCCTCATGGCCAATGCCAAGTGCAAGAGAGGACACACTATAGGGCACATGGTGCCTTCCTGGTGCTCCTACAGTGGTGGGACTGGAGATCAAGTCTGGGAAGCACTGTTTTGTCCCTGCTATTGTCACCCTAGAGTGAATAAACCTCGGGCAGCACTCTGTGTGACTGTGTGTGACATCAGACCCAAGAGATAATGAATGCTTCAAAAATTGGAACTCTAGGTTTGTTGGTAAACGGTCCAATTTGGAGACAGTTCTCCTCTTCAGGGCCCGTGCCCCAAGGAGGCCATGCCTTGACCTACACTCTCACTGCCCATTCATGCTGTTCTTCTGCTCTCTGGGTTTACTGAATGTCTCTCTGACCACTCGTCCCTTTATGAGCAGGTACTCCCTGAGCATTTTGTAGCCATAGAGACTGGACACCAATATGGAAGAGATGATGATAGTGAGGGACAGCCATCCAGGCCTGGTCACTCCCTCTTGCCCAAACCTGGAGATGTAGGCACCCTGTGAAATCTGTAGGTTTCTCTCATGCTCTACCTCCTCTTTCTGTTTTGAACCTCCTAGCAGTCCTCTGATGTCCCTGGTTTCCAGTCTACTATCTACTGCCTCTACTCTTTTTCTTTTCCTTCTAGGACCTTCTGATTGATGACTTGGTTGAATAACTTTTGTGTCTCATTCCCTCCCACTACCCCCTCCAAGAACCTGTCTGTTGGATTTCCTACTTTGATCCATACCTTGAAGCAGGCAGGCAAATGCTGCCCTGCCACCTCCATCCTCACCCAGCCCAGCTGCTTAGGTCATGCCCGCTGCCCAGGCCCAAGGTCTGGGGATCCTGTTTGACTGAGGCAGGGCAGAGTGGACCCACCACAAATTATGATGATGCAGAGGATTGTAAGAGGGATCTTGAAGGAAGTGATTTTGATTTTGACATCGATTGTGATGATGATGATAAAGGTAACTGCAATGATAGCTGTGATAGTCGTGATGGTGAAGACCATATTGTGAGGCTGTTGATGATCATGGTGATGGCACTGATGAGGGTGGAAAGGTGACGACGTTATAACAATGGTGGGATGGTGATGAGGAGACTGATGATGATAAATATGTCAATGTCACGACAGTAATGGTGATGATGCCGGTAGGAATGATGATGGTGATGTAAGTGCTGATGAGAAGGAGGTGACAACAATGTTGATGGTGATAACAGTAATGGTGGTGATGATGTTGGTGGTGATGAGAGGTGATGATGAAGATGCTGATGCCATGACAGTGATGGTGATGTTGGCAAGGATGTGAATGGGGTTGATAACAATTTTGATGGTATTGATAAGATTGGTCACGATGATGTTAATGCCATGACTGTGACAGGGATGAGGGAAGCAGGAATGGTGGTGATGATGCTGGTACTGATGAGATTGGTGATGATGAAGATGCTACTGTCACTGCAGTGATTCTGATGATGATAGGAGGGGTGATGACGCTGGTGCTGATGTGAAGAGTGGAGGTGATACCATGGCTGACAGTGATAACAGTAACTGTGGTGATACTGCATTGGTTTTGATAGTGGCGACGACAGTGTGATATGATCATGATGACCACACTGGGTTTCATTCTCCCAGAGATGCAATGATTAGATCTCACTGCTGGGTGGCAGGAGGCATCAGTCCTGCCCTTCACCTATTTCTTCTCCATGGCCTCTCTCCACATCCCTTTTCCTGTCCCTTCCATGTTCCTTCCACCCTCTGAGGAGCTTCCAGCCTGGAAAGACACTGCTGCCCCAAAGGGACCAGGGTAGGGTTATAGCAGCAGCAGCCTTATCTCCAGATGTTTCCAGGGCAGCAGCCAACTCTTGTTCTGGCAGCCCTGAGCACACACAGCGGTAATTACATTATTTGTGGCTTCAGTTTTGAATCCATTTTCTGATCATTTTATAGTAACTCAGTGGTTCACAGTCATTGCAGGAGTCCACAGCCTGAATGCAGCTCCCCCCCACCCCCTTTGCATGGCAATTGTAGTTATAGCAAAAATTATCCCGATCAATTTGTGTCTTAAAAGGAATTGGGCAGCCCAGAGAATAAGTGAAGGCAGAGGAGCCTGGGGAGGGCTGGGTCGATTCCAGGCCCACTCCGGTCAGGCTTGGAAGAAAACACAGACGTTCTCTGGGTTGTTGGCTCAGGCACTGCCTGGCAGTCACTGATCTTTTAATTTTCCACAAAACATTTAAAACTAAAGACAATAAGTGAAGGTCCCTGCTAATGGGGAAAGGCCTCCTGGGCCTCATGTGGAGGAAAGGACTAATTCAACCAGAGCTGGCAGGGCAGGTGGTGCCAGGCTCCGTGCCTCTGCATCCCCTCAACCCACATGGCCCGAGGTGGCTGGATCCAGCTGTGATGAGAACCTCTGCCTAGGGAAAATGAATTATCATTGGGTTAATTAGAATGAGGCCCAAGTTCACCCCTCTGGAAGAGTCCTAATGATGCTCCTGAGGAATACATTTTTAAAAACCAAAGATCAAAAGAAAAAATAAAGATCACAGAACGTGGGGTTCCCCAAGGGATGGAGGGTCCCCAGTGGGGAGCATGATCCAACAGCAGAAATGCCTCCAGGGTCAGACAGGGGTGCTTCTAACCACAGCAGGGGTCTGTCTTAGGTATATTATCAAAAGGACTTTAAGGGAGAGTGACAGTAGAGAGAAGCCACTTACATTTTTTTATTGAGATATAATGCAATTCAGTAAAGTGCATTAATTTTAAGCACAGACTTTTATGAATTTTTACATGTAACTGAACTCATGTAACTACTACTTAGATCAAAACATAGAACATTTCCAACACTTAAGAAGGTTCCGTCTTCCCTTTTCCAGTTCATATCCCTCTTCCAGAGGTGACCACTGTTCATTCACTCAACAATATGTCTGTGAGCCTCATCTGTGATGGTGTGCGTAGCAAGAGCTGGTTCTGTTTTTATTGCTGATTCAATTCCATTGTATAACTGTACCCCCCCCCCCACCTATCCATTCTTCTGTTGATGGACCTTCATTTATTTCCAGCTTTTGGCTATTATCAAGAAAGTGGCTAGGAACAACCTTCCAGACATACATTTCGCTTTAGTAGATACTTCCAAACAGTTCTCCTGAGAAGTTGAACCAGTTTTCACTTCCACCAGCATTGTGTAGAAAAAATAAACCTCACCTCCTACCTCCCACCCGACCCAGAAAATCAATTTGAGATAGATCATAGAGTTAACTATGAAAGATAAAACAATAGAGCTTCCAGAAGAGAACATAGGAGAATATCTTTATGACCTTAGGATAGACAAAAACAGAACACAAAAGGCATTAGCCATAATGGAAAATATTGATAAATTGGACCCCTTTAAATGAAAAACTTTGCTCCTCAAAAGATACTACCAAGAGAGTGAAAAGGCAAGCTCATCTGTAACAGATATATGCAATACATATATCCAGCAAAGGACACATATGCAGAATATATAAAAGACTCATACAAATCAATACGAAAATGACAAGCAACTCAATTTTCAAAAGTGGTTGAAAGCCTCCAAAAGGCACTCCAAGAAAGGGAAGCTCCAAATGATCTATTAGCATCTGAAAAGATGCTCAATATCTCTGGTCATCAGGGAAATAACAAAATAAAACCACAGTGAGACATCCGCCACATAAACCACCGAAAATAAAACGGATTTTACCACGAGTTAGCAAAGATGTGGAGCAACTACTACTGTCTTGCATTACTGGAGGGAGTGCCAACTGGTACAGCAACTTTGGAAAACTGTTAGGCTGAACATATGCACATTGGATGACCTCACATTTCCACTCCTAGGTATGTATCCAACGAAAAACGTGCATGTTTGTGCGCCAAAAGACATCGATGAGAATTTTCATAGCAGAACTACTCTGTGGCCTTAAATGGAAACAACTCAAATGCTCAACAGTAAATTTGAGTTTTAAAAACTGTGGTCTATTCATATAATGGAACACTACACAACAATGAAGAACAAGAGACTACTGTTACATCCAACCACATAGATGAATCTCACAGATCTACTGTAGGGTGAAAGAAGCAAGACTCACAAAAGTACACATTGGTATTCTATTCATGTAAAGTTCAAAAACAGGCAAAACTGGTGTATGACACCAGCAGTCAGAACCGTGATTCTACAGTATGGTAGAGAGGAGGCAAAAGGATGTGCAATCTAGTGGAAGAGATGGACGATAATCACATAATTATACCCACACACCCAGACCCACACCCACACCACCAGCGGTCAGGGATGTGAAAAAAAAGGTCCAGAGTGTTATAAGATGGAAGCAGGGAGACCTGACCTTGTCCAGGGACTTACGGAGGGCTCCCCCGTGGACCAGAAGGCTGAGAGGAGAAGGAGGAGTTCTTTAGACAAAGAGGTGGGATGGGGAAAGGGAATTATAAGCAGAGGGAACAGCATGTGCAAAAGCCCTGAGGTGGGAGGAAGCATGGCACCTGAGGACGGCAGGGATGGCTAGAACCCAGAGACTGAGGGAGCCAGTGGCACAGATGTGGCTGGAGGGTCACGTCAGTGCTGGACTAGGTAGGCCCTCCAACAAACAAGGCACGTGACCTGCTGTAGGATGGGGAGGGGCTGTGGCTTTGGTCACTTGGACCCATCTGTCTGGACTTCCAGAGCTGAGTGTTTCTGTCTCGGGTCTACTCACCCGCCGCCAGGCAACTCCACATAGTGTGGGACTGAGCCTCTGCTGGAGGAAGTGCCTCAGCAGGCTCTGAGGCTCCGTCCCGGGCTCACTGCCGGGGAAGGTCCCTGTGCTGAGTGGCATGTGCACCACTCAAGAGTCATGTATTCCTTTAGTGAATTTTAGACAAAAGGGACAGAAGACACAACCCAGCCCTTAGCGGGGTGGTGTCCATGCGGGCCTCTCTGTTCCGTCTCCGGGCATTTGTTCTGTGTCTTGACCTTTTCACTGAGCAGTTTTGATTGAGGTCAGTCATTTTCTAGCTGGACAAGGCTGGGCAGAGGGTGCCCACGAGGACTCTCAGCAGGGAGATGGAGACCTGACCACACAGTGATGGCCACAGTGCATGCTGGGAAAGAGCCAGAGGATGTGGGCAGGGAGGAGCGCACGCCAGCACGGGGAGAGGAGGGATGGAGTGATGCGCGAAGGACCACTCTACAAGGCTAGCAGGGTGGGGTGCCTCTAGCTTGTGTGCAGGTTGGCCCTGAGGCAGTGGCCTCTAAAATGTCAGTGACAGCTGTGTTCCATGCCAGGAAACCCCCGACCTTCAGCACACAAAGCAAGGAGAAGCAGAGCCGGCGAGGCAGGGACCCGCAGTGGGAAAGTGCCTGAAGGTGTGAGGCCCCTGACCTGATGGCTCAGGGAGTGGAGAGCAAGGCAGCCAATGTAATAAGAACAAGTCCAATGGTACTTCACATGTGCCAGGCACTGTCCTACGCGCTTCACAGAAGTGTGCCGATTTTGTAGATGAAAAAAGCTGAGGCACTGTGTGTTTTGTGCAAGGTCACACAACTAATATCAGAACGGACAGAGTGCAGTTCCAGGATGTCTGGCTCCAAGCCCATGCTTCTCTGCCTTTCTATACCTAGGTGTTGACCCGCAATGGGGTTTTGGAAAACAGAGATGGCAGCAGGCATCTCCTTGGCAGGTCTGTACCTGAGAGCCCAGGAGACCTTGATTAGCCACTGGGAACCCCTTAGAAAGACCAAGGGGATCTTGTGGATGGGCCTGTCTCCCCAAGATGCATGGATGATGCTGTCAGCTCAGCTGACAAGGATTCTGGGCAATGATGCTCAGCCTCCCAGGCCCCATTCTCACACTACTCATTCATTGATTCATTCAATGGTCATTTCATTGAACACTTAATATATACCAGTCTTTTAGGTGCCAGGGCTATATCAGTTAAGAAGAAGCAGCCTTCCACTCAGCTGTGTTGGAGAGGAGGAGAAAGACATTAAATACACACAATTATTTAATTGCAAATTGTGATAAGGGCCTTGAAGAAGAGAAGCAAGGGGCTATGATAGCATACGATAGGAAGGATGACCCTGGGAATGAGATTCCTTAGGTCTGAGGGTTTTTTTTAATAGAGTTCCATGGAACTCTAGGGTTCTATGGAAGTTATTTCCAGAGTTATCTAAGACTTTAAGTTAAATTCCAATTACACATATATATGAATGATATTTTTAAAGACAGCAACAAAAGAGCATCCTGGTATACTCAAATGTGCTATATGCCACATTGGAACCTGCTAGCTCATTCAGGTATTGACAAGTTACCTTGTTTTTTTAGTGAGGATCTTAGAATAAAGTTCTTCAGTCCTTTCTGTGCAGTCACTGGAGTTTATTGTAAACGTGTCACTAATGCAAAAGAACACAGCCCAATATTTTATTTTTGATTTCTTAAAATTCAGGTATGGGGAAAACTATTTGATTGGATTTACCACAATTATTTTTGTGAATTATGGTTTTCTTGTTATTATGCAGCCAAAAAAAAAAATATGGAAACATACTGAATGCTGAGGCCAATGTCAGACTTCAAGTGTCATCCACAGCTGGGGTCAAATTGTTGTACCCATAGCAGCAGCTGTTTTTGTTTTTAGTAAGCCTTTTTATGGCAAGTAAGTGTTGCATATTTGAACTTCTACATGATCTGTTTTATATATAGTTTAAATACTGATATACTGGGCAGGATTTCAATGAAAGAAAAACTAAGTTTGAAAGTGCTGGCTTTGGTTCAGAGGTTTTGGAGACCTGGGATGGCCTCCTTACCCATCTCAGGACCCCATCCCTCATACCCCACCCCTTCCCAAGGCCCCTTCATTCCCTCATGGCCTTTGCTTGTGGCCTGGAAACTCCTGATGGACAAACTGCCACTCCTGAGAGATGACACGACCTAAGCGGAACTGCGCCAGAGGCTGGTCCTGAAACCAGGCAGAAAAGGCTCTAGGCCCCAAACCCAACCAGAGCTTTGGCACATTTTAAGAACCTTGGACAGCAAACACAGCCTTACCCCTCCCAAGGCCAGAAAGAGAGCAGTGGGGGCAGCCCACTCACCCTTCTTGGTGGCCTCGAAGCTGTCGTGGAAGTGAATCCTCTGGATGTCGTAGGTCAAGGTTGTGTTGGGCAGCAGCGTCCTGTTTCTGTTGATGATGTTGGCAGAAAATCGAAAGGCATGCTCCTCGGCGTTCATGATCTGGGCGTTGGGGCCGTCTGCATACTCAAAGATTCCTCCTGCGAGAGATGGGTAAAATTGTGTATGCTGGGGAAGGAGGAGGGCTGCCAAGAAAGACGCTTGGTTCAGAAGGTTTTATGGGCAAGATTCTTCCCCCAAATGTTCAGTAATATGCCAGATTATCCCCATACGTAGAAATTGTGTTGGAGAATAAGAAATATGAAAATCCTCCCAGTTCATTTCACTCAGCTAGCAAATTCCTAATAACAGAGACTGACAAACAGAGCCCAAATAAAATGACCAACTTATGAATATTGCTATGAAAATTCTCAATACAGTGCTGGCAAGTAGAATCTACCAGAATATTGTTACAAGGATAACATGCCATGACCACAGAGTTGTATTCCAGGAGTATAAGGGTGGTTCAATATAAAGACATCTATGAATATCATTCCATCACATCAACAGTTCAAAGGGAAAAAGATATGATCAACTCACAAAATGCAGGAAGGCATTTGATAAAATTTGGTGGGAATGTAAATTGATACAGCCGCTATGGAGAACAGTATGGAGGTTCCTTAAAAAACTAAAACTAGAACTACCATGCTACCCAGCAATCCCACTACTGGGCATATACCCTGAGAAAACCATAATTCAAAAAGAGTCATGTACCACAATGTTCATTGCAGCACTATTTACAATAGCCAGGACATGGAAGCAACCTAAGTGTCCATCGACAGATGAATGGATAAAGAAGATGTGGCACATATATACAATGGAATATCACTCAGCCATAAAAAGAAATGAAATTGAGTTATATGTAGTGAGGTGGATGGACCTAGAGTCTGTCATACAGAGTGAAGTAAGTCAGAAAGAGAAAAGTAAATACCGTATGCTAACACATATATATGGAATCTAAAAAAAAAAAAAAAGGTTCTGAAGAACCTAGGGGTAGGACAGGAATACAGATGCAGACGTAGAGAATGGACTTGAGGACACGGGGAGTGGGAAGGGTAAGCTGGGATGAAGTGAGAGAGTGGCATGGACATATGTACACTACCAAACGTAAAATGGATAGCTAGTGGGAAGCAGCCACATAGCACAGGGAGATGAGCTTGGGGCTTTGTGACCACCTAGAGGGGTGGGATAGGGAGGGAGGGAGGGAGATGCAAGAGTGAGGGGATATGGGGATATATACGTATATATATACGTATATATATCCCCGTGTACGTATAGCTGATTCACTTTGTTATACACCAGAAACTAACACAACATTGTAAAGCAATTATACTCCAATAAAGATGTTAAAAAAAAAAGCATGCTTAATAATCTAGCTCTAGAAGAGATACTTCCTTGAAGCATCTTCAGCTCAAATCGGCCTTTAATATCACTAATGGTGAAACACTAGAGGCATTCTCATTAAAGGAATAAAAAAGAGGAAGTGTGTAGAGTCACACCACACCATTAACCAATGAACTAAGAAGGAAAAAGAATTTAGAGGCACATCCCTTGGAAAGAAAAATTTCTTATTTGCCAATGATATAAATGCCTTCCTAAAAGCTCTTAAAATAATCCCTAAACGTGAAAACTAGTAAGAACTAGTAGGAGACTCAAGTTCAATGACCAGTTAGCACAAATTAGTGTTTCTTTAAATCAGCAACAACCAGTAAAAACTTAATGGCAAAGGGATTTCCTTTACAATATCAACAAAATAGTAAATAACTAATCATGAACCAACTCCAATATTAAAAATGACAAAAACACCTTAAGTGAGAGACATAAAAATAGATTTAAACGAGGAGGCATGTCATGTTCCTAGGTAGGTAGGGTCAAGGGTAGAGGTGTCAGTTTTTCTCCAAATTACTTTTTCAGCTTAATGTAATTCCAATCAGAATCATAGAAGAATATAAATGTGTATATATATATATATATATATATATATATTTTTTTTTTTTTTTTTTTTTTTTTTTAACTTGACAAAATGACTCTAAAATACATCTGGAAGATTAAACAGGAGACAGCCTAAAAAGAGATAAGAGATGACTTGCACTGCCAGATTTAAAATATATCATAAAGCCAAAATAATTAAAAGCATGTCCTAATGGTATATGAGAACAGTTAGGCCAATGGAACGAGATAAAAGCCCACAGAAAAAGATTCAAGTCGAGATAAGTATTTAAGACATGATAAAGATGGCTATTTCCAATCAGAAGGTAGAAGATGAATTATTCATTAATTGTGCTGAGACAATTATTCAATTATTTGGGAGAAATTTAAGTTAGATTCCAATCTTAAGCTATATATAAAAAAAAAGAAAAAGTTCCAGATGGAGCAAAGATTAAATAGCAAGAAAATAAGGGAAGGAAGGGGGCAAATAACTCTACAAAATTACCTAAAAAGACAATATAGGTGAATATTATACAATATTGAGGTGGAGGAGGCCTTCCTAGGCATTCCAATAAAGTCAGAAACCATAGGAGATTTATAACTCCACAGAAATAATATAAAATGTGTAGATTTCAAATTTTCCATAAACAGAATTAAATAGCAAACAACAAACTTGGAAATAATATAGGTAACATATATAGCAGTATAAAGGTTGATGTTCTTATTTTATAAAAAGCACTTAAAACACTTAAAAAAGACAAATGCTCCAATAGAAAAATGTGCAAAGGACAAGGATGGGCATTTCACAAAAGAAAAAAAAAATAATACAAAGGAGCTATTAACACATATGAAGAAATGTGCATCCACTCTAACAGTCAAATAAACTCAGTTTAAACCAATAGTGAAATACCATTTTTGCCGGTCCCAGCTTTGCCGAGGGTGTTTGGAAACAAACATTTGCTTAACTGTTGGTAGAAGTGGGAACCGGTACACCCTCCTTCCTTGATGGCCATTAGAAATGTATCAAAAGCCTTAAAAAAGGCTCACATCTTGAGCTCATATCTTTGGTTTCTAGGAATTGATTCCAACGATGGGCATGCAGATCATGTGTGAGGAGGCGGATCTAGAGATGCTCAGCACCAGAGAAACAGTAAATAAATGGCAATTTGTTATATATTCCCATATAATAGCAAACATTTAATGATTGGGAAGTATCCATGATATATTTTAAAGTGAAAAACAAAAGTCGTAAAGCAGGAGATGCAGTGTGACCCCACGTTAGAAGAGGAAGAATAGAAGGAAGATGAGGAGGGATTCATATCATTGACAAAAGAAGAGGAGGCATTTCAAAACAACACAAGTGAACAGTCCTATGTAATAGATTTCTTATTTTGTTCTTTCTGCTTATTTTCCCCAAATAAACCTCTATTCTTAAAAAAAAATCAACTTCATTGTGGTATTATTTACATGAAGAAATTTCACAAAATTCACCGTTTTAAGTGTACAATGATTTTTAGTACATTTACTACATTGTGTGACCATCACCACAATCCAGCTATTGAACATTTCCATCACCCCAGTAAGATCCCTGGTGCCCACTTACAGTCAATCGTTGTTTTCACCCCCTACCCTCCGGCCTCAGGCAACCACTAATTCACTTTCTGTTTCTAGAGATTTGTCTTTTCCAGGCATTTCATTTAAATGGAATCATGCAATGTGTGGTCTTCTGCATCTGGCTTCTTTCACTGAGCATATTGCTTCTGAGGCTCATCTATGTTGTAGCACGTATCAGTACATCATTTCTTTTTATTGTTAAATAGTATTACTTTCTATGGATGTACCACATTTTACTTACCCGTTCACCACCAGTTGATGGGTATCCGGGTTGTTCAATTGTTTTAAATTTTTTTTAGAAAACAGTGAATATTTTAAAAAGTAAACAAATAAATCTGCTGCTCTCCCACCCCTGTGGGTATTCCAGCAGGCTTACAGTTTGTAACACAGTGTGCATGCATGTGAGTCTATGTGGGGATGCAGGAACATGCCGAGCACATCCGTAAAACAAGACGAGAAGACTGCATCCCCAAATGTTACGAGGGTGTCTCTCTGAGTGGGAGGATTACGGGTGACTTGAATTTCCTTCTTTGTGCTTCTTCTGTATTTTCAAAAAGTTCTGCAGGGCACATGTGTTATATTTCTAATCAGAAAAGCCATCATGTGATTGTGTGTATGTGTTTAAAGGAAAATAAGTGATCAAAATACCATATGATCCAGTAATTCCATTTCTATGGATACAAATTTAGAAAAAGTTAGAGTAACATAAACATTTATGTATAAGGATATTCTTAAAATAGTATCTTGAAATAATATTGAAAAAAATAGAAACAACTTGATGTTCAAAAGCAGATTACTCAATATATTAAAACCCATCCATATGGCAGAACAACTTGTTGGCATTAACAGTCAGGGTATTGGATGGCATGATATGGTGTCCGGGATTTGCTTCAAAATAATATGGGAGGGGTGGATGTGAAGGGAATGCAGATAGGGCAGAAAAGGCCATGGGTCGCTGATTGCTGGGGCCAGGTGGTGGGTACACAGGGATTCATTATACCATTCTTCCTAAGTATATATGGCAGACGTCCTCCATAATAAAATAGTCTTTAAGATCATAGTATATAAGGCAAAAATAACAAATCGTGGTCATGCAGTAGAGAAAAGACAAATTATTTGCAGATGCTTATTACCATTATCTTAAAAACTCAAGAGAATCATAGCAAAACCTAGTAGAAAGTAAACAGAAAGCTCATCAAGGGACCAGCATATAAAACATATATAGAAAAATGTATAGCCTTCCTATAAATCAGCAATAAACAGTGAGGAATTACAAGGGAAAAAAGAGACCCTATTCACAAAAGCAATAACAAAAAAATAAAATACTTTACAATAAATGTGCTATTCCTATATCAAGAAAACTACAAAACTTTACTGGGGGACATAAAAGAAGACTTGAATAAATGGAGAGACATAACTTTCTCCTGGAAGGGAAGGCTCAATATTGTAAAGATGTCAGCTCTCCTCAAATTAATTTACAAATTTAATGCAATTCCAATTAAAATCAAAAAGAACGTACCAGAAGAGCGTACACCAAAATGTTAACAAAGGTTCTTTCTATAAAGTAAAAAGATAATGGACTGCTTTTGCTTAGTGCTTTTCCCCCCAGATGTTCTGCACGGAGCTTTGGTAATAAGGAAAAAAGCTTTTAAAAAACGCTCTTAAAACATACTTAATGATACAGGAAATGCTCATCCTGCCCGCCCCCAAAGGCAACAAAATAATATTACAGTATGAAACCTATTTATCAAATAAAAAGCACATAACTATATTTATAGAAAAAAGACTGGAAGGATATATACCATGGTACCAGTGAGTTTCTCTGGGAAGAAGAGGTTTATGGGTACTTTTAATCTTGCTCTTTGTAGTTTCTTGATTTTTCCAAATTATTTACAATGAATAAGTATTATTTTTAATATTTTAAAATGTAAACATCAAAAAAAAAATTCTTCCAAGAAAGGCTGGGGAGAAATCTAGTCATTACAGAGCCCCATCCCAAATGAGGGTCAAAGGTCATGGGACAATGGGCCATTTCCTAGGGCTTCACACATCCTTGCTTGCCTTTCAGACCTTGGCAGGTGGGGAGGAGAGGGGAGAGGGGGTCTCAAGCCACTGAGACCCAAGCCCAGAGGATACACAATTCAGTCCCATGAATACCCACTGGTCTCTGCCCACTTGTCACTGGGTGCTGGGATAAGAGAAGTCAGTCCTGGGCCTCTGCTCTCAAGGAGGACTCAGCTGACAATAAACAGATGACCATAGATGACCGTAACCAGCATGTGCGGTAATCAGCTGTTCCCAACTCAGGTTCCAGAGACAGTCAGGCCTCAGTCCAAACCCTGGCTCTACCCACCGGAGGAAGTTACTCTCTCTGAGACTCAGTTTCTCCATCTGCAAAATGGGGTACACACTTTCAAGGGTTGATTGTTGCGAGGAAGAAAGAAAACAATGTCGCTAAATGCATGGGACATGGTGAGGACTTAGTAAAGGGCAGTTATTAAAGTAGGAGTGAAACAATGCTATTTAGAAAAACAAAATGAATTCTGAGCTTCTACATTCTAGGGCAGGGGTTGACAAACATTTTCTGTAAAGGAGCAGATAGTATTTTTCGCTTTGTGGGCCAGAAGGTCTAATGGACTCTTCCATTGTACCATGAAAGCAGTATATGTAAACAATGGATGCGGCTATGTTTCAATAAAGTTTTATTTACAAAAACAGGTGGTGAGCTGGATTTGGCCAGTGGGCTGTAGTCTGTGCCCTCTTCCAGGGGAAGGGCAGCCTTTATCTCAGAGGGAAAAGCACCTTAGGGCCTGGATGGAGAAGATAAGACGATGATAGTACTGAATTGCTGTGCAAAAGAAACAAAGATGGGATGTTGAATTTTTGTGTGGGGAGGATTGGAGAGAAGGGCCCAAGAGAAAGGGAATAAACAGGAAGTGGGCCCAAAAAGAGAGAAAGAAGAGGACAATATACCCCAGGACCAAAGGCGGGTGAGGCCATGGCAGGAAGGGCCATGTTATCACAGTGTTGTCTGGTTCTTAATGCCTAGTTAGCCTGATCTGTGTGTGCTGTCATCTCCTTCCTTACAGGAGCCCCATCATTTAGTAAAGTTGGTCACAGAAAACTGACCCCAGCCTGTGCTCTTTGGGGACAGTGAAGGAAGGTGGGCAGAGTCCAGCACAGGGTGAATCAGGGTAGAAAGAGGACAAGGGGTGCAGGAGGTGGGATGAGAGGGGATGGAAAATTCAGCAGAGAAGAAAGTTGGAACAAGAGGTGATTAGGAGAAACCAGAAGCCCTGGGGCATCTCAGAGATGCTGCTGGGGAGAGGCTGTTCCCCCATCTCTATCCCCCAAACACAGGCAAGGATGGGTCATTTTACTTGAACATTAAGGGCAAGATGATCCCCCAAATTTGAATGTATTGGGACACCCAGGCAGCAAATATTTAGATACAGTGCAGAGGTTCAGAGAGTGGGTTCTGGAGGTAGCAGACCTGGGTTTGAGTCTTGGTTCCATTCACAGGCTGCCCTTCTCTCTAGAGAACTATTCTCACTTCTTCCCAGGGGGGCAGTGTGTAGCCAATGACTGAATGATACTGGGGCTCAAAAGGGTGGTCCCCTTGCCTCAGGGTGGGTATAACTCTGTGGTGCAGGTATGCTCCACAGCCCCTCCCAACAGCCCCACCTTGCATCGAACGAAGACCAGATCTTACCCAAGGCTGCGTCTTGGTCCATCCCTGTCCCCTTCCCTATCCTGCTTTGCTCACTCCCCGACAGGGTTTTCCTAAAGAGCGCTCTTCCCTGTTATCGACCCCAGGTATCCGAATCCTTGACTCAGGCTCTGCATCTGGGGGACCTGACCTAAGATAGAAGTGACGTTGCTTTGGGGAGAGTATCAACCACACTTACCTTTCAGTTCTTTTGGAGGAAGGGAAGGGTGGCACCAAACCTCATCCATTGAAAAACCTTTGAGGGTTCTTCTACCCTCTCCCTTCTGGGTCCTCTTGCCCCCTTTCTCTTTTTTGCAGGGGGCTCTATAGATCAGGGAGCTTTGGAAGCTCAGTGTCTGATGGGCTGGGGTTCTAATTCAGGCTCCGCCCCATGGAAGGAAGGCTGCTTTGGGTCTTGGCTTCTGGAAAGAGCACCCCGCCCTGCTTCGAAGCAGCTCCCCCATTCAACTGGCTCCTCTCTATTCTCTCCCTTCCCATACATTCCTCATAATCATTATTTAAAGAGGCTAATAAGTAGGTTGGCACTGTTGATTAATGCATAATCTTAATCATGATTGCATAGCGTAATTGGCATTAATTTGAAGAGCTAGTTCATTATGAAAATAATTGTCACTGCTTTCTGCTTTAATAAAATGGAGCAGAGACACCAGGGCTGCTGAGGAAATAGGATGGTGTGTGTGTGTGTGTGTGTGTGCGTGCGCGCTGTGTGATGGGTCCCAAAAGATGTTAGCAGGGGTGGAGCACAGGTGCAGTTGGATCATTTTCTTCCAACAAAATCTTGAGTGTAAGCCCAATGGGTAAAACAAATAACAATAATAATAATAACAATAACACAACTGATTATGTGCTGGGGATGATGCTGAATGCTTTCCACCTGCTTCATTTATTACAAGAACCTCTACAGCCCCATTAGACAGAAATGATTATTGCCCCATTTTACACAAGAAAAAACGGAGGCCCAGGGAGGTTAAAGAGGTTGTGAAAACTGCTATGTGGTAATTCTCTTCTGCAACCAAAGCCAGCTTGTTAGTGCCAACTGTTAACTTTTCAGGAGTTGTGAAAGTGAGTTACTAAACCACTGGCAGCTTGAAAGCAGCCACAACGAGAATGTTTACACCACAGAAATAAGCAGGTGCTATAAATGAGGGCTTCTTTTTTTTTTTTCTCCCTGGAGAGCGTGATTACCAGCACACCACTGCCCAAGCCCATTTCCATCATCTGGACTCTTAAAGACTGGATGCCACAGTTCCCGAGAAGGCTCTGTAACCCCCAGGGCTCCACCAGGCGCAGCATGAAAACCACTGCTCAGAACTAACCTCATCTACAGACAGCGAAACGCAAGGCCGGGGGTGGGGGAGGAGCGCTCGAACTAGCTGTGCCAACCGGAACCGATTTCCTTCTTGCTCCTTCTACAGTGACATGTTGTCATATGTTTCAAGAAACATTCTGACTGCCCTAAGCATAAACACCCTTATTTTTAAGATTGCTTTTTCTGTCTCTGGAAATGTGCCCAAACGGTGGCATTGCCCTGCCTCCCAGGTGACCTACGGTGGCCTGTGACCTCAAATACGCAGTGCTGTCCTGCCACGTCTCATCATGAAGAGCAAGGAGGCACCGCCCACAGCCCCTGCTGTACCAACACACATTCCCTCTGGGCAAGTGGCCCTAGAGACCCTCCAGCGCACAGGTCCCAGGGCAGATGCAAGCAGAAGACAGTCCCCTGATTAAGCCCATGACCTCATGACTGTCTAGGGCTGGTCTGGAGTCTTGAGATGTTCCTTTCTCTTGAACAACTTTGTGCTCTTGAATTTGGCCCTTGCAAAGGCAGCCCAGCCAGCCCAGCCCCGACTGTGGTGAGCCTGGCAGACTCCGGCCGAGCCTGCAACATGCCGCCACCCGTCTGTCTGGCAGCCGAGTCCCAGGAGACATTCACGTTCCCAGCACCAGGCCCAGGCACCGTCAGTCCTCTGGGGCCTAAGTCTGTTCTTTCTTTTCCAGTCTGCTTTGTTCTTTTTCTGAAGTTTCCAAGGTGTCGTAGAGATTGAGACGCTAATCAGTGAGATTGTTGCCAACAGCCTCTTCCCGGGCCGCCTCCCTGTCTGTTCTGATCAGGGCTCTCTCTTCTCCCTGCCGGGGCCCCTGCGGCTCTCTGTAGCCCGTGGGTTGGAAGAACCAGGCTCTGCTTTCTACTGCACCTTAGCCAGCTCTTCAGGGCCCCGGCAGTGCCTGGGGACTTGCTTCTGGGCCTCTCTGTGCCCTGATCTCAGCAGAAGGAGGAGATGGGGGGACACACTGGCTGACTTCCCCCACTGGGCAGAATAGGCGGTTTACAGAAGGTAAGCAGTGCCCAGTGGAAAAGTGCCAAGGATAGGCTTTCTGAGGTCCTGGGCAAGGGAGAGGAGACAAGGAGTCTGTGTGTCTCCCCTCCTCTGGGTTTGTTGATTCGTTCGTTCATTCATTCATTCATTCATTCATTCCCCAAGCAGTTTATAGGCTACAACCATGAACAAGGAACCATGCTGAACACTAGATGAGTCAGAGAGAGATTAGGCATACTCCCAGGCCTTCAGGAGGTCACAGCTCGGAAGAGGAAATGAGAGAAGGGGCACACATAAAATCGCTATGGGTAAAAACTCTCCATGTGACCAGAATGTCTGGAAAGCTGGGGAGACTCGGAGAAGAGGGACCCATGGATGTCTCTGTGGATAAAGCAGCATCTGCCCTGCTCAGAGCTGAGCTGTGGAAGGAACATGGCACCGGTGAGGGAGAGAATGGCCGTGGGTAGGTTCTTGAGGATGAGGACTTGGGCTAGGGCAGGGCCAGTGGGGAGGGAGTGAAGCAGGGGCCAGGCAGGAGGGGAGCTGCTGGGTTTGCTTCTCTAGGACTGATCTGTGATGAGATGAAGGAGGGAGGTGGGGGCCTGCGAGAGGGAACATCAAAGAAGACCCTGGAGTCTGGACCAGAATGGGAGTGCAGTCAAGCCTGTGGACTCCACAGTCAGGCTGGCTGAATTTGAATTGACCCCGCCATTTCCCAGCTGTGCAAACTTGGGCAAGTCCCTTCCCTGCCCTGTGCCTCTGTTTGGTCATCTGAAAACAGGCATATTAGTAGCACTTACAACATAGCTCTATTTTGAGGCTTAAATGGCATAAATCATCTAAGGCACATTGTAAGCCCTCATAAGGGCAAGAAGTTACAATTTTGTAGTGACAGGGAAGCTGGGGGGCTTTAAATTAAATGGGGGTATCCAGAGAAAGAACAGATCTGAGGAGAGGATTGCAATCCCGGGGGGCCCCAGGGGAGGGCTCCTGATGGAGTCCCAGGGCCTGGTGGCAGTTGTTTTAATTGATCTGATGATATGCGGAGCTTTGTCTGTACAACTCAGGGACGCGCAAGTCAAATATTGCAGAATCCACCATGTCGGGAGGATGGCTGGAGGCTCCTGTGCTGCCCAGAGACCCTGATGACCGATGGGCTGTCATCAGGTGGAAGAGCAGGAGCCAGGGCTGCTGGGAAGGGGGCTGCTGCGCAGGGGCCCAGGGGCAGTGAGCGCCCCTGCTGGAGGGGCCAAAGCAAAGAAGATCCTGAATCCCAAGTCCCTGGTGGGGCTGTCTCACCTCCTTGATGGGCAGAGCCGTCACACAGCCCAACCCCATGCACACCTGCCCACAGCAGAAAGGCCAGCCATAAGCCTGGCATTCGAGGCCCTTCCCGGGCCAGCCTGACCTCCTCCATGCAGGACATCCTCCACTCACACTGCACTTGTCACCCTCTCCTTCGTGCCTCTGTGCTTTTGAGTGTGCTCCCCTCTGCCTGGATCGCCTTTCCTTCTGTTTCCTCCTTCCAAAGCTGGCTTCCATATTTCTCTTCTGAGCCTTGTGTAGCAAACGCTGTCCTTGTGTCCTCCTCCCCCCCCACCCCCGCCAGGGGCCGCCTGCAGACATTTCCTCTGCCCCCCTTGGAATTCGCTGGCGATGGTGCAGCTGTGGCGAGCGAGGGAGAGAACACAAGAGCCAGGGAGCTGAGCTCAGCAGAGCCTCAGCTGAGGAGGCAGGGAGCAGGCAGATGAACCCCGGCTTCCTCGCTCCTCAAAGGTGCAATTCCGAGGCACGATCTACCCAGTTTTTCATAGGGCCCCAGCGGGGCTGAGCCCCAGTTACCCACAGCACAAGCCACCTGCGGACACGCCTTCACTGGCTTTCCTCCTTCCCCATCTCACTTTCCTGCTCCATCGCCATACTTCCTGGAATCATCTCCCAGATAAACCACTCGCACCCTAACTTGTTGCAGGATATGCTTTGGGGAGCTCCCAACTAAGACGCCTTCCCTGAGCTCCAAATTCATCCTCTGTACCCACCCTCACCTGTGTTATGTGTCATGTCCCCCACTCCCTCCCTGTTGGGCTGTGGGCATCTGGAGGGTGGAGACACACTTTAGTGGTCCTGGCATCTCTTTCCCACTCCAGTGTCTAACACTATCTAGCACAGAGAGGATGTTGAGACATGTTTATTAAATAAATACGTCCATAAGTACATGAGTGTGTGCCTGTATACACACACACACACACACACACACACACACTACTTGCTTTTAAAAGCTAATTCCTGTTCAGGACTTTGATACTTAAATGACAAAGCAAAAAGCACACAAATATCCTCCAGACCACCTGCCATGAAGATGCCCAGCAGGGCGGATACCCAGGTCCTGCAGTTTTCAAGCTCCTCCGTCTCCCCATCTCTGGCCATGATCGGCTCTTACTAGAGGAGGAAGCTGAGGCTGGGGTGCCCTCAGTAGGCAACCTTCCAGGCCCCTGCCCCTTGCAGGGGTAGATAGGGTGCCATGTGCCTGGTGACATGGCTGGATGGCTGTAGAGAAAGGACCTGATTCTGGCTGCGGGTGGACCCTCCAAGCAGCCCTAACCGAAGCTCCTCTCCAAACTCGGGGCCCCGCTCCACAGTGGTGTCAGCATCTGGAAGATAGCCCTCCCTCAGCACCAGCCTGCCTGCCCACAGCCCTGCCCTGAGGAGGCCAGGAGGCCAGTCTAAGGCCACTGGGATGCGGTGTGGGCAGAGGCAAGGGGCAGGGGCAGGGGCAGGGGGAGTAGAACCTGGGAAATTAGCGGAGGAAGGAGCCAGCCTGTTCTGCATTATTAATCCCATCCTCATCTGTTTTAAATATCAATTGCCATGCAGGTTAAATACTTATTCAGATGCCTTTTAGCTTAAAAGCAAGCTAATTGATCTCTGGAGATCCTGAATGAACAGTGAAGAAAGTGCACTAATTATAGAATCAACCTCCATTTCTCTGTTTTGTTTCTTCTCTGACAATGCTGCTGGAATGACAGAAGGGGGTCTGGTGCAGCAAAACACGTGCTGTTTTTTTTTTTTTTAAACATCTTTATTGAAGTATAATTGCTTTACAATGGTGTGTTAGTTTCTGCTTTATAACAAAGTGAATCAGTTATACATATACATATGTTCCCATATCTCTTCCCTCTTGCATCTCCCTCCCTCCCATCCTCCCTATCCCACCCCTCTAGGTGGTCACGAAGCACTGAGCTGATCTCCCTGTGCTATGCGGTTGCTTCCCACTAGCTATCTATTTTACATTTGGTAGTGTATATATGTCCATGACACTCTCTCACCCTGTCACATCTCACCCTTCCCCCTCCCCATATCCTCAAGTCCATTCTCTAGTAGGTCTGTGTCTTTATTCCCGTCTTGCCACTAGGTTCTTCATGACCTTTTTATTTTTTTCCTTAGATTCCATATATATGTGTTAGCATACTGTATTTGTTTTTCTCTTTCTGACTTACTTCACTCTGTATGACAGACTCTAACTCCATCCACCTCATTACAAATACCTCCATTTCATTTCTTTTTATGGCTGAGTAATATTCCATTGTATATATGTGCCACATCTTCTTTATCCATTCATCCGATGATGGACACTTAGGTTGCTTCCATGTCCTGGCTATTGTAAATAGAGCTGTAATGAACATTTTGGTACATGACTCTTTTTGAATTATGGTTTTCTCAGGGTATATGCCCAGTAGTGGGATTGCTGGGTCGTATGGTAGTTCTATTTTTAGTTTTTTAAGGAACCTCCATACTGTTCTCCATAGTGGCTGTATCAATTTACATTCCCACCAACAGTGAAAGGGTGTTCCCTTTTCTCCCCACCCTCTCCAGCATTTATTGTTTCTAGATTTTTTGATGATGGCCATTCTGACCGGTGTGATATATGCAAATCAATCAACGTGATACATCATATTAATAAATTGAAGGAGAAAAACCATATGATCATCTCAATAGATGCAGAGAAAGCTTTCGACAAAATTCAACACCCATTTATGATAAAAGCCCTGCAGAAAGTAGGCATAGAGGGAACTTTCCTCAACATAATAAAGGCCATATATGACAAACCCACAGCCAACATTGTCCTCAATGGTGAAAAACTGAAACCATTTCCACTAAGATCAGGAACAAGACAAGGTTGCCCACTCTCACCACTATTATTCAACATAGTTTTGGAAGTGTTAGCCACAGCAATCAGAGAAGAAAAAGAAATAAAAGGAACCCAAATCGGAAAAGAAGAAGTAAAGCTGTCACTGTTTGCAGATGACATGATATTATACATAGAGAATCCTAAAGATGCTACCAGAAAACTACTAGAGCTAATCAATGAATTTGGTAAAGTAGCAGGATACAAAATTAATGCACAGAAATCTCTTGCATTCCTATATACTAATGATGAAAAATCTGTAAGTGAAATTAAGAAAACACTCCCGTTTACCATTGCAACAAAAAGAATAAAATATCTAGGAATAAACCTACCTAAGGAGACAAAAGACCTGTATGCAGAAAATTATAGGACACTGATGAAAGAAATTAAAGATGATACAAATAGATGGAGAGATATACCATGTTCTTGGATTGGAAGAATCAACATTGTGAAAATGACTCTACTACCCAAAGCAATCTACAGATTCAATGCGATCCCTATCAAACTACCACTGGCATTTTTCACAGAACTAGAACAAAAAATTTCACAATTTGTATGGAAACACAAAAGACCCCGAATAGCCAAAGCAATCTTGAGAACGAAAAATGGAGCTGGAGGAATCAGGCTCCCTGACTTCAGACTATATTACAAAGCTACAGTAATCAAGACAGTTTGGTACTGGCACAAAAACAGAAATATAGATCAATGGAACAGGATAGAAAGCCCAGAGATAAGCCCACGCACATATGGTCACCTTATCTTTGATAAAGGAGGCAAGAATATACAGTGGAGAAAAGACAGCCTCTTCAATAAGTGGTGCTGGGAAAATTGGACAGGTACATGTAAAAGTATGAAATTAGAACACTCCCTGACACCATACACAAAAATAAACTCAAAATGGATTAAAGACCTAAGTGTAAGAACAGACACTATCAAACTCTCAGAGGAAAACATAGGCAGAACACTCTATGACATAAATCACAGCAAGATCCTTTTTGACCCAGCTCCTAGAGAAATGGAAATAAAAACACAAATAAACAAATGGGACCTAATGAAACTGAAAAGCTTTTGCACAGCAAAGGAAACCATAAACAAGACGAAAAGACAACCCTCAGAATGGGAGAAAATATTTGCAAATGAAGCAACTGACAAAGGATTAATCTCCAAGATTTACAAGCAGCTCATGCAGCTCAATAACAAAAAAACAAACAACCCAATCCAAAAATGGGCAGAAGACCTAAATAAACAATTCTCCAAAGAAGATATACAGATTGCCAACAGACACATGAAAGAATGCTCAACATCATTAATCATTAGAGAAATGCAAATCAAAACTACACGTGCTGTTTTGATTAGGCAGCAACACAAAGTTGACCTGCAGGCCCCGCCCCCTCCCCCTCCCCCATGGCTCCTGACTCTGGGATGAGCTCTCCCAGGTGGGCCTCCTGGGCACACTTCTCCCAGGTGGGAGCTCTTAAAGACAGGACTTCAATGGGCTTCCCTGGTGGCACAGTGGTTGAGAATCTGCCTGCCAGTGCGGGGGACACGGGTTCGAGCCCTGGTCTGGGAAGATCCCACATGCCACGGAGCAACTGGGCCCGTGAGCCACAACTACTGAGCCTGAGCGTCTGGAGCCTGTGCTCCGCAACAAGAGAGGCCGCGATAGTGAGAGGCCCGCGCACAGCGATGAAAAGAGTGGCCCCCGCTCGCCGGAACTAGAGAAAGCCCTCGCACAGAAACGAAGACCCAACACAGCCAAAAATAATAAATAAATAAATAAATAGAAATTAGAGCACTGAATGTAAGATGAGAAAAGTTTAAAAAAAAAAAAAAAAGACAGGACTTCAAGATGCTGAAAATATCAGTATGGTTGTCTGCTCTCGGCCCACCCATCCTGCAGGCCTGCCCCCCCATTAAAGAAAAAACCAACACAAATGCAGCCCAAATCTCTCAAAGTCCACTTTCTGCTCACATACGCTGACCTCCTCTGGGGTCTCAGCTTGTGATTTTGCACTGGCCTCCTGGAATTAGGCAGTACAGCCCAGCTGACCTTGGCACCCCTCTGGTCCCTCCCATAGCTCCCTATTCACTAGGGACGCCCATGCTGCAGCCCCGTGGTGCCTGGACCACCCCAGTTGAGGGAGCCGGTGTTCCTCAGCCAGGAGCAGTAGATTCCTCTCTCCGGCTCCGGAGACATGTCCTGTCGCTTTCTCTTCTCTCCCTGTCCAGGTTCCGACTCCATCTACTAAGCTGCCTTGGGTAGAACAGAGAATGGGCACCTCTGCCTTGACTGGAGGGAAAATTGTGTCATTGCTGTTTCAGCAACGCTGGGAAACTACCGTCGACGTGTAGGGAGGGTGAAGTCTTCCATATGTTTGGGAAAGTAGAAGTTAAACAAGATTGAGGACTTCCCTGGTGGCACAGTGGTTAAGAATCTGCCTGCCAATGCAGGGGACACGGGTTCGAGCCCTGGTCTGGGAAGATCCCACATGCCGCAGAGCAACGAAGCCCGTGTGCCACAACTACCAAGCCTCCGCTCTAGAGCCCACGAGCCACAACTACTGAGCCCCTGTGCCGCAACTACTGAGCCCACGTGCCACAACTACTGAAGCCCGCGCGCCTAGAGCCTGGGCTCCGCAACAAGAGAAGCCACCACAATGAGAAGCCCGCACACCGCAACGAAAAGTAGCCCCTGCTCGCTGCAACTAGAGAAAGCCCATGTGCAGCAACGAAGACCCAACACAGCCAAAAATTAAAAAAACAAACAAACAAAAACAAAAAAACCACCCACAGATTGAGCAGGTTCCTTTCCTGCAGAAGTTCTCTGGGCATATGCTGTGCTCATGCCCAGCCTCTGAGAGGTGGGGAGCATAGGCAACATTCCCCAAACTTACTTGACAACCATGGAAACCTCTTTTGGCAGAGCATCTCCCTGAAAACACGCTTTGGGAATTGCTGCATCACAGTGATTTGGGCAAAACTTTCTTTTCCCCTTCTGAGGAATGAGCTATTTGAGGTTCAGGGCTAAAGCCTTCACATCTCAGTCTGCCCCACATAACCTGGTCCCCAGCCCTGAGCACCAGAGACACACAAAGAAAGAATGGAGAAAGTATAACAAAGTATGATGGTGAAATATTTGATCTACTTACCGCTAGGGGGTCCATATGACGGGTTTTGTTTTTACTGGATTGATTCCGGGACACAAGTTACAGGTTGTTTTAACACAGCTTAGAGGCGTGATTACTCTGCTAGGCTCTCATTAGCATGTGTCTATGTGTGTGTGTGTGTGTGTGTGTGTGTGTGTGTGTGTGTGCACCTGGGCAGGTGTGGGCACTCAACTCACAGGGGCGGGGGCACAGCAGGGAGGGAAGCGTGGGAAGCCGATTCACCAGCCCCATGCTTTGTGCCTCTCTCCCCAAGGCACTGGGTTGAAATAAGAGATTCTGACAATTATGATCATTAGCCAATGAAACTGCTTGCATCTTCACAAGGTCTCAGCTCCTACAAAGGAATTCCAAGTGACCTTGTCCCCCCACAGACACCACTGATAGAGCTGTTCATCTACTCAGCCCTTCCTTCATTCTCCAAACACTCAGGAAGCACCTCCTATGTGTCACGCACCAGGCACACAGCAGATAAACAATAGGGGAGACCCTTACCCCTGAAATACCCTGCTTATTTCCCAAAGCTCTTAATGTAGGTTGAAATGATCTCAAATATCTGTTACCTAGTTTATAGTCTGCCTCGTCCCCCACCCTTACCACTATAATATAAGCTCTTTGAGCATAAAGAACTTGTTCATTATTTTCTCTCCAGTGCCTAGAACAATGCCTGGCACATAGTAGGCACTTAATAAGTATTTCTCGATTATAAAGGAATATGTATGGAACGTACAAGTTTAAGCAAGCATGAAATGGCTAAACAACAAAACTTCAGGGAGTTAACACATGGATGGTGGCTTTTATGCCTTGACGTGATAAGAGGGGACACCACAAAAAGTAAGAATATAATTTGGGGCTTTAAAGTGGTGGGGGAGATTCCCTATAGGAAGCCTTGAGATCAGAAAGCTGAACACTTCTTACCAAAAGCCAGAAAGACTCATAATCCCCTCTGGTCACAGCCACTCAGAAAAGCCCAAGTTTATAACAGGCAGGACAGCAGGTGCATTCCCAGGACTGGAGCAAAATTGCACTCTCTTTTATTTTATTGGTTTATAATATTATATAAGTTTCATGTGTACAATATTATATTCGACTTCTGTATACACGACAGCATGCTCACCACCAAAAGTTTAGTTTCCATCCATAACCATACAGTTGACCCTCTTCACCCGTGTTGCCCACCCTCCTTCCCCTCTGGTAACTGCTACTACGTTCTCTGTATCTATGTGTTTGTTCTTGTTTGGTTTGGCTTGTTCATTTTATTTTATTCTACACTTGAGTGAAACCATACAGTGTTTGTCTTTCTCTGTCTGACTTACCTCACTTACGTTAATACCCTCAAGGTCCACCCGTGTTGTTAACAAATGGCAAGATTTCATCTTTTTTTTTTATGGCTGAGTGGTATACCATTCTATATACAGTTGACCCTTGAACAGCATGAGTTTGGACTGCATGAGTCCACTTACATGCAGATTTTTTTTCAATAGTAGATATCATAGTACTACATGGTCCACAGTTTGTTGAATCAGCAGATGTGGAATGGCAGATACAGAGGACCCACCTATATGGAGAGTCGACTATAAGTTATACTTGGATTTTCGACTGTGCCCCTAATCCCTGCTTTGTTCAAGGGTCAACTGCATATATCACATCTTCTGTATCCATTCATCTGTTGATGGGCACTTAGGTTGTTTCCACATCTTGGCTATTGTAAAAAACGCTGTGGTGAATATTGGAGTGCATGTATCTTCCAAATTAGTGTTTTTTAAAAATTCTTCAGTTAAATACCCAGAGGTGGAATTGCTGGATCATATGGTAATTCTATTCTTAATATTTTGAGGACCCTCCATACTGTTTTCCATAGTGGCTCCACCAGTTTTCATTCTCACCAACAATGCACGAGGGTTCCCTTTCTCCACAGCCTGCCTCTCCAACACTTATTTCTTGCCTTTTTGATAACAGCCATTCTAACAGGCATGTGGTGATATCTAATTGTTTCGATTCACATTTCCCTAGTGATTAGTGACGTTGAACATCTTTTCATGTTGGCAAAAATTGGCAAATCTGCCAATTTTTCAATCAAGTTGTTTGGTTTTCTTATTGTTGAGTTCTTTACATATTTTGGATATTAATCTCTTATTGGATATATGATTTGCAAATATCTTTTCCCATTAGGTAGGTGTCTTTTTGTTCTGTTGATTTCCTTTGCTGTGCAGAGCTTTTTAGTTTGATATAGCCCCATGTGCTTATTTTTGCTTTTGTTTCCCTTGCTCGAGGAAACATATCCAGAAATATTGCTAAGACTGATTCAAAGGGTGTACTGTCTATGTTTTTTCTAGGAGTTTTATGGTTTCAGGTCTCACATTCAAGTCTTTGATCCATTTTGATTTACTAGCAGAAAGAAAAATTAAGAAAACAATCCCATTTACAATTGCAACTACAAAAAAATAAAATATCTAGGAATAAATTTAACCACAGAAGTTAAATTTATTAACCTGTACACTGAAAACTATAAGCCATTGTTGAATAAAATTGAAGAAACACCAAGAAATGGAAAGATATTTCAGGCTCATGAACTGAAAGAATTAACATTGTTAAAATGTCCATATTACCTAAAGCAATATATAGACTGAATGCAATCCCTATCAAAATCTCAATGACATTTTTCACAAAAATAGAACAAAAATTCTAAAATTTATATGGAAACACAAAAGGCCAAATAGCCAGAGTGATTCTGAGAAAAAAGAACAAAGCTGAAGATATCACACTCCCTGATTTCAAATTATATTACAAAGTTATAGTAATCAAAATAGCATGGTATTGGCTGGAAAACAGACACATAGATCAATGGAACAGAACTGAAATCCCAGAAATAAACCCACACATATATGGACAATTAATTTATGACAAAGAAGCAAAGAACATACAATGGAGAAAGGATAGTCTCTTCAATAAATGGTGTTGGACATTTTCTTTCATTTTATCAAAGTAGATTTGATTTACAGTGTTTCAGGTATATAACAAAGTGATTCAGTTTTATATATATATATATATATATATATATATTCTTTTCAGATTCTTTCCATTATAGGAAAGAATTACAAATTCATTACAAATCTTGAATATAGTTCTCTTTACTATACTGTAGGTCCTGGTTATTTATCTATTTTGTACATAGTGGTGTGTGTCTGTTAATTCCAAACTCCTAATTTATCCCACCCCCACCTTTCCCCTTTGGTAACAATGCTTGTTTTCTATGTCTGTGAGTCTGTTTCTGTGTTGTAAATAAGTTCATTTGTATCATATTTTAGATTCCACATATAAGTGATATCATATGAAAAAAAATAAATGGTGTTGGGAAAACTGGACAGACACATGCAAAAGAATAAAACTAGGCCACTATTTCACATCATACACAAAGTCGCAATCTTGAAATCTGCATAGGCTGTCAGCAGACATGGCAAAAAGAAGTAGCTTGCATTTTTAAAATACTGGTTTAATAAACAACCTAAACTTACACATAAAGGAAACAGAAAATGAGCAAACAAAACCCAAAGTTAATAGAAGAAATAATAAAGATCATAGCAGAAACAAATGAAATAGAGACTACAAAAACGATAGAAAAGATCAGTGAAAATAAGAGCTGGTTCTTTGAAAAGATAAATACAATTGATAAACCTTTAGCCAGACTCATCAAGGAAAAAAGAGAGAGTGCCCAAATAATTAAAATCAGAATGAAAGAGGAGAAGTCAAAACAGAAATAGAATCATATGAGATTACTACAAACAATTATATGCCAATAAAATGGACAACCTAGAAGAAATGGATACATTCCTGAAAATGTATAATCTCCCAAATCTGAATCAGGAAGAAATACAAAATATGAACAGACCAATTACCAGTAATGATATTGAATAAGTAATTTTAAAACTCCCTATAAACAAAAGTCCAGGACCAGACAGCTTCACAGGTTAATTCTACCAAACATTTAAAGAAGAGTTAACACTGATTCCTCTCAAATTATTCCAAAAAACTGAAGAGGAAGGAATGCTTCCAAACTCTTTCTATAGGGCCAGCATCACCCTGATATGAAAACCAGAAAAAGAAACCACAAAAAAAAGAGAAAATTACTGGTCAATATCACTGATGAACATAGATGCAAAAATCCTCAACAAAACATTAGCAAATCAAATTCAACAATACATTAAAAATATCATATACCATGATCAAGTGGGATTTATCCCAGGAATGCAAGGATGCTTCAATATTACCACAAATCAGTAAATGTGCTACACCACATTAACAAATTGAAGAATAAAAATCATATGATCATCTCAATAGATGCAGAAAAAACTTTTGACACAATTCAACATCCATTTACGATAAAAACTCTCAACAAAGTGGGTATAGAGGGAACATACCTCAACATAATAAAGGCCATATCTGACAAACATACAGACAATATCATACTCAATGGTGAAAAGCTGAAAACATTTCCTCTAAGATCCGGAAGAAGACAAGGGTGCCCACTCTTACCACTTTTATTCAACATAGTATTGGAAGTCTTAGTCACAGAAATCAGACAAGAAAAAGAAAAAAGGAATTCAGATTGGAAAGGAAGAAGTGAAACTGTCACTGTTTGCAGATGACATGACACTATATATAAAAAATCATAAAGATGCTACTAAAAAAACTATTAGAACTAAAAAATGAATTCAGTTAAGTTGCAGAATATAAAATTAATATACAGAAATCTGTTGCATTTCTAAACACTAACAACAAAGTATCAGAAAGAGAAATTAAGAAAATAATCCCACTTATACAATTGCATAAAAAAGAATAAAATATCTGGGGGTAAATCTAACTAAGGAGGCAAAAGGCCTGTAAAGGAGGTCAACTATAAAACGCTGATGAAAGAAACCGAAGATGACACAAACAGATGGAAAGATATACTGTTCTCATGGAATGGAAGAGTTAAAATAATCATACTAACCGAGGCAATTTACATTTTAAATGTAATTCCTATCAAAATACCAATGGCATTTTTTTTCACAGAATTATAACAAATAATTCAAAGATTTGTATGGAAGCACAAAAGACCTGAATAGCCAAAACAACCTTGAGAAAGAAGAACAAAGCTGGAGGTATCACGCTCCCTGGTTTCAAACTATACTACAAAGCTACAGTAATCAAAACAGTATGGTACCGACAAAAAACAGACATATAGATCATTGGAACAGAATAGAGAGCCCAGAAATAAACTAACAATTATATGGTCAATTAATCTACAACAAAGGATGCAAGAATATACAATATGGGAAAAGACAGCCTCTTCAATAAATGGTGCTGGGAAAACTGGACAGCCACCTGCAAAAGAATAAAACTGGACTACTTTCTCAGACCATGTACAAAAATATATACAATGGAATATTACTCAGCCATAAAAAGAAAAAGAAATGAAATGGAGGTGTTTGTAATGAGGTGGATGGAGTTAGAGTCTGTCATACAGAGTGAAGTAAGTCAGAAAGAGAAAAACAAATACAGTATGCTAACACATATATATGGAATCTAAGGGAAAAAAAAAAAAAGAGGTCATGAAGAACGTAGTGGCAAGATGGGAATAAAGACACAGACCTACTAGAGAATGGACTTGAGGATATGGGGAGGGGGAGGGGTGAGATGTGACAGGGTGAGAGAGTGTCATGGACATATATACACTACCAAATGTAAAATAGATAACTAGTGGGAAGCAGCCGCATAGCACAGGGAGATCAGCTCGGTGCTTTGTGACCACCTAGAGGGGTGGGATAGGGAGGGTGGGAGGGAGGGAGATGCAAGAGGGAAGAGATATGGCAACATATGTATATGTGTAACTGATTCACTTTGTTGTAAAGCAGAAGCTAGCACACCATTGTAAAGCAATTATACTTCAATAAAGATGTTTAAAAAAAAAAAAAAAATAAAAAAATAAACTCAAAATGGATTAAAGACTTGAATGTAAGACCTGAAACCATAAAATTCTTAGAAGAAAACATAGACAGTACACTCTTTGACACTGGTCTTAGGAATACTTTTCTGGATATGTGTCCTCAGGCAAAGGAAACAAAAGCAAAAATAAACAAATGGGACTACACCAAACTAAAAAGCCTTTGCACAGTGTAGGAAACAATCAACAAAATGAAAATGCAGCCTACTGAATGGGAGAATATATTTGCAGGATTAATATACAAAATATACAAAGAACTCATACAACTCAACACCAAACAAACAACTGATTAAAAAATGGGCCAACAGGCACATGAGAAAAAGTTCAATATCACTTATCATCAGGGAAATGCAAATCAGAACCTCAGTGAGATATCACTTCACACTTGTCAGAATGGCTGTTATCAAAAAGACAACAATGAAGTGTGGCAAGAATGTGGAGAAAAGGGAACCCTGTGCACTGTTGGTGGGAATGTAAATTGGTGCAGCCACTGTGAAAACAGTATGGAAGTTCCTCAAAAAATTAAAAATAGAACTATCATATTGTCCAGCAATTCCACTTCTGGGTATTTTTCCAAAGAAAACAAAAGCACTAATTCAAAAAGATATATACACCTCCAATGTTCACTGTAGCATTATTCGCAATAGCCAAGATATAGAAGCAATCTAAATGTCCACTGAGAGGTGAATGGATAAAGAAGTTGTGGTGTGTGTGTGTGTATATATATATATATATATATATATATATATATATATATATATATATATACATATATATGTGTATATATATATATACATATATATACACATATATATACAATGGAATATTAGTCAGCCATAAAAAAGAATGAAATCTTGCCCTTTGTGACAACACGGATAGACCTAGAGGGTATTATGCTAAGCAAAATAAGTCAGACAGAGAAAAAGAAATACTGGATGATTTCACTTATATGTGGAATCTAAAAAACAAATTAAATGAACAAACCGAACAAAAGAGAAACAGAGTCATAGACACAGAACAAATAGGTGGTTGCCAGAGGGGAGAGGGAGGGGTGGGGAGATGAGTGAAATAGGTGAAGGAAATTAAGAGGTACAAACTTCCAGTTACAAAAGTCATGGGGATGAAATGTACAGCATGGGAAATATAGTCAATAATTCTGTAATATCTTTATTATGGTGACAAATGGTAGCTAGACTTATCATGGTGATCATTTTGTAATGTATAGAAATATCGAATCACTATGTTGTGCATCAGCAACCAACCTAACTGTAGGTCAAATATACTTCAAAAATAAACAAACTTGTAGAAAAAGAGATCAGTTGCAGATGACATTGATACTCTATGTAGAGAACCCTAAAGACTCCACACAAAAACTATTAGAACTAACAAATGAATTCAGCAAGGCAGCAGGATACAAGATTAACACACAGAAATATGTTGCATTGTTTTACACTAATAATGAAATATTAGAAAGGGAAAGTAAAAAAAAAAAAAAGCCATTTAAAATTGGGTCCAAAAAAATACCTAGGAATAAACTTAACCAAAGAGGTTTCTAGATTACATACTGAAAACTATGAAACATTGATAAAGGAAATTGAAGATGATTCAAAGGAAAAGAAAGATATCCCATGCTCTTGGATTAGAAGAATTAACACTGTTTAAATGGTCAAACTACCCAAAGCAATCTACAGACTTAATCTGATCCCTATCAAAATACTCATGACATTTTCCACAGAACTAGAACAAATAATACTAGAATTTAGATGGAACCACAAATGACCCAGAATTGCCAAAGCAATCCTGGGTAAAAAGTACAAAGCTGGAGGCATAACCCTCCCAGACTTCAGACAATACTACAAAGCTACAGTAATCAAAACAGCATGGTATTGGCACAAAAACAAAACTATAGATCAGTGAAACAGAATAAAGAGCCCATAAATAAACCCACACAGCTATGGTCAATTAATCTACAGCAAAGGAGAAAAGGATATGCAATGAAGAAAAGGCAATCTCTTCAACAAGTGGTGTTGGGAAAGCTGGAAAGCTACCTGTAAATCAATAAAATAAGAACACTCCCTCACACCAAATACAAAAATAAACACAAAATGGTTTAAAGACCTAAATATAAGACATGACACCATAAAAATCCTAAAAGAGAACATAGGCAAAAAAATTCTCTGACATAAATCGTAGCAATATTTTCTTATATCAGTCTCCCAAGGCAAAAGAAATAAAAGAAAAATGAACAAATGGGACCTAATCAAACTTAAAAGCCTTTGCACGGTGAAGGAAACCATCATCAAAATGAAAAAGCAACCTATGGAATGGGAGAAAATATTAGCCAATGATGCTACCAACAAGGGGTTAACATCTAAAATATACTAACAGCTCAAAAAACTCAATATATAAAAAAAAAACAGACCAATCAAAAGATGGGCAGAAGACCTAAATAGACATTTCTCAAAAGAAGACATACAGATGATCAACAGACACATGAAAGATGCTCAACTTTGCTAATTATTAGAGAAGTGCACATCAAAACCACAATGAGGTGTCATCTCACACCAGTCAGAATGGCTATCATCAAAAAGTCTACAAATAATAAATGCTGGAGAAAAGGGAACCCTCCTACACTGTTGGTGGGAATGTACATTGGTGCAGCCACTATGGAAAACAGTATGGAGCTTCTTTAAAAAATAAACTACCATGTGATCCAGCAATCCCACTACTGGGCATATACCCTGAGAAAACCATAATTTAAAAAGAGTGATGGGCTTCCCTGGTGGCGCAGTGGTTAAGAATCTGCCTGCCAATGCAGGGGACACGGGTTCGAGCCCTGGTCTGGGAAGATCCCACATGCCGCAGAGCGGCTAGGACCGTGAGCCACGACTACTTAGCCTGCGTGTCTGGAGCCCGTGCTCCGCAACAAGAGAGGCCGCGACAGTAAGAGGCCCGCGCACCGCGATGAAGAGTGGCCCCCGCTCGCCGGAACTGGAGAAAGCCCTCGCACAGAAACGAAGACCCAACACACCCAAAAATAAATAAATAAATAAATTTATTTTAAAAAAAGAGTGATGTACCACAATGCTCATTGCAGCACTATTTACAATAGCCAGGACATGGAAGCAACCTAAGTGTCCATCGACAGATGAATGGATAAAGAAGATGTGGCACATATATACAATGGAATATTACTCAGCCATAAAAAGAAATGAAATTGAGTTATTTGTAGTGACGTGGGTGGACCTAGAGTCTGTCATACAGAGTGAAGTAAGTCAGAAAGAGAAAAACAAATACCGTATACTAACACATACATATGGAATCTAAAAAAAAAAAAAGGTTCTGAAGAACCTAGGGGCAGGACAGGAATACAGACGCAGACGTAGAGAATGGACTTGAGGACGTGGGGAGGGGGAAGGGTGAGCTGGGATGAAGTGAGAGAGTGGCACTGACATATATACACTACCAAATGTAAAATAGATAGCTAGTGGGAAGCAGGCACATAGCACATGGAGATGAGCTTGGGGCTTTGTGACCACCTAGAGGGGTGGGATAGGGAGGGTGGGAGGGAGACGCAAGACTGAGGGGATATGGGGATATACGTGTACGTATAGCTGATTCACTTTGTTACAAGCAGAAACTAACACAACAGTGTAAAGCAATTATACTCCAATAAAGATGTTAAAAAAAAATAAAATAATAAAATAAAATGAGGATAATGATAAAAAAAAAGATACCTTATATGATTTTTAAAAAAAAAGATACATCTCTCAGGGGTGGTGGGATGAATTGGGAGATTGGGATTGACATATATACACTAATATGTATAAAATAGATTAATAAGAACCTGCTGTGTAAAATAAATAAATAAATAAAATTCAACAACAACAAAAAGATACATACATCTCAATGTTCATAGCAGCACTATTTACAATAGCCAAGACATGGAAGCAACCCAAGTGCCCAACAGACGATTAGTTTAAGAAGATGTGGTATATTTACACAATGGAATATCACTCAGCCATAAAAAGAATGAAATATTGCCATTAGCAGCAACATAGATGGACCTAGAGAATATCATACTAAGTGATGTAAGTCAGACAGAGAAAAACAAAACAGAAATAGACTCACAGATGGAAAACAAACTTATGGTTCCCAAAGGGGAGAGGGAGTCGGGGAGGGATAAATTACGAGTATGGGATTAACAGATACAAACCACTATACATAAAATAGATAAGCAACAAGGATTTACTGTCTAGCACAGGGAACAATATTCAGTATCTTGTAATAACCTATAATGGAAAATAATCTGAAAAATAACTGGATCACTGTGCTGTACACCTGAAACTAACACAATATTGTAGACCAGCTATACTTCAATTTAAAAAGAAAGAAAGAAAGAAAAAGAGATCAGATATGTGGTTACCAGGGGCGGGGGTGGGGTGGGTGGAGGAGGTAGAATTGGATGAAGGTGGTCAAAAGGTACAAACTTCCAGTTATAAGATAAATAAGTAGTAGGGATGTAATGTACCACATGATAAATATAATTAACGCTGCTGTATGATATCTATGAAAGTTCTTAAGAGAGTAAATCGTGAGTTCTCATCACAAGGAGAACTTTATACTTTGAACAAACACAAAGACAGAATTTTCTGCATAACCATCCAGTGTGAATTAGCAGGGGAACCAAAAGCAGTGTAGAAGTCATAATAACAGTAACAAGAATCACTAACACCTACTGAGTCTGTGTTCTAAGCCTTCTCTACTCATTAGCTCATTTAATTCTCACAACAACTCGATGAGGGGGATTCTACTATTATTCTCATTTTTTCAGAGGAGGAAATGGAAGCTCAGAGAAGTTAGTGATTTGTCCAAAATTGCACAGCTTCTGCAGATCCAGGAGTCATGCTCTGCTTTGGTTTTCCAAAGAAGACATACTAACACATACTAAGATTGTAAATAGCATACTGGTAATGAACATCTAGCCCAGACAAGAAGGGATCTCCTTCCTAAGCCTCATCTGGGAAAGGATCTCACCTGGTCGTTAACACCAGCGCCCAGAGAGTCCTCAGATCTGTAGGTTATTCATAAATTAGTGTTGCTAGATTTATGTTTACCCATTTAGTCCATGGTGTGTAGTTTTCTTTCTATGTATGGGTTCAGTCATTTCCAACTAATTCTTCCATTGCCTTAAAAGGTTATAATTAACAACAACAAAAACCTTTAGGTATCTCCAAGTAGAGGGAATTAGGCCACGAAAATAAAACAGGTGAAATCTTGTTTTCCACAAAAACAGACTAAGTCAATGCCCCCTTCCAGAATGGGCCTGTTCATGCCTGGGTGGGCTGCCTGTCACCCTCGTCCAGGAGACGGGTGTTCTGCACCATTCCTACCTCCATGTGGCCTTTGATGAGAGTTGGTAGCGTCCAGGCTGTGGATAAGGAACGGGCTTTTGTTTGGGTAAGAATCTATCTTCTGATCTACCTTCAAGTCCTCCATGATATCTACAACCCAACATTTCTGAAATCAAATACAGCATCTTCTCCCCAGACTTACTTTTTACCTGGGTTTCCCGTCTCAGGGAAGGGCACCAACGCCCTTCAGTGGTCCAGGCTGGAAAACTTGGTATCATCTTCATCTCCCAGCCCTATCTCCTGCATCACTCTTTGCCCCCCAGATGACTCTGCGATCTGTCTTTCCCATCTCTATCGTCACCCTCCAGCCCATGCCCTGTACTGTGGCACCAGCCCCTTCATCCCTCTGCCCTCTCTTTTGCCAGTCTGCCCTCCATGCACCAGCCCCAGGGACTCCCAAAGCTCAAATTCATTGGTGCCAGTACTCAGCCTCACAGCCTACCTGACTTCCTCCTGCCTTATAGGATCCTTACAGAGGATCAGGCCCCAGTTTTCTTTCTGGTTTTCAACGTCTTCATAAATCTGGCCTGCACCGACCTTTCTGCCTTATCTCCCATTGAACCTCTCTGTGTACATGTCTCCCCATCAGTTTCTCAACTACTCCATTAACTGCCACATTTTTATGCCTTTGCTCATGACATTATGTTCCTTATTAATGGTGACGAAGTATTTGATACCTTCTCATGCATTAATTAGGTACTGTGCCAAATGCTTTATGAGCATCATCTTGTTTAATCTTTACAATATCCCTAAATATTATATTCTCACTGTATTATGTATGAGGAAACTGAAGTTTAGATAGAGTATAGTAACTTCTCTTCCATTCACACCTGGATCCCAGGTGTGTCCAGGTATGTCCTCCCCATACACTATAGTGATTGGCTCAATCTTTGGTTTGATATTTATCTGTCACTGTTTCCATGTCGGTCCCCCAACTAGACTGCAGGGCCTTCAAGGGATGTGTCACCCTGTGCCCAGCACAGTGCCCAGAAACTGAGCAGGTGAGAATAAAACCCACATCTTGGGCCCTGTGTGTCTGAACACTTAGAGCAGCCTTTTTCTAATTCATGCATTAACTCAACAAGTATTCATTGTATACCTACTCTGTGTTAAAGGACTGTTTCCAGAATTGGGGAGATAGTGTTGATTTAAGCAAACGAGCTCCCTGCCTCTTAGATGCCAACCTTCTTGTTACAAAAGCTATGAAAGGAACAAACAGACGAGATGATAGCGAGTGTCTATGGGGGACTGTTTTTTTTATCACTCTCCCAAGGGAAGTTCAATGCAACAAACATTCATTGGTACCTTCTCAGTGCAGGGGAATAGAAAATTGGATGAGAGTTGCTCACACATTGAAGGCGGAAAAAGTCAAAGAAATAATTAACAATAAGGGTGATGACTGTCCTGTTGTGATTAATGTAAAGTGTTTTAGGGAATGAAAATGGCCAGGAGAAATCCCAGAAGGCTTCTTAGAGGAGGTGATATTTAAGCAAGGCCCTGAAGAGTGAGTAGAAGCTGACCAAGCAGCATAGTAAAAGTGCTGAATGGGCAGAGGAACAGCAGGAGTGAAGCATGAAAAAGCCTAGTGATTTCAGCAAGCAGGCAGGGGCCAGGTGTGGTCATGGCCCCACCTGCCAGGCCATCTCATCTCAGGTATCAGTTTTCTCAGTCCCTGACTCAGAAAGACTTGTTGCCTCTAGGAACTGCTGCTCCTTTCTCCAGGGCTGCTGTGCTCTGCTCATAGCCAACACACTGTGACTGCATCTCCATAGCATCTCCCAGCAGGCACTGGAGCTGCCAGTGAGGCTGGCAGTGGAGGACTGTAGAGTCTTGTGGGAAAGCACAGTGCCCAGGGCCTCCCAGGCCCCGCCTACTGCTGGCGAGCATCCTCATCTTCAGAAGAGAGGCACGTGGTGGAGGGGAAAGGATGGAACACCCCTCCTAGCTGGACAGCCAGCTTCATCCTGGCTGTCAGCAGAAGCACGCAGGCTGCAGCTGTGGATACCTAGTGGATGCTGCTTGGCTCCCAGTTCTCAGAAGCAAGGCTTATGTCCCACCCCCGACTCAGCCCTGCCACAGACTAAGGACTGAGGACCACAGCTGAGCACGGCTGGGAGGGAATTCAGGAGCCGCAGCATACTAGCCCCTGAAGCTCGTCTGTGCTGATTGTGTGTCTGGCTCTGGGAGCTCATCTTGCCCTGCCTGGCTCGCTTGTCTAATGCCTCATTTCCGCAGAAGCACCAGAGCATAGTGGTCTGGAGTCAGACTGCTTTGGGGCAGTTCACGTCCAGGTTCAGCCACCAACCAGCCGTTACTCACCCCCTCTGAATGTCAGTTTTCACATCTGTGAAATGGGAATTTCACCTCCCAGTGCTGCTGGGTGAGTTAGAGGAGATGATGCACCTAAAGCTCTTGGTCCAGTGCTGGGCACAGAGTGGATGCTCCTCTGATTCTCCCCCTCCCCCCACCCCCGCTGCTCTCCGTCTGCAGCTTGGGATAAGGGTGACTCCTGAATCTACAATTCCAGTCCCACCTCTTGCCCACGCCTGATCCCCAGGAGCCACCATGTGCTGTTGGGGTAGATTTTGGGTCCCCCAGCCCCGTGGATGTGTCTATCTATCACCTGCCCCTTCTCCCCACTTCAGGTGGGTCCTGGCCTCTCCCATCCACCTGAAGTTAGCTGGGTCAAGTCTCCCGCAGGCACCAGCTCTGTGTTCCTGTCCAGTTCTCCTCCGAGGAGGCTGGGTCCAGGCTGGCTCCCAGGGTCTCCCTGCCCCTCTGAGAGGGAGCCACGGCTGCGCTAATGCCATTCCCCATACCCATGCCTGGGTTTTGCTCCAGCCAAGGCCCTCACTCTGCTTGCCTGGTAATGGTTGGGGGAGTGAGCTGATGGGCAAAAAAGAGGCTCCATTTCTCTCTGGGACCAATTTGTGAGTTTTCGAAGGCAGCCCTTGCTCTCCGTTTCTGCCTCATTTCTGCCTGCCTGCTGCTCCCCTTCATTCTACTGGCTGTTAGGATTCTGAAGGAGGCCAGAGAGGTGGGAATCACCCTCTACCAGCCAGCCAGGAGGGAAAGCAAATGCCCATCCGGAGGTGGGAGGTGGGCAGTGGGGAGCAGCCTCCAGGGGACTGGGAGGGCCAGAGAGAGGGTGAGTCCTGTAGGTGGACACCTATGCAGAACAACCCGCTTTGGTGCCCTTTTCTCTTGAAAAGAGGCAATGATGCCTAGTGGTTAGGAGCACAGCCTGGAGTTCCATGAGGCAGGGTTTGAGGCCCAGCTCTGCCCCCGCTAGCTGATAACAGGACAGTGGAGAGGTCAGCCAACACCAACTCGTCCACCATCTACAGGCTGCATGACCTCAGACAAGCTTGTCAAGCTCCGTGTGTCTCAAAGGCCTTGACTATAGATTTGCAGAGTGATCTTGCTAGTATTTGAGTTTAGTCAAACACGATTTAAGTATTATTAGGATCGTCTGTGTGACCTTGTAACATTGCTTAACCTCTCTGAACTATATCTCGACTCACAGAGTTTGGGAGGATTGAGTGAGATGCTGCACGTATAGCCCTCAGCAGAGAACTCTTGATAAACTGCAGTGAGTGTTGTTTTTATGACCATATTTCATTGATTCCAAATCACACTTCTTTTGTCAACATTTTAACATCCCTGAAATGGAGATGGGTCTTGCAGTAGATGATAAGAAAGCACTGTGTCATACTTTAACTGGTGGCACTTTTTTCTTTCTTAGGGAAGTACATCAAATTATGTATCTTACAGTCAGTGGTGTTTCAGCATTTATGAAATCAAAGCAGACCAAGGCAAGAAGGAGAGTTCTCACCGAGGACGTGGTCCTGCTGTATCCTGAGGGTATCCCACATGCCCTGGCCCCCCGGAACGAGTCCTGGTCACCTGGCATCCAGTGACTTCCTCCCAACCCACCCTTCTCCTGCCTCTCCATGACATCTGCCTGCTCTTTCCCCTGGGAGTGAGCTCGATGTCCTTCCACAGGGACGTTTGGAGTCCTTATTCAGAGAGGCAACTGCTCTGCTTTTATGTTGCTCATGAGGGCCCTGAAGAGGTGAGGGTGGGTGAGAGCTGGATGGCCCTTGATCCTCTGTTGGGGCAGAGGATCAAGGGCCACCCAGTGGGTGTGCACTGGGATCCCATCCTCACTGTGCCACTAGGTGGGAGCACAGTTTCTTTGCCACTCTCCAGTGACCCCAGGGCTGTGGGAAAACAGGACACAGACCTGAGCTAAGTGTCAGTCCCAGAGGGGAAGGTTCTGAAGTGGGATAGCTCTGGCTGCTCCATGGTTTCTATGGAAGGACTACAAAGCTGAGAATCCCAGGAAAGGCGAGACGTAAGGGAGGTCAGGTCGTGGTTTCTGTCCTATGGCTGGCACCCGCGACCTCCTCACCCAACACAGCACCCCCAAGCCTCTGAAAGTTCTGCTGCTGCCTCAACTGCTTCAACCCCCTCCCTGGGGTCCCCCTCCCTGAATTTCCCATGATCCAGAAACTAAACAGTTAATGCCTGGCCCCAAAGGGGGTTCTGACTGGCTGCTGCCCCTCCCCTCCCAGGCTGGTAGTTACTTATACAGAATATCACCCCTGACTCCCCCAAGCTAATTCCGACTTTCAGCTTCCTTGGGATCAGTCCCGACTATATGGGGCCGTGAGCTTATTTAGCCTCAAGGAAGGAAACCTTCTTATCTGGGGCACCCACTCTGTGCCTGGCCCTGTGCCTGGACTTCACACAGACTTTCTCACTGAGTCCTTCCCACGTATCAAGAGGTGGAGGAGGAAACAGGCTTGGAGTGTAGCTGCTCGCCCAGGGAGAGGCTAGGATGCACTCAGAGCACGGATCTGTCTGCCGGCATCTCTTGGCTCACATAGCCCCCTCCACTCCTTAATCTTAAGCAGGGATCCAACCTCTCCTGCAACCCAGAATCCGCCAACAAAGCATGATCAAAGGCGAGGAGGTCGTGTCTGTCTGGAGCCCAGGGTAAAGGCAGGCCGTGCTGCCAGCTGCAGCCTGGGGCCCATGCCGAGCAGGGAGCTGCATGCACCCTCAGCTCTCACCCTTGGTCTGCAAAGCCATTAGATATGCAGAATCTCATCTTGTTCCTGGGCAGCGGAGGGCTCTGAGTCACAGGAGGTGACATTGCTCTCCAACAGGTAAGTTGTTCAACAGATGGGCAGTTGAGTGGCAAAGAAATACATTATTAATGCTTCTGGTTAAATTAACTGATTAAAACCACCCCAGGTAAAAATGTACGTATCAGTGCTTAGCCCATAGCTAATGAGGAATTAATGGAATACGGCTGCGTCTTTGTAATGAAACACAGACAGGGGCTGTCTGGAAAGACTCTCTCTCTCCAGCAACAGCGGCAGGGGGTAGGGGTGGGAGGCCTGACTCATCTGTTAAAGGGACCTCAACTGCTTGGCATGGGGCAAGGTGGGGAAGAGAAACCTAAGGGGGCATCGTTGGGCCTTACTGGAGACCTGAGAAATCTGGAGTCTTTGACCCTGATTTTCTGGAGCCTTGGAGGGGGCTCAAGGCAGAAGAAGTGGGCCAGTCATGAGGTGGGGTGGTGCTGGGGGTTGGGGGGAGGGGACACTGTGCAGGAAGCAGGATCATAGGTGTGGCTCTGGCTCTGCCCTTGCAGACTTTACACAAGCCAACTTCCTGGCAGGGCCTCAGTTTTCTCATCTGTAAACTGGGGAAGAGAATGAAACAATCCTCAACACTCTTCTCCCAATTCTTGCTTCTCCCACATCATAGGCTTCTAGGATAAATGTCAGTGTTTACCTTGTCCTTACTCTTAGCAGATAACCTAGTGGGAACTGAGCCCCATCCGGAGTGTATCCAGACACCCCCTTGCCCTTGCGTGACTTTTGGGAAACCCCTGGTGCGACACACAAGCTCAAAAGGGCGCTCATGTGTCTATGTTGTTGGCTACATGCACATGTGTGTACCTACATGTACACACATATGCACTGGCTGACCCATACAGGCATGCATCTGCATCCAGAGACCCACACATACAAGCAAGCCTGCACACACACAGACACACACACGTACTCAGAGCTCCCGCATGAATGCACACACAGCTGCATAAAAGGTGAAGCCCTGTCCTGGTCGTGCACGGGCAGGAGGGCATCAGGCACATTTCAGAGACAGCAGTGGGGTGAGGCGCAGGGAGGGCGCTGTTGGGGCAGAGGATCAAGGGCCACTTTTCTCATCAACGAAATAGAAACCTTGCTAGGGTTTCAGGAGCTCCCAGAGGCTGTGACCCAGTTTAGACAAGAGTGAGGTTTTGCATAAATTAACAAGTAATCACATCCTTACTAGGGCTTCCCTTGATCCAGAGACCTGGAGCAGCTGGAGTCCCACAACCCCAGTCCTGGCTGCAGCTGGACTAAAAGCAGGGGTTGATGCTTTACCGCTCTGCACTTACCACAACATGGGCCAGGAGCTCTCCAAGGTGCTGATTGGCTGAGGGCAGGGAGAGATGGGCCAAGAGAGATTGTCCGTTAGCCTGACAGCTTCAGGCAGGGTGGGGAGTGGCAGGGGTGTGGGTTGAGTACTGAGCCCCACTGTCCCATCTCACATACTTCTGGCTGTAGGTGCCATGCTGCGGGAGCGAGAAGGAGGCGCCAGCCAGGAGCCTCCTAATGACTCCCAGACTGCGAGGAGGCCCTAGAGGGGGTCAGCGCTAGCATCACAGTATCATTAGCTGTTTACCCTAAGAAAGTTCATGCTTCCGGAGGCTGCACTCGAGCTGTCAGAAACATGGCACGCAGTGCTGGAAGCTCTGCCAACTGCGCTCCCCAGGGCCCAGCAAAACAAATACTTAGCAGGCGCCTGGCTCTCAAGCACACGTGCACACACCTACTCGCACGGGGCACAGCATGCCAACACACAGATACAAACATCCACGCAGACTGACTCCCCAGACACACACAGGGACCCAGAGGCACACATACCGTCAATACACAAACAGATGCACACACAAACCCACGTGCCGTATATACCGAGCGCTTACTGTGTGCATTATTTCCAAACGATTAATATGCATCATCTAGTCCAACTCTCCCGACAACTCTCCCATTTTTCACATGATAAAATTGAGGCTCCAATAGGCTGACTCCACAGCTAGTGTCCTTACCATTCACTACACTGTCACACACCTGCCCACCCACACATGTACAGATGTACACTCAGATGCACACACTGACATGGACAAACAAGCACATAGAGATAAACCCGGACTTGCACACATGCTCATTCACAGAAACATACTTGCACACAGACACACACACACACACACACACACACACATACACACATGCACGGCACAAGCACTTCCCTCCCAGCCCATGTACCCTCTGCCTCAGCACCCCCAGGGCCCTGGACACACTGCCCCAGGGAGCCAGTCCATGCCCTGTGAGCACTTTCCCTGAAACCTTCCCAGGTTCTGGTCAGGCTACCTGGCTGATGTCGACAATAGCACTGGCAGCCAGCGGGAGAGAGCAGGCTTTGATGGCGAGCAAGTCCAGATGGTGGCGGTAAGCCCCAGATGTTGTATGGAAACAAACAAGCCTGCTGAGATTGGGAGCTCAGCTTCAGCCAGGCCCTGCCAAGTGGCCCTCCCAGAGGCCGGGGCTCTGCTGAGGGTGCAGCCAGTGTGGCCCCCACCACAAGTCAAGCCTGGCACAAGAGCCTGGCAACAGAGGGGGAGGGCTCAGCACTGGTGCCCAGACTTCTCCAGAGCCCTGGTCAGCTCAGCAAAAGGCTACTTGGGTCCTAGCAGCCCAGGGGACAGAGCGGGTTTCACTGCTGGTGTGGTAGGAGTCTGGCTAGGGAACCATAAGCATCCCCCACATCTCAGCCCCCACTGGTCTTGCCCACTTGGGCACCTGGCCTGACCCACTGCCTCCAGGCCTCTCTGAGCGCCCTCCCCTGGGAAACTTCACTCACTGACTCACCAGATCTCTAGTCACTGATTTCCAAGGTCACCATTTGCTGGTTCTCAAGGTCATTAAAGACTGATGCTTTAGACCAACTTCTCAGTAATTTTCAAGGTCATTGCTCACTGACTCCCAAGGTCACTGCATGATGATTTAGGTAGTCACTGGAAAGAGATCCTTAAGACCATTTCTGGCTGACCCCTGAGATCACAGTGATTCCTAGGGCCAGTGCCAAGTATTCCGGGGGTCGCACTTCTACTTGAGGAAGGCCTGTCTCTGTCCTCTGCCTTGGCCCTTTGGGATCCTGACAAAAAGGCAAGCCCTGAGCAGTCAAACTTCCTGACTAGATGCTTAGTACCAAAGAGCAGGGGTGGGGGAGGGGTGGAATGTGCTTCAGGTGAACTTGGTAATTTACATACAAGTTACAACACACTTGAGGCTCCTCCCGTCTTCCCTCTCTCTCCTTTCTCCTGCCACCTCCCCCACTTTTTCAGCAGGACCTCCCAGGCCTGTTGAAAAGGAATCTACTATTGTCTCTGAGCCAAGGCCAGCCCCCCCTCCCAACCTCTTAAATTCCCCATGTTCTTATATTCACTCTCATTTTTTGCTCTCAGAAAAGATCTTATTAACCCACCCTCTGACCAGGTAAGTAACTGAGTCTGCATGGGGAATTTGCCTGAAGAGTTAATAAGCCAAAGAAGTGAACCTCTAAGAGTAGAATTTCAGACACAGAGCGACAAGGAGAGGCTCCTTCCTAGAGCTGAGCAGAGACATCTCCCTTCCCCAGGTACTGCCTGAATTGCTAAGCAAGGAAAACAAACACAAATAAAGTGTCATGTCCTGACATTTGATAATTTAAGCCGAACGTCGAAGAGCATCTGCTTAATTACACACGGAGCTGTGTGTGAACATGAAGCGACAGGCTCCAGGGGAGGTGAAGACCCCCGTTCGAGAGCGCTAACATGCAGCCATGCAGCCCAGGATGTGCAGACAGAGAGATCTGTCTTTTGAGGTTAAATTAAAGCCCACGTTTCATTTCTGACGCAACCCAAACCTTCTAGTTTTCCCCCATCTACCTCCCAAAACTGGGGCCGTAAGTGGAAAAAGATGCATTGAATAGCAAATGCAATCCAACAAATATTATGACTTGCTGTTCATCACGAGGCCTAAATATTTAACAGTTCGACTTTACGGGGTTTTCATTTTGTTTTATTTTCTTTTTTGCCAGACGCGATGAATTTAGCACTAACAGGCCCCATGCCGTGGAACTGCCAGTATCCTAGTTTGCACAACGAACAAAGTGAATTTCATTCAGGTATCTGTGACCTCAGTCCACGTGGGCCACGTTGCCTTATCTCAGCTCTGCCCAGCTGGCTTTCTATAAAAAAATAATAGTGAGAAAGAGGGAGAGAAGGGGAAAAAGGAAGGCAAGAACCGAGAGGGTCGTAAAGCCTCCGCTGGCCAATTCATTTCTGTTTAATCCATCTCCACGCTGCAGAAAGCCCCTTTGTGGTGATGAGACCAAAGGTCGGTAATAGATTTCAACAGGTTCCGAGAGGCTGTTGACTGCTTGCAGTCGAGTGGGAGAGTGTGAGGCTCCCCGAGAGGCAGGGGGAGAGAGATAATTGGAGACTCGGAGCCCTAGTTTGCCCTCTGGTTCCTGATTTCACAGATTTAAGAAAAAGAGACTGTCTAGAATTCCGCCTGCGGAATTGTGTGTGAGAGGGAAAGAGAGAAGAGGTGGAGGCATCCGGCCTCGCCTGGATCCCCCCGGAGCTGCTGGCACATGGCCACTTCTTCTGCTCAAAGAGAGTGGGCTGGGAGGGAGGTTAAGGAGCCTCGGAGCCAGGCCTGCTGGTTGGGAGCTGCCTCTGGGGAGCTGGGAGGGCCTTGGAGTCATCTGGAGGCTCCTTCAGAGCTGTGTCTTGATGGAGAGGCCACCCACTCAGGGCGCTGGAAAGGGCTGGGGGAGGCAGATACTGAAGTGAATTTACCAGTTGTTCTCTGCAAAACCCCTGAGTATGCACTGCAGCTGCAACAAGACAAGGGACTCCTACAGCCACGGTTCAGTCCCCAGCTCCCTCCACCCCAGGGATGCAGGCCCCAGGGACCGAAGGGGTTTCCACGCCATCACTCGAACCTTTCACTGTGGCTGCCCAGGTGAACAAAGGAGGGTATTACCTGGTATGCTGGATATGTCTGAACAAAAGTGGCCGTGCCATGGGGTGGTGGGAGCAATGATGTCACCCCCTGCCATGCAAAACCACTGGCTGCCAACACAGGGCTTAGAACAGGATTCTGCTCATGAGTGGGTAAGGACCGCCACGTGGGACATCATTTTGATGGCAGGCTGAGCCAGGCCTGGGGGTGGAGGGCCAGCTGGCCACACCCTTCCTTGTAACCCTCCCTGGCTTCCCATCTCCCAGGGTATCTAGCCTAGACTTCAGCCTGGCAAAAAAAAAAAGGCCCCAACCCTACCTCTTCATTCATCCTCTTATACTCTCTGCTTTGGTCATAGCAGGCCCCTCACTGTTCCCAGTTATGCAGCAGGAAAATGCTCTTGATGGAGGTAAGGTCATGATATTCTCAAGGAAGGAGAAAATAGGGGCACCTTAATCAGCTTGGGGGCACAGCTGCCAGAGAACAATTCCTGGAGGAGGTGTGGCACCTTTGTTGAACTCTGCAGAAAGGACAACAAACATAATGAGAACAGCTCGTGTTTATTCAACACTTACTATGTGCCAGGCACATAATCAGTGCTTTATCTCTGTTATTTCACTGAATCCTAAAACCTTCCCTGTGGGATAGATACCATGATCATTAGTGCCAACTTACAGATGAGAGAACTGAATCAGAGAGGTGAAGAAACTTGCCCCAGGTCACACAGCTTGTAAGGGACAGAACTCGGCTTCAGAATCAGGCATTACGACATCTGAGCCCTCATCATAACCACTCTGCTAAACCCCACTGGACTGTGCGCCTTTGAAGATAGGGACTATATGATTCATTTCTGTACTCCTGGTACCCAGCATGGGTTCCTGCAGAGATGAGGCATCTGTGAATGTGGTTGAGTGGATGGATGAATGAATGTAGATGTATTTTGAACCCAAACAGACCTGGGGGTAAAAAGGATGAAAGATTACAGTGCATTAGTAAAAATCATACCTCGTATTTGTCCTAGAACAGTAGTTCCCAAAACATATGACATGGGGCATGAATTCCTTGAAACGTTAGGCACAAAAGGGTGTCCATAGTCATGTGAGCTTAGAGAACTCTGGGTTAAACAAAACTAAACAGGCTTCTTTATTTCAGGGCTTCTTAAGTTCTTTTGGTTGGTGAGCATCTCCTGGGACCAGAGCCCCAGCAAACAAAATTTGGGAAGCACCATCTTTGAGTCACCATTTTTGGAATATAAGGAATGGTGGGTGTATTAGTCATTGACTGCCATGTAACAAATTATCTCAAAGCGTGACAACTTAATACAACAATAAATACAATCACACACATTTTCTATAAGTCAGGAATTCAGAAGAAACTTAGTTGGATGACTCTGGCTAGGGGTCTTACATGAGTTGTAGTCAGGATGAGTCTAGGCTGCAGTTATCTCAAAGCTTGACTGGGGCTTAGGATCCACTTCCAAGATGGTGTACTCACATGGTCGGCAAGTTGGTGCTAGCTGCTGGCAGGAGGCCTCAGTTCTTCACCGTATGGACCCTTCATAGAGTTGCTCAAGTGTCCTCATGACATGGCTTCCCAAGAATAAGTGATGCAAGAAAGCAAGGTGGAAGTGGCAATATCTTTTATGACCTAGCACTAGGTTATAGATAAACTATTGAGCCCACCACGTTTTAGTGGTCACACAGGGCAACCTTGATACAACGTGGGAAAGGAATACATAAGAGTATGAATACCAGGAGGCAAGGATCACTCTGGGACCTTCTCGGAGGCTGGCTATCCAGATGGCCTTCTGGTGTAAGCTTCTGGAACTTGGTGATAAGTGTGTGTCTCCTCTCTTTAGGCCTGAAGGTATACACAGACTTTTATTTTGAACTATCACAGCCATGCCCAGTGACTACTTGGTTTCTACACTGTTCTCTTTAGCTGCCTCTCTTGACCTCCTAAAACTCTTGACCTTATGGAATCATAAATCCTAAGTGTCAGAGCTGGAAGCCATCTGGTCCAAACTCTTATTTCAGATTTCCTCAGATGAGGAAGCTGAGGCCAGTAAAAGCAAAGAAATTGTCCAGGGTCACAGAAAAGGTTAGTGACAAGCCATGACTTGCAGTTTTTGTGTTCCTTCTCCATCACACATGCCTGACAAGATGTGAATGTAAATCCACTGGCCTGAAATTCCAGGGGTACATCACATCCCTACCCAAAGCCTTGAACTTTCCGCAGACCTGACTACACTGGGTCAAGGGTATGGTGGGCTCTAGGCCAGGGATGGTGGAAGTAGAGTTCTTACTTAGTGGAGTGGAAGTGGGGTATGAGAGAAATATTATGGGATGGGCTCCTGGTAGCCCGATTCATATTTGTCTCACTTCTCTGAGTGACTGCCACCACCATCCTAGGGAACAATAGAAACTAGGAGCTTTCTCCTCAAAAGCTGAATTTGAGACCCACTCTCCTCTCCAAACATGAGCTCAGCCACCTGTACAGCAGTAGAACCAGTTGCCCTTGTAAGTGGGAGAGCTGTGTACACCCTAGATGCCTGCTGACCCTGTATCTCTGGCATAGCTTGAATTTGTACAGCACACTCCCAGGGACTATGTCCTTCTAGACACAGAGGTTGCCTTTCTGGTCACTGTCACAAGCGGCTGGTGGAGCCAGTTTTATTTAGCAGGGTCTCCTCTGCACTCAGCCATTGGGACTCAAAGTATCTGTCACAGGTTTCCAAAAGCATGTTCTTTCTCTATAAAGTAAATCTGTCAAATTATTATAGTAAACCCAAGATGACAATAACATCAAGATAAGCAGGGGAATTCAATAAGGAGCAAGACTGAATAGAAATAGAAACACCTCCCTTGCCCATACTGCTGAAATAAGCTCCTTCTCAGCCCCAGTCTCCCCTGAAGAGAGGCATGAGTGGGTCCTCATCATTCTGCAGCCCTCAGCTTAAACCTCACCCTCCTCAAAGAGCCTTCTCTGATCACATTTTAAAGGTTTCATCACCTTATTATTCCTCATTCTGAATCCTGTTTGTTTCCTTCATAGCACTTAATACATTCTGTACTTATCCATGTTTGTTTGCTTGTTTATTGTCTATCTCCCTTATAAGATGGCACGTTTCATGAGAATGTGGACAATCACTGTTTGATTCTGCACTCTGTCCTCAGTGCCCAGCACAATGCAGGCACTCTATAAATGATTGTTCTTGCCTTGGTAGAAGAGGGTTTTCCTTTGCCATATGCCCAAGAGTGGAGACATCTGGAAGAGTCCATCTTCCTGATTTGGCATCAGGACCAAATGAGAGCTTCTCCAACCCACTCCCACAGAGAGGCATGCACGTCCCCTTCTGTCTGGGTTTCAGATGCTGCGTCTCTGGCATCTGGCAAGGAGCGCTCCCTGCTCTTCAGATGGCTGGCTGGGCTGACTTGCTGACCCCACTCTTGTCAGCCCCCATTTCTCAGGAGTGGACTGTCCATTTCTTCTTCCTCCTGTCTGGTTCTGGTTGGATCTTTCAGAGGCTTTGCATCAACCCTTTTGCCAGCCTACTTCTCACTCTCCATCCTGTCCAGCCCCCTGAGACAAGAGCCATCTTGGACCTCGACGCTTGCTAGGACAGCCTGGATTCATCACTCTCTCCCCTGCCTGGGTGACCCCATTTTATGCTTGGGGCTTCTTTGGGAGCCAGCATCCCACATAACTATTGGCCTCTCAGCTTGTTCCTCCTTCCCTTTCCAAGGCAAAGATGAAGGACCCTTGGACTTGAATTCTGATGCTGGCAATTTCCTGATGATTGACCTTAACTCTAATTGACTGATGTTAGTTTCTACATAATCTAATTCTCATTTTAATTTTAATCATGCTATAGATCTCCCAGGCATAGAAAGCCAACCCAGGGTTTTGGTTTGCGCCCAATCTCTAGAAACTCAGTGAATGCCACTCCCAAGCAAGTGATGCCTACAGTCTGCTCTGGCCCTTGGGACTTAGATGTAGCACAATTCCCTCTTCCACCAGAGAGGGGCATTCAGGAGACATCTGAGCACCTCCAAGGCCTTCCTTGCCTTTCTTTGCCCATGGCTACCACAGACACTTGGAGTTCTGCATACTTTCCCTTCTGGGCTCTGAAGTCGGAGGATATGGAGGCAATATTCTCCAACAGATGCTCAGCCACTATGATGACCACTTCACAGCCAGTGGTACCTCCTCCACTAAGAAGCTTCCTGGCTAAAATAAGATCCACACTCTTTTCCAAACTGTCACTTCACATCCATCCACTCCCCTTCCTAAATGAACTCTACCATTTCCTTTCATTTTGAAGAAGAGTAGAGAGGCAGTCACACCTGGTCACTCTCCCAGGTGCATCTATAGTCAGCTCTTGCCTGTAAACACCCCGAGGCCAGGTACCACGTCTGTTTGCTCACTGCTGCATCTTCAGTCCAGCACCTGGCACATACATCTATTTTGAATGAATGTCCTGGGATAATGGAGGGGAAAAAGTCACGGAGAACCCCAAATCACTGTTAACACTAAAACCCAAAACATGCCAAAGGACACATTTGATGTCAGCTGATTCTGTTACAGTCACATCCAGTATGTAGAAACACATTTACCATTCATTCTGCAGTCTGTTACACTGTCTGTTTCTATCTGAGCTATCTTTTCTGTGTGAGAATTGAGAACAAAGCTTACACTAACACGGTCTGTCACCGAGCAGGCTGAGCTCTTTGCTTTCTAAACAGTCGGGCAGCCTGCCTGGGCCAAGGCGACAAAGCCCAGCAGCTTCGGGGTCTTGGTTTAGTGAGCAGCCCCTACCCCCCAACCTATGCCATCCCCCACCTCCTTGCCAGGTGACCCCACTTGGCTCAAGATGTCAGACCTCAGTCCACGCATGTCACAGAGAGTCACTCATGGAGTCCTCACTGCTCTACTTCCATCCATGTGCTGCCCAAATGAATTGCTGATGGAGGGGGAAGTTTCCACGTTGCCAAGGGCACAGTATGGACCTCAATGTAAGTATGTAGTTCCACACAGTTGGCATCTTCTGAAAGAAGGATGTTGTTACTGATGGGTAATCAATTTGATTTTCTTTCACATCTGCCCCCTGACCCATTATTTTCCTTATTATTATGTGTTTTCCATGGTTTACCTGCAAGCCAGTTAATCTACCCACAGATAACTGAGTGACTCTCTCCTAATCAAAGGTAGAATATCTCCAGTGGCTTTGGTTGGCTTAAAGCAGCAGAAGTCCTTCATGTATCTTACACACTTTTCTCCAATATTACTTCCAAGTTCAGGGGCAGCAGAGTACAGTAGAAGGGGCACAAGGCTGACAGTCAGAACTCACTAGCTATGCCTTCGCCTTCATTTCCTTGATTTCCTAGATCAGGTGCGGGGGGAGGAGAGACTCCCTGGCCCTCTCCTCATGCTTTTGCTTCTTCCCAGAGGAAGGAGGAACTTCCCCGGGGGCTTCTTGCCCTCCTCTGCCCCCTCCTTATGCCCCCCGTGGGATGAGGATGGTCAATCTGAGTATTCGGAGTCCACTGGGCCACATTTCCAAGTGGACAGGATATGTGCCTTAGAGGTCAAGACCTGAGGAGTAGGGGCACTGGGGCTGCCCTCCAGCTCTATTCCAGTGTTTCTGTCTGTGAGTGGGTGGGTGGGTGGGGACAGGTCTGCCTTGAGGGCCTGGCCGTACTGGGTGAATATGAAATGAGGGGGAAGTCTCACTCACTCAACAGATATTTCCTGAGCCCCTACCATGTGCCAGGCAAAGTCCTGGTCCTCACGGAGCTTTCTATGGGAGGAGAAGAAAATAAACAAGTAAATACAGTTGACCCTTGAACAGCAGGGGTTGAACTCTGCGGGACCACCCATACATGGATTTTTTTTCCAATAAAAACATGTAGTACGACACGGCCTGCAGCTGATTGAATCCCTGGATGTGGGACCGCAGATACAAAGATCTGACCATGGGACTTGAGCATACTTTGATTTTGGTATCTGCAGCAGGTCCTGGAACCAATCCCCCAAGGACACCGAGGGACGACTGTATATGTGTGTTGGATGACATGAACCGCTATAGAGAAAAATAAAGCAGTCAATGGGGGATGAAAATGATGAGGGGTAGGGTTCGTGAGCAGGGCTATTTTCTATAGAGATCAGGAGAGCCTTCATCAACAAAGGTGCCCTTTGAGCAAAGATCTAGTACATGGTGAACCCATGCTGGCTCCAACTAATCACTGCTCACTTTCCTAAGGTCTCACAACTTACATCTTTTAAAGAATTGAACCTGAGATTTTTTCTATGATCGTCATCCAATGCCTTGGAATTTATGGACTCCATCTTTGCCACCTCCTGTGTTCTAACTCTTTCCTACTGACTTCCTCAGTCTCACAGTCTCACCAGGACTTAATTTGTATCTTATGTGCCTCAGGCTGGAATTCAGCCAGGACAATCAAGTTGTTCTAGTCTGGACAAGCAAGGCGTGTTCTTACATTTTCTTCCCCCCTCTCAGGCTTTAGCTCTCTCCCATCAAGGCTTGCTTTCCTCTCTTCAGTCTGAAGATGGTTATCTTTGACAAAGAAGAATTGAGAAGTTCCTCCTTGCATTATTTATCTCCCCCTGTAGCCAAAATACAGGAATCTGGAATCTGTAGTTTTCTTCCTTTCCTCTTTTTTTTGTTTCACTCAAGTTTCCAGGGGAGCACATTTAGGAAGTGAAAACAAGAAAAGTACATGGCAACAGTGTTTCCCTTCTAAATTTGCAGAAAGTAATCTGAGGGAGTCGAGCTGGGGGTGGTGAGTCTTCCAGTATGCCATCAATTTGCGGTTAATTGGTTTAGAATTCATTAACCACATTTTCCTGCCTGCCTCTGCCTGTCTCTGGAACGGTGCTTGAGTTTTCCGATTCTCTGAGTTGCCAAACTAATAATTCACCTACTTTATTTCCTGACTCACAGTTAGTTTGTTTTAGTCTAAATAATGCATATTCAGCTTCATTAGCATATATTTGGATTATTTCCGACTCAAATGTATTCAATCCCATCAATTTACCATTAGCGGGATCATTCAGGAGGGAAGTTTCCATAACTTTCATGCTTGTTCAGTCATTCTCTTTATCTTTACTGGGAGTCAGGGCAGGGCAGGGCAGGGGAGAGATGATAGGGGAGGGGAGGAGGAGAGGAGATGGTTTTTCCCATTATCCCAGATGCAGAGGACCCCTTACCTACATGGGATGAGTGTGACCCAAACGTGGTTGGGAGTTCTGGATGCTAATGCCTGTACCAGGAGATTAAAAAGGCCAGAAATGTGCACAGTCTATGGTAACCCTGAAGGGTTTTTTCCTCTACCCAACCAGTTCTCTGATTCTCCAATACCAACTGGGTGTCCAACAATTCAATGCAATTCTGACACTAACTACCCAGAGTTAGTGCAGACCCCATGGGTTAAGGGTTCCCACAAGACTGCCCCCACTTCAGACGACAGTTGCAAGTCCTGGGCTACCTGTACTTCTAACACACTCGCTATACATCAGGGGTTCCAATGATCCCCTGATGTATAGAACAGCTACAGAACTCAGGAATACGCTTTACTTACTGTCACTGGTTTATTATAAAGGATACAACTCAGGAATAGCTAAATGGAAGAGATGCATAGGGCGAGACATGGTGGAGGGGCAAGGAGCTTCCAAGCCCTCTCCAGGTGTGCCACTCTCCCAGCGCCTCCTTGTATTCACCAACCTGGAATTTCTTTAGACCTCATTGTTCAGAGGTTTTATGAAGGTTTCATAATGTAGGCATGGTTGATTAAAGCATTGGCCATTGGTGACTGAACTCAATCTCTAGCCCCTCTCCCTTCCCAGGAGGTTGGTGGGACAGAACCTTCCAAGCTTCTAATCAAGGTTTGGTCTTTCTGGCAACCACCCCTCATCCTAAACTGCCAAGGGGCCCACCAAGAATCACCTCGTTAGAACAAAAGATGCTCCTATCACCCCTACCACTCCGGAAATTCCAAGATGTTTTAGAAGCTCTGTGTCAGGAACTGGGGACAAAGACCACATATCTTTCTTATTATACCACAGGGACATTCTAACTGGGTATATGGTACCCAGGATTAGATATCCAGGGGCTCCCAACATTCAAGTTGAGATCGGTAATGAGTTTCAATAGAGAAACACGATATTCTTTCATTCTGTCAATATTTATCGACCCCCCTACTACATGCCAGGCACCATGTTAGGCACTGGGTATACAGTGGTGAGAAAGCATCCATGAAGCCATGAAAGTGTCATGGAACTTACAATATAGTAGTGGGATGTCATCAAACAAATACACCTACGTGTATGTAATTCAATACAAATCCATCTATTAGATACTCTCTTGCTCCCTTTACACCTTTTGTTTGGCTGGTGGGCAATGCGGAGGAGGAAGGGATTTAAGAACCAAGAGAAGATCAAATTACTCCAAATACAGTAGGAAATCAAGACCTGAAAGGGAAGGTACCAAATACAGAGAAGAAAAGGAGGCGCAGGCACCAGGACGGGGAGCCACGAGAGTGGCTCACAGGTGAGGCTGAATCAGCATGGCACTGGGGGAGATCTGTTACCTTTGCAGCATTCATATATGATTACAGTTTGTTGTAAATTCTCTGAAGGAAAAGAACAAGGAGTGGGTGGTGGGAGAAGGTTTATCTGAAGACGTGACATTTGAGCTGAGACATAAGAGTTAGCCGAGTTGGATGGCTGGAAGAGCATTCCATCAGTGGGAACAGCATTTTGAAATCTCTGAGACGGGAAGAGCCTGGCTTGTTTAGGAACTGACACAGAGTCACCGTGGCTAGGGCTGGAAAAACAATGGGGTTAGGATCAGGAAGAAGGTGAGATTCAGAAAGGTTTTCAGGTGACCAGGAAAAGAGAGTGAGATCATGGGCGTTGGCAAGCAGTAGGGCAGAGGCTCTGAGTCATGGTGGGTAGAGAGGCCTCTTGGACATCTGTCTGGGTGGTGTCCCAGGAAAGGAAGGCTCTCCCAAACCCAGGGCATCCCCAGGGAGGGGAGTGGAGGAGCAGTTGTACAGGCTGGATACAAACTCCTGCTCAGGAAGCCCAGGGTGAAAGAGCTTTGCTTCCTCGCCACACTGTGTGCTTGTAAGAGGTGCGCAGGCCTGGAGGGCGGGGAAGAGCCAGAATCTACAGACTGGGTGATGGGGCTGAAGGGGCCTTGGGTTTGGGGGAGCCTGGGACTCCTGACCAAGGAAGGGTACAAGCACATGAATCGAACAGGAGAGGAGGTACTGCTTAACAAGTCAGGAGCTGCACCAGTGTCCCAGACACCCCCATTCCTTCCTCTTTCTGTATTTTCCCTGTAAGTGTTGTATTGGAAAATATAACTTAAGCTAAGAGACCTAAGATGGGCTTTCTGTTTCTCCCCCAACTTGTCACCAAATGAGGGGCATGTCACAAAGCCAGAGGGATGGCGCTGGGAATCAGGATGGAAGAATCTTGGCAAGCAGGAACAATGGATCAGCTCTACAACATGAGCTCTCCCAGGAGTACACTGAAACCCATCCTTGGACCACAGCGCAGGATGGGGAGACGTAGCTTAGTGACACCCCCTTCAGTGATCAACCAGCCCAGGGTGAATCGGCTTCCAAGAAAGCTACAGAGATCAGCAGGGAATCTAGGAGGAGGAGGAGGGTGAGATCTTGCTTCACTCTGAATGCATGGATGGAATTAGACTCAGTTTTGAGGTCCAAAACTAGGTGCTGGAAGACAGAGATATTATCAGGCCTTGTGTGCTGTTCCTCCTCATGGGATGACTATCTCAGACCTCCCAGATAAATAAACTCAGCCTGAGTTTATTGTGATTCAGTGAAAGAGAAATCTCGGTTGAGAAAAATGACCCCAGAGTCATGCCCTGCCCCCTCACAGCCCTATATGATTAGAGTGGGGGATGGAAGTGGGGAGCAGAGACGGTTAAGGCCCAGTTCCTGCCTTGTGGAATCAACAATCCAGCTGAGGAGATGAGGCAGACTCCAAGAAAGGAAGGAAGAGAAAGAGAGAGGAAGAAAGGGAGGGAGGGATGGAGGGAGGGAAAAACTAGCTCTTAAATACAGCCTTTCCAACTGCGATGGCTTTAGGTTTATAATGAACAGTCAAGTTCCACATCTACTCATAACAATCCAAGGGCCACTACAGCCATGAACCAACCCAGCTGGAGGGCAATGCACTTTGTAGTCAGTCTGGAAGGCCCTCAGATAAATGCTAGTCAGGCTGCACTGAGTGCTCTCTGCTGAACACCTCGCCCTCTGCTAACCCAATCTGCCCGCGTGCCTTCCGAGCGCACACACATTCTTTTATTAATAAATAATAAATAAGCATCCCCTTGAGGATATTCTGGGTGCCTTACCCTATGTCACGTGTCGGACAAACCAACAAACAAGACCTAGTCTGTGGCCTTCAGGCACTCATGGACCAGCAGGAGAGAAAAACACGCACAATTTCAAGACAGTCTGTAACCACAGGCAAGGCGGCAGAGAAACCAAGGGCACAGGCTGTGTCTGGTGGGCAGGGCACAAGCAGAGGGTGGCCTCTCTAAAGTAGAAACGGATGGGCACTGCCTCCTGGGTCCACTGCCGCTGGCTCTCACCCAGCCCAGGCCAAGGGAGAGGATGGGGAGACAGGCCCCACTCTGAGCCAGACGAGGGGATACAGACCTGACTTCCTTTCCCAGAAAGGGCACGGGGTGTTTCTGCTCCAGGCAGGCCCCCGGAGCCCAGAGTTGAATCACTGACCACGGAGCAGGGGTTCGCCTTGATTAAACAGTGAAGCCTCGCCTTGCTGCTGCCAGGGAAGGAATCGATGGTGTCAGTCAGTAATTCCATGGTGCCTGCATTTCTGTTCGCTGGAGAAATGTTTTCAGCCTGGACTGACTCTCCAAGTTCTTCCTGCTGAGAAGCCCAGAGATGAAACGCCCCTCATGTGTCAGTCATAAACTGGCGTGGTTTTGCCCGGCTCACCCCATCCCCCCGGCAGCAAGGTCTGCATCTTCCCCGCACTCCACCATCTTCTTCGGTGGCAGAGTCCCTGCCTCCCACTCCTGGCCTGCATTCCCAAGGCGGACGCTTACCCTCCTACCTGAGCCGACTCCCTGACCACAGTCATTGGCTGTACGGTCAGCGGCTGACCCAAGGTGAGCCACCTGAGTCCTTTCCTGGGGTCTTTCTAACAGGAGATGGGAGAGAAAAGACATTTTATTTCTACATAAGACTATAACCAGGGAAAGCCTGGAGTTCCCGAAGGCTGTGATTTGGGCCTCACGGAGAAGCCAGCTAGACAGAGTGAAGTTGACTCACAGGGAAAAGCAGGACACGTGAGCCAGAGCAAAATGGGGAGAGAGAGTGTGAGAGAGAGACAGAGACAGAGACAGAGGGAGAGAGAGGGAGAGACAAAGACAGAGGGAGACACAGAGAGAGGGAGAGACAGAGACAGAGGGACACAGAGACAGAGGGAGAGAGGGGGAGAGACAGAGACAGAGGGAGACAGAAACAGAGAGAGACAAAGAGAGAGGGAGAGACAGAGACAGAGACAGAGGGAGACAGAGACAGAGAAAGACAAAGAGAGAGGGAGAGACAGAGAGAGACAGAGGGAGAGAGAGAGAGGCGGAGGGTGAGAGAGAGGGACTGACTTGCCCCTGGCTCTGGCTGTCCCTAAAGCTAGGCCACCCTGCCCTGCCCCCCTGGATTTCGCTGTATGAGCCAATAAATACCTCTACTGACATGTCAGCCACTTGATATGAGGTTTCTACCACTTGTAATCAAGGCCTAACGTCCCTCTAACACACGGCGCGTAGAGGTGGAACACGGAAAGCCGATGGTGCACCCACAGAGGGAGCTGGTGGGAGAGGCCCAGTCCCTGAGGGATAACACAACCCGAGTGGGGATGACACAGTCAGAACAGCAGCCTTTCTCCTGGCAGGTTGCTGCAAAGGAAGAAACTCTCCCAAACAGAACAACAGAGAAAGACCCTGCACTTGGATTGCTGCGTTTGCAAGTGGAGGACCAACCCCTTCTGCAAACAGTAAGAGGGCCATGCTGACACAAGGCTGCGCATCCCAGTGCAGAGCGGTGGGACCTGGACCACACGGAGAACAAAGAGAATCCTCATTCGGTGGTGGGGGGGGGGGCGGGGGATGACTCGGGTAGAGGAGCAATTCAGATGGTACAATGCAGATCTCAGGCAGGGGTTCTCACCAAGCCCTCCAGGAAGAAGAAAAGAAGAAGTGGGAATGAGTATTAGAAGCCCACCAGGGTGAGCTACAGCTGCTGTTCATAATGCTTTTTAAGTTAACTGGTAGAAAATGTTACATAGTATTTGGTCATTGTTAATAATCCTGTTGTCATTTTCACAAAGTTTTAAGTCAGGGACCCCTCTGCTCCATCCCGCCCAGAAACCTGCCTTAATAATTGCAACCCAGATTCTGTATCCAGAATGTTATGAATTGGGGGTGGAGGAATTCCATGCGAGTCAGAGAGGGCAACAAGGAAACAGCAGCAGAGAGCAGGAAGGAGCTCCCAGAAGACAACTGGTCTACCACCTGCCTTTGCCAAAGCTGCCCTGGACTACCCTGACATAATCATCTTCCTGAACCTGAAAATGTGCAGATGAGACCCCTCACAGTCTCCTCAAGTCTGCGTCCCACTTGTTGAGTGTCTACTCATTCTAGGAGTTGGGTACACGTCAGTGAATAAGACAGACAAGACCTCTGTCCTCAGAGATTTACATGGCAGGTGGGGACACAAACAAGTAAACAAATAAAGGAACAAGACAATTACAGGTTGTAATCAATATACGATACCTGGACATTCAGCATCTCATGGAGAGGAGATGGAGGCTCAGAGAGGGTAAATGACTTGCTCTAAGCAGCAGCCCCAGGAGATGGAACCCAACCCCTGACTGCTCTACCCCAGCTGCTTCTCCACCTCCAGTCTGTGGCCCTGGTAGCCCCCAAAGATGTCCTGTGGCTCTATCCAGAAATATACAATGCTCTTTTTGGCAACTCCTGGGAGGATGCCCTTTTGGCCTAAGTCCCCATCACACCTGGTACCTGGTTAGGGTAATCATATGTCTGCTTCACCAGGGACCGTTCTAGTTTACACTTGTTGTCCTAGAGTAATTAATAGAACCCATTTCCACTTGCAAAATTGTCCAGGTTTAGACAATAAATTATATGCCCCCCATCCGTAAAGTACTTAGGTACTCTGTATCCCTGGAGCATCTTGATGCCAGAATGAATGTTTCACATCTTCTCCAGATGTTGGACAGCATGAGGAATCCTACCACATTCTGCCCCAGAAAACCTTGGGACCCACCTCCCTGATCACTGCTCAGCCCTTGAGGGGCCTGGCAGAGAAGAAGGCATCTCTTCAGATGGTCCTCCCTGCTTGATCCCACTTCTATCCCCTGGTGGCTTTGCCTTGGCCATTAACTCCCACCCCCTGCCAAGGATTTCTCCTGAAGATGGGGCTCACGTTCACTGTATTAGAAGCTTCTGGAGAGAAGCAGCCATGCCCTGGGCACAAGTGAGAATCAACCAGTGTCTGCTGAATTGGAGAGGAAACACAACACCCTTAGGTGAAATACGTCTCAAAGAGGAGCCCAGGGTTCCCAATTTGTCGTGAACACACATGCAATTTAAATACCCCTTCCTCCTGAGAAAACTTATTGATGTTTGCCCTGTATGTGGGGCCCCTGACCTTACAGAGACCTTGATCTCCTGTGTTTTGCCCCCATGATTGTCTGGCTTCGTGGCCCTCAGCCTCCTGGACTAGAATTCCTGACCTGTCCCAGAACGACAGATGTGGGGCAGGTATGGGGTCTCCTGAAATAGAATGATTTCAGCTCAGTGTGCCCACCGGGATCAGACCTCCGGGACCAGGCACCCGACAACCTGGGAGGCAGGCCCTGAGCCAGGGAACGGCTGTGCCTACCTTTGCACGCCCACTGCATGCCACCAGCAGCCCTCCCCCCAACCCAGCCGGCACAGCTGGGCAGCAGCAGGCAGCCTCTTCATGCAAATTAAATAAAACAACCTTTTTATCTGTTGGCTGATTCCCTCTTTTGAAGAAATCAACTACAAATTCATTTTTCAGGAGAAGCAATTATGATGATGGATGGAATGTCAGGGAGAGGGAATCAAACAGCAACCTAGAGCCCCAGGCCAGGGGCCAGACAGCTTCATGGGCCGGGAGAGTGGGGACAGGCCCTTTCAGCTCCCATTTTGCTGGCTCTCTCTGCCCCCTCCCTCTCAGTTTTGTGGGGTAGGGATGCTCCATAAAGGGCCCCTCCCACCATAGCTAACCGTTCACTGTGGCTCTATAGGAAGAGATCAGAAAAGACCCTATAAGAAAGGCACTATACATAGCTGTATTCAATAAATCCGGAGCACTTACTGTACCCGGCACTTTCTAGGCATTACCTGGTTTAATCTTCACGATGGCTCTGCAAGATAGAGATTATTTTACCCCTTCCATAGAGGGAGAAACTGAGGTGCATTCACTGACTTGCTCAAGATCATGTAGCTTAAAGGGGAGAAGAATTAGGACCCAACCTTCATTCCACTGCAATATGAGCCCTTCCCAAGACAGTGAGGTTTAGCTCCAAGCCCTAGAGATCAGTTAGCCCATTCCCTTCCCACCCCACCCGTTTCTAGTTTGCAGATGGGGAGATGGAGGCTAGCTCCAGGCCACGGGGCCAATCACTGGAGGAATCCACACATTTATTCGACTTGTACTTTAGGTCCAAGTTCACAGTCAAAGGCTTCAGCTGCCCTAGCCTATGGGTTGAAAGATCTGGAGAGCAGAAAAATCCCGTGGACTTAACCCAGGACCCGAGTGGGAGCCCAGCTCCATTGTACTACCCATGGTGACAGCAGCCTTCTGTGCTGGAGAGGGACACTGGAGCTGCCACACAGAGGGACTCACAGGAGCCCCTGGCACCCAGGGAAGGAGCGAGCTGGTGGCACTACCTGCCAGCCTGTCAGTCCTGGGGAAATCCTTCACAGCAATGGGTCTGGTCTTCTACTTCAAAGGCTCCTCTGGTAAAGACCTGCTAATTGTTCGAAACACGTCTTCAGTGAAGTGTGAATTCTCTCCAAACCTTCTGTGAATTCCAGGAGAGCTCAGGCTGGAAGGAGCCAGGGAGGCTGCTCCCTTTCCTGGAGCTGGAGGAGAACTGGGGTGTCAGGGACCAAACCCCACCCCCATCGTTCCACCTCCCAGGGACTCTTGGGCACTGTCATCGCAGGAGAGTTGAGGTGACACTCTGGGAGCTGTTGACCCTGGGGAGGCGGGGACTGAACCCCGAGGGCTCAGTGTGTTGAGGGTTTGGGGCTCATTGCACTCTCTACCCACCTTCAGGTGATTATAGGTCCCCCGGCTATTGAAAATAACAGCTAACACGTCCACGAAGGGTACTAGGTGGTAGGTAGTAACCTAAGTGCTGTATATAGTCTACATCCCTACTCATTTGAATCCTCACTGCAACCCATGAAATGGGGACTGCTCTTTTGTCCCTTTTTACAGAGAAGGACACTGAGGCACAGAAAGTTTAAGTAACTTGTCCAAGGTCATCCCTTAGCAGAGGAGATGGGACCAGACCCTAGGCAGCCAATCTGCGCTCAGGGTCCAGGAGATGGGGTGGAGGAGAGCATAACTCGTAGAAGGAAGTGGCTGTAACTCATCCTCCCTCCCCAGTGCGGGGGATCCTGCTCAGCCGTCAGGAAACGAAGACCAGTCGGAGGTAGAAAACAAAGGCACAGGAGTCACACAGATCTGGGAACAAATATTTACCAGCCAGGTGACCATGTGAAGTAATTAGTCTTTGTCCGACTTCATTTCCTCGTCTATAAAATGGAAATTACAATACCTACCAGCAAGGTTATTTTCAGGAACTAAGATAATCAGGCACTCGCATGACCCTTAGAGTGAGTGTCTCCTTAAATTTTGTGCCTGAGGCACCTCATTAGTCTCTCCCTAGTCTGGCCCTGGAGGTAATTACATGTTAAAAATCTGGACCAGAAAATTCCTGGCAAGAGTAGACAATGAGTGAGCAAGTGAATAAAAGAAAATGAAGGAATAGTGGCTGAATGAATGATACTCAGCTACCGTTCATTCATTCTTGGTCTACTGCTACGCTCCCCTGCAGGACAGCAGTCAAGGAGTCTAAGAGGAGGAGGCATGTGCCCTGCCTCGGAGGAGCTTACAATCTAGTAGGGAGCCCTGCAAAGCCAGGGATGCTGTCTTTGCCTTGTGCCACCCATAGTGGGGCTGGGCTTGTTCAGGCATTGGCCCCACCCTGTTTGAGGGACCTGCAGGTACCTGCCAGGCTTGACTCCCAGACAGAGACCTCAGCCTGGCCTACAGATGCAGCAGTTCTGGAGGAGGCGAGAGCTCTGCCCCTCAGCCTCTTCTCGTCAGGCTGTAAGCCAGCTCAGGACCCGCATCTCACACAGGGCATCGGAAGACTCCACAGAACTGAGTCCCGGGGCTTACGACCCACTCCCTTCCACTCGGGATGTACACAGCTGGCCCAGACTGGGAGCTCTTCAAAGGGCTGCAGCCCTGATGTATAAATCTCACTCCCCATCCCCCAGGAGGAGGGCCTGGAATAACCACAGGAGGAAATAAAGGAGAGAAGTGACAAGAGCAACTGTCCCAGGGCTAGCGCTGCTAGTAAACAGAACAGCTGGGAGGTACTGTGAATTCCGAACCTCCGAGAATGTCGTTCCCTGGAAGTCGATATGAGAGATAGCAAAGGGGCATCTTTGCTGGAAGGCCCTTCAGGTAGAAAGGGTTGCAGGCTTCCCATTGGCTTCTGTAGTCCCCAACTATAGGGGTCTGGGGTGATGGGGCAGGAAATTGAGGGTTGCAGGGTATCAGAGCAGGGGGAGGGACAGAAGGCGGGGGAAGAAAAGAGGAAGGCAGAGGAGGGGGGCGACGAGGAGAGGCTGCAGAGAGCCTGCTCCCAGGGCTGAGGCCACAGAACACACAGGAAGAGGAACAGGGCCTTGGAGACATCAGTGTAATGGTTCCTGTGACCTTGCGTTTCTGGCAGGAAGCACATGGCCCCTCATGCTCCACTTCAGCCCCCTTCCTCCTGTCCTCTCCCCATGACCTCCACGAGCTTCTAAATCAGTCTCCTCATCTGCAAAATGGGTCCACAACAGCCCCGACCTCTCAAGGCTGCTCTAATTTTCAGTGAGGTAATGTCTGCAGAGAGCTCAGCCCACTTGGCAGAGGAAGTAGGAAGCGCCTAGTAATGGGTGGCTGGTACCATCTTTGCATTATGACCATTAGCAGTGACTGAGCTGACCTCAGTGTCCTCTCCAATCAGAAGGGCAGACTGTCGAGCAGAGGTCCAAGACAATGGGACAGTGAGGTCACTCCAGCCACTCCAGCCTCTGGGCAGCAGGTGTGCCCAGATGTCCCGCCCCCTGGCCGCTGGCCACACTGTTCATTAAGCAAATGGCCTGCAATGGCCAACGATCAGTGGAGCACGACGGCGGGTGCCTCTCTCAGGCCAGCCTCATCAAAGGCCAGTGCTGAGCTAATTTAAAGATCTAAGTGGAACACATTTCTCCTGATGCGGCAGTTTCAATCGGCTTGTATTCTCTCCAAATAAACACTGGGGTCACAGCAATCAGTTTTCTGGACAACGCATCTGTTTAGGGGAAAAGGGGCAGAGGAGTGGAGGGAAGCTGTGGGGAGCGGGATGAGACTGGGCAGCTAGAGAGGGGCCTGAGTCAGTGTTGAGGCCCAGCTCTGGGCGGGGATGGGCTCCCAGGGCTCAGGGTTTCCACTGTGGATGGAAACATCCAAGTGTCCATCACCGACTTTCAGAGCTGGCAGGGACTTGTGACATGATTAAGACTCATCCTGCAACATCATTTAAACTGATCCTTCATACAACAGATAGGAGGACACTGGGGACCCGAGAGTGAGTGCTGATAGTTCAAAGTTGTCCATCAAGTCAGAGGCAGGGCTTGGGCCTCCTGACCCAGGTATTGATCCATAACCAATATTCCCCAGCATGCTACAGCTTTCAAGGTGCTTTTGGTGTCTATAAACTCATTTAATCAGTACACTGGCCCTGAAACGATGGAATTACTAGTCTTACTTCAGAGATGAGGAAACAAAAGTTCAGAGAGGTTAGATGACTTGCCCAAGGTCACACAGCTGATGTGTGGTAGCACTGGGTGTTCTGCTCTTACCACCCCATGCTAGATGGGGATGCTTCTCTCATTCCTCTGGGTCCCCATGGACAAAGCCTTGTTGTGCCTCAAAGAGTCTCACCTTCTAGGGTACCCTGGTTTCTCCAGGGTGACAAATTCCTGGTCCCCAGAAGTTCCAGTCTGGTGGTAAAGGTAAAGAGTCAGAGATTCTTGGGCCTGTGGTCAGTGGAGAACACAGGTGCCAGAAGTTCCACCATTAAAGCTGCGGCCCAGGGCCCAGCCCAGCCCAGGCCAGGCCAGAAATGAGCTCGGCACCCAGAGCCTCCGTGCAAGCCCTGAGGACTGGGGCATAGGGCTGAGAGGCAGGGCTGCACCCCGAGAGGACAGAGGATACGCCTGTCCTTTGCCTGAGGGGACACGGGTCCCGGGGGCACCACAGTGCAGGCTGAGGTCCTGGCCTTGGGGCCACCCAGAGTGTGCAGCTCCGGCTGGCAGCAAAGGGTCTACAGTGTCTGCTGGGCCTTCTGCAGGGAGACTGAGGATCTGGTATCTACTGGGAGCTGAAGAAAGGCCACCCTGAGTGGCTACTGGGCAGCCTGTCCGGAGTGGATATTTTGGACACTTGGGTGTGCCCAGCATCAGGAGTGACTTGGGCAGATGGGCCTGATTCCAAATCACACATAGCTCCCTGAAGGTGGCTCTGGTACCTGAAGGGTCCATCTAGGTGAACAGCCTCACATTTGGTGAATAAATAAAATAACAATAGCAACAGCCACACTCACTGAACTCGGATTTTGTGCCGGGCCCTCCGCTTGCACATGCATCTTCTCATTTTACAGCTGAGGAATCCGTGGTTCAGAGATATTAACTCAATCAACGTCGTGCTGTCTGTCAACAGCGGAGCTGGGATTCAAACCCTATTCTGTCCGACACAAACACCAGGGCACTTAACTACTTCTGATGCGGTCCTCGCCCCATCAGGCTGCCAGGGGCCCCACGAAGACCTTGACAATTTGATTTTTAATATTCCTCCAAGAAGGTTGGCTCAGAAGGGGTTTGAAGGACAGAGGAGAAGGAAAAAGGGACACTGTAAGATGAAAGAAGAGGAGGCAGCGTACTCAGGACCTGGATTGTGGAGTTTCTAGGCTGTAGGGGAGGTGCTGGAGGAGGGGGATGAGAAGAAGGAGGGCGAGGAGGAGGAGGAGAGGGAGGAGGAGGAAGAGGAGGAAGAGGAGGAGGAGGAGAGGGAGGAGGAAGAGGAGGAGGAGGAGGAGAGGGAGGAGGAGGAGGAAGAGGAGGAAGAGGAGGAGGAAGAGGAGGAGGAAGAGGAGGAGGAAAAGGAGGAGGAGAGGGAGGAGGAGGAGAGGGAGGAGGAGAAAAAGCAAGGATGGGGAAGGAGAGGACAGCAGCTCAGGAAGGGGAGGAGGAGGAAACAGCAGTTTCAAAGGAACGGACCATCTGCTCCCCCAGCCCACTCCGCGGCCTGGTGTTTCCGTTTCTCATCTCGGCCCCAGTTCACTCTCACAGCCTTTCTGTTTTTTCCCCTTCCCTCGACCTCACACAACCAATTCCACCATTAAAGACCTATAGCATCTGGCCCTCTCCCCCCACCCCAACCAGGCCCATCATCTCCCACCTGGACCACTGCCACCCACCCCCTGCCCCAGCCTCAGCCTCCAGTTCTGCGGGTTTTCCTTCCTAAGCCTCTGACCACGTCCTTCCTCTGCTCAAAGGCCTTCAAAGTCTGGCCGCCGCCTACAGAATCAAGTCCAAATTCCTCACCCTGGTGTTCACGGCCCTCCTAAATCTGCCCCCCTCCCCGCACCCCCTCCCCTCCATCTGCCAGGTTCTCCCCCTGTTAACCTCATGCTCTGTCCCTCACTGGATTCAGGTTCCAGCTCAAGTGTCATCATATCATATCATGTCAAACCTTGCAAAAGAGCTCACCCCCTCCCATCTTCCATTCCCTTTCCCTCCTTTATGTCTCCTCAAACACGATCAACAGCTGACATCTAATACACTGGATTTTCGATCCCCTGCCCCCATGAAAGCAGGGATGGTTTTATTCTGAGCCAGATCATCAGGGCTCAGAGCAGTGCCAGCATATCATAGGCACTTGACACTTATTGAATGAATGAATGGCCACCCTGCCACCCCACAGTTTGTACTCTTTGCTACAGCAACCAGTGACACTTCACAGCCGTCCTAACTGGCCCCACCCACTCTCTATCACTCGCCTTTTCTCTTTAGATAAAATGGGAAACTTGACCCATCTCCAGTACCTCCTCCTCCCCCTTCTTACACCCAACTCAGTCCGCCTTGTGATGGGGGGTTTGTACAGGGCTAGTACCTCGTCATTCGGCTGTAGGCTCCTTAAATAAGAATGAAAGGTCTGTCTTACCTACCCTGCTCCCCTCACAGTACCTGGTACCAAATTGGGCACATACTAGGGACTCAGTATTTCTTGAGCGAGCATAGTAGAGAGGATGAAAACTTGATTCAGCAAACACTTGTCTGAAACTTACCCACTCCCAGCCAAACTCTGGGTTGGCCGAGGCCCTACGATGTGTCCAATGCCATGCCGGATGAATTTCTACTGCAGGCCAGGTCCTGCACTGGGAGAGGCCCTACGCTGTGCCAGGCTCCGTGCTGAGAAAGCATCTACTGTGTGCCAACATGAGTTGGCCGAAACCCTACTCTGTATAGATCTTGTTTGGATGAGCTCCTATGATGGAGGGATGGGGGACGGGCCACTGTGTGCCTGGTTTCATGCTGAGAGCGCACCTACTGTGTGCTAGTCCTGAACCAGGCACTGGGGCAGCAAGAAAAGTACAAGTCACGACCTGCCTTCAAGTGCCTCACAATCAGCCTGGGATGAGCAGAAAATGGGAGAGGAAGGGGAAGAAGGAAAGCACAGGGAAGATCAATAATAACTATTTATTCTGGCAAATTATGAGCGCATGTAGGGCCATCTGTGCACACAGCTCCGTGCCCTCTCGTCACCAGTGAGGCCCAGCGCAGGAGCCTAGCTCGGCTCTGGGGAGCATCTGGGCCTTCCATCAACTTGTCATTGCCTGGGGGAAGGGGCGTCCGGCCTCCATACCTCCAGCCCACTGCCCACCAGGCGGACAGGCAGGGGCGACTCTAAAAATACAGCTGAGGTTGGGCACGGGTGCAGTGGGCGTGCTCCTGCCTGAGCTGAGCTGGCCGCTCCTTGAGCTGGAGGGCGCTCAGGAATCAGCACGCAGAGGGCAGCTCCTGGGGACTCCCTGGGGAGGATGGGTCAAGGGCACTGCTGGCTGCTTCAGAGTGCCTGGGAAGGAAAGTACCATGTGGCCTGTGGGGAGGCTGAAACAGGTTCAAGGGTGGATTCACCCAAGGGGTAAGGCTGGGACCCAGGGAAAGGCCCGTTCTGGATGCGCAACCAGCAGCATGGAGCAGACCCCAGGCTCGGCCTTGTTCCACTGGAGAGCAGGAGACAGACCTGGGCCCAAACCCCAGTCAGAGACCTGATTCCTCCCTCAAATTAGTCCTGACCCTGAGCCCAGACTGAACCTTGACTGTCACCCCAGTCTGACCTCTGACCCCAGCTATTACACTGAACCCCAATTTTCCTGGTGGCCTCGAGCCCCTTGACTGAAACTCCCAGAGGACCCCTGTCTCCTCGACTCTGAAACAGACGGGTGGTAAGAACCCTCTCTGAGAAAGGTGAGCCTGTGGCCCCTCTGGGCTCTGAATCCTAACAGCCTGGGAAGAAAGTGAAAGGACACATATTCAATAATAAGATAATAAGAACAATAATAACAGCTAGCCCTTATTGAGCATGTACCATATTAAGTGCTTTGCATATATTAATCCCTTTATGCCTTATAACAACCCCATTTTACAGACAAGAAACAGTGGCACAGAGTTGTTAAACAACTTTCCCAAAGTCACACAGCTGGTAAGTATCAGCGTCAGGATTTGAATCCAGTCCATCTGTACGTGCCCATCATACTGGAGTTGCTCTAAACGCGTGCCAGCTCCCGCTTCAGTACGTGTACACACACACACACACACACACACACACACACACACATCTCATTTTGTTTCTCAGAACAATGCTATGAAATGATTTTTATTACCCATTCCTAGAGGTGTAGAAACTGGAATTCTGAAAGGAGAGCTGGCTGGCCAAAGACAGCACAGCTAAGACTCGATCAACTTGGCATTCAAACTCAGACTTTTAAATATACTCATTCCAGCTTCCAAAATACACATCCACTGAATAATATGAAGAAAAAAAGTAACAACACTTATAATTGCACCATCCAGAAAAATCACTGTCTGTACTGTGGTGCAGGTCCTTCCAGTCTTTTCTCCATTTATAAAATAATATTTTTCCATTAAATAAGATATTTTTCTATAAAAAATGTGGGGGCTCTGTAATTCCCTTGCCAAATCCCAACAGTTGGGCAGTCAGGTTGTGGCCAGTGTTTCCGCCCATCTTCCTGCACTCCGAATGGATCAGATTTCCAGAAGCAAAGCTAGAACAGATTCAGCAACCTGCTTCCGGGCTGGGCTGTGCCAGGCAGGCTGCGCGGCTGGCGAGCTGTGCAGAGCAGAGGCACGCGTGATGGAGACGGTGGCCCAGCTGGTACCCATCAGCCCGCTGCACAATTTGCTCTGGGAAAGGCAAGAGCCTTCACGACATTGTCTGTTTATCCTCAGGGACTGTCTGGATGAAAATGTGATGTTTCCCTCACTGCAGAACTGAACTAGGGCTTTGGGGGTCCCAGCCTGCAGAAGCTGATGTCATGAATGATCATGTGCTCTCAACTACCAATTACACACTTATCCCCCTGGGATGCTGGGGCCTGTCATGCTATCATGAGCAGGGCAGGTGAGGCCTGAGGTGCAGGCTGGGGTCAGAGGTTTTCCTAAATATTAGCCAAGGCAGGACAGAGGATATGTACTCAGCCCCAAAGGGAAAGTGTCCCAGAGCAGCGTCCCGGAGAGGAAAGGTCTGGAGCGTGCAACTGGGTGGAGGTGACTTTGTGGAGGGAGCCAGCTGGGCCGGGAGGCCAAGCTGCTCCGGGTCACCCAGCACTCCTGTGGTAGAAGCTCGCAGCCGCGAGGCTGGACACGGGAGTCCTCTGAGGGTCTGTGCATGTGAGAAGCGGCAGGGACTGGTGACTCTGAGCTCCACAGCATCCTTTGAAGCGGGGGGCCAACAGAGCCCTGCATTCAGGGTGAGGAAGAGTGGACCGTGGTCACAGGCACATGCAAGGAAGGGACAGCAGGAGCCCGGGGGTCCTCCGGCCAGCAGCAAGGACACAGGGAGGAAGGGACAGCAAACACCCTGGGGTCTTTACTTCTCCTTCCTTTTCCTTTGTCTTCCTCCCACTGCACACCGGGGGGCTGGCCATGTGACTGCTGGGGGCCAAGCGGCCAGAGCCCAAGGTCCTTTCTCCACAGCAGCCTGGCTTCTGCCCTACTTACATCGGCACCGCCAAGGCCAGTCTCGCGCAGATTAATGAGGCCACGGCTGACGCCCTGCGCCAGGGGACTGGCCTTGTTTCTAGGTGAACAGGTACTTGAGCCTCAATTAACTTTGACTACCCTTCGTGCTCTCCCCCTAGGGCAGGGCAGGAGGAGAGGAAAGGGAGGAGGCCAAGAAGGGAGGAAGAGGAGGAAGGAGTGGGATGGAAAGGGGGAGGGAGAAGGGGAGGAGGGGAGGAGGGGCGTGAGGAAAAGGAGGAGGGAGTAGAAACAGGGAAGCAGGAGGGAGGGAGGGAGGAGAGGGCAGTGGGGGGCAGGAGGCAGGGCGCAGAAGGGCAGGAAGTGAGAGGCTGCCCCAGAGTTCTCCCACTCCACCAAACAGCCCCTCCCTCCAGGACCTTTGAAAGGGGAGGAGCGAAGGAAAATGAATCTCCTGCCAATCAGCCACTTCGGCCCATGCACTGGCAGAGAGGACCAACCACGCTGCTTTAGAGATGTGGAAGCAGTTCGGGGAAGAAAGTGACTTTCCCAAAGTCATGGGTGGGGCGAGTGGTAGATGAGTGCAGCCCAGGCCTCCTGACTCCCCATCTGGTGCTCCTTCTGCTGCCCAAGATGCACCACACAGTGACAAAAGTCTACTCATCCCTCAAAACCCCACTCAAAGCGTGCATCCTCCAGCAAGTCTCTGCACCCCACGACCTCCTCCAGTCCTTCCCAATGACCATCCTCTGGGTCATATCCCCTGCCAGCCTGAGACATCTCCCAGACAGCAACTCTGATGATTCACCTCTGTGCCCCAGTTCCCGGCACAGAGCAGGCACTGAATGAATGAGTGAATAAATGAATGAATGAATGAATGGAATTAGGCTTTCGGGTGAGACAAATCTGGGTTTGAATCCCCACTCCACCTCTCATGAGCTCTGGACAACTGGTGAGTTTCTCAGCCTCTCCGAACCTCAGTTTTCCCATCTCTAAAATGGATCCCTTGCAGAGTTGAAAAATAAGTTACATAACACAATCCCTCATTCATTCATCTATGCACTCATTGAGCACCTACTGTGTGCCAAGCAAGCTCTGTGATAGGCTCTGGGTAAGCAGTGGTCCGCATCCTCATGGAGTTTGTGGTTTGGTGGGGCAAACAGACAATTAAAATGTATGCGAATGAATGAAATTCAATTGCATAAGTGCTCAGAAAGAACAAGCCAAGGTGAGATGACAGAGAGTGGTGGGAGGGGTCTAATTCACGTGTGGTGGTCAGGGAAGGCCTCCCCGAGGAGGGAACATTTAGAGCCAAGATCTGAAGGATGAGAAGGGGCCCAGCCATGTGACGAGGGAAAGCTCTCCAGGTAGAGAAACAGCATGTACAACTGTACAAGGCAGGTGACAAGGAGCATCAGTGCCACCATCCAGGTGTCCACACTGTCCTCTGAAGGGCCCTGCAGGCTGACCCAGGACTGCTTGGAGGAGGAGGAGGAGGAGAAAGAGGAGGAAGAGATGGTCCTCACTCCACTCGTCCTTCCTTCCACTCACCCATTCGTCAGAGCATGTCTGCCAAGCTCCCAGTCTACAGACTGCAAACCTCCCTGCTGGCATTAGGCAAACCCTGACACAGCCCTGGCCTCACAGCCCTCAGTCGGAGGAGGTGTCGGAAGCCAGTGAAATAAATGATCCCCAATAAGCATCTTACTCTGGCTCTGGCAAGTGCTAAGCGGTGCTCAGTGTGATGAGAGCAGGTGGCAGGAGGACCTGGCCTGGCACAAGTTGGGAAGAAGGAGAGGAAGGTCAGAGGAGGCCTCCCTGAGGACACGATGCTGAGCTGAGATCTGCAGGATGAAGAGAAATGAATGGGCTGAAGGGGCTGGTGGGCCAAGCACAGGGCTTGGGTCTTATCCTAAGAGTGATGGGGAGTCATGGATGGCTTAAAGCAGGGGGTCTCCATGATGGAATCTAGATACCACGTGTGGAAGAGATGGACGGGTGGGGCCAGAGCAGATGCAGGAGAGCAGCGGAGGTGCTGATCACAGTGGTCCAGGGCAGGCAGTGGTAGAGAGGACGGAGAGGAGAAAACTGACCTGGGCACCCTTAAAAGGCAAAACCTACAAGACAGTGTGGGGCAGGGTGGGGGAAGGGGAGACGGACAGGAAGGAGTCAGCAGTGAAACTGTGGCTTCCCAGCCTGTGGAACTGGACACCTGAAGATGCCATTCGCTGGGGGTTGGGTACCTCTGGGGTCTCCACATGGAGACGTGGAGCGAGATGCGGGAGACTAGGGTCTTGGAGCTCAGAAGGGATACTCGTAAGGGCTTTGTTAGCTCAACAACAATCAACGTGTGGCCCTGGAAGAGCTCCCTGGAGGGGAGCACAGAGGGACCCTGAGAGTCAATAGCTCGAATAAGGAAAACTGCAGGAAAGCACAGCCAGAGGCAGCGCCCCCCAGGACGGCGCTGAGGACACCCGGGAGCCACAGCTGGGCCCCTCTGTGCCCGGGGAGCTGCCTCTGCAGTCAGACTGCTCTTGGCCTCCCTCCTCTGTGCTGGCTGCTGGGCGCAGCCCTCGCGCAGGAAACCTGTCCCAGGAGGAAAGGGATCTCCCAGGAGCACGACGTCTGACGCTGCCGTGAAGGCACAAGGAGGGTGAAGGGCTATCTTCCGTTGGGGCATCAGAAGAGAATTCCCTGAAACGGGGCTGTGGTAGGAATCCTCAAAGACAGAGGGGGCTCCTCCAGGCCGAGATGGAGGGCGGGCACTCCTGCTGGGAGGCCCTGGCCCTGGCAGAGCGCTCCTGTCTCTCCAGCACGCCTTACATCCCAGGTCTGGGATCCTGCCACCGCACTAGCCCCAGAGGCCCGGGAACACAGGGCTGTGCTTGCTCCTGCCTGCATCTCACAGGGCCCAGCACACATCCGAGAATTTGCTGGAGAAAGGCTCGTGGATGCCCTTCAGGGGAGGAAGCCACAGCAAAGGCAGAAGCCCGAGAGCTCATCCAAGGGGCAGTGACACGGAAGCTTGGAACAGACCTCGCCTGGAAGGCAGGTGGTCTTTAATGAGGAAGCAGCGGGGAGCCATGAGAGGATTTTGAGGCGGGGGTCCAGGATATTTGGGGGTGGGGAGAGGGGCTGAGGCTGGAGGGAGGAAAACAGGGAGGAGGACACCTGTTCCCAAAGACAGGTCCCCAAGGTTTAACCTGATTAGTGTAAGGAGGCTGGGGAAAGAGTATACACACAGTCACACAGCCCCACACATACACAGATCCATGCACACACGTGATCCACTTGTGTACACAGGTGAACACACATGCACATACATATCACAGATAAAACGAGGCAGACACGCAGGGACACACAAGTTCAGGTCACACAAAGGCACTTTAACACACAAGTATAGAATGGACAATGGCCTGCAGGTGTGCACAGAGGGACACACTCCTACATGTATCTGAATGTGCACACACACAAACTCACACACACGCACAGACTCGGGCCCATAGAAGCCCTGGGCAAAGCCCTATTCCTTCAAGAGCAGGCAAGAGCCCAAGCTGACTCTGCATTGGATGGTGGTGTTTCAGGCAGTGTAGACAGAGGCTTCACCCATGTGGGCCCCCAGCCCTGGGCAGCCCTCAACAGCCCTCAGCAGAGTGAGGGGGTTGCCCAGAATGGGCCTTGAGCTCACCGATTCGCTGAGGCTCCGGTGAACATGTCAACCCGCCAGCCAGCTGCTTCCCCTCCCAAAATAGCAGCCGTAGTTAAGTGACAGCCTGCCTGGCCAATGGCAGGGCCTGGCTGGGCTGGCCTCAACCTGCCAGCGGGATGGGAAGGGGCAGGCATGGGATGTCAGGGCCAGGCCTGACCAGTCACTGCCCTGACTGTGCATCCCCAAGCCCCCTCACCCCAAGAAGCATGCATCACACATGTACATGTGGGCAAGCATTCAAACACATGGACAGACACAGAGAGGTTGACAGAGGCGTGAATACACGCGTGGCCCCGACACATAGAGAAACACAAGTACTGAGTCATCACAGACCCTCATGTCACCCAAACACAGTGGCAGAGGCGCATGGCACACAGACTCACAACAGACACACCCCAGATGGCACACACATACACATATGCACACACCACACACATTGCCCAGATACATGGAAACTCAGGGCACACGCACACAACCACGCACAAACATTTTAGGACAAACACAGACTCACACACAGCAGTGTCACAGAGCACACACGTGCACGCTCAAACATACTGACATATACCCAGAGCACACAAAAAACACACACACTGAAGCACACGTATATGTGGACGCAATAGCAGAAGACTCAAAACACCCTGGTACATGCTGTATAGACGTGGATACATCAAACGCACCAAGGCATTTAGGACCAGAGACACACACGTGCAAACACTGTGCACACGCACACACACACAACCACAGAGTGTTTGTGGGCCTTCTGCACGAGGGTCCCCTCATTGCCAGGGTCTGGCGTTCCTGCTGGTCACCCCTGAGGGGTTGATATGGCCAAGGCCTCCACAGCAAAGGCCTGGTGTCTGGATGGGATTCTCAGGACTGGTGGTGACGGTGCCCAGACACAGAGTCTGGGTGCCACCTCCTCTCCCAGGCCGCCAGCCTCCCGCAGCAGCCAGTGGGACATGTGGAGGGCCTCTGGGAAGGGGTTCTGGAGCCCTGCTCATCCGTCTCAGCCCTCAACCTGGGCAGCAGGGCCTGAGGAGCTCTGATACCCACCTTTCGAACACCATCCTCTTCCCTTTCCAGATAAGCCAGCGTGGGGCTAAGCCAGGGCAGCAGAGGGGGAGGAAGCCCTGGAAGAAGAGGGCTGGAGGTGGGGACCTGCGAGAGTGGTGGGGTCTGGCAGCCACCTTGCCTGGATACCGGCCGCCCTGCTGCATAAGCACAAGCGCAAGAGAGGAAAGTTACCTGGGAAGATGAAATGAGTCAGTGCAGCATCTCACCAACGGCCCCATGTAAATGACGCAAAGCCTCGATGGCAAAACCGTCACAATTTACCAGGACGGCGGCATTCCAACTGCACATCAGAGAGAGAACTGCCCCACCAACTCCTTCCACTCCGGTGCGTGGCTGACGGGATTCCGTCTTTGGGAAAAGGGCTGCCAGGGTCACGTCCACCACCCCTCTCTTGGCCAGGGCACTGCATTGCCAATCCTTACACAGTCTTGGAAGATTCCTAAAATGAGCGTGACTCGGAGCCCCAGCATCCTCGGGAAGGGACAGGGAGCACAGAGCAAAAGCCCCTGCAAGTGCTCCTGTCACTCAGAGGTAGGCGGGGAACCCATGAGACAGGACCGGCTGTGAGCTGACAATTGAGGGTAACGGGCGATGAGCACATGAGGGCTCGCTGGTCCAGTCTCTCTTCTTTGGCATATTTTGAAATTTTCTGAAATAAAAGGGTGTGTTTGTCTGTTTGTTTTTAAGCTCTGGATCCCCTCTCTTGGAGATAACACTCATCCATCACTAAGTCACGGCATCACGCAGTCATTCAACCCATCACTTTCTTGGAGGCCCTGCCCTGAGAGCGCTCGCTGTTCAGTGGATTCATCTGCATCACTCTGGGTGAGGCTGAGCACCCATGGGGGTACGAGAAGCAAGACCCCCCCACCTGCTACAACTGGAGTGGGTCACAGCCGGAGGCCTCAGGCTAGTCTGCAGCGACCAACAGGAAGACGCCTGGGGAGTGAGGGGATGGGGCAGCATTCCAGCCAGAGGGGTAAGCATGGGTTGGCCCTTTGGAACCCGGATGCTGCTTGGCAGGCTGAGAAGAGGGAGGGGGTGCAGTGGGCAGGGGCTGGGCTGGTATAGGGGAGGCTAGGCTTAAAGGTGACTTGCTGGACAGGTCTTTTATAAGAGCCAAATGCCAGGACAGGGCAGAGGGCAGGATGTGTGTGCTGGGGGTGAGGGAAGCTTGCTGGTGGCAGAGTGGGGGGGGGTGGTGGGGACCACCACGCTTTGAGCACCATCCCTCCACTGCCTCGTTTACATTCCTGGGAGGCAGGGAGCATGATGCCCACGTGACAGTGTAGAAACTGAGGCTCTGACAAACAAGCCCCTGAGTAAGGCTGCTCGGGGGCCTGCACTCTTACTAAGAGTGAGAGAAGGAGACATTTACGCTGCAGGGAGCAGGGCAGAGAGTGGTGGAGGCTCTGAGAAGCTCCTGAGAGCCTACATGCTTCATGAAGCAGGCACCCTCTTTAACTCCAGGGCTTAACACGGTCCTTGGCACCTGCTAGATGCTCGATAAGTACCATCGAGTGAATGAACGTGAGAGGCAGGTGAGGGGACTGGAGAAGGAGGGGGACCCTGAGGGCAAGAATGCGGGATGTGAAGGGGGCCTGGATGGCTGAGCAGTGGCCTCTGGGGCTCTGGCTCCGCTCCTGGGTGAAGCCCATGCTCCCTTGGCCCACTTCAGAATCTCAAAAAAGCAGGAGCAGGCAAGGTGGCCCAGCAGGCAATGTCCAGCCCCTGGGCTTGCCCCTTCAGCCCTTCCAGGACTCCCGCTTCTAAGCCTGGATCCTCAGGAATCAGTCTCTTCACACCCTGGAGGCTCCTGGGACACAGAACTGCCCCTCTGGCCCTGCTGCCTGGCATACCAGCCCCATTTCCCCACGCAGTCATGACCGACTGCGCCCAGGGAGTGAACACGCCAAGACCCCTTCTACTCCAGGACCGGCTGGGGTGGAGGAGGGGGTCCAAGGCCCCAGAGAAGAAAGAGTGCTTATTTGGTCTGTATCAGGGAGCCACCATGCGCACGTCAGTACTATTACAGCTTTGGGGCCGGTCACCCCAGCCTGGGAGCCGGATGCACAGAGATGACCTGCCCTCAGCTCTCATATCCTAGGGACAGCGGCTCTGATTATCCTCTCCACGTCCTGCTGGTTTCTGCAGGCATCTCATGCGGCATGTACCTGTACAGAGGTGAGCCCTGGACAATGCATGTGCACACCTGCGCGCTCATCCACACCCTCATCCAGCCATCTGCCCCCGAGCATCTACCACCCCTCCCTCAACAGACCTGCCTGGCTCGAGCCCTGAGCCGGGGGTCAAGGGGCGTGCAGAGGCAAGCAGGAAAGGGGCCTCAGCCTGAATTCCAAAGTCTGAAATAGCCCATCGCAAATTACCTTTGTTCTGACAGACTGATTAGCATAATTATCCCATCAGAGGGGGAAAAAAAAAACAAAACCAGGAGAGGAGAGGACAGTGGCAGACAGAGGGACAGCCGGGGGCAGACAGAGGGACAGCAACGGGCTCCTCAAGAGGCGGCATCTTTGAGGAAGCAGCCACCCAAAAGAGGGAGCGGGGATGCTGGCCCCAGGCAGAGCCCGGGGGGGAGCCCCTCCCTTCCCCACTCCCACTCACTACACCAGGCCCAGTGTGGGATTCAGGCATCCTGTCTGTAAACTGGGAGGGCTGGACAAAGTGAGGTCAAGCTCCTGCCGGTTCCAACACTAATGCCTTGAAATGGCAGAGCTGGGATGTGCTAGACAAAACCATTTTGCTGAAGGATGCCAAGACCCTTGCATCAAGGTTGTCCTGCTGTAATTCAAGTCATATCTCCTCATTCCCCCAGCCTCTCTCATGAAGAGCTCAGAATGGGCCCCTTCCCTGCACCAGGCACTGTGCTAGGCACGAGGGACTCTGAGGGACCAGAAAAGCCAACTGTCCTTGCTCTTGGGGAGCTCCCAGGCTGATGGGGGAGGACAGAGAAATCCAGCCAGGTGATTTCAATACCTGAGTATAGGTGCCCTGGGAATGCAGATGAAGGACACCAGATCCAGGTTGTCGGGGAAGACACGAAAGGAAGGGAGACCTAAGGAAGGACTCGGGGAGGGGCTGGGGCTGGCCAGGTGGTAGTGGGAGCATCGGCCCGGCCCTGACAACTCCAGACCCCCTGGTGGATGGCTCTTCTCCCTAACTGTCCGGTACCTGCCTCTGAGCAAGTTCACAGGTATGTATTAGCTGCTTGGCCACAACTAGATAGAAAAATCCTTGCAAGTGGGCACTCTCCCATTTCTCTTCTATCTCCCACAGCCCTGGGCACACAGCAGGCTCCATAAATCCTCACTGAATGGAAGCTCTGTCCATGCTCAGAAAAGGGCGTCAGGTGGAGGGTCCTAGGGTCAGGTCTCGGCCTTTTCTGCTCCAAAGGATTCACAGTCTCCCCCAGGTACCTGCTCCAGGAGGTCAACTCCAGCCAGGAACCCATTTTTAGGAAAGAATCGAAGTGATGCTTCTGGCTTCTGGGGAAGGGGCAGGGAAGAAGAAAGAGAGCCGAGCCGCCCAGCAGGTCTAGGAGAAGACCTGGGAGACCTGAGCAGAGCTGGGCACGTCCGCGGTGCAGGCTGATTAACCCTGAGGGGAGCAGGTCAGGGGTTGGAGAGGGAGTTTGTGCAGAGGCGCAGGTTGGGGGAAGGAAGGATGGAATCCAAACAAATTAGAGAAAGAGACAGAGAGAGAAAAAGAATGAGCCAGACAACTGATGAGTGAGAGAGACACATGCAGAAACAGAGAGGCTAAGACACCGAGAGACAGCAGTGAAAAGAAGATCAGAGAGAGATGGAGAGGCAGAGAGGGGGATAAAACCAGACAGAGAAAGACTGTACAAAGGGAGAAGAAAGGAAGGAAGGAAAGAGAAAAAGTTAGAGAGGCAGATAAACAACCAACAATTATCTGGGGTGGGTGGAAGTGAGGGGAAGCAATGGCAAGGACAGGAAGGGAAAGAGACAGAAGAAGTCAGGGTCAGGGAGGAGAAAGATGCAGGAAGGGAAGAGAGGAGGAGGGTCTCGATCCAGGCCAGGCCAAGCCTGGGGTCAGCGCGCCAGGCAGGGGGGCCGCATGCCCAGTGTCCTCTGCCCCATCTGTCTGTCCACAGGAGATGTCCGCAGTCTTCCACTCCATCAGGCTGGCAGGTCTCCCTCGCGCCTCCTGCCCGCTTGGCTCCTTAAGTATGTCTGGGGGAAGCGGGCAGTGGAGAAAACAGCTTCAGGAATAAACAATCCTCCTGCTCAGCCTCCTGAGACCAGGACACTCAGGACGCCAGGGTGAACATGAAAGTCACACCCGTCACGCTTCCCGATGGTTTCCTGCCTGCCCGGAAGGAGGGCTTGGGAGTTCCATGAATAACCACAATGTCGAGGAATGCTTTCTGTGTGGCAGGCCCCATTTTAAGCTCCTTCTACGCATCATCTCAGTGAGCCCTCACAACCACTCTCTGAGCTGTGCATCGGTGCTCACTCTCTTTGAACATCTGAGGCTCAGAGAGGTTCAGGAGCTCGCCCAAAGTGGCACAGCTGGGAAGTGGTGGAGCCAGGATTTGAACCTCTGCTTTTAATTTCTATTTCTTGGGATGTATAAAGAGGAGTGGGAGGGTGCTGTCCTCTGTGGGAGCTCCTCACCTACCAAGGTGGGTCAGGCTGCTCTACCTCAGCCCTCTGGACAGCCCTGAAGTCCTTCCCTAGACAGTATTCCCCACCCCCTGATTTTGCCCAGAGAGGTACCGGCTGAAGGTTCAGGATTTGTCAGAGCTCTGGTGACCTCCCTGTGGAGGGTGTCCACAAGCTCTGCCCCGGCAGCCTCGGCTAGCATGGCTCATGAGGATCCCAAGGACAGGAAGTCAGACCCCAGGCTCCATGTGACCAGCGATGCCCTCCACACAGTTATCCCTCTCCCTCTTCTTATACATAGAGCCTCCTTAGACAAGTTCAGGTCACTTAAAACCAAAAGCTCCACATCTCTGCCCTTCTGATACAACCAGCATGGATGAGGGTTCTCCATGTGCCAGGCCCTGACCTAGATGCTTTCTCATGCTGTATCTTTTATAGTCTTCACAGTAACCCTGCAAGGGAAAGCTCCTGATGCCCATTTGATGGATGGGAAAACTGAGGCTCAAGGAGGTGACCTGGCCAAGAGAGTAGCACAGCCTGGATCCAAGATTATTCATGTCCTTTCCACTCTCCTCCCGGCAACTATCCCACATGATGTGATCAGAGCAGCCATAACCAACAGCCTCAAATTCAAACTTCAAGTGTCACTTTGAAAAGTGGAGTCTGGAAGGCGTCTGACAAAAATCATGTGCTGGAGCCCATAAGGAAGGTCCCACAGCAACCAGGGGCTACCATCACAGCCCAGTTTCCTAGGGAAGGTTTTGAAATGCTGCTAATTCTCTCAATAATCAGACAAAGGCTTGTTGATCCTGTTAAGGTTCATCACGCAGAAGAGCTGCACAAGTGACAGCTAAATCCAAGGGGCCTTGCACTATGGAGTGGAAGACATGCAGCACT